>NW_025333912.1:0-1200000 GCF_019186645.2 Phyllostomus hastatus | reverse complement strand
GACATATTAGATTATTTTCTTTCAGTGCCCGAAAGAGAAATACAGTTCTTTCTATTTGGTTCACATAATCCAGACCTGCAGTGTCAGTGCCTGAAACAAATTACTGTTTATATTAGAAACTTAGTTTAATAAATTAGGTCTGGTCTATGAACTGTCAAAGTCCTTATAGTCTGCAATTCATATATAACAGATGCCTTTTCCATGACTCTGAACTAGAAGTGGCCAGCGTGATTGCTTCCTCCCTGCCATTACTACATTCTGTAGGTTTAGTTATCTACTGCCCACAGAGAATTAAAAACAATTTAAAAGGGCATCTGGAATAAAGCACTCCCAGGGAAAAAAAATCTTTCCATATACAATAACTTTCTGTGTAGGTCAGAGAATTATTCAATAATTGGCACTTGTTTAAATAGACCATTCAGGATCAGCTTGGTTTTCCAATCTCGGATTGAGTTACAGGACTCTATTTTTCCAAACTCACTTCTGCAAGTCCTAATTTCCAGCATATTTGTGGCACCATTGTGATGAACAGAGTAGCTAATTTTTGTGTAAGATACAAACACATTTTTCAAAATTGTTGTAAATAATTCACTACTTTTTCCACAGATTGTTTATAAATTATGAATTTTAGCTTACTTGCCCTAGTTCAGAAAATATACTGGGAAAAACAGGGGAGGTGAAAGCAGTAATTTTAGTTCATGAATTTATACAATTTAAATTTTATGAGAAACCTGGGTTCTTTCATCTTTTATGCTGTTTTTCACACAAGCACCCCTTTAAGAGTTGAACGAAGAAATCTGTGCCTGCCACTCACGGTCTCATCACCTCCTGCATTGTTTTCATTCAATACAGAAACAGTTGTTGCATAAAAAGTTAATAATGATGCTCGTCTAGAAAGATTTGATAATAAGGCCATGGAACCTTACATCAACTCATATCAACACATAAATTCAGACCTTTGGACACTTGAACTCTTAGGGTTTATTTTTTTAGCTCCACTTTGAAATATTATAATGTGTTTCTTTTTTAAGTTGTGTGGTCAGCAAACTCTCAATTCTAGAACTTCTATGCAAAGGATTAATCAAGAATATTGTATTTGCTCAGATATTGAGAATTAGATAAAGAGGGTTCTCGGTGACATTTTAACATTTATGTCCAGTAATACATTGATATTTCAGTAAAGGAAAAGTTATTCTTGGTCTGAACTGAGATGATTTCCTTGTCTGTCAAGTAAAGTTATTTAAAAAATACTATGGGTTTAAAGCCCTGGCTGGCGTAGCTCAGTGGATTGAGCACAGACTGCGAACCAAAGTGTCACAGGTTCAATTCCCAGTCAGGGTACGTGCCTGGGTTGCAGGCCATGACCCCCAGCAACCGCACATTGATGTTTCTCTCTCTCTCTCTCTCTATCTCCCTCCCTTTCCTCTCTAAAAATAAATAAATAAAATCTTTAAAAAATACTTAAAAAAATACTATGGGTTTAAAACATTCTTAGTAACTACTTCAAATTCTTTTTTAATATAAAGTTATTAGCCCAATAGTATAATGAAATAAGAGGAAACAATCACCCACAGCTTCTTTACCAACAACACAGTGATCTGTGCATATGTAACCTTATTTTAAATTTCACTCTTGTTCTTCGATCTTTCAAATGATTATAGTTTTCCTGGAGTGAAAATAACTTAAACTTACTAGACTTTTTAATATCTTTACAGCCAAACTGCTACAATTCTCACTTTGCTAATCTGTAATTCTCACAGAAGAACTGGCAGCGCTACCCGGCCTTTAACAAGGACCCTGAAGTGAAATCACTTAAAACTTCCTCTATTTTAATTTCAAATGATACACTCTGTATATAAACCGCACAGATATGCTCTATCAAATACATCAGCATGTACCTGCGATGTTAACATTTCTTTATGAAACCATCAGGCTGTGGACAGTCTTGGCTTGTGGAAGCCTGGGCTTATTATAGAACAGGTGGAGAGCCGAGATTCCACAGGTTTTTCCCCTCCTCTCAGCTCTCGGAAGGCCCAGGTATTTTAGGTGGTTTGACCAAGAGACCACAGCTGAGTAGAGACAGTTTAGATTTGAACTTGTGTCCATCACCTTGTGGCGGGGCGGGGGGGGGGGGGGGGTATTTGTTTGTTTGTTTTTATCCTGCTTACCCATTAGGTCACCTGGGAGGCTTTGAAAAAATAACATCTCAGACCTACTTCACATTCTTAGTGGGTCTGTGGCGGTGCCCAGGCTCGGGTATTTTTTCGCACCTTGGTGATTCAGACGCTGTCTGGATTTAGAACCACTGGACGGGACTCTGCGTATCATAATTTTACATTCAAAAGATCAGAATTCTATTTCTAGATTTATCATCATCCCTTCACAGTCTCTCCTCTAAAAGCAGTCGACAAATGTATTTGAATATTCAGAGAATGAAGCTGAAATTTGATAAGTAAAAACTTTGTAAGACCCAACTGTAAAGGACTTTAGTTTGAATAGAAATAAACTAATTGCCAAAAAAATAGCATTTGTTTTTAAAAAGTAAAGTCAAAGGAGAAAAAATATCTAAATAGAGGACCAACAAATATTTAGTAAAACTCAATATCTATTTGCTCCAAAAAATCTATGGATATAATATAATTTAAAATATCTAAATATAACAACAAAATTAAACATCTTTTCCAAACTAATAGTAAATTTACAAAATAGGTAGATGTATAGTAGATGCAGTATACATACTAGCCATTGTAACAATATGCCATTTTTCTGCTAAAAAAATTTGTACCTTCCCCCACTGTAACCACCACATAATTTTCAAAATTAAAAATGTCCTGTGTCAGCAAGCATTTAGGAAATCAACTTCTCTCATACTCTGCTGATGATAATATAAGTTGATAAACAATTGCCACTTGGATGGTTAATTTTATGTGTCAACTGGACTGGGCCATGGGATACCCAGATCACTAATTAAACATTGATTCTGGATATGCCTGTGAGGGTGTTTCCAGAAGAGAATGGAATTTGAATTGGTGAACTAAGCAAAGCAGATGGTCCTCCCCAATATGAGTGGATATCAAGTTTGAATCTCAATATCTATCTCTCTCTCTCTCTCTCTCTCTCTCTCTCTCTGCTTGTTTGAGCTGGAACATCAATCTTTTCCTACCCTGGGAGCTCCTGGTTCTCAGGCCTTTAGACTGGCTGGAAGCTACACCACTGGTTCTCTTGTTTTTGGGCCTTTGAACTACACCACCAGCTTTTCTGAGGGTCCAGCCTGCAGATGAGACTTCTCAGCCTCCATAATACATGAGCCAGTACCTTCTGAGTCAATACCAAGAAAGAAGGAAACAAAGAAATGAAGAAGAGAAGGAAGGAAGGGAGGGAGGAAGGAAGGAAGAAAGAAAGGAAGGAAGAGGGGGAAGTAGGAAGGGAGAGAGAACAAAAGATCTCCCAGATTTTTAATATTAGTTTAGCACTAATATTACTATTAGCTTAGCACAATTTACTAAGCATTTAGAATACTACCTAAATTGTTTCCTGGGGAGAAAGACATAAAGGCTCATGAGATACCCAACTAAGGGTTCACAGTAAATTAAACTGGTTTTCAGGTCATAATAGAGGAAAAGGAAAATAAATGAGCATTGAGTGCCTACAATAAACTAAGCCCTGGACAACATATTTTTCATCCATTACCTAATTTACTACCTTCAGCAGCCCTATGAGATGCACATCATCACCCCAAATGTCCATGTTACAGATGAAAACACTGAGGCTCAGAGCAGTTAACCAATGTACAACTAGTGATCCAAACCTATGACTCCCAAATCCGTGGCCTTTCCCAACACCTCACTAGATTCCTACCATGGAGAAAGACCCTGGAATGCCCAACATCAGCCAATAACTTGGAAATTCTCTTAGGGACCAAATCTTGGTCTCCATATCTTCGAGACCGTATCTTGGAGGCCAAATCAAAACTCACATGAAAAGATAATCAGAAGTTAAGTTATTCCCTCTTGCAGTGGTATCTGGGAGCCAGGAAAAATGGAAAGGAACTGTTGCACACAGCCACTGGCCTAGAAAGGAACAGCTTCAAGCGCTCCCCTCACCAGTCTCCGAGCACAAACATGCAGCACAGCATGAGCCCTGCATCTGGGTTTGCCGGGGTGAAGTCTTAGATGAGAGTGAGTCAGTCTTTCTCTAACCATTTGATCTATAGCTGATACTTAAAATAGCTGACACATGAAATTTCACAAACCCAAAATAACATTGAAGGAAAATTTGCTATTTCTACAATGTTAATGAAAACAAAGGTTTAGAAAAAAACATATTTTTACATCATCTTGGTTCCAGATTTTAACCAAAAGCGAAATACAAGCAAAACACAAAACAATCAAACAAACAAACAAAAACACTGCTTAGAATTTAACATCTGCTGACAGGAAAGACTCTATTAATTAGGCTGTCAATTTGCAACTCATCTATCCTTTGTTTCTTAACATTCTTAGCATAGGCCTGGGAACATGGGTAAACATTTCTTTTCAGAAAATATGACCATTTATGAGTGCATACAATTCAAATACTGGTGTATTCAAAAACTAAATTAGCCCTGACCAGTGTGGCTCAGTTGCTTGGACATCATTCCACAGAGCAAAATTGGTTAAATTCCTGGTTAGGGCACATGCCCATGTAACGGGTTCATTCCCCACTCGGGGAGTGTATGGGAGGCAACCGGTTGATGCTTCTCTCTTAACCCTGATGTTTCTCTCCCTCTCTTTCTCCCTCCCTTCCCTTCTCTCTAAAAATAAATGGATAAGTGTTTAAAAAAATAAATTAAAGCTAAAAGCAATATAAAATGAAACAAATTAAGAGTGCATGTTGTTTTTTAACACAATTTCGATGATAGCTCATGTATTATCCCACCTAGAACAGCCCCACAAATAACAATGTAGTATCTAATATTGATTCTACTAAGTTTACATAGAGAAGCGGTGGCTCCTAATAAAAAGGAACAATGTTTTATTCATTTGTATAATGTTCTACTTCACTACCACCATAGAAACCTCCTTAGAATCATCTTTTAAGAATGCGAACACATTTCATTTTTCTAGAACCCAATGCATCGTTATTGCTGAGGGCCAGGGAAGTCTGAGTGAGGCTCAGGCTCGACGGCCAGAAGGGTGAGGAGAGGCTTCCTCAATCCGGTTGTCACAGGGTTAGATCTTCCCGGCGTGAACATCGCTTCTCAAGCAGCATTTCTAAAACATCTCTTTAAAGGACAAATATTGTAATTTCTCTGCACTGCTAATATCATGGGACAAACTGGTCCATTTTTATAATTTCTCACCCAACACTATAACAGTCCCCGAGGGAAGAGGGCATAGTAACAAGAGCATTCTGACAGGCACACTGCGGTACCACAGTGCAGCCTTGGACAGGCAGAATGAAGGAGACACTTCTTTTCCACTGATGAGCAAAAGACTGTAAACGAACTTTAATCATCTGATATTATAACTTAGGACCAGAGTGCAGAAGACTAATTTAAATATTAGTTTTCTGTCTCTTAACTTTCTATATTGGCAATTACTTTGTTGTTCTTTGTAAATAATCTCCTATACCCAGAATTGTCTGCAATGCTTTATGCATCTTTCTTTTTTCAGCTTCTTTGGGAATTCAAAGTCACGTCTCACTAGGCTGAAAGATATCCCAACAGTCTTAAATGGACCTGACCTGAAAGAGTCTTGGAATGACGCTGGTGAGAAAGTTTCAGAGAACTCTTTTATCCACTGGAACAGTGCGGATGTGGTTTTCCTGTTGCTAAAAAGTGGGCATCAGTGTACCACCATTATTTTCCACATATCACCAACATTTTCAAAATTTTAATGGTAAATCTGCACATGTTCACAATGATAAATAGTAATATGTATTCCTAAGGCAACCTCATATGTAAGTCTATAATCTTAGTGATAACTTATAAAAAGTGAATCATACTACTTTATTCATTTTAGCTTGATTGATGCTGTAATTATAAATATTTAAAAGACAACCAGTAGAAATCAACCAAATGAGAAATTCACTTTACATTTTAGTAAAATAAGTTATTTTAAAGTTTGGTCTCATGTTTTCTTGAACACCCAGTTATATCTCTTGTTTGAATTTTCATTGCAACTCCCTTCTGAAACAATACTATGCAAACAATGAAATATTTGAATGTGACCTCTAAACAATTTCTAAATGCAGCATCTAACCAGGTTCTTTAGCTGCATAATTACTTAAAATAAAATGAATAGCTTAGTTTTCATCCAGCTGCCATTGTCTCTTTTCACTTTAAAAACATTAAAAATAAATAATTGGATCATCTCTGTTTTTCTCCTGGTTATATCTCTGAATTCCCTAAATTTGTATCTTGTTATATTCATAATCAAGCCTAACATCATGCACCAGCCCCTCTAGGCTCTCATCCTTCAAGTGTAGGTTTGGCATAATTTTTGCATGAAAGCTAAATGGATTCACAGAAATCTGTTGTGGAAAGTAGGAATACACTGTACATTCTCGCCCTCGTATATCTGTTTGGAACAACATTTCCATAGTTTATTACTGTGTTCACCAATATCAACCACTATCATCTATCCTAAAAAACGAACTATACTTAAGTATTTTGGATTAATTAATTAAGTTTTTAAATAATCATAATGATGTATCTCAGAGATTACAGGGAAATAGGCAATTTCCCAAGGCAAATAAGAAATTCCAGTCAAAAATATATATGATGAATCAGTTTTATTTATTTAGGCGTGCCCCACCTTGGTCTAGAAAGTATTATGTGGCAGGTCTGGATTTACTCTGCTAAACCATTTTGACTGCAAGGAGTAGGAAAAGCTGGGATGAGGCAAAAGTAAAAGAACAAAGTACCCACTTAGTTCATATCAGTTACAAAGTTTTTTAGCATCTTTATAAAAGATATGGTAATACTAGAGTCTAAGGGTTCCCCACACAGACATGGGGAGAGAAAAAGATACCATCCAACAAATACATGTCAAAAATAATTATACACCAGTTCTACCCTAGAAACACAAAGACAAATCAGACAAGGACTCAGTTTTAAGAAATTCACAGTGTAGAAAAAGGAGATAGATAAGTGATCCCATTGTAGTATTCTAACATACTCTAATTGTTGAGATAAAACTAAGTGTGTAAACAACAGTGATGCAATACTTTACATGAGAAGTATAGTGAGACTAACCAAGTAATGAGAAATACTTGAATGATGACAAATAATCCGTGAAAAAGGTAAAGGGATTAAGCAAAAAATATTTAAAAACCTCATTGACACAACAACAGCATGGTAATTTCCATAGAGAAACGGGAGGGAGAGAGAAGAGGGTATGGAGGGTGGGATAAATGGTGATGGAAGGAGCTCTGACTTTGGGTGGTGAACACACAGTACAATATACAGATGATGTGTTATAGAACTGTGCACCTGAAACCTATATAATTTTAGTAAGCAATGTCACCCCAATAAATTCCATTTTTTTAAAAGGGAAAAAAGAAACATACTAAAGAATATGTCAGCTGTGTGAAAACACTTTTCTGAGCTTTACATAAATTATCTCAGTTTCATTCTCATAGCAATCCTATCATCCTTTACAGGTGAACAGAGTGAGGCACAGAGAGGTTCAGTAGCTTCCCCAAGGACAGTAAAGGGCAGAGAATTAGGATATGAATGTAGCAATTCCGTCTCCAGAGTCTGTTAACCATACTTCCTCTGAAAATGCAAGGAGATTGAAGGGCAGGAGAGCTCAGGAAGGAAAAAGTCATTGGTAGTATTTCACTTATTGGCACATTTCATTTATTTTGAAAATGTTTATTATCAGTCGAGCGTGAGACACTATCTTAGACACCAGGAATACACTAGCAAATAAATAACAGAAATGCATTAGACACCACTTAGGTAGTTTGCTAATGAAAGAGATGAAGCAGAGTAGGAACTAGGAAGAAAGGAGCATTCCCCTGTGAAAATCACTATATTTGCAAATTGACCAAAATGGGAACAAGTGATTGCTTTTGCATTTAACTGCAAGAAATATATGAATTAAATTGTAATTCCATTATAAGTAAAAGGAAATAGGGGGAGGCAAAAGAAATCCTTGGACCTCATGGTCGGCAGCCTTTAAAGTGGCCCTAAATAACCCCCACCTCCTGATACTCATGCCCTTGTGCAACCCCATCCTTGAGTGTGGTCAGGACTGAATGACTCACTTTTAATGAACAGAATATGGCAAAAATGAAAGGGTGTCACTTCTGATACTAGGCTATAAAACGGCTGTGGCTTCCATTTTGTGTTCGCTCTCACATTCTGTCCTGGAGCATTCAGAACGGTGGGGAAAGCCAGCTGCCACAACTCGAGACAGCCTTGCGGAGAGATGCACGTGGTGGGAGCTGAAACCTGCCAATCACTAGGTGGAGTCTGAAAGTGGAGTCTGTCCTCCTGCCCCTGGCCGGCCCAGTCTCAGATGAGACCCCGGCCCAGCCAACAGTTTGACCACAACCTTATGGGAGAATTGGGTCAAAAGCTACCCACTAAACCACACCCAGATTCTTAAGTCACAGAAACTGCTAGGTAATAACTATTTGTTGTTTTAAGCCACTGTTTTGGAGTCGTTTGTTACTTAGTCATAGCTTAGAAATAAATCATCTTTCTGCAGCACTTTGGCCTCTCTCTGTATTTCATTTTGAAACACCCATACATGAAGTTTTGTCATAGAATTGTATTTCATAAACACCAAGAAGAAAGGAAGGCACTAAGGAAGGAAAGAAAAAAGGGAAAAAGGGAAGCAGGTAAGGAGAGAGAGATGGAGGGAGGAAAGGACTGAGGGAGGGAGGAAAGAAACAAAAGGTATGGCAAAGGCATTTTTTTTGTAAAAGCATTTTTGATCATGCCCTCCAACCAGAGAGAACCTATGAGACTGTGTGTGCAGAGTGTGCCCAGATGTGAGTTTTATATACATTTTGTGGGTATATACAGTGTTCCTGATGTTTTCATAGCTACTATTTATTTCTTTCTGTTTTATCATGCTTGTATTTCTAATTGGATGACAATGTTGGCTGAATCAATTTGGAAGTACGGCCATTTCCCTAGTTGACACTTATTCATTTAAAATTGCTGCTTCTTAATTAATCACCTGATAAATATTATCTGTGGCCCAGAAGTTCAATTAGAGATACACCTTTTTTATAGACAATAAACCACATGTAACTACTGATGTAACCCAGCATGTATGGGTAGTTAAAGTAGGCATTATTTTTTATTTGCTTTCAAACTGCAGAGTAGGCTGAACAATAGATAATAAACAAAGTCGTTTTGTATGGCTTTTGTGGGACTTGAAAAGAATTTTGACTTAATGGAAACTGATGCTTTGTCAGAAGCCCTGCCGGAGAAGCAATAGAAAACCCACATGGTAAGTGCCCCAAACATATCCTCACAAATGATAGAGTCACATTTAACTCGAAAATTGGGTGGTAAAGGTCAGTGTGTAGTGTAGAATTAATAGGTGGTATCTCACTAAGACTCTTCACCTCCTGCCTTGAGAAAACTTTCAAGGTTTCTACAGATAAAGAAAAGGACTCAAGGACTGGAGACACCTCAAATATGTAGATGACACCGTCACCTTTTCTTAAGCTAAAGACCTTGAAGCAATGGTGAAAGAATGTAACAGAAGAGCAAAGAATCTGGATCATTATATAAAAGAAGAATATGCAAAATCACATCGAGTACATACATTCAAGAGGGAAAGCTGGAGGCAAAAAAAAAAATTAGGCATTGCAAAGAAGTGTTTGTTGAGGCCATATGGCGCACATTGTTACACACCAGACAGGTTCAGAAAGCAGAATAGACTCTTGTTAGAGTCTCTGGTAAGCTGAAAATGAATAGTTTTCTACATTTAAAGAATTATATGCTAGAAAGAGAGATATCATATGAGCACACTCTTGGTTTTGGCAATTATAGCAAAAGCGCCCATATTTAACACAGAGAGAATAAAATGTGTGTAATAAAATAGGAAACACTTTTCAGTACAGCGTGAAGAGACAAAAGAAAAACGGGTAGTAGGAGAACAAGACAGACAATTACAGGGAAGCGAAACAGTGGGCCTGCCTCGCAGATGTAACAGAGGTACAGGACGAGCCTGGCTATGTACCAGGCTAAATGGCACTTCCCAGTAGGTTCCAAGGGACCAGTGAGGTCCCCTCATGAACTAAGACCTAAGTCTTTATAAGTGTATGTGGATGAGAGTCACAAAGCACACAGAACAAAGATGCACATTGTATGATTCTCTTTTATTCTGGAATAAGCCTGGACCATGGTCAGATTTCCTTAAAGGACTCCTGGCCTAGACTTCTACCATAACTGCTTTCCCCTTGGAATCAGAAATAGTATGACAAAAGTAATCTCAGAGGAATCAAATGGGAAATGTTCCCCAGTGTCTTAAAAGATACAGGATTTGGGGGGATCTTTAAAGATATGTATAATTTCTCTTTAAGTCAAGTGAGTAAGCAGATATTGAGATGAATATCACCAAAATAAGAGTCTCCTTTACAGTACACCAGCTAGTAAATACTTACTGAGTAAATCCTTTCATGTTTCAAGCACAATATTAGGGTTCATAGTGATCAAAACACACAAGTTCCCTAAATAAGCATTCAGTCCAGTGGGGCGTGAAGGAAGATGGGCAAATAAGCGGTGGCAAATTAAATAATTACAGTCATGCAAACATATGTTAAAGAGGAATATAAGTTGCAATGACGGTGTGCACAAGTGTACCAAATTGATTGGAGGGTGACAAAAGGTTGGCCCGAGTGCATTCTAAATGAGTAGCTGTGTGTGTGTGTGTGTGTGTGTGTGTGTGTGTGGGTCCACACATGCACTTACACGTGCAAGTCTACAGAGGGCAACAGGGGACATAGGAGAAATAGATAAGATAAAGAGCAAGATCTTGAAAGCATCTGAGGAGACTTTTTAGAAAGTCTAGTATTGGATGTAAAAGTGAGGGCATAGTGCAAG
The DNA here is from genome assembly GCF_019186645.2 of Phyllostomus hastatus. Lineage (NCBI taxonomy): Eukaryota > Metazoa > Chordata > Mammalia > Chiroptera > Phyllostomidae > Phyllostomus > Phyllostomus hastatus. Next base: position 1,188,947 of record NW_025333912.1, on the reverse strand, counting down.
GCCAGACCAGGAAATGGGTGAGGTCAGGTCATGGGGAAACCAGTAGATCCATATAAAGACTTTGACAATGGAAAGCCAAGAAAGATGGCGGGCTAAAAAAAAAAGAGTCTCTGTTTACCTAAGAGAGATTAAGGGAAATAAATATGTGGGAAACCTCTACGATGGGATCTATATCAAGGCAAGGGACAATAGAAGCAGGGGAGGAAGGTGATTCAGTGCAGCACCATGAGCTAAGAAATGCACAGGGTATCCAGACAACAAAACTAGGAAACAAGAGTCTCCCCTGAAGGCCTCCAGAGGAAACAGCCTGCTGACATCTTGATCTTAGCCCTGCAAGACTCAGTTCAGACCCCTGACCTCCTGAGCAGTAAGAGAATGAATTTTTGTTTTTTTAAGCCACAAAATTTGTGGAAAATTGTTATAGCAGCAATAGAAAACTAATACAGTAGGCATGATTTCAATAAGACAGATGGAAAAGATATAATATCACCAGGGTGATTATATAGCCCAGGTTTCTCAGGACAGTGTTGGTTTACAACTCCTGGCTTATTTATTCAGTGTCTCCTTTCTCTACCAAAAGTGCCCTGGTTTGAATTATAAGTGTGTATACACAAAGGTATTGAGTCAGGTGCTGGGTATCGCAAGCAGACACCTGAGGAGCAAAGGAACATAGCCATGGAGGCAGCCTCTGCCTTCCATTCTGGGTCACATAAAACCCGTCTCAGGACTAACCACAGCAACACCTATAAAAGCCTCAAAATTCCACATTGATATGATATTTTGCTTGGAAGTTTGTTCATTTTTTAAAATTATTGTTCAGTTACAGTTATCCCCATTTCCCCCCACTACTCTCCCCTTGCCTAACCACCCCCACCTCCCACATTCAATTCTCTCCCCATTGTCTCTGCCCATCATGGATCCTTTATACATGTTCCTTGACTTGACCCTTCCTCTTCTTTCCCTCATTATCCCCTCCCCTCCGGTCACTGTCAGTTTGTTATTTCCATGTCTCTTGTTCTGTTCTGCTCACCTGTTTGTTTTGTTGATTAGGCTCCACTTACATGTGAGATCATATGGTATTTATCTCTTGCCATTTGGTTTATTTTGCTCAGCATAATACTTTCCAGTTCCATCCATTCTTTCATGAAAGGTAGGAGTTCCTTCTTTCTTTCTACTGCATAGTATTCCATTGTCTAAATGTACCACAGTTTTTTGATCCACTCATTTACTGATAGGCACTTGGGCTGTTTATAGCATTCAGCTGTTGTAAATAATGCTGCTAGGAACATTGGGGTCCATAGGTACTTTTGAACTGGTATAAAGAACTCATACAATTCCATACCAGGAAGAAAAACAATCCAATTAAATAATGGGCAAAGGACCTGAACAGACTCTTTTCCAAGGAGGACATACAGAGGGCCCAGAGACATATGAAAAGATACTCAGCATCAATAACCATCAGAGAGATGCAAATTAAAACCACAGTGAGATACCACTTCACACCAGTCAGAATGGCCATCATAAACAAATCAACAAACAACAAGTGTTGGAGAGATTGTGGAGAAAAGGGAACCCTAGTCTACTGTTGGTAGGAACGCAGACTGGTGTAGCCATTATGGAAAACAGTACAGATTTCCTCAAAAAACTAAAAATGGAACTGCCTTTTGATCTAGTGATTCTCCTGCTGGGATTATACCCTAAGAATCCTGAAACACCAATGCAAAAGAACCTATGCACCCCAATGTTCATAGCAGCACAATTTACAGTAGGAAATGTGTTCTTAAATAAGACAAGGCAAGAAAAAAGAGACTCCTGAATAAAGGACTCGGACTCCCACAGCCAGGACAGTCCTGCTGAGAGCTGGTCCATGGAGTCCATGAGATGGTGAAGGATGATCATAAAGTTCACACAGTCTGAAAAGTTTACTGCCAGACAGAGAACCCATTAACACAGACAACATATTATCAGGGCATTAAGATAACCTAGAAGTGAAGATGCCATGTTATTTGGAATTCTAAGAGGCATATTTAAGACATCTGAAGGGAAAAAATAATTGTGGATTCAGCTTATGTTCCAGGGATTCCTAGTCTTACCCCTTCTCTATCACCCAAGTACAAGTACTACTTTATCACAGGCAGGCTGTGTGACCTGCCCTCTTAAGTTATGCTACCTTCATCTCTTAAGAACTAACAGTTATACCCAAGATTCTCTCATTTAAGGCCCCAACTCTTTCTTTTTCTGGTTGCCCACTTGGTCAATCTTATTGCCTACTGCTTTGTCAAAACTGCAAAGTCTGATACATCAAGTCTTATTGTCCCCCCATGCACCACAGGTCCGTACTATCTTGTATCTGCTAAAGCCAATACTCCAGCTTAGCGGGAAGCTGGGGTTCAAGTGAAGCTCTTTAGCTGGAATGAGGACTCCCTCAATAAGAGTAGAGCTTTATTAGTATGAAAGAGGGGAGAGAATGGATATTGGGTAGACCAACTGCCCTTTAGAATAATATTCTTCACTCATTTTTGTACTGAGTTGTCTTATTTGTAAGAACTCTTCTTCTGTGTAGATATTAATTCTTTATTTGCCATCTGTTTTGCATATATTTCCCCTATACTTCTTTTGTCTTGGGCACTCATTCAAGAATAATTTAGTGATTCCCTTCTGTATGCCAGAAACTGCTTTATCCTAAGCACTAGAGATACTTCGAACAAACCCAACAAAAGTCCCTGGTGCTTACATTCTAGTGGGAGAATACAGACCAATCAAAGCAAACCTCACAGTATGGTAAGCAGTAATAACTCTGATGAAGAAAAAGAAGGCAAGAAAAGAGGATGGGGATCACAGAGAGGCCATTCTAAATAGAGCAATGGAAGTCAGCCACTGAGAGGGTGACGTTTGTGAGAATATTTAGGTCATCAGTGTATCTACAAGAAAGATTTCCAGGAAGGGGGTGTTGGAGAGGAAAGGACAGAGTAACAGGAGATGCATGCCAAAAGGTTAAAAGACATAGTGTATAGAGTGGTATAGCCACTGTTAAAATTTTGACTTTAGTTTTGAAAGGATTACTCTGACTGTTGTGTTGAGAACAGACTATAGGAGGGACAAGGGAACAAAATGGGAGACCAGGCAGGAGGATATCGAAGTAACCCAGAAAACAGTGTATGGATGTATGACAAGCGGTTGGACTCTCTACTTATTTTGAAGATAGATCATCAAGATTTATCATTAGATTGCAGATGGGATGTGATAGAAGACAGTCCAGGTTGATTCTAAGATTTTTGACTTGAGCAATCAGAATCATGAAGTTACCAGTGACAGAATTAGGGAAGTCTGTGGGTGGAGCAGACTGGTGGGGAATGGGAGCTGAGAACCTGGAGTTCAGGGCAGCGGTCAGAGCTGGGTATATAAACTTCAGGGATTTCAGTGTATAAATGTTTTTCAGTGCAATGAGATTAGGTAAAACCGAGAAGACTGTGAATGTAGTTAGAGAACAAAAAAGATTCAAAAAACTGCTAATAAGATATAAGAAAAGCATAGGAGAGAGACTAAAGCCTCATATATTGGCTTGATTACCATCTGTATGCTAATGACAGCTAAACTTATATCTCCAGCAAGAGTGTCCTTCTTCTACCAATCAAGTTGATTCCCCATATCTCACTCTAACAATAATAAGACTTTTACAGTACTTTCATTTACCCCCTTGCTGTATTAGTCTAGTGTTGTTTAGTGCTGATGATTCCAGACAACTATTAAGTTTCTTTTTGTAGTAGTGTCACATTTATTCCAAGAAATTTTATCTATTCTTTAAGGGATACATGATTAGGCACACTCTAAATTAAAGTACATATTCTGCAAAGTGCATGCATTTCCTCTTATCTTCATCTTACCTTAGCTCAGGGGTCCTGTTTTCACTTAAAGGCTGTCTGACTAAATAAAGTGCTTTCTCAACTAGTTTTCTGAAATGAGTGCTTGGATAATCTTTTATCCGAGTAATTTGCATCTGCACGTGTCTACATTTCACTTTGATCAATCAACGATATGCCTGATTTCAAAGTTTAGCATTGAACTACTGATGTCCTCTATATTATTACATGTACAGATTATAGAAGGAGCAGGATAGACATTTTTTTCAATAAGTCTACCATTCTTTATCCAAAGGTTACAGAAGAGAGGCATTCCACTGGAGGCATTACACTTTGCAATTCCAGCTAAGAGATAAAAATTCTCTAAGATGGAAGGAAGTGCAAGCTTTAGCGTCTCAAAACCCTCATTACCAGGAGGTGCAAGTTATGAACAAGTGTTATTTGCACTCACATATACACATGCAAACACCAAAGTGCAACACTGCACATGGCCTTGGTTTCACTAATGGACAGATTGGTGTCCCCTTCCCAGAGCTGGAGTTGGCAAACCAATTAATTGTATATTTTATGACCCATCTATTACCCATCTGGCATTTATATAGTGTAGTGGTCTCCAATTAGTTATGAGTAGGATCCTTTACACATATGTACACACATACATGTGTGTCACTGAAAAAAAGCTTTTTGCAAATATACCTTTATGATAGAAAATGTTTCTTATATACTCTATTCTATTTCTTTAAATTGCTAGTTACTCTTCACCAAATTTATTACATTACATTATCATCATGATTGCAACCCACAGTTTGAAAGTCTATGACTTTCAGTATATTAAGACAGAATAAAATAGTAATAGGTAATACTTTTCAGAACATTTGATGTGCAAGGAACTATGCTAAGCCCTTGACATGGATTACCTCATGTACTCTTAAAATGACCCTAAAGTTAATTATTATTATTGTTGTTGTTGTTGTTGTTATTTTCTCCATATTATAAAGGAGAACATGAGTATTAGAATGGTCAGTTTGCCAAAGATCACACAATATAGCCGTATCATTCTAGATGCAATGCTGATAACTGTTACACTCTATTATTTCCAACCTCATCCTCTGGAACACTAAATTAATATACTTTGAACAATTACAATTCCAAGATGCATGACTACTAAGTTTCTTCCTTTCCCATGCACCCACCCCCCTTCCAGCAGTTAGTCCTCTTAGGAGGAGCTGTGTGGTCTCTTGTAGGTCTCCGACTCACTTTTGGTGGTGCCTGTTCTAATTTTCTTCATATACTACCTGGTGTCCTTTGTTTTCTTATATTCTCTGCTACCTCATGAGGATCCTGAATTCTTAACATTTTTCATAACCTTTCTGATTACGAGCCTACTGCTCATTGGCTAGTCAGTATTCCTCGTTCAAAGTCCTGAGGGAATGGATCTGAGTAGCAGTTCATTCTCCACCACCCAACAATGGTATCAGCTTGTACTCTTTCATTCTTGCAGCCATACTAATGTTCCTACCCCATAAGTACAACTGTGGCACTTTCCACACAGACAATTCCCTACCTACCTTTCTCTCCCCTACAAGGCTATCAACTCCTTGATAGCAACAGTTGCATTCTACTCACCCTTGCACCATCTAATCTAGGTATATAGGGAGATACATAATTGTAGATAAATCAAAAGGAGTGAATTTGCCAATCAAGTAGAAATAGGATAGAAAGAAGAATATGAAATCATAAAATAAGAAAGGAAAGAAGGGATGGAGGAGGGGGGAAGGAAGAAAGGAGAGGGGAGAAAGAAAGAAAAAGAGAGAGGAAGGGAAGGAGGAGAAGAGAGGAAGGGAGAGAGAGAGGGAGGGAGGGAAAGGAGGAAAGGAAAGGGAAGGGAAGGGAAGGCAAGGCAAGGCAAGGAAAGGAAAGGAAAGGAAAGGAAAGGAAAGGAAAGGCAAAGAAAGGAAAGGAAAGGAAATAGGGAGAGAGGAAGAGAGGGGGAGAGGGAGAGAGAGGAAGAGAGGGTGGGAGAGAGGGAGAGGAAGGAAGGAAGGAAGGAAGGGAGGGAGGGAGGGAAAGGAAAACAGAGTAAGAGAGAAGCTGTCTAAATAACATTCAGCTCTTCATAACAAGAAAGCACTCAGAAGAAGAGAGTGAGAGGAAAGATCATTTACATAGCCCTAACCAGAGGCCTCACACATGGCCCCAACCTTCCTTCAGGAGAAACAAAAGATGGCACCAGAGAGGCTTTGCCTAAGCAATAGCACGAAAATAAAGAAAGGAGGACTGTGTCTGCCCTAAGCTCAAACTCTGCAACTTGTATAAGACAAATTCAATATGTTAAAAACACTCAGAAAAACAGCATTGGTCAATTTGGCCAGCACTTTTGTGTTAATTAAGCAATTTTCTAAGTCAAATGTTCATACCCAAGTTGTCTGGTTTGAATCACAAAAGTCTAGGAAGACGAGGCACATTAGCCTCCATGGAAGAAAAGGGGTCAGAGGGTAAGTCATGTCCCAGACAATTAACAAGCCAGCACTGCCTCTGATAGACCAGCTTCAGGTCTTAAATCAACCAACAGCTTCTAAAGCCTAAGTAGACTTGAGGGGACAAGACAAGGCCCTGACAACTATGTAGCTTGCTTACGCATCCATTCAAAGCCAGGGAAATGTGAGCCTGCTACATGAAAACTTTGTGAGTGTAGAAGGAAACCCACATTGCTATTCGTATATATTCTGACCAGTGTGAAAAAAAATCAAATTAATTTTATGAAAACTGAGTTTCAGATGGTACTGAATGTAATTTAATGCAATTCACTATATATGTTTTTAAAATGACATTGCCGGATAATATAATGTTCCATTGCAATAATATTAGATTAAATTTGTTTTTCCTCAGATGAATCACCTAGACAGGAATAAAGTAAATATGAAAGTGGAAATTTAGGAAACATTTTAACCACTCTTTTATTGCTAAAAATAAGCATTCATTTTTCTCCCTTCCTACCTCATTTTTTTTTTTTGGCCTCCAGATTGCTCATGGGTTGGCTTAGAGAATAACTCAGGTACAGGAATACTTTGAAGAGCTTTACCCAACAGATTCCTTAGTCAGCCGTCAGGACCTTGCTTGTTTTGCCTGTTGTCGCATTTGCTCAAAGGCAAATTCTGCCTCTTGATGGCTGTGCGTGTTTCCAAGGACAGACTGGCCTCGTGTTTGCCTCATCACTCTCTTCAGAGCCACTCCACCTGCTTCTGTTGACCATCTCCATGGAACACACACCCTCTTCCTTTTCCTCCCTCATCCTTCATTTATGAGCCTCTAAGTGGTAGGAAACCCACATTTCTCCTGTCAAAGCCCATAAACTTTCTAGCAGTTTCCACTATATCACATATTTAAAATCCAGCAAACTTTCCATGCTCCTGGTTGATTTTTGGATCCCTCTTTGATTCTTTTGGAGATCGTGTAGAAAATCATGGCTTATAATTGGTTCTCTATTCAGTTAATGAATACAGCAATGTGGTTTATATGAGAACTTTTTTTCTTATTTAATTAACTGTCTTGACCATGTACTTGACCATATAGATGATGGAAAGGCATGTTTACTACTTCAAAGTAGTAAGTCCTAAAATGTCACAATACGTAGCTTTTATTTTCTTAAACTATGACATTTCTCCTAAACCCTTTGATTGTCTACTAACAAGTTATATCTCATGTTATATTCAGTTGGCATGTGAAGATAGAATCTTGATGGACTGATATTTCTTGATAAGTAGACCATTTTATGCCATCATTTTGGATTAAAATTTCCCATTAAACATTACAGATGAAGAATTAACTTCTGGTACCAGTCCATTTATTGTACTACAGCCACCGACAGGACCAAGGGTTGCTGAGGACTCTCTGCTAGAAGCTAAACTTGAGCCATGAGCTTCAGTTCAAGACTGTGGGTAGCAGCCTTGAGGAAGAGTATGCTGATGAATACAGGGGGATGTTCCAGTGGCAAAGTGAAGACACAGAAAGTACTCCAGATTAAGAGTATGAAGAACCATCCTATTCTCTATGATAATGAAAATAAAAATTAGGGGTTGAAAAAAGTAGATGAATGGCTGGTCAGTTTTTCCAAATACCTACTGGTGTCAGAGCAGCTACTGGAGTGTGGAAGTCTAAAGGAAATCATCCTACATCACTGTATACTATATAATGTGAAAAACTTTTCAAACTGCCAAAAACATATTAGACATGCATTGCTAATTAGTGTTGAACACAACTGTGTACAAAGTTGTAGAACATTGTCAAAATGACCACAGTGACGGACTTCAGTGGGATTGGTCTAAAAAGGTTCTCACTGAATCAGGGAGCTTAGGAAAAATTTTTCAATGAGAAGCTAAAAGAAGTCAAGAGAAGAGTGCGGGAAACCTTGGAAATGAATACATTGTCATATGCGAAGATTTAGGAGGCAGGAATTTGTAATTATGTTTGGGATGAGGCACAAAGTTGTTTGCCTGAAAATTTCTTTACAGCAATAAGAATTAGGCGATCTGAGTGGCAACTCTATTTCCATAGAGTTATGCAGTTTGGAACCTCAGGGCCAAGAACAGGCCCCACACAGATGGCCCCACAATAAATGTATGTTGTACGGGAAGAAGCATGAATGGGTGGAGGCAAGAAAACTAACACTGGTGGACATACCAGCTACTGTGCCCGTCCTTTTCCCTACATGACCTGATTTTATCTGTCAACTCTAAAACTGAGATATTATCTCCCCCACTTTTTTGTTGTTGTTGTGGCAGATGAAGAAACTAAGGGATAGAAAGGACAGTCCCATGGCCAAAGAGAATTTGAGAAATTGGGAAAACTAGGATTTGCGTCAAGAGCTAATTTCTTGCTCTCTTTTTACGTTATGACTTTCAACATATTTTTAAATCTTAAGTAATGACCATGGTTTCTGGTGGTAAATAAGGCAGGCTCAGCACCCTCTCCTTTCCCATTATCTGGAGCCGAGCGGGCGGCCTCCCACTCACTGTTCCTCCACTTTCTCCCATCTGTAGATTCACTTGCCTGTGCTCTACTGTGACCACCACTGGTGTTTGCTTTGGAGTGGCCATTGTCCTGTGGTCACTGACCCAACTCCTATGCAAATATTACAGTGAATCTTTTAGGCATCTTCTTTGGAGGTGGTCAGCAAGCAAGGCCAACTGTATCATGTGTTATTTATCAAAGCTAAATTATATGGCTAGCAAAAAACAGCACACAAATTATACAGAGAAGTTCATATGTTTAGGCCAATACCCATAGTGCAGTGTTTTCCTACTGGAAAGCAGGTATTTCTTTACATTATATTATTTTTTGAAATAAAAAAAATCTGGAATTTATAAGCTAATTGACTGGAAATAATTATAGCCACTGAAGCAATGAAGTCTATTTGTTTATGTTTTTCCATATGTAACCTGACCTACATGTTTAAAAATGTAAACTTACTTTAGTATTTATTTGTGATTATGGCATTATTTATATTTCTGTCAACTGATTTTTAGTGTATTGTACTTTCATTTTTGTTAAGATTATTGACAAACGAAGTCTTACGTGAGACAAAAGGCACAGCGTACATATATATTTTCAGTTTGCTCAGCTCTGACATTTATATAATACTTTTTAAAACTACCATTACTGCACATTCACTGCCATAACACATTAGTCTCTCATGATCAAATATCCATCAAATAGAGATATGTGAGCTGATGAAGTTTTAGTAAATCCAGTCATACCCACTTTCTTATCACAATACAGGCAAAGCAATGAAGATTTATAGAAGATTCCTAGGAAAACACTGTTTCCAAGAATGTCAGAGTTTAATGCCACTAAAGAGGTACAGTACAAAGAAAGGAAACAAGAACACAAAATTTTTATGCACTCTGACCACTGAGAATGGGTCTATACAACAGAAATTATTTCACATTATTCTGAAAAATGAACCAACAAAAAAAATGCCTTGAAGAATCAATTCCAGCCCTGGCTGGCATAGTTCAGTGGCTTGAGCGCAGGCTGTGAACCAAAGTGTCACAGGTTCGATTCCCAGTCAGGGTACATGCCTGGGTTGCAGGCCATGACCTCCAGCAGCTGCACATTGATGTTTTTCTCTCTCTCTCTATCTCCCTCCCTTCCTTCTCTAAAAATAAAATAAATAAAATCTTTTAAAAAAGAGAATCAATTCCAGAGGCATAAGGAACTCTCTCTTTCCACCTGAAATTGTTCCCTTTGACCTTTAATATATTGATGCAGCTCAATGCCTCTCTGTTTGTTACCCTCTAAAAATAATTACTGTTATGCCAGGGACTGTGCTAAACCTCAGGAATACAAAAATCAATCTGAGACAATTCCTGCCTTCAAAGAGTTTACACCTTTGTGGAAGAAAAAAACAACAGACTTTTTTTTTATTTTATCATTGCAAGGACACAACATGGGATCTACCATCGTAATAAAAATTTAAGTGTACAATACAGCTTTGTTAACTATTGGTACAATATAAACAGTGGATCTCTAGACTTGTTCCTCTTGCATAAATGAGACTCTGTATCTTCTTTTTTCCTTCCACCAGCCCCTAGCTATCCCTCTACTACTCTCTGCTTCTATGATTTCAACTATTTTAAATATTTCATATAACTGGAATCATGCAGTATTTGTCTATGACTGGCTTATTTAATTTAACATAATGTCTTCAAGGTTCATACATGTTGTCACTTAATGAGTTCCTTCATTTTTTAAGGCTGAACAGCATTTCATTGTATGTATGAGGGGGGACCCCCAAAAATCCAAAATTATCTTCTGGAGGGTAGGCCTCTTGTGGTTCATTCTTCCCCTGCTAGGTGAGTGTTCTAGGAACCCGTCTGCATCAGTGTACCACCTGGCATTGTTGTGAGAGGCTGCATTCAACTTCAGTGAATTTTTGCGAAGACTCAATGCATTTGCCCATTTCATGATGGGTGATTTACAAGCACACCTGCCCACACTGCTGAGTGTTCAGCAGTTTTTTAAGCTAAAATGGCATGAGTCCCCCATGCCCCACTCTCCCTATTCATCTGATCTCACCCTGAAAGATTTTTTTGTTTGTTTCCCTGCATGAAAAAGAAGTCCTCAGGGGAAAATGTTTTGTTCATGTGGAAGAGATGAAACAGAACAAAACAAAAAAAGAACAGCAGAGGCCACAAAAAAAAAGCATCAAAATCTACAAGTTGAAAAACTGTTTTCAGCAGTGGAAAAAATATCTCAATAGGTGTATTGCATCAGATGGAGAGTACTTCGAAGTTTAAACATGTAAGAATAAATACACAATAATTTTTTATAAATAAATTCCATTTTTTGGCGGGTTCCCCCTTGTGTATAACACATTTTCAGTGCAGTTTTAGCTGTTTCCATGTCGTAGCTATTGTAAATAATTCTGCAATGAACATGGAAGTAGCAGTCTCTCTTCAAGATCCTGACTGCAATTTTTTTGGATAAACACCAAGAAATAGGGCTGTAACATCATATGGTAGTTCTGTATTTTTTTTTTTTACTTTTTGAGAAAACTTCATACTGTTCTCATATGAGCTACATCACTTTGCGTTTCCATCAACAGTGCATAAAGGTTCCAATTTGTCCACATCCTCACCAACACTGTCTCCTTCTTTTAATAATAGCTGACCTAACAGGTGTGAAGTGATAGCTCATCATAGTTTTGATTCACATGTGTCTGATGATTAATGACATGGCACATCTTTTCATATACCTGTTGATTATTTGTATGTCTTCTTTGAAGAAGTGTGTATATTTTGGGAATTAAACTGTTATCAGATATTTGATTTACAGATATTTTTACCCATTCTGTATGTTGCCTTTTTTCTCTGTTGATTGTTTCCCTTGTGCAGAAGCTGTGTAGCTTGATATAGTTCTACTTGTCTATTTCAGCTTTGGTTGCCTGTGCTTTTGGTGTAGCGGAAGACATCATAGTTCCTGGTTTCAAACATATTACAAAGTTATAGTAATTAAACAGTATGGCACTAGCATAAAAGCAAACATATAAACTAATAGGACAGAATGGACAACCCAGAAATAAATTCATACATATTTAATCAGCTGATCTTCAACAAAGATGCCAAGAATATACAATGAGGAAAAGATGGTTACTATAACAAATGGGGTTGGAGAAAATAGACACCCACAAGCAATAGCATGAGATCCTCATCTAACAATATAAAAAAAGCAATCAACTCAGACTGATTGAATTTAAATGTCAGACCTGAACCTGTAAAATTCCTAGAAGAAAACATAGGGAAAAGTTTGATGATATTGGCCTTGGCAATGATTTCATGGACAAGTGATTTTAATGTAACATGTTATGTGATATAAGGGAGTTATGCAGAGGCATATGGTGCCAAGTGCACCCCTTTCTCCAAGTATCTTCTTCTGCATCCACTAATTTACCTAGTGGCCAAAGTGGAGAGTTTCTGAGTATGTAAAGCAACTTGAACTGAATTTTTAGAGATTCATACTTATCTGACTACCTGAGAGGAAGCCAAAACCCAGATCAGGGATAATAGCATCCTTGAGAGAGACAAGTGTCTGGAAAGTTAACCAGATATCACCAGCAAAGTGAGTATCAGAGGGGAAGGGAGGCCACAAGTCCGCTATGGCTGGCACTAGAACCCATCCACGACTGAGAAAATTTGACAGCACATGTGATCTGGGGAAGGGGAGAATGCTGCCATCTAATGAAAGAACTGCATAAACTCAGCAACATGCTGGGACCCAGCCAGACATCTCTTGGGCACCTCTAAGGGTAACTCCAGAAGGGTTCCCTGTTCACCATGGTGCCAATAAGCCAGATCCTAAAGTTTTTATACCCTGGGGGAAGGATATCCTAAAGTCTTTTGGAGGATTTTGATAAGGGCAATGGTTTCATCACTTTTGTGTTTTAAGGCAATGACTCTGGTGGTTTCGGAAATGGCCTAGATGAATGAAGGTGTGAGCAGCTGGGCCTGGCCTAAACCTGTTGGGGAGTACAACACTGCCCTTTACTGCCTTGACCACAGATAAGGAGACAGGAGCAGGTATCAGCAGGGAGGAAAGGTTTTCCACTTACCTGGGGTGACTCAGCCAGGAAATACATGGAACAGTCGGGGGTCACAATGAGCAATCAAACCATCACAAATAAAATTTTTAAATATTGTGTCTGTGATCAGGGTTGAAGAAGCCAACATAGTGATTCACAAATTGTGTTACAAATGACAGAGAGAGAGATTCCCATAACCATACCTAGTTAGAAATTCTTTTGAAAGAAAAATTTTGTGTTACATTCTAACCTTCAAGTATCTTCCCTGGAAGACAACTATGACAGTAAATAGATTATTCAAGAAATGAATTAATACTTATGCAATGCTGCTTGAGAAACCAGGTCCCCCTGGGAAACCAAGTCCACCCACTGTGTGGACACAGCACTTCACGAGACACCTTCCAGTGGCCTAAAACCTTCACCTTGTGAACAACAGCTTATCTATTTAAGTCCCATAAATTTTCCATAAAATAATTCTTTCAAATATATACCATGGGTTGGAAATTAAAGGATTATAGTTTTTAAAATAATTCTTATGACCTCTCTTTCCACAGGCTATAACTACTTTACCTCAGCAGTTATGGTGAAGAAATGGGCACATATTACCTAGTATTCAGCAGGCCTTACCCAGAAATGGTTTAAGTGAGTTAAGGAGCTACTTCTATGAATTTAAAATGCCATTCACAAATTCTGTCAGAGTAGCCCTGAGGGGCAAAAAAAAAGTTCAAAAGTAAAAAAAGATTTTAGCATTATCTATCTAGGATTTATAGATTTTAACATTATCTCAGCTTCATTGAAAAAAACAACCTTCATTTACACCTGGGGGAAAAAAAGGTATTTCGTTTTCAATTGCCCTTTAGGTCAAACATTCCAACAGTCTGATATGTCTCCATAACATGCATATCAGGAGAGGCACTCACAGTATTAACTCCGGGGATATCGGAAGAACAATGACGCCCTTGACCTTTCACAGGGTCTGGTTCCACTCCCTGGCCCAACAGTCCCCAAAACATTCCATGACCTGCCTAGCATCTGTTGTTTCAAAATAACTTCACAATAATGTATGATTTCTATTCTTATTTTTGAAACCACTGGCATCTACCCAACCCGTAAACAAAAACAGCATCCTGGAAACCACCAGACATCAAGTATGCAATTTTCTTCCCTAATACTCGGTCTACGAGAAAGCCTGTCCTGGCACCATAACTGTGGCCATTGCGCCTGTGTTAGTGTTCTGCCACCGTCTAGTTAAATTCATTTTTAATGAGTCACGTCATGAGATACTATATATTTTTGTTGCTAAATTTATTAACATATACTTATGGGTATATAGTTATACAGTTTGTCTTGTGGTGTTTGTGTATGGCCTAATTTTTGCTAATTTTCTTTTGTTTTTTCAAGGAATATTTTTGTCTTTCTAACCCTCAAGAATTACCTTTGATGTGGTTATCAAAAAAAGAATTCAGAAGTGTTGTAGTCTTAGATATAGGCCCCTAATATACGTCACCCATACACATTGAAAATTTCTTTGGAAGATAAGCCTGTCGTGCACATTTTTTCTTCAAAACTTCCCCCAAGGGATTCAGTCCCATGTATTAGAAATGGAAGGTAACAATTATAATGCATGCATTATGGCAATACCTTTCCCACTTACATATAAGATCTATGGGCCGTATTAGCAAAAAAAAACAAAAAAAACAAAAAACCAACAACAATCCATGTTGTCAGCGCAAATAAGAAACAACGAGGAAAGCAATGACATGAGGCAATGGAAATGAACCTGGGCTCTGTGGAGTACGCAAGCTTCATTCCAATCAGAGCTTTACAGAAAGTGTTTGAACCTCTCAGAATACGTTTCTTCTACTGGAAACTGGGAAGAATATTACCTCCCTCAAACAGCTGTTAAAAGCCTTAGCTAAACTATGCTCAAAAATTCCCTTGGAAGCCTAGGGTGTATTAGTATTAAATAAAACAGCAAGTTAATAATTTTGTCATTTTATTCTACATAGCTATGAGTATTTATTATGTAAATTTATGTGTGTTCATATCATATTATACACATATGCACATGGGGTGGATCAAACACGGATTTACAGCTGTTCATATGGAAAATAATACAATAACAAATCAATAATAATGTAAGAATAAACTCTCGTGTTTTGCATACTTGCAACTGTAAAACTACTGTTATATCACCCTGTACATAGACAGCCAGCTCTACTTACACATACGAAAGTCCACGATGAAGCAGAATTATGCAATGACTTGAGTTAGATAAAATGTAGAAAGACCTTATTTTCCTATTAAGGTCAGTTATATACATGCATCATTGCTAAGTAGGAAATTGGAAATTTATTCAATGTCAAGAAAAGCTATTTAGCCACTGATGATTCACATTTTGCCTTGAGTAGTCTGGCAGGAAACTGGCACATCACTTATTGGCAAATTTGAATGGTATTAAATTGAACAGGTAGAAAATAGACTTGTGAATTAACCAAATTGAATTTGCCATACCTGTTTCCAAAGGGCATGGACCAAGGAATGTTGATGTCATTTGCAGAAAGTGCAAGGATTCACAGCACAGACATCCCATCCAAAGGCAAACCTGTAGGGCATTCCAGGACCCCCACTCCCACCCCTGGGACAGCAGAGCGTATAGAGCTGTCAGATGCATGGCCTTGAGCCCTGAGTCTCCTCACACCACAGCCAGAAGTCATCGGTCCTTACTAATTCAGAAGATGATATGATAAGGCCAAGTTCCATGGTCATCTATCTGGAAAACCATGTATATGTATGTTCCCTTGCTTTATAAACCCTCTGTCTGTGCTCCTAGTTCATGTACAATACCACTTTGCTTCTGACTCCCTTCGCTACTTTGAACTCCCATTTCTCACTATTTCCTGGATCCAGGCAATGTCGTGACTCTGAGTCATTATGCCCGGCCTTGACTGATTTGGACTGTAGCTTGAATCCCTAATTCTGTTTAGACATCCCTCACCCCCACTCCCATGCATTTGTAGTGATGTAAAAGTACCTATAGTGTATCCATTCCAGGAATTCATACTTCAGGGAGACGATGGAGACAAGGGCTTATTCCAACATTACAATAAGTGTAAAGGAGAAGGGAACTCCTATTATTCTCCTAGGAATGGAATGCCACCATTCATACAAGGAAACACTAGTTCTCAAAGAGGAACTGTTCATGCTGCAGGAACATTTTCAGAGGGATTTTTGAAATTTTTGTGTGTTCTACATACCAACCAAAATACAATTTCATAAGAGGTAGGAAGAACCTGGAATTGACTCTCTTAGATGTTGACTTTTTTAGTTTTTTTTCTTTTCACAAATCCAAGTAAAATCAAAATATAACTAATTTAGAATACTAAACTAACTCCAAAGCCTTGACTGCATCTTTCAGCAAAATTAGACCTCCCGGGCACAGTCCCAAGAGACAAGATGATGTCCTGATGTTTCAAAAACAGTAACAAAGAAAAACGAGGTTTCCAACCCCCAGTCTCTTTTCCATTTTAAGCACCCGAGCCTTTGGAATACTGATTTTAGCCATGGCGAACCTGTGCTCAGCCCACAGTCTGGATACCACTGGAAGACACGGGCTCCATCAGACTCACACTGCTTCGTGTCTGAGATGAATGGTGGTTTTATTTCCAGAATGTGTCTATGTTGCACTTCTCCAAACTCTCAAAATGTTCAGAGCTGTGAGCCTTTGAAACTCATTCACTGCCGTGTCCCTAAATGGAGACCAGGAAAATTGCCCTTCCCACACCTACTACCGGTCTTGACAGCCATAGCTACTCTGCCTCCTGCCTTCCCCATTAGAAATGTGCCAGAAGTCCAGTTTGGACCCAGGGTATATGGCAAACATTTCATTGTTTCCTATTGAGAACTATTTTTCTCACTCTCTCTCCTGACCTATGTTACTTGAGGCAGTCATTTGCATCTGCCTTTTTCTCCCATGTAAATCCCAATGGTATGATCATAGTAGATACTTATGATATTAGATACAACTATCTATTTCATGAGCTTTTCTTCTCATTCCTATGGGCCTGCCACTCAACCAAATCCAAACCAGTTCTGCTCCAGTTTAGACTCACTATTGTTTAACATTAGGAGCTTCAGGGGGGAAAAAGCAGGAAGAAGTTTTTATTTTTCTTAAATGGGAAAAAAGTATCACCTTGGAGTCAAAATATTTACCATTAATCATATATAGCATACCCCTATAATTGTTCTCTGATGCCAAGACAACCAAAAGCAGTCTGCAGTCCTAAGTGGCTGAGGGCAGAAAATACTTTCTCTTCACCAAAGTACTGATGCAAATTAAATGAACATCAACAACACAGAAGCCCTGGACCATGGGCGTGCCCCTTCAAACCCAAGAGGGGCTTGCTACAGGTCAGGAAGCCACCGACTTCTTGAACACTCAAATACCTGCTAAGTCATGTGTTCCCCTGGAAAAACTGCATCAGGGCAAGAAGAAATAACTCCCTAAAGATAAACTCAAGTTCAACCTAAGAAATGTAGTGTAAATCTACAGTATCATCAAGAAGAAGGAGCCAAGAAACACACCTGTCAAGTAGCAGGCAAAGAAGGGTATATATGAGCAAAAGGAAATGGTGTGATAAGACAGATCCATGGAGTTGAGAGTGAGTCTGAAAGACACAGAATGTATGAGTGCTTGTTCTTACAGGGGAAAGATCTCTTCATTTTCTTCATCAAACTTTAAACACTTGGTACCACATGCTGGGTCCCTACACAATGCTCTGTTGATACAGTTGCTCTTGACGCCAAGCAGAGGTAACTTTGATTTTAGCATCACTGTTATATGCCTTTCACAGTGTGTTAATTCACAGCTGTCTTTACATATTCCTAAATAATTCTGCACAACTAGGGAGGGCTCATAGAGAGAGAAATCTATCTGTTTATGGACACATTTCCAACATAATTCATCATATACAACTTATACATGCAGCGAGAAGAGATTGTATTATCATTAGTTACAAGAATGTATCTCTAATGGTTGGGTCATCATTCCCCACCCAAAAATGATACAAACCTGTGCATGTCAGTTTCTAAAGTCAGTGCATGCTCTTGATACTGAACATAAGAAATAGAAAGGGCCACATGTTTGATTTTAGACTATAAGGCTAAGCAAAGAAAATGTTATTGGGATAGTATTCATTATATAGATATAGATATCAAAATAGAGATATAGAGATATATAGTGCCTAATTATAACAGTATTGAAATTCTTATTGCCAATAAAATTTTTTTTTCATTTTGTTAAAGTAAATGATTTACAGGATACCTGCCTGGTTGAATTATTGTTTTTATTTCCATGACAATTTAGTTCCCAAATGTGTAGAATGTGATTGGAAGGATGCATAGAAGGATACATGGAAGGAAGGAAGGAAGGAAGGAAGGAAGGAAGGAAGGAAGGAAGGAAGGAAGGAAGGAGATGGATGGGGATGGATGACTACCTGAGGTTAATTATATATCCCCCTTAACTTTTATTCCTCTAAGGTACCAAACTGTCCACTGTTTTCTGAAATAAATTTCTGATACATTTTAAAAACTTGGATTCCTTGATTATTTCCTTCTCTTTCACTAATTTCCAAATGCTAAATTCCTCCCATTCCTCCTCAATGTACCCATTCCATGCAGGATGCCTCAGCTCCCAAAGAAGGGCACACAGAGCCCCTGTGGCTGCTCTCACTATAACAAAGGACCTGGACCTTAATACCGCCCCTGGTACATGCATCACCTTTCTGTCAGCTCATTTTAAATCTTATTAGTAAGAATTAAAACTCCTCTTCCTCCAGAAGCTGCCCCTGCCGTGGTCTTTGATTGATTTTCTATTGTCAAATGACCAAGCAATAATGGTCACTTAATCACTCAAAGGATTCCTGAGAGCTGGGGCAGAGACTCCTTGGGAGCCGAGGCAGGGAAGCTCCTTCATGCTGCCTGTCACCCAGCTGCTGAGCGGCAGCTGAGCAGTGTTAGTGGCAAGCCACAGCCGGGTAAGAAAATAGAACATTGGTGCATGTAACGGTATTTTTAAAAAGTTAAAAGCTCAATGTCAATAGAACATTGTCCAAAACAACCAGGTAGCCTGGCGGGTGACAGCGTGGGCCCCTGCCAGGGCTTCTCACTCTGGTTCTTGCACTCACAAGCCACGTGACCTTGAACAAGGTACCTACTGTCTCCGCCCTAATTTCTTCAGAGCCTTTTCCATTTGTGCTTCTGAGTATGAAATATTACAGATATCTTCAACTTAACTCTTCAACCAAAAACGTCTTCCTGTAAGTATCCCCGAAATTGTATTTTTCTCTTTATTTTAGGCTCAAAATTTTACCTCAGGTTCTAAGTACGACTTGGCTTTGAAACCCCCCTTTTTAAAACACCAGATGCTGAGAAGTTTTAATAGTCTTCTCTTACACAAAGTATCTATTATCTTCTAGAATCCCCATCCCCTTATGTAGAAGGGCCCACTTCCTCTCTCTGCTCACGGGTCTGTCTTCAGAAGAATGTGGATGCTCACATTTCTTCAGTGCTCCTTCCCCGGCTGTCCCGCTCTGTGCTAGTCCTCTCCCTGTCCTAGTCCTCTCCCTAGAGCCCTCTGAGGGACTCTCTTTCCCTCAGACTCCTTCATCCCTTTTATCCAATTCACCTGCACTTTCAGCTCTGCATTCTCACACTGATTTGATATTTATTTTGTATACACTATGTTGCAGTTTTAAGTTCGATGCAGCAGAAGATAGACATTTCTAAACGTATACAGCTTGTGTCTTAGCTGGGAAAGGCAGACAACAAATAATGTATAGATGGTAATAAGTTTCAAAAGAGAATTAAGCAGGCCAAAAGGATACTATCAAGAGGGAGAAACATCTAGACAACTTAGAGAGGGCCTTCCTGACAAAACAGCATGTGAGCAGACACCTGAGTAAGGCAGGGGAGTAAAAGACGAAAATCTGATTTATTGTTCCAGGTGGCAGCCTGGGCTTCAGCATCTTTAGTATCAGGTAAATTGCTTCTTTGAACTTCCATTTCCTCATCTGTGAAATGACAGTGATGACCATGTCTTCATCTAGGGTTGCTGTAAGGATTAGAGACAATCTCTGCAAAAGATGAGAAAGGACCTCCTGCCACCAATGATAGTTGTTATTACCTCACGTAGCTACGTAATTGTTGACTCAAAATTTAGTATACTCACATTACTTTCTGAAAACTGCCCACAAAGTATTTCAGTGCTTACAGCAAATTAGGTCAAGCTTCTATTCAATAATACAGAAGGCAGCATAGTGCATTGAAAGGAATACCAGTCTGAGAAACAGACAAATCTTTGAACCCGAGCACCCTGACTTACTAAATTTGAGATGTTGAGAAAGTTATACAATCCTCCCAAATTTCAGTCTTTTTGTCTGTATAATGGGTTGTGTTAAGGATTAAATAAATTGATATATAGAAAAGGTCTAGCATAATCCTTGACCTAAACAAATATTGGTTTCTTTCTCCAGTGTTTCTTCTACGCTTATTTAGGTGAAGTAGCACCATGTGGCCATATAATTTGATGCACTGAATTAAACATGTCACCTCTTGCAGGAGAAATATTTAAAATATGATCCCACATGGTCACAGTCACCCTGAGGTCATTGGGGTCTCAGTGGAAGGCTAGGAGAGGTAGGAAAAGTAAGGGCCTGTCACCAATTACTTCTGTTCCAAAATTCAGCTGAAGGAGGAGACTTTTACAGAATATTTCTGCTCCAGAAAGTTTGTCCAAGTCAGGAGTACTCAATCACTTTAGCATCTTACCAAAAGTGGAGAAGCCCTTCTTCATGGGATTTCACCTTCCTAAGCCCCACTAATTCCAAACCCCATCAAAAAAAATTCTCCCTCCAAAGAAAGAATGTTCTCAAGTCTCTAACAAATTATTGCATCAAATGTATTAGAGGTAATAATACAAAAGTATTCATAGTCAACTAAAAAGAATAACCAGCCCTGGCTGGTGTGACTCAGTGGATTGAGTGCCAGCCTACAAATTAAATATACACTGGTTAGATTCCCAGTCAGGACACGTGCCTGGTTTGCAGGTCAGGTCCCCAGTAGGAGGCATGTGAGAGACAACCACACATTGATATTTCTCTCCCTCTCTTTCACCCTTCCTTTCCCTCTGTTAATAAATAAATAAAATCTTTTAAAAAAAGAATAACCAAAAGAATAACAAGATAAAGTATGGCACTGCTTTCAGGAATTCATTTAGTCAGAAAGCAAATATTAAAATAGATAAGACAGTGGAAAGGGACCTGACTTGGGGTGGTGAACACACAATACAATATACAGATGACATATTACAGAATTGTGTGCCTTAAACCTATATAATTATATTAACCAATGTAACTCCAATAAATTTTAAAAATAAAATGAAATAGAAAAGACAGAATATAATTCAAAACACAGCTGAGTTACAAATGTGGACATAGGTTATTTCACAGACGATATACTGAAATGGGTTCAGTCATTCAGCAAATATAGGGTCCAGCAGAAGTAATGCTGAGTTGAGTGTGGTTAGTAGGGTAATTATATGGGTGTCATAATTTATAGTTTTCCTTTTAGTATTTCACCTAAAATGTCATACGGTATGCTTAGTATGATAGCATTACATTTCAGAATTACATGCTTATGATTTTGTAATAAAAGATTTTGTAATAAAAAAAGGGCATTGTTTGTGCCAGACCCTGTATTACTAAGAACCCACGCCATGTCAGGTATCTTTCTAGGCAGTGGGATTGCCATGACAGACACAAGCCTTTGCAAACCTCAGGCTGTGGAACCACAGACTGATGGGGAAACAGTAACTCATAGGTGAAAGGCCTGGTAATCAGAGAACAGTTGTGCTATGTACAAGAATAATGAAAACAGAAAGTAGGGACATGAAATTCAGGGTCCAGTAGGGGAGGGTTGCTGTTTTAAGTAGTGTGGCCAGGGAAGTGCCCCCCACTATGAAAGGGACTTGGGAGAAAGAGTCTGGAGGAGTGAAGGAATCCCAGCCCAAGTCCAGGGGCTGGTCCCAGATCAAAATAAGGAGCTGCATTACTCAGCAGCAAGGCCAGGGGGCTAGCCAGAGGCCAGTGAGAGGCTGAATGTGGAGAGTTCGTTCCCAACCTGTCAGACTAGTTAATGCTACTGGTTGCTCTGAAAGGTAAGTATTAAAAGCTATAAAAAGCCCAAAGCAGCTGAACCAGCAGCTGATGTGAACCTAGAAGGTGTAGACATGTGAGAGGCCCTGTCATTATGCATGGAAAGGGTTCTGAGAATTGCCACACAAGTAGAGTCTGTTTGGGATGGGGCAAGTGAAGGGAAGAGAAAGTGGAGGGAAGGGAGTGGAGAAGAGGCCACACACAATCTTAAATTCAATATTTCACTCCCATTAAAGATAAGCTGTTTATAAGTTTCAGTGTAGGGCATATAATTCTATGTAAAAACTCTGTGGTTCCTCTTCCCAAACATAAATCATGATCATTCTACACTCTGCTCTCTGGGAGTCCTCAAGGCAAAGAGACAAGACTTGAGGTATAATAATGAAAGTCTGGGTATTATAAAATCCACCCTGAGCTCCAAGAAGAAAAGAATAACAAGAGCAGTGCCCTGAAAGGCACATACTTGCCCAGGCGCAAGGCAGTGTTACGCATTTTTATTAACATCCTCAGGAATACGCCCACCTGGATACCTATGCGAGATTATTTTTTACCCAGTTATGGCTACACATGCCTAAAGATGAACTACAAAGTCTTTTTAGACTAAATATCTTGATAAAATAATGAATGTTAAATCCGACTCAGAGCCACAAAAAGGACAGATCGCAAGTCTGTCTTTGTGGTAGCTGAGGAGTGCCCCCTACAGTCTGACATGCGCAATGCAGGCAGATGACAAGTTAAAAACAGAACTGCAGTGTTTGAGGATTCCCGAAAAGGCGTCAGTAAAAGGTAAGAAACCTCAGCTGAGGAAATGTCACTTTAGACCCTGAGAAACATGCGGACACTATGAATTCCTATTATTACATTTTTGTCAACAGCAAGAAATAAAAAAGTTTTGCATGGATTTTTCTATTTGATCATCAGCATTATTACATACAAGTAGTGAAAATATAATGTATTAGTAAAGTCTGATTCTGTTTTTTGGTTATTCTACCTTAATGTTTGAATTACTACATGAAAACATTAGGGAAAAATGAATGCATTATATTCTGCTATGCAAAAGCAAACTAGCTAGGATCAGAAACAATTTGCATCAGATGTTAGTAACAGAAAAAATGCAACATATTTATTAAAACAAAGTCCTAGTTAAAGATTATATTTCTTTTAGCAACAACTTCTCAGACAAGTATTTACTTCTATGAACATTATCTCTTAAAATGTTAGTAATTTTCAAAATAAATATCACAGGAAGACATGAAAGACATATCCCATGGTTAACATATCTTAAAATTCTATATAAATGTATACATAAATATGGTATCATGTCGTACTAATGTTCACTGTTATCCACTGTATAAAATATATTTATTATTTGAGAGGCATAAAGTTTTATGGGATATCAACAAATCAAGGTTAACAAATTTTATATATAATAATATATTCTAGTTTAATAGTCCATTTTTAAGAAAATGAAGAGGCAAGATATATACAGAAAACTTTGAAATTTCTACTGGAAATATTTGAAAGTTAATATTGGTACAATTTAAATGTACCAATGCATTTGGAGTTTGTAATTACTAAATTAAAACCCAGACTTATATAAAAGCTTAGCAAAGGACACAGCAGTACTTACAAAGTTAACAGCCTTTTACATGATCGTTGAATAAATGCAGATCTGGAAAACTGCATTTATCATAAAATGTTTATTTAGACTCAATTTCACATACATTCATGAGACATACATAAATGTATGTGATTAAACTGATAAATTATACTTTAAGCATTTTCATAAAGAATGTTTTCCACACTGAGAAAGAGGCAATTAGGATCATATGGTTTAAATACTTGTTTTTAGTGGAATTTAATAAGGTATAATCTAATATTTATATGTCATTGTTTCCTCTAAAATTATTAATAAAATTGTGTAATGATGAAATTATACAAGGTCTGGCACAAATAATGCCCCTCTTGTTTTACAAAGTCTTTTATTACAAGATCATAAGCATGTAATTCTATAACATAACAATATCACACTCAAGCACACAATATGACATTTTAGGTGAAATGTTCAAATTAAAACTATAAATTATTACACTCATATTGTTACCCTACCAACCACCCTCAAGCAGGCGTCACTTCTGTCAAACCATGTATATTATTTGCTGTAGATAATAAAAGTTAGAATACTTAAGAAAAACTACTTGACATGTTAACCTTCCTAAGGATTCTGATTATTGACCTAGTAATCACAATTGCCTCTACCTTCTAATAATATGTATGCGATTCTTTTGGATGTTAAAACACAGCCTTGTGGAAATGCCTGCTAAAAAAAATATTAGTGTGTAGAGCCCACAAATATATGATCAAGTTACTAAGTTCAGCTGCTGTTTTTATGTTTAATGAACCTTTTGAATCCCCTCTCTCACACTATAGAATTCTTGTCAAAATGCAGTTTAAAGTTAAAGTTATACTTTTAGTAATATGGTATAATTAAAATATTTAAACACTGCAATTTATGCTTCCATTTTTAACTCAGAAAAAAGAAGGAAAAAAGAACAAAAGAAAGAAGGGGGAGAAGGAAGGAAAGGAGGGAGGAATCCCACTGATTTAATTAAATGAATTAACATTTGTAAAACTAATAATTTCCATAAAAAAAGATATTAACAATTTCCCAAAATATTATTAGTCCAGAAAAATATTTTAATCACCCTAGAAAACAACTATAATAATAAACTGAAATTCACCAAGCCTTCAATATTATATAATGTTTATTACACAGACTCGACTTGTGGAAATCTACCAAAGAGCAATTGAGACAATTTTAAATAAACTTTTATTCAAATTGAAAACACAATTGTAGGTTGCATATCCTTCTTTGTTGTTCAGAAGATATTATGAATTCGGTCATATCCTCGTGCCCCAGAACACTCAGACGTTTTTTAGAAAGGCTATTCCTTTCATACTACTCCTACCATGAAAAATGCTACCTTTTTTGGCTAATACAAAGAAACCACAATTAACAGTGAAACCATAAATACTTTCTGTGTTAACCACAAATGGCCTTTCCCATAGAGAAATGGCTTACATGTGTTCTAAATGTGTTTGGTTTCATTTTGTATGGAAGGAGCTGCGGGTATGTTTTTATCTAAGAAAAGAACATGGCATACACATGCACAGCTTTCTAAAATGAGAAACACTCATTGAATTTAATCGGAGTTTTGTCTGGGCCGGAAATTCAGAATTAAGCTCCATGGGTGATGATTTTGGATTCTCTGGACGGAACTGGAGGGCCTACTCGCCAAACTTTCTGACTCTCAGTGCAGCTCTAAGCAGGAGAGACCCTCGCCTGTGCCGCAGTGCAGTACCACCGTTGGGTGTGTAACTGCAGGCCGATCTCCGTGCACAGCGCCTGCTCGAGTTCCACCCGGTCAGTGCAGGCGGGGTCAGCCCCCCACCCCGCTGCCAACCACTCTGGTTCAGTGCTCTGTGCGTTCCTGTCCGTGTGCAATTGTACCTAATTTCTTGAAGATTTACTCATTATGTGAAGATCAGAAAGTCTGTGGCAACTACATTTGTGGATAATAAAAATTATTTCTCTATTTGAATATAGTATGTACTGGGTCATGCTTTCAAAATGTTGTCCATACTCTGAGAATACATAGGAAAGATGAAAGCTCTCTCAAAATGTGACCTTTTGCTCACTTCCATAATTGAGTCTCCTTGGCAAGGGTCTAAGTGGAAATTAAATCAAATTTTGTTCCATATGTTTTCAGTGGTCATACATAAAATAAGAAAATCTAACTGAAAATCAAGAATTGTTCAGAATACTCTCTACCCAGTTGAAGTTGTACCCATCTGAACAAAAGATTTTCCCCACACAAATTACCTTTGGAAACATTTTTGTAAAAATGTGTCCCAAATGTAAAAATACATCTAGTCCTCTATTTTAAGTTTATCTTAATAATTTAGAGTTCTATTTAAAAGAAAAAGGCAAACTTCTTACCATTTACCAGCTTAAAACAATAAACTGAACATTTTTTTCTTCAATCCGTTTACTTTAAATGTGCTAAGAGAATTACTAATTTTAAAAGATGAAAAACTATAATCGTCAATGCCCTATAAATTCTCTCATTTTAATATATCTAGGTATTCATAGTATGAAAACCAGTTGAAAGAGAAAAAAATCAGTGCAGAAAATTAATAAAACCATTTGTTTAGCATCCTGCTGACAAAGCTATTGACTGAGCTATCAATTGTTTCATATAGTTTGTGAAGTTGTGATTAATTTGAATAAGGTTATTAAAAAGGCAGATGATCTGTGACACAAAATCAGTGTTCTCTGGTTGGTTCATTCATTTTTAAGAGGATGAGGCTTGGAGGGGATGCAGCAGTGAGTAATTGCTGGGGTCGGGGCCCCGAGCCGGAAGGAGGAGATAATGAAATTATTTACAGCTCTTGGTCTTTATGTACCAGAGTAACTGTCTCTCCTTTATTTTGAGCCATAATAAAACTTGGGAAGCCTTTTATTCTGCTTTCACTCAATTATCTTTTTCAAAAGTGGACTCAAATATGAAGTAAAAAAAGTTCGTATTGGTCTCAGTTATACTGAGAATCAAGCTGATCTGCTTATTGTGTCAGATGTATATTAAAAAGGCATGTGTCACGAGAGGTGGTATGATTTTAATTATAGTTTAAAACTTCAGACAAGGCATATGAAAATAGAATATTAACTGAATGAGAAAAACTGTATTTTGCTTAAATCCGAAAGTGTTTCTTTTAAAAAGTAAGGCAATAAAAAAATTCTAGAAACTACTTTAGTACAAGATGGTGCTACTAAAACAACTTTTAAAAAGGAACATGTATACAAGACACAAGGACAAAGCCAAAGGGGGGGTAGGATTGAGGACGGGAGGTGGGGGCTTGTGGGACAGGGGAGAGTTGGGGGGCGGAAATAGAGACAACTGTACTTGAACAACAATAAAAAAATTTCTCAGGAGAGATATAACTAATTTATTTTGTTACATTATAGATGATATCACCATTTAAGTCAAAATAACTTTTATAAAGATGGCAGGGAGCAGGAAACAAAACAAGTAAGATAAAACTTGATCTTAAATATTTAAAGATCTTTCCCCCACAAAAAAAAATTATCCTGCAAAAAAAACACACACAACCTTTTTCTCCTCAGTATCTTTCCATCCTCAATACATTTCCATTTGCAATACCAGCAAAAGAAAGAAAACACATACATTCGTAGCCTCTAATAACACAGGTGGCAAACACAAGGCCCAGGGGCCAAATCCGGCCCTCCCTCTCCTTGTTTTATCCGGCCCAGCACCTTGTTTCTACCCAGAGGCAGTGCCAAGATCCTTGCCCCTAGTTAAGGAGTAGTTACATTGATACCATCCTAAAATCACATTCGGCCACCCTTTGAAAGCTACTGCGATGCTGATGTGGCCCCCCAGTAAAAATGAGTTTGCTACCCCTGCAAAACGAAACCTAGTTTTACTGTCACAAGAATGTTGAAACAGTATTTTACAAACAACATCAGTCTTATAAATGATGTCTTCAAATATACCCTTTTACATTTTGCATTCACCTTATTTATGAAATGATTATAAAAAGTTCCCTTTTAAGAAGATTCTCAAATTTTACCCAAGGATTTCCATTCATTTTTCAAATACTGAAAATTGTCAGGAAGAATACAGGTTCTTTGTTCACTGCTATCTGTTGTCTCTTAAAGTGAAACCCATGAACTACACCAGAATTGATCTTACTTAAAACGCATATGGGACTGTCTCAGGTCAGGCCTGGGAATATGCATGTAACCATTCCTCCCTGGCTTCTGACACTCAGGGGCGCTGGCTGTTCTCCAGAAAGGCAGCTCCAGGAGCACAGGGCCTCGTTAACCCATTTGCCCTCTGCACCTGGCCCAGCACCTGGCCCAGAGCTGCCCCAGTTGAAATGTATAATTGACCCACTGCTCTGAAGTCTGAAACCCGTAGCAGCCCTTTTCGACTCCCTCGCTGCTCGGGGCAAATCCCCTCTTCCTTAAATTCCTGCAGCTCGCACTGTGCACCCAGTTCTTGGAACGAGTGGGAAGCCAACTCCTCTCTTTGCATGTTACTGAACTAAACTGCCGTTCCAACTAGATGATAAATACTGAAGGAGAAGTTTTGGATTGGGTAGTTTTTTTTCTCCCTTTTGCTCATTCACCATTCACCATACATTTATTGAGCCCTTAGCTCATGCCAAATGCCCTGTCTACAACTGGATTAGAACAAAGAATGAACAGGAAATGTTCTGGGAACCCCGTGACCCCTGCAATGGTTCTCACCAGGGATGACCCACTACTTAAGGGGAGATTTGGACATTTCAATGAGTGTTTTTGTGTACTAGCACAGTGGTGTCAGAGCATTTACACATTACATACATATTTTATTATACACTTTCCTTTTATATTTCCTATGTATTATAATTATAACATTAAAGAGTTTTCTAAATGGTATGCATAAGTAGGCAAGTATTATCTATGAATTTCATTTGATTACTAAATTAAGCATCATAAAATATGTATTATCAAAAGGAGGCATTGGATCTCATATGGTTAAAAATCACTGACTTGGTGAATATTTTAACATCAAATTGTAGTTTCCTTTAGCATAAGCAGAGTGATATTTATACGCATTTGCTTAATACCTTTAGTCAATAAATGTTTTCAATAGTTTTCAGACACATACATTAGGGGGCTGCATTTAAATGCTATGTCTACATGACATTAGATGACCAAAAGATCTAAAGTTACATCAACTATATTAAGTTGGCCATGGTTAGCACCTACTCTATCACCCTGAGGGCATTATGGCCAACTAGTTGGTGATCATTTTCTAAGTGACTTTTTGAAAAAAATCAGACTTCCCATATAAAGTAGCTGAATTTTCTAGACTTAGTCCCATTGAAAAGGAAGCAAGTACAAAATAATTTTTTGAGTAGGTAAGAGCCCTGGCTGGGTAGCTGAGTTGGTTAGAGCGTTGTTCTAATACCCCAAGGTTGTGAACAAGAATCAACCAAGAAACATAAATCATAAATAAGTGAAACAACAAATCTCTCTCTCTCTTTCTCTCTCTCTCCCCGTGCCCTACCTCCCTATCTCTAAAATCAATTTTTAAACAGTAGGTGAGATTTATCCTAAAAGTAGGCACATTTTTTATCTTTTCTTATACTTGAAGAAAAATGCAGAAAAATGAAAATGATTCAGATGCTATTAAAAAGCAATAACAATGTTAGACATCAGAGATGCTAACAACCAAGTTCTAGGATCTTTAAGGGAATGATCATCATTGTGCAAAATCTTTAGACAATCATCCTGTTCTGACTTAACATTGGTGATAAAATGTACCAACAGTTTTTGTGTTTGCAAATTTGGGTGCAGCAGGAGAAACCAATCTTCAGCATCAAGAGATACTCTATCAGCAAATGAAGAGACAAATATGCCACCAAATGATAATGAAGTGTCGACCCAACACAGTTCCAACAAGCCTTTTATCACCATGCTGGGTGCAGACTGTGTGAGGAATGTCCCTGCTCACCCAGGCCATCCCCGCTCATCAAACCTGCCTCTCCCTTTTCATGAGCAGTAACCACGAGGATGCCTATAATTTGGCTTGCCAGAATAGTTAAAGATTTATAACGGAGAGGTTAAAATAAACACAAATAATTTTAAATGCATTAAGTAGGCAATGCCTCCTTGGACTAAACTATCTTGTAAATTTTACAGAAAATATTTGTAAATCTTTTTTTTCTTTTCTGCAAGAAAAGTGACATCCATATCACTTACCTCAGCAGTATGAATAGTTGTACAAAACTGAAAATGTTTTTAAAAAATAGTAAATAGACTCAACTAAGAGATCTTAAATGTAAAAGTAATTGTATAAAATGTGGGGTTTTTTTTCTTAAAACTGTTGTTTTAAGAGTTGTGATCTCCTGGGCCACAACTAATTTAAAATAATCATCCTTTTCTATGTAACCAGGAAAAAAGGTGAAACAATGGATATAACATACTAAAACACAGGCCTAGAGTAGTGTGACACTTGGGGCCGTAAACATGTCTATGTGTGAATACTGAATTAGTCCCTTAAACAGAACAATGTAGACAAGACAAACACCTATATTTTCTATAGCACTGTCTCAGCCCTGTCACACAGAAAATGCACAGGATTCTGCAGTATCAGATTGATTTTTCAATTATTCCAGCGCCGCCTCCGATGGCTTTGTTTTGGCCTGAGCCCCTATATAAAACAGAGCTTCAAGCAGAAGGAATGGAGACACTTCCGAGCAATTTAATCCTTGTCAGAATGGAGCAGAGAACTAGAAAATGTAGGGACTCTGTAAACCACAATGAGTCCCATTTCAGCTCAGTCCACCATTCTGTCTGCTTCAGCCCAGGATTTCCCATCCCTTTCTTTTCTTCCCTGGGAGAATAATGGGGGAGAGAGGGTTTATGTATTTCCATGAAGTTTCCCAAAAAGAGAAAACACAACATAGGAAAAGGAGAGGTCATTGTCATCATCAGCCCCATCTCACTCCCTGCTTTGATCGCTCTGACCCCAGAAGCAGGATCCCACTGCTTTCACCAGGAGCCAAAGACAGAAGATGGCCCATCGGGAAAGAGCGTGTTCTTAGGTCTTTGTATCCACAACTACCTTGGGACCCTGACGAAGGGTCCGAGGGGCCCTTGCCTAACAGTGGGTGTAGGAGGCCCTGACCCCCGGGGCCCTAAACGGTGTGTGTTCGGATGAGCTACTTCACAAAGAAGTCTTTATTTCTCAAAATGTGGTATTCCTGTGGGTTTAGAGGAAAACTGTAAAAACACAACCCCCTTTTCCAGGGTTGAGCACAAGTAGAGTTCTCGCTGTCAGCTAGCAACAGTCACCGAAGCTGCACGCCCTGCATTCTCTGTGTCTGTGATTTTCCCTTCTTCTACTCGCTTCTTCGGCACCCACACTGAACTTCTTGTGGTTCTGAACTCTGGTTTTTCTATACACATCAGCTTAAATTCTTTCTGAGGGAAGGGTCCCCAGCCCACCCCACGGAAATGGCTCCCCATTATGAACCCTGCATGTCCTCTTTTGGAACACCAGGTACCCTGTATCCAAAGTTTATCTTTTCTGATAAGCTGCAAATTTCTTGAGAACAGGGACTACATCCATGTGAATCACCTCTATATTGCCAATGCCTATTCCTTGCAAGAAATAGGTGTTTAATAAAATATCCATCAAAGGAATGAATAGTACCAGATGATTTTAGTACCAGATGATGACAAACTTTTTTTTTGCCTTGGGACTCTGTAGTGTGCTCTCAACAGTGAGCCAGAGGGCCATGGGTGACATGGATTAACTGTAACCTTCCTCTAAAGCCAAAGGTCTTGACCTCAACCTCGGCCAGCTTCTCCAGTTTCATCTCTCACCAGATTTCTCTTGCTATCTACTGTCTGACACACTATTCTTTTGGTTGCTGCATCTTCCATGGATTCCTTTCCTGCTACAGGTGTTTTAAGAATTGGTGTCCTTCAATTGAAGGGTTCTCCATACCCCAGTCTGTGTCCATCCTCCACGGCTGAGTTTGGCATTTATGTCTACAATCTTTCATTTCCCACCAGATTGTGCATCTGTGGAACTGGGACAATATTTCCTCGTGCTCACTGTATCCCAATGCCTAGCACACTCGCTGTAGGGACCTGATAAAAATTGTCACATGATTGAATGAATGAACAAATGAATATATTTTTCCTGTGGCTAAAATCAATTCACACTACCATCTCCTTATTGCTAGTTACTACAATATTGTATTGAAACTGTAAATTCTTTCATTGCTTGTTAAGAAGAAAGCCAAACATGTGCCACCTATTTCATCATTGTGCACCTTGACCAAGAATATTCCACAGCTATACATCAGAGTTAGCAGTTTCTAGGTATCTCCAACAGTGTGCCTAGCCTGTGGGACAGGTTGGCCTTTCTGTCTGTGGTGTTGGCGTTATTTCCTTGAATTGTGGTCTGTCACACTCAGTGGCCCATGCTCTTTGTTCTCAGCTAAATGACTACTCTTTTAGAAATGGGTGCCGAGGACTAGCTCAGGGTAGATTTAAGTTCTACATCGGGCCAATGCATTCAAAACCATCCCAGTGACTCCTGTTTCATGGGGGGCCCACTCTCTCACTCCCCCGAACACAGCCTCTCTGTTACTCACTGCAGGGTGGATGATTAGAATTGGTATTTTGATTTCTTGCTTCAAAATGGGAAGGCCTGACATCACCTTTCAACAGAAATATCTAAAATTGATTTCTTAAAATGGAATGAAAGCGACTTTATGGATTACACAATGGGAGGCTAGACACTGAAGTGGACTCAAAACAAATAGATACAAATTTACTTTGCTTATTCTCAGGAGCCCTCCGGGCAGGAGCCACTTGACCGTGTGAGGCTTATTTACTAGCACTGCACCATGTTTTGCTATTTTAAACCACAGGTCATCGTAAAGTAAGTGTAATCAGTGAGTCCAACGGCCTTTTTGCTGACCTGGGACCAGTTGTGACCGACTATGTGGGAAGTTGACTTTGGTCACCAAAGCTGAACTATTCAAAACTGCTGGCATGCCAGACACAGGTTCACCAGTGTCAGAGACACGCTACGTGCCCTGGCTCCCAAACAGAGGGGTTTCAAAGTTGTTAGCTCCCTAGATTGCAATTTAAACCCTGGAACGAAAGTATTCCTCTGGGTAGTATGAGTGCAGTGTCTGCAAGCTTCAAGTTGTTTAAGCTGAGTTGCCCCACAAGAAACTGGCACCTTTTCACTGTCTTTCTGCTCTTTCTGCTCTTGTGGTATTCATTTTGTTTGAGGCATTTGCCTAATTTAGGAGATACAGAGATTTGGTTGGGATTAGCCCCCCCCCTAGGTCTGGGGAATGGGTGGTCTCTGTGTGAACCACAGCCCACTGCATAGATGGAAACACAAAAAAATACAAATGAAAATTGAGCATCTAGAAGAATGGAACCAGCATCTAGCAAAGAACACTGATGTCTTCAGATTATGGGCTTTTACTCTTTGAGTTATCATGTTTTGCCCCCTTTCTCTGGTGAGATTTATAAACAAATTTTAGAACAACAGCAAAACAAAGCAAAAACCCTGATTTTTGATTGACATTCGGAAGGTATACAGACAGCTCTCTGCCTTTATTGTTCATTCTTCACAAATAGCTCGTGGTTCTGGGAAAAAGTCCTCAAAGTATGAACACACAAGTCTTCAGCTGGTAAAGAGTAAGCCAGCGAGTCTCCAAGCTGCATGTGCAGAAGTGGAAGCAAGGCCTGGAGAAGGTGCCCACGTGCCCTTCCCAATAGGTCTTCACCTGTTACCTTCCTCCCTCCTAAATTCCAGCAGAGTTGGGGCCTGCTGAAAATCTGGAGTCTTGTGGGCAGTGGGACAAGGGTAGATGTTGAGTTTTGTGACAAGGACATTCAAGGTTGAAGTGGAGCATATTGATGCTCAAAAATAGGTCAATGAGGGCCATTCCTGAGACATGAATAAAAACAATTTTGTCTTGAATTATTCTTTTCATCCTTTCAATGAGCCTTTATATTTGGAAAGCAAAGTGTGGACAGATAGACTTTTTAAGCAAGTTATGAGAAATGAACCCATTTTTTGGACCTGATCTATTTCCAAACAATCCACTTGGCTTCATTGGATTTGTACTAGTATAAGAATTCAAGTTAATTAATCTAAATTTTTAAAAACATCTTCATGATGTGAGTCAATATGAATATGTTAAACAATTGCACACCTTTAAATTTAAAGTATGCATATTATTCCTGATATACAGTATTAATAATAAAGGTCCAACATACTAAAACATGGTTTTTCCTTGCAAAATTATTTTATTATTCTCACATTAGTGTTAATGATATCACTCAGAATAATCTCATTTTTTTAATTTGTAAACAAATTTTAAGAAATTTGTAACTTTTTTCAAAAAATCCTTGCCTCAAAATATATAGTTGCTACTAATATGAATTCAGGAAACATGGAGTTAAAGAAGTTGGCTTTTTTCCCCTTAAATCTGAACAATTGGAATCAGCAGTTTGCATTATTTTAAAAATGAATGCTTAGAATCAGCAATTTTCTTGTTTGTGTTTTTTTTTGTAAAGATCTTGAGGGTTTTTTTTATTTAAAGTGGAAAACTACATTAAGTGCAAAGCAGTCAACAACGAAGCAGCCATAAAGCCTAAGTGTTCCTAGAGTTATAAAATATGTCCATTGTGCCAATTCCACCGCCAACAATGAAGTTTTAAGCATTAATATGCCTTCATTGCAGTTTTAATGCCTTAATATTGACTCTATAGCTCTTTTGGGTAATTCTGCTTTCTCTGGTACTTGAAAGGTGATGATGTCAGCGTTCTTCGCACTGATTCATATGCAGGTTGATGAAGCTGAGTTATTTATTGAGTTCCATTATATTTTCTATAAACATTAGTTCTCAATAAACAGAGACATTTAGCCGAGGGTTTATTTATTAAATAGGTACTGTACAGATGGTTTTGCCACACATGATGTGCTGCAGAGGATATTACTCAGGAATAATCAGCTGTGTTATAGCTTGGCTAAATTAATAAGATGATAATGATGAAATTGATGCTTTTGAGCTAGGCTTGGTAAATGGTTTTTGCATAAACAAACTGATAAATTTGAGAAGCAATTACTTGCTTGTCAAAGATAAAAACACAACAGGGCCCATTTATAGTTAGGTCCTATTTATTTTTAAAGATTGTACCAGATTTTATGTTTAATATGCTGCAATTAAAAAATAATAGTTAAATGAAGAAGAATAAAAAAACTAACTTTCTGAGTTCTCCTTCAGATCTGAAGGAGCAGCGTTGCTTGATTAGATATCAAGCAAACTTTTTTGCTGCCTCGGAAGGGAAAATATATCTGACAAACTACAGGGTAACACTCTACATCAATTTTTTAATCATATAGGCATGTTCCAAAAACAGTTGATTGACAGCTCCCTCTCCTCCATTTCACCCTTCCCCAGACACACAAATACACACTCACTAGGACCCCTGCAAGAACTTTTTTCCTCTGGTTCCCAAACAGCAAAGGAGATGTTTAACCTAGGTTAAATGCTTTATAAATGGTACTGAATTCATCCTTTCTCTTCAACCAAAGGTTGTTCCATTTTTACTTCAATCCTGAACATGAAAAACACATGCTTATTGATAGCATTTACTGATACAATTTCATTACACAATGCTGGCTTTTGCACTGTAAAAGAACTGACTTCCAAGGTCAGGGAAACATCTGTTTGTGTGTGTGTGTGTGTGTGTGTGTGTGTGTGTGTGTGTGTGTTTAACTATATAAGAAGAAGAATCTATAGTCTCTATATATGTTGCTGTATTTTACCAAAAACTATTTCATACTAAATCGCAGTTTTCATGTTCCTTCTCCTTAAAGAGCTTGTGATTACCAAAGGTAAGTTGCAGGACATTTTTACCATTTGGGAATATTTACTAAGATCTACATGAACTATTTGTCATATAGAAAGAGAATCCCCTGCAAAAAGGTAAATACCTTAATTCTAAATATTGGGATTTAAAACTTTTGTAATTGTAATATATTTATCTTTTAATTTAAATAAAACAGAGGCAGAGATCACCACTATTCAAAAGTCCAGCGTGAAGTTATCAACCACAAAATGAAATCAGAGGTCTTCTTCCTTAAAATAGTCACCTTCTCTGCCTTTTGAAAAGAGGACTTTGAGGTCTTTCATTTAAAAATATGTTAGCTTAAAATAAATGAATGCTGTGACGATTAAATGCAAGCTACAGTGTTAGGATGAGTATTTTGCATTTTATTGTTTGTGTGAAATAAATGAGTTACAGCAAAATGCTGTGTGTGTGTGTGTGCAGGGTAGAAATTCTATCCCTCTGTGCAGCCCAACAAAACAAGATATTTGTCTCCTCGGTAATTGCCAATAAGAACAAAAATGTAGTGATCACAAATAAATAAGAATAGGCAGAATTCATATCACAGAAATTCATAATACATTTGTCTGATAGCAGAATGCCTAATGATTTGTTATAAAACTTAAGTTGTGATTTTCTCCTCCTGGCTAATTGGAAACAACTGCTCCCCAGGACTAATTACAACTCCATCAAAAAGAAAGGCGAGCATAAATATGTCTTAGGGGAACATGAAAACTTTGAAGGTGAGGCCTCATAAAATGAATTAAGAGATGAAATTTGAAACCATTCTACAAGCTTTGCTTTCTAGAGAGTGTGGCAACGAGCATCAAGGAAATAAATCCAGTGAGTTTTTTAGTGATGATACCAAGAGGCATGAAAGCATAACATATTGAGATGCCTGAGATAATGAATCCCACATTGATCAGCTTACAAATTGATTATTGTTAATAGAAATTCTATGTTGGGTCTGCAATATCATATGCTTTACTGAAAATAATTTTTGGTAAGTGCTTCGCAGAAACTTCTGCGTGAAGCTGCTGCTAGAAACCACTCCGAGCCATCTCACGCAGCACTAATGTGCATGGGAACCCTGCGCCAAGTTACAGTCTTGGTGGGAATCTTGCCTTCCCAGTACTACTCAGCTCGTGGTTTGAAATATTTTAAATTACCTTTAAAATTAGAGAATGAAGGAGGGCAGTGGTGCATCCGTGTTTCTTGTTCTGCTAGTAAAGATTACAATATCTGAACTGATTTGCATTGGTTTTGAATATATGAGGTCCAATGTCACAAAGCTGAGCGTCTGGGTGTCCCCTTGCCTTTGATAAATACCGTGTGGTGAGATTCCTAATGAGACAAAGCAGACTCCTGACAAGTCGTACAAGAGTGGTTTGGTCCTAGTACTAAAAGATCTGTAAAGATTTGCTGTTTATTTACTTGAGAGTCTAATGTTGATAGATAGTCTAAAGACAAACATAATTTTGAACTGAGGAAATACATCTCTGCACATTACAACATGAAAATTGTCATATTTATGAAGTTGTTTCTAATCAGTATTCAGGTAACACTGACCTTTTCTTCTCATTAAAAAAAAGGTCTAGGCAATGATGCCAGTCAAAACCCATATACAGAGAAAGACAAAGCATTCTGTAGTCAAAATCTTAAATAATTTTAGAATTTTAAAATTTGATTCAGTCTATGTATTTTAGCACATATTTCATCAACATATTCACTATTTGCTACATTTAATAGTCTTATTTTAAACATTAGTAATGAATTCAAATAAGTAATAAAAATAAGAATCAAATTGAGCTCTCTTTTACACATATTTGACAGCTATTTTTAGATTTATCATTTAAAACAGAACTTTTAAATTTTTTTTGATAAATTATATTTTGAAAAAAGCAAAATACTTAGGGACATTGACTCTGTTCTCATGTATATAAAATAGTTCTAATATATATTTACAGCACAAAAATATAGTCATGGGTTTTCATATTAATTAAATTCTTCCCTTTGTTTTAAATAATTTCATTGATTCAGATAATCCAAATCATATTCATTAAATTATCAATTTACATAAAATGAAGGACACTAAATTTAGCAGTGGTGAAACTATGAACTCTAATGGAAAACACAGAAATTCCCCTTATAAACATATATTGAAGCAGGATCATCTGTTAGAAAGCTAAATTATGCCGATTACAAAGCAATTGTATAAAATGGCTTGTATGGATTGGAACACTAAGCAACCATTCAAAATGCGAGTGGGAGAATTTCAAAGGCACGAAATAAAACAGAATTACAAATTCCTGCCACTTTGTCTCTTAAAGACTGCCTTTCATATTTACTCCTCACTTTGCTGCTACTTGTCAATATACAAGGTCTGTCCAAAAGGTATCCAGCCATGTAATATGAAAAATAGAGACATTTATTAAAGAATATACAAGATACAAGAAACATTGTACATAGGACAATGACGCCTCAGTCCCCTTCAAAGTAGGCACCTTTGTAGGCAACTGTGTGGGACCTCACACAGTTCCCCCAATCACCATTAGCTGCCTTATCATATCTTCCTGAATCTCATCGATGGTCTGAAATCTTTTCCCTTTCAAAGGTGATTTTAGTTTTGGGAAAAGCCAGAAGTCACAGGTCAACAAATCTGCACTGTAGGGGAGTTGAGTGACTTGGGCAATTTGATGTTTTGCCAAAAAACTCTGCATGAGACCTAACACATAAGCAGACGAGTTGTTATGATGAAACTGCCAATCACCAGTTGTCTATAACTGTGGCTTTCTAAATCATCAGAATAGGTTCCACGGAGGAATACTCAAGCTTAACACAAAATTTAATGCAGATTCATTGCTCTACTTGCTCAGTTATTTTGAATGTGATGGTCACACAGTACACATGCTCACTCATCAGTGTCTACTGCCCCCACTGAGTAGTACAGTGAAGTCATCATTGTTCATGCATGTGCATTCCAGTCCACTGTCCTTGGCTGCCCAGTTACATCAATGCTATACAAATGCTCTCATTATATTAACGATGACTGGACTTTTCCCAGACAGACCTCAAATGTCTCCCACAGGCTAAGAATGCAGTCATTCATTCATTCACTCATTGTTTCTTTCTTTTACTGTATTGCTTATAGAGTACCTAATGTATGCCCTGCAGGGCACCAAATGCTGGAAATGCTAAAATAAATTAAGTGAAAGTGCCCCCATCCTCATGGAGCTCAGAACAGTGAGGAAGATGGACAGCAGAGCATAAAAGACCCGTTAATTCCAGTGCAAATGAGTTAAATATGCCATGGAAGAAAAAATCCATTAATGGATAGCCATTGAACCAATCAATCTTCTATGCTCTTTTTTGTACATGAAAACAGAGGTATCACAAACACAGGGAGAAAACTAGGAACACAAAGATGTCTGGTAAAAGAAGACGATGGGCGACCAAACAGACGTTATTCCATCTCAGAACATGTTCCCTGGGATAAGGAAGGAGAAAGTGGGAACAGAAGTCCAGTTCTAAAACACACAGGGATGTGGCATTCAAAAGCAAAATGAGAGACTGATGGTGTCAAATAATTTAAATTCATTTTAATACTGGAAATGTCTAGTTCTTTTGAATATGTTTTTCTTGTAGTGGTGGGCATAATTTTGTGCTTATTTCTCCCAAAGGCCTTCTCATCTTAGAGGAATTTTCCATCATCTGTTGTTGGAAAGAGAACTCTTGAAGGCAGGGCAACTATAATTTCTCCCTTCCCCTCTCCCTCAGCTTCTCTGCTGAGACTCCCAACAATTGTGCCAATTAGTGACAATTGCCCGGTTGTTCTGAGATGTACACACCTGTGTTCTAATAACTAGACCAAAACCACCAACTCATTTCCCACAGATAGTCAATCACACAGACATCAGCTATAACAGTCCTATGTTTACTATACCACCTGGGCTGGAGCCCAGGCCTTCGCCCACAGAACTGCTTTAGTGTTCTTGATGACAAAGAGCAAGTTCGCATACGTGTACTTACTCCCCTCTGATAAACAGCCCAATGGCGGTGGCAATAAGTGTCACTAAACAACCAGGGCTCTCTCTGAATTATATACTCTTTACGGGGAAAGAAGAAACATCGCTCTGCCCTTTTGCGTTCTTTTGCCTGGTCTAATAATGAAATTTAAATGAGAGAGATTCACAAGTGAAAATAACCAAATTTGATTTTATATGTAAGGGAACTCCACATGCATACAGAGATAAAAAGGGAAAAGGAGGTATATACAGCAGCCTGAGCTAAGGATGAGGTAAGGTGCTTGGGGTTTCGGAGGGTAAGAAAGTCATTTGCAGGATGATAAGAACAGCAGACATTCAATGATCAGAAGTTTTTCCTGCCCTATAGAGAGGTCATTAAAATGTTGTTTCTGATGATAATTCTTATTAGGGGAAAAGCCTCTAGTTTAAATGCTTTAAGAAACAGTCAAAAGTTGCTCATGAATCGTCAGGGTCTCTGTTGCCTTCAGCTCCAAGGAATTCACGCACCAAAGTGGCACATCTTGGGAGGCCAGTTCTGAACGCCTTCACCTCCATATTTGAACTTTCTACAGTCAGACTGTCCTAAGCAGGTATTTTAATACCCATTGAAGTAGAATTCAAATTAAGATTCATATACGATTTTTTAAATATGGAAAATATCTTTACATATTCATGCCCTACCATAAGATGAGGAGGTAAAGAAGGCCTACTGTACGTTAGATTCCAAGGAGCAAAATAAACAGTGTCAACATCGGGGGGCATGAATTGCATGTAAAGTCTTTTATAACCAACCATATATCATAGTTTTCTAAAATAATCTTTAAAGTAATCATAACCAACTGCATATCATAGTTTTCTAAAATAATCTTTAAAGTAACTTTAGAGTACTTAAGTAGAAGTAGACTTTGCAATTCCCACATATATTTCAGACTTTAAAGGGGGGTTGTGTTTCTCTTTGAAATGTTAATCCAAATTATCAGACACAAAACAAAAAATGATTCAGAGCAATTGACAGTATTCAAAGAAAATAAGAGATAAAGGTATAAAGACTTAGAGTTGACAACTCAATATTTTTTATTAGTTTCAGGTATGCAGCATAGTGGTTAGATGATCATAATTTACAATGCAATCCTCCCAATTATTCAGGTCCCCATCTGGCACCGTACATGGCTGTTATATTATGGAAAATATTCCCTATGCCATACTTCACATCCCCATGACTATTTTGTGACTACCAATTAGTATCTCTTAATCCCTTCACCTTTTTCACCCAGCCCCTGAAGTCCCCTTCCTTTTGGCAACCCTCAGTTGGTTCTCTGTATCTGAGTCTGTTTCTGTTTTGCTTATTTTCTTCTTTAGTTCCACATATTAGTGAAATCATATGGTGTTTTTCTTCCTCTGTCTGACTTATTTCACTTAGCATAATACCCACTAGGTCCATCCATGCTGTCACAAGACATGGAAACAACCCAAGTGCCCATCAATAGGTGAGAAGATAAAAAGTTCTGGTACATATATCCAGTAGAATATTACTAGGCCATAAAAAGGTATAAATTATTTTTAGCTGCAGTGATAAGTATAGGGTTGAAGAAGCAAGTTAGCATCAGTCCTTAGAAGGCTAAAGGATTACTTGGGTTGGGAATGTTTCAGAGAAACCATTCTGAGAGCATAAAATATATGTGATGGAGAAAGACTGGAGGCAGGAAAGGCGGTTAGAAGAGAAT
Source organism: Phyllostomus hastatus (assembly GCF_019186645.2). Classification (NCBI taxonomy): domain Eukaryota; kingdom Metazoa; phylum Chordata; class Mammalia; order Chiroptera; family Phyllostomidae; genus Phyllostomus; species Phyllostomus hastatus. The sequence goes on along the minus strand of NW_025333912.1, from coordinate 1,147,537 downwards.
GACAGTTGCCCATGCTGTGGGGATCTTAGAGAGCTTGTTAGTTGAAAAGGAGATTTAGGAGAGCAATTGATGGTTCAGCAATAATAGGCTTTGTTAACTGATTGGCAGAGGTGGCAAAGAGGGAAAAAAGATTAAGCTGACGCTATGATGTGCCTGGATGCCTAAAAGATGATACCGTAGTAAGACAAAAAATAGTTTTTAAAGACACAGGGAGTTCAGGCACAAGAAAAAAATAGCTCAATGGGAGTAACAGTCATTTCAAAGTGCTGGAAGGACAAGCAAGCACAGCTGTACTTCTGTCTACTTTGAGTGTCTTCTGAGAAGACACAGTAATGAAATATGGCAGGCAGAGTAAAATGTGAGAGGCTGCAGAGGTAGGAGAGAAAAAGACAGAGATCCTTAGAAATACAGCCCAGCCCCCGCCCTCAGAAGCACATTGTCCAAACATAGAGATACAGGTGCCTTCCTAACAAACCCCCCAAAAGAGAGAAAGTAAAAGTTCACGAGTGATACATTAATAATGCAACCACATGTAAATATGTATCCATTTATTCTTCACAATGTAAGATCTCTAACTAATTTTACTGTCCCAGAACTTTTGGAGTTTTGAGTCATGGAAGCTAAAGGCTCTCAGATATCACTGTAGAGCTGTGGCTTTCTAATGGGGATCGTTCCGCCTTCCGCAGGGAACACTGGGCAGTTATCTAGGGATATCATACAGAAGGGATCTCAACTAATGTTTGTGCACCTCCCATTATATCTTAGAGCCATGAGTTGATACCTGCCTCTACTACCCATCAGTTTGCAAACATGTTAAGAAGACGTTGGCGATGGTGCAGACAGGAAAAGACCAGAAACAGGTGACCGAGGGAATTTGTATTAGTAGTAGAAGCAAATACAGACATGTTATTGGCAGGATTCTCTCCCACACACACAGTTTCTGTAATCATCCAACAAATAAACCCATGTGAATGGAATCTGGTCGCATTTCAAGTGTTCAGCCAGCAAGCTTCTGCACATGATCTTTTATTCATTCTAAAGAACCAAGTACCATTTTCTCTGTTGGGTTTTTTTTCCATTTTTGGCTCTTCTTTCTCAGTGTTCAAGGCATCTTGTGACCTACCATTGAAATAAATGTTTTGTGTTTGTTTAACATTCAATCTGCAACTTTCTTCCAAGTATTAAATCTGTGGGCTCTGAGACTACCTGGATTTGGCATCCACTGCCATCACTGCATAAGAGAGAGAAGATGGACAAGTGATTTAAGCTTTCTGGCCTCCACTTCCTCATCTTTCACATGGTGATGATAGTTGTACCTAATTTATAGATTTGGAGAAAATAAAATGAGTGTGTACGTACATGCCAACACACTACTTGCATCAAGGAATACATGTTTAGCACCATGCCAGGCACCTAGTGAGTGCTTAGTAAATGTCAGCTATATTTCCAAGAATACTGTGTGTGTGTGTATAAAAATAGAAGTACTGGCTATTTAATACATTCAGTAAAAGATACATGTCACAAATCAGACCACCAAATGGGTCACTATGTCTCTTCTGGGAGCTGGAGCAACACAAACATGATGTGTGGAATGGTAACCGTTCCTTGACTAGTAATACATGCCAAGCACTGTGGTAAAGCTTTTGCTGCTTTGTCCCCTTTGCACTTCAAAGCAATCCAACCCCATTTTCCTGTTTCAGATGAGAAAACATAACCAAGCGGGAGACAGACAAAGAGACTTGCCCGAGATCACTTTGCAACAAGACGACAGGTGTCTGACTCTAACGCATTTTGTACATAAAGCCACTGTGCTTCCTTCCCGCCCTGGAGTGTGCCCAGCTCTGCAGAGTTTACGTCAGGTTGCCAGGCCACACACGCAGAGAACAGGGAGCACATACCCCACAGCAGAAGCTGAAAGACCTCATTCTCCTGACCCTTCCGACGCTTCCTTCCATCCACTTGCCTGAGAATTGGGCCTTTGACATAGGCCACTTATTTGTGGTAGCTTGTGTACCCCACAAAGTTGGATTCTAACTTTGGAATTTCATTATGTGTCCTCTTGCCATTATTATATCCTTTTTTATCCTCACCTGAGGACATGCTTATTGATTTTTAGTGAGGTGGGGAAAGAAGAGATGGAGAGAGAGACATCCATGTGAGAGAGAAACATCAATCAGTTGCCTTTTATACACGCCCCAACCAGGGGGCGGGGGGTGCTGAACCCCCAACCTAGGCATGTGCCCTGACTGTAAATCTAACCCCTGATCTTTCAGTGCTCCAACCGACTGAGCCACGCCAGCCAGGGTCCATTATGATATCTTAGTGACTGTCCTTTGAGTAAATATGATTCAAAACAAATGCAGGTAAAAATCATTATAGAAAAAACAAAAAAAGTTTAAGTTCAGTAGATTTATGCTATCCACACATGAGAAAATCAAGGCATTTTCTTGGTGTCTCACTGCTTCCTAAAAGCTCCTCATGTCACGTGCGCTGCTTTGAGAACCTACTACAACACACAGTCACGAACTGCAGGCATTTCAGTCTACAGAAAATATCAGTTCAAGGGAACGAGGCCTGGGTTTTCCATCACCTGGGAAGATGCTGAACAATAATACTGATAGAAATAACAACACTTTAATAAATAATTTTTATTACCTTTCTTCTGGTTAAGAATACGTGTGTGTTTGTGTGTGTGGTATGTGTTTGCTTTTTATACAGCCTCTAAAATTGGAGAGTATCCAACCCAGGAAGCTCTAATGTCAATCTTTATTTTATAAGCGCCCAAATGTATATCATAAGATATTGTCATTCATCATGACACTTCACATGTACTGCATTATTTTAATAGAAAAATCTAAAGTTTCATTATGTTAATGTTGAGCAATGAAAATAAAACATCATAAAAAAATAAACACTTTTTGGTGATTGGCTATAGCAATTTTCTTTCAGCTTCGAGCACAATAAAAGCACACTGAATGGAAATAGAACAAATGTGAGGAATCCAACAACACCAAAATGTTTTACTGGATCCCTAGAAATCTAGTGTTCCTAAGTGTCAGCCAAATAAAATACTGCATGCACAATAAGCTATGCAACAATTTAATTGTTCCAGAGGAGAATTTATAGAGTGGGTCTTCCTACACACGAAAGCTGAAAGCAGTCTATCCAAATAACATTTTATCTGAAGTGATAAAGTGGCTTGTTTGAAATTTAATAACTGATCAAATTCAAAATAGAAGAATATTGCAGATCAGATGCAACACAGAAGCTCATCAATAACTGTGTTATTTTTTCTTTTGTAGGCAACACAAGTACAGAATTGATATACTAACAAGAGGGCCATAGAGTGTATGATCGTTATACACACAAAGAAAAAATAGTCACATATACAATGCTATTGTAAATAAGCATATTTTTTGTATCCAGACACATATTTATTGGACATCTAACTAAAAATATAGATTGGTATAGGAGGGAAGTGTAGATTTCACTTAATATAAAATATCTTAATCTTAGGAAGTAGACTATTTTTTCTTATGTATCAAGACTCCCACATTTAGAACATTTTATTGATATGTTTTCCTCTCTACTTTTTGCTTAAAACTCCTTTATTACAGCAATTCTCTTTAGAGTGAAACAAATATTTGTCATGTGCTATACTAACCAAGGTATCATATTTACCACATGATAAACATGGGATAAGTGATCAATAAATAATAGTTGAAGTGAGTTGCATTTTGTACTTTAATACAGAAATCCCCCTGAGCAGACCATTATTCCAAGGTAGATAAACACCATCCCCTATAGTATGCTGAAGTTCAAAGTCTCCATCCATTCATGTACAAACCACTCAAAAAGAAAAAGAAAACACACGCACACTAAGTATCCAGTCAACAATCTTTCTTCATTTTTTTTCAACAGATTATTCAAGTAATAAAGTTTGTTGAACATTTCCTAGGAGATGACTAAAAGTATTTTAATCTGCCTTTTTTTGAGTCAGGTGAGTATATACTATTCTTGAATATATCCTACCCTTCAATGAAAAAATATCTTAAAATACTGGTCAATTTCACTAAATTAGGTCTATTTTGTGTCAAAGAGTTTAGAAACAACTTTGCAGAGCTCATTGTCCTCTAATATTCCAGGTTCTTTACATTCCAGAACACTAACTACCCAATAAGGCAAATCTGAGAACACCACCCAAGCTGGCTGTCTTACACCTCTTTTCATATATCTGGTTTTTGTTTGGTTTTGCCTTTGATTAATAGCTGGTGAACATTTTGCTGAAGAACTGCATGAATAAACCACCATTTCTAGTTAGGATTTCTAGGCAATAGGTCTGTATCATTTTCTGTATCTTTTGCAATACACTAGGTTACAAGATATCTGTGTTTTCCCAGTCTTCTCAGAGTGTCTATGCTGTTAAAACTTTAATGCTCAAGTCTTCCTCACTGGTTCTCTTAAATTCATTTCACAGAAATGGGCACTTTCCACTCCCCAAGAGAGCAAGCATTATCTAAAATTCATCACATGACCTCTTTTCAAGAGTTCATGTGAGCTGCAGAAAAATAAATGAATAAGTGCCTGTCCACTCTGCAAGAGTCCTAGGATTTCTTTCAGCTTTCAAGACTCCTGGACAGAGATGGCCCCGCTTCTCTGACGGCAGAGGCAGGCTTGTGGCCGCTGCACTGGTGCTGCCCACACCCTTGCACACATGCTGCCCGAGTTCACGCAGGTCTCTCTTTGTTCTGTTTCTGTGCAGACAGCAGTCACCGACTGTGCAGAAAAAGTGCTAGACAGGAGCTGTGTGCACACAAAGTAAAATATTGTTAAATAGCGCCTAAGGAAATAGGAGAACATTATTTTAAATTATCTCGATCATAAAATCCAAGTGAAGATTTGGCAATATAAAAAAATCTCAAAACCAGTTATTTCTTTTAAATAAAAACAAAAATGAGAAACAGTAACTATTAGAAATCCCACCTGGTGCTTTTCCTGTGTTAATGATGCTTCTTAAATTGCATGTGGGTAAATGGTAATTTTGTCTCACACCATTAAAAACTAATGGAACCCTTGATGATAAGAAATGCCATAGCTAGCTTGTTGGAAAACGTTTAATTAATAAAGTAATAAAATTATTGTAAACTAGTGCAGTTTCAGGGAGAATTCAATGGGATATAAAACAGATAAAATATCCTAGAGAGTTTGTATAGAAAATAAACATTACTATATAAAACACCATATAAAGTTAAAGGGGTTTGTATCACATAGTTAAAATTAGCTATTATGAAAATAAAAAAGATTATTCTTTAAGGGAAAAATGTTAGAGAACACAGTTTATAAAAAACTTATTTTAACCATCAAGAAAGTATCTAAATTACAAAAAAGGGAAGGTTATTATATTTTTATAATCATATATTAGGCACAGTTATATATATAACAACTTAACCTTAAAATGATCAAATAATTGGTTAAAATGAAGACATTGTCCTGCCTTTTTTAAATTTAGATTAATTCCTGCTTTTTTTTTTAATGGAACTTAATTTTTAAGATTGTCTCCTGACAGTAAACAGAGGGGAGAGGGAAGGGAATTTCAGGGGAGAAGGGGAAGGGTTTACGGGAACAAGTATAAAGGGCGCATGGACAAAGACGAGAGGGGGTAGAAACAGGAGGGAGCTGGGGAGGGCTCAGGTGGGGGGGCTGGGATGGGAGTGAAAGACAGAAAAGTGTACTTGAACAACAATTTTTTAAAAAGAATCAAGGAAAAAAAAGATTGTCTCCTATTCTTCTCCCAGTATACCTTACATTTTTGTCAGAACGTGGAACTTACTCAGAAATCTCAAATGAGACCACTTCCAAAATGTCCTGTGTCATTCATTTGTGAGTAAACCACTGAATAATGAATATCCTAATGGTCAGCCCAGTTTTTTCTTGACCATGTAGAAGAGTGTTGATTCTTTTTTAACTCTCTAATCTACCTTAGCTAAGATTGTATTATTCTATGCTAACCCTACAGTTTATAAGGTACACAAATTTAATATCAGCACGATTTGGGGTCTTTAGTCAAGAAAAAAAGTTTCAGTAAACAAAGGGATTTGAAAACTTACATGACAGGGTCACAATGAAAATTGCCCTTGTAATAGTGGTATTCTCAATCTTCGCAGCACTTGTAGAAATAATACTGATTTTTAGATCTGTCCTAATTCAAGTTTTCATGTATTGATTCTTGCAAGCTTGGATGCATGTATTCCCTCATTAGTACCAATGATATTATTGAGGCATTTCTGTGCTTCAAGTGCTGCTGGAGGCAGCGGGGGAGCAGGACACAGCAGTGAAAAGACAGAAGCCACTGTCCTCAAGCAATTACACTGAGTGTGTACTCCTTATCTCCATTTCATTGTGAAATTAAATAAGTTTCTCCTTTTTTAGAATCACCCCACAATCTCCTCCAATTGTCTACATTGTTTTTTGTCACAAAACTATTTTTACATTTTTTCACTTGACTTTTTGTCCCTAGTTTTTTTTGGGTTTTTTTTTTTTTTTACTGAAACTTACCCTACTTATAGTCTTGAAGAAGGGGAGGACTCTCAGCAAACCTCCAACTCATAAATTTGTAAGGATAGGTTTGACTTTAACACATGAAGAGTTTTCACATTGAATTATAACATATTAGTTAAGTTAGCAAAGAGCTTTAACAAGTAAATTTGTAAAAGAGAATATGTAAAATGAAAATAAGTAAACATAAGACACACAGCACAATTAAATATATAATATATTCAAATTAAGTTATTTACAAGATGTTTTTTCCTATCTCATAAAGAAAAATCAAAAGTTGATCATATGCCCCGGCTGGCATAGCTCAGTGGATTGAGTGTGGGCTGGGAACCAAAGTGTCCCAGGTTTGATTCCCAGCCAAGGTACATGCTTGGGTTGCAGGCCATAACCCCCAGCAACCGCACATTGATGTTTCTCTCTCTCTCTATCTCCCTCCCTTCCCTCTCTAAAAATAAGTAAATAAAATCTTTAAAAAAAAAAAGTTGATCATACAACACAGACAACAGCATGTGGAGAGAAGTACTCTCATACTTAGCTGGTAGTACAAATTGACTTGTTAATTTATAAATACTTATTAAATTTAAAATATATTTAACCTTCAACTCAATAATGGCCTTTCCAGAATTTATCAAAATGAAACAATGGAAAAATACATAAGATATATATCTACAAGTACACTTAATTAAAAATGTAAGGGAATTAAACTCTTGATAAGGGACCAGATAAATAAATTATATATACATAAAATAAAAACACAATTAAAGAATAGCTCTCTATTTTTACATGGAAAGATATCCATGGCATTGGTAATTGAGAAAGGCAGATTATGAAAAACTATGTATAATTTGATAACATTAAAATGTATATGTGTATATATCTGGAAGATACTCCCTAAACTTTAACCATTGTTTCAAGTGGTGAAACTACTGTAGATCACTTTTGACTTTCCATTTTATACATTTCTCCTTGTTTCAATATTGCTTGCTGTACAGTGCCAGGAGAGTACATGAAATACTGGGGTGGGGGCCAGGGGGGCCACTTTGTAAAGTATATGATTATCTAACCACTATGTTGAAACAAATACCACATAATATTGAATATAAACTATAAATGAAAAATTTTTTTAAAGCGGGAAAAAAAGCAAGGCCTTCCCTTGAAGGATGCTGCTCACTGCTCCAGCATTACCACTTGCCAACCTTTCCACAGGCAACTTTAACTCTGGACGTATTACGTGCTTGCTCTTCCTGTATTGCCCCAGGCTCTCCCTGGCTTGCTCATGCCTCAGTACCATTGCACACTCTGTTTCTTCTGCCTGGCAAAGGAAGCCTCCCTTTTCTTCTCCGCCAGTCTTGCTCATCTTACTCATCCTCCAAGTTCAAGTGTCACCTTCTCCAGAATGCACTCCTTGAACTGCTTCTCTGCTTACAAGTGTAAGATTCCTCTGCAATCCTACAACCCATTATTTATGATAAAGCTATCCTGTCCTTATAATACAATATTGTTACAATACATTGACTCATCTTTCTCTTAAAAGACTGAAATCCCCTTGAAGGCAGGGATATATCTGGCATACTTTTGGAAGTATAGAAGACCCTCAAGAAATTTTTGTGGACTGACTGAATGAATAAGTGAATGATTGAGCAATGTATTATCCTGTGTCCAGAAAACCTATAGCTAGCTAGATATTTTTATTGATAATGTAGAACTGAAAACCATCACTGGCTTGTGCTAAACCAACCTGTAGAATTCTGACAGACCAAAGTCATAAAAAAGTGAAACAATAAACACATATACTAATGAGATTTACAGGTAGAGTTTGGCACCAAAATACCAGCAGTATCCAGGTTAAACTCCAATGATGTAAATTGGTTCTGTTGTCTATCCTGATGTGTGGCTGTAAGTCCACATGTTGTGTAAGATAATGGTGCTTCTAGTGACAGTTATACAAACATATGCCTTCAAAATAGGTTACTAGGCTGAAGGGAGTATCTTTCCTTTACAGGATGTCTGGATCTGTGTGTGAGCTGAGTAGTAACAGCAGCTTTCCCGTGTGATGAAGTTAGTCAACACAAGACAGAGCTGTGGGTTTGAAGGAAATGACAGCAGCAGGCAGATGGACAGAAAAGCCTGGCCAAAAAAAAAATGGAAGAACAGGGAAGATTCTTAACAGTAAAGATCAACCAAGCAGCAGAAATTCCAAGGGCAAGTGCAGCACTGTGGTGAGCGCTCTGGGCTGGGAGGAGGGGCGTGCTCGAGTCTCGGCTCCAATCTGTCCAGTGGGCACTTCCTCCTTTAACCTGCCAGTGTGCGCGTGTGTGCGCATGTGAGGATGGCTCTTTTCATTGTCACTTAAACATTGGAAGATACAATGTAAATATTGGAAACTCTCATCATTAAATTGTAAGGTGACTGTCAAAGAGATGTGATGGGAGAGGATGACTACCAGCCACCTACAGATTTTTCAATTCACACCTTCACCTACAGACATGATGAAGTCTTCTCCTCAAAAAATATTTTTGAACTTAATTTTTTATTCCCATCTAGCTATTTTTTAACTGCTTTCTCTCTCCTATACTTCAGAACCAAGTTCCACAAAAGAATAATATAAAATTATTTACTATGTCCCACCTCATAGAGGCTTTGGACTGCAATACACTGGTGGCCACTATTGCCTTTCAGCTGTCCTCTAATTTTATCCTCCTTGGCTTTTGACACTTGTTCACCATACCCTTATCCACACCCTCTCCAGAGTTTTCCATCTCTCCTGGTTTTCCTCTCTCGACCACTTCTTCTCAGTCCCCTAAACTAGCTCTTTTCCTCTGTTTGTACCTTAAGATTAGTCCCTACCCCAACCACACACAGACATACACACACTCACACACACACTGCCAGCTGTAAAAACAAGCTTTTTGTCTCTCTTTCCCTACTAATTTCAGACAGATTATCTGAAGTGTTTGAACATACTAAGAAGAGATTTATACTTCTTTTTCAGATTTGGGTATGGATTAATAAGAAGGAGAGAAGTATAAATACTGAAACTTTCTAAGATGGTTTCAGCAAGGGAATTTGTGGGGAAGAGGAAGGTATAAAGGTGCTAAATTCCTATCTCCTCTACAAAGAACTTAATAGGCATTATTATTTAAAACTAAAAAAAAAATGAGGAGTCTGTAGTATGTTATTTTAAATATGGAGGTAAATACCAGGGGAGGAAAAAGTCAGCTAGGAGAGTTGGAAGTGTTTCTCTGAGAAGTGAGAACGGCAAAAAGTCAGACGTGTGCTGGGCCAAGGACGGCGGTTTTGCACAATACTCCTTATAGTACCATGTGGCTTTTGAAACTTCATGCACATTCATGTAAAGGGTGACAGGATAACATTCCAAAGCCACCAGCTTCCTCATATATAAAATCAGTAATGTGATGTAAATTTCCCTAAATGAAAAAAGATAACTGGCACCATTCCAAACCAGACCTACAAGAGTGGAGCAATAAAACAGAGGGGGCGGGGGGGAAATGCTCGTATGGCAGTGGAAGGAGCAGACCAAGCGATAACTGCCGTCTGCAACGATGAAGAATTCACCGCATACCCCTTCTCTGCTAAGCACAAAACTGTATTACAATAACCAACTCCTAGTCTTCATAATATCTCTGTTACAAGCAGCTCTCGTGCTTGCCAATGGGAGTCTCCTAGGTAAATTCCATCTGCCCATTCTTGTTCCTGATGTTAACTCTGTTCTAAGTCTACCTGATTCTTCATTTAGATACAAAAACAAATATACCCTTATCTTTTAGGTCACTTATTCTGACAAACAGATCCACCCTTAACTTGACACACTTTAAGTATAAAAATATCCAAACATAAAATGCTTGATAACATATTATCATATGCTATCATATTTATAAAACACCTATCTTTTGTACAAAATAAAATATGATAAAAGAAGTAAACGTGGAACTTTCCACAGAGTCATACATATTCCATGTTGTGACATCCTGTAGAAGCCTTTGGGACTTTACAAGTGTTATTGGATTTCAGTCTCAATAATTGGTCTAATGTATCTTGTTTACAGGCATTCCTGATTAAAAATCCAGAAGAACAAGGCAGGTAGGGGAGGTGGGAACAAGGAAGGAGCAGTCATTAGCAATCTCAAACTAAAAGGTAGTCATAATCTATAAACTATTGACCCAATAGAAAGAAATTTCCCTTTGTTTTAAATCAATTAACATTTATACATGAGCCATTAAAAAGCCATCATGCTTATAAGCCATTACAGTGTGTACCTATTGTATTGATTAGTGGACAGTCAGTAATTAATTAATGACATCATCACTGTCAAGCCTCGACAAGGCTTTTGTGCCTTAAAGAAACACACCACCCACCAGAGCCAAGTACTATATACCTGACACTCTTTATAGCCTCGAGCAGAGCAGTGTTTTCACAGATCCGGATCCTTGGAATACATCCGTCAGTTCACACTGCACAGTGCATCCTCCAAAATATTCCACCTCATTTTATAAGGAAGCCAGATAAATCTCCAATGACACAATAGTTTTAACATTATTTTTATGGGGGGCAGCAGCATATTACTAACTTCTCAGTGCATACCCAAGATGAAAAGAACAGTAATTTGTGATGTATGTACAATAACTGCTATCTACAGCTAACTGCCTCTTTCATCCTGAATTCACTCTTACTCTGTTCCTAAAGCACCTAACGAAGCAGGAACTAAACTGGTGTAAAAGCACAAACTCTAGCTGTGGCCAGGTGGCTCAGTTGGTTGAAGCATGTCTCATATGCTGAAAGGTTGTGGGTTCAATTTCTGGTCACGGCACATGTCCAGGTTCCGGGTTTGATCCCTGGAGAGAGTTCATACACTTCGATACTGCATTCTGTTCAGGGGTAACACACCGCCACAATGAGGAAAGTCGGATTAAGTGCATGGTAGGGTTATAAAGTAAAAGCCACCCCCAGGGAATCTGAAATCTATTAAAGAATGTTAACATGATTTTTCTATCTAAATCAAATTAACCTTGAAAGAAGGCAGATACACCACAAAATAACTAATTATTATTCACTCCATCCCCCATGATGCCTAATCATGGATAAGCTAGTTATTTAGTGGTCACCATAAAACTGTTTAAATAATACAGAAATTTAATTAACATGTCTCCTTGCTTTTCAATTTATTTTGTCATTTAAAAAGGTTTCCCAATGATGTTTCATTAAATAAGTACAACAATGAGGAAGAAACACCTGAATTAAAATTCTTCATTTTCCACTGTCTTCTCCTCTGGGGTCTTAGCAAGTTATTCATTATTCCCATTCAGAGTCATTACAAAAAGTAAGGTTGGAAAGTTTGTGTTCATTAAGCCTGTTGAGGACGAACTAATGTACAGACCAATGAAGTGTGCAGCATCATCTCCTTGTCTAACATTGTCACACTCATTGCTCAGCCTGAAAGATGGAATAGGAAGCAACCTTGTGAAATGAGGGTGGTATCATCATCATCATCATCATTATTTGCCACAAAAAAAGCTCTCACATTAGGGTAGAGATCATCCTGAAGTAATGACTACAACTTGAGAGGTCGGGGCAAGCAGTAGGTTAATAAGGCTCCGGTGTCCAGGGCTCACAATAGAAAGCAGGTGTACTTGTTTTCATGGGAGATTTTGGTTCATGAAACAAGGTTTGGGTCAATTTTTAAAAACCACAACCAAGATATGCTTATTTCTTCCATAAAGGAAGACATCGATTTTTTAATAAATTGGCAGTGAGGCTTTATCTGTAAGGCAAATTATGACTGAGCCAGTAATCTGTCACTCCTACCATCCAGAATGTTCACATGAAGTTATAAACAGAAAAAAATAAGTCACTTTATGTGAGAAGAAAGGAAGAAGAAGAAGAAGGAGGAGGAGGAGGAGGAGGGGAAGAAGAAGAAGAAGGAGGAGGAGGAGGAGAGGAAGGAGGAGGAGAAGGGGAAGAAGGAGGACGGGGAGGAGGAGAGGAGGAAGAAGGAGGAGGAGGTGAAGAAGGAGGAGAAGAAGGAGGAGGACGAGGGGGCCAGGAGGGGGAGGAGAGGGATGAGAGGGAGGAGGGGTGGAAGAGGAGGAGAAAGAAAGAAAGAAGGAAGAACAAGAAGAAAGAACAAGAAGAAGAAGGAGGAGGAAGAGGACGACGAGGGAGATCTTGAGGAAGGAAGAAGACACTTCCTCGAGATCTCAAAATCTCAGATTCACACTCGCCATACTGGGAGGGAAGAGGGCAGTGAGTATCAGAGGAGGTGTGAAGAGAGTGAGGGAGGAAATAGTAAAGGGCACCATGAGTGATTTTACAGTAGAGATCTTACTGTAAAGTCAAAACAAGTACTTTTGGTAGGCCTGGTAATGCTGCTTTCATTTCATTCGTGACAGAGAATCATCACAGAATCATCACATACTCTGTGATCCTGATGCAGGTACAAGTGGGCTTTTCTTCAGAAAGAATAGTGTGAACTCTAATCTCAGGGCCGTGAGATTATTAATGGATCAGAATAGGCTCATGGCGAATTCTTCCCTTGGCTTCCCCTCTTCCTGTCCTTTGAATTCCCTGGGTTTATGAGCATCCCTCCATTCAAGGAGAAATCCATGGCAGTTGAAAGCTACCATTCAGTGCTTTGGGTACTATCTCAGATAATTATAGAGAGGTTGAGTGATTTTAAAAGAATACATTTGCTGACCAGAAAAAAGGAAAACTACATATGTGTGTACATACATACACATATATGCATACATACATAAATTAGCTATTTGTAGCATATCATTTTAGTAGCACTTATTTTAGATGTCACAGCCAGACAGTCAGCTTCCATGGGTCCAGAACCTATCTACTTAAATCTTAGTTTTCCTAAAAAAAAAAATACAGCTATTTAGGAGCTTACCTAGAAAGAATTATATGGGGTCTCTCAAAAAAAATACAGCTATTTAGGAGCTTACCTAGAAAGAATTATATGGGGTCTCACAAGGGAAAGGGGTCTGTACAGAACAAAATGTATGAGGTATCTATTGTGTGTCAAGTGATATAGTTAGTTATTCACACATTGGTCCCTCACGAAGGTAATCCTATCGTAGAGATGAGGATCCTGCAGCCCAGGCAAAACCACAGCTCATAAGCACTGAAGGCTGCACTTGAACCCAGATCTTGCTGACACCGAACCCACTTCCTCTCCACTCCACCAGGCTGCCTCAACTGCAGTTGGCTGGGGACATGCCTATAACAGTCATTACAGGATTCCTTACAACACCAAGTTTAGTACCTTGTACCCACTGGAAAAAAATAGCAAAGTGAGGGCTCCTGTGTTGACTGTTGCTGTTAATACTGCTTCGAAGCATGGGTCAGAATTCAGGCAGTTGTTGTGAATGACGACCCACAGTGTATCATCTAGCACAGAACTTCTTGGCATATAATACATGTTTACTATTTATCAACCTTTCTTGACAAATGCAGAAAATAATAGCCCAGTGGAAAGCAGTCACCTGTTCATCATAGTCTCTCTCAATGGTCAAGAACTTTACTTTTCCACTAAAGCTTTGACAGAGCTAAAAAAAAAATCAGTCAAGATGAAATTGAATGCAATTATTTATGCCTCCTCAAAAAACTCAAACCTGAAATTTAAAAACAACAAAAATGGCAAAATTAAAATTGATAGCAGCATGAATTTTCATGTACACAAACACACCATATAGCCATGTGTGCTTTAAGGGAAATGCTCCCTGTCTTCTGAAAGAGAGGCAACTTGTTATGACTTGTGCACACTTCTATGAAATACCAAAGAGAGGGGGGGAAAAGCCTCCTGTCACTTGACAGCTAGTTCAGACACTGCTGCTGTAGAGGTACCGTAACATATGCACGTCCCCTTCTGAAAATGTATCCAAGGGGGCTTGGGTAAACTCCTGCACAAGCATATCATATGTGCTAAAGCCAAATGACTTAAATTCTATTCCCTGATGGATCTGCACATCAGATGCGTAACCGATTAGTGACAACTGACACAGAAACAGAGAAATGTTCCCTGTGAAGACGAGCACATGACCCGTGCGGGAGTGCCATCAGGAGGCGTACTGTATACTTTCTGTATGTACAGCGAGTATGCTCGCCCCCTGGGAGAAGATTCTGGTGAAAGGACTTTGCATTTTAGGTACTGAACCCTCCCAGGGACTTGGAAATATTTCTTTAAGAATACTTCTCAATATAATGAGCTTATTGTTAAAACCTTCCAAGGTATCAAAAATGTTCCACTATTCAGTTCAAAACAAACATTTCTCAAATGCTTACTCTGTGCAGTGTGCATGTCACTAAAGCATAAGTGACAGAAAAGAATATGCTGGTAGCAGAAAAAACACAAAACGTATGTTGATCAGATTATGTACATTACGCACAGGTCGAACAATTCTCGAGGTGAACGGCAGGGGCGGCCCTGCAAGGTGGGGTAACTTGGACCAAGAGAGACGTCAGGCATCAGTAAAGACGGTGACGTGTGTCCTCTGTGTGAAAGAAATCCGGGAAGCCCTGGATTCTTCTATTTGTAAAAGGTTTTTGTCATTTGGGAAATTTACCATGAGTATTTCACCACTGCTTGGAAAATTATGTCATATCATTTAAAATAATAAAGAATATAAGCCAAGCATGAGACAAACTTAAATAAAAAACTATTTTCTTCTTTCAGAAAAAGTAAAACCGATGAGTAATTTCTGCAAGTTCTTGCATCCGCCCTTGGCCTTACATTTTATTTGATTCTTTTAACGTGTTTGTTTGTTTGGTTTTTATTTTTGAGGAATTTTTCTCCCTTGAATGTAAACATGATCATTTTGTCACGTCCTTCCTCCCATAACTCTCAGGGAGGAAAGCTGTGTCCAAGGGTTCCGCTAGTCCAGGGAAAGGCAATCCTACGTTATTCAGGTTCCCTCCCCCTATTTTTTATCCTGAAGGATTTGTTTAGTTTCTCTTTCCCTGTAAGTTTACCTCTGGACCCCTCCTGACACCCTCAAAACTCTGCTGGTTTCAAGCCTGTTAGATGGAAGGCCTCCCTCTTCTGCTGTCTCCTCTGCTCCTTCTCATCACACCTAAAGAGGCCAACTAAAGAGTCCCTTAAATCGGCCCACCTAAAAGAAGTGTCTTCTTCACCCCATTCAAGGAGCTCCAATAGCTGCCAGCCTCCCAGGGTCATGAAAGATTATCGGGGATGGTGCAAGGCCTTTCCTGCCGCTTCTTATCCGAGCAGTAAGAGGGTGGCAGAGCATGAGGAAGAGACTAGCTTCCTTTAACTGCGGGTCTTGGTAGATGAGAATCCCTTCTTAATTTCCACATGTATTTGAAAAACCCTTCCTGTGCCTTTCCCCCTTTCTTCCCCTCTGGCTTCAGGTAGCATTTGCACAAAAAGTTGCTGCCAGTGCGCCATCTCTGTGAGAAGGTGGCTGCCTGCCTGTCCTGCCGCAGGTGGCTCCGCCGGGCTCCGGGCTCGCTTTGCTGCCTGGGCGCCTCCGCTCCATGCCCGCGTCTCCAGCCCCCATGCCAATTCCATATTCTGGAAGCCAGCCGCTCCAGAAGGCTATGTATTTCAAGTTTTCCATACCAGAAGCACTGCACATTAGATGAAGATGCATTTCATCAACCCCGAGAGAAACAAACACCAAAACAAAACCTTGAAGCAAAGCAATCATTTTCTTCAAGTCAGAACCCCAAAAGTCCAAATTCTAGGCCTTCGTAGTCCATTCCTTGGTGCTCTCTTTTACAAGACATTTCTTTTGCATTCTCCTTTTTACAGAAGGAAGAATAAAGTCATGCAGATTTTATACAAAATATTTTTTAAAAAGGAAAACTCCTGTGTTAAGTCTACTTTTTATCACTCCAGCCATTGGCACCAGTGTCCTTGGTATAATATTTTCTCCTGGCTCTTTTGCCTGATGTGTTTTTAGCATGTTTTCATACCTTCTTCTCAGTACTGCAACACATAATGAAGGTTTCCAATCTCTGCCTACGTTATTGGCCAGGGATGGTTTACAGAAAACATAGCCAACCTCTGTGGAGGGTAACATCTGAAGAAGATTTCAAACTTATGAGAAAGAAGCTCACAGGAGAGATTATTGCTATTTTTTTTTCAACTCAATCAGCCCCCAAGCAAGTTAACGGTTTCCCAGAACATTACCTTTTATGTAGGTTGGCTGCCTTTTCCACCAGCCTGATGTTAGCGGGGTGATGAAGAAACTGCAAAATAGGAAGGAACAATATTGCAAACCAACCTGTTGATATTTTGAACAAGAAAGCTCCTCAGACCATGCTAAGTTAAGCACTAACTATAATATACTATTTGGGGCAATATTCTAATGCACTAAGCAAGGCCCTTCAAGCTTAAATTCTGATCCATTCACTTCTGATAATTTGGATGATCTGAGGTAGTTCTCTCTTTAATATAACAAGTATCTCCCACCACCTACTAGTTATGAAAGCCATTAAATTCTTGCAGATTGAAGGTGGGAAAATAAATTGTGTGTATTTTAGACCCTGAATGATCTTCCTATAGCAATTTTAGAACAAACTATGAAGAATTCTGCAATTTTAATCTCCTCAGTAGCTTCCCATTACTAAACAAGCACACTGCCACGGTGCACATGCAGGCGTTACGTGTCATCTTGATCTGCTGCTTTTTTCTTTCATTAAAGCTTTAATGCAGCAATTATGGCTACGTTGCCCTATAAAAAAAGGAAAAGGCAGTTTACTTTAAAAAGTGAAATTGCATAGCCTACTATTTAATTATACACAAATGTAAATGGCCTATTTTTCCATAACTGGTTATTACAGCACTGTTTTACTTTCTGAGTTTTCACAATCTCTAAAACCTACAAAGCTTCCTGCTATATAATTGTTTTGTTACATTATTCTTTTCATCTTATTTTTTCTTTTAATGTGAGTGCAGCGGGATAAATCTTGGTTTTAAGCCAGCCACTACTTCATCTACTTAAGCTTTTATAGATGAAGATTGCTGTAATTATCAGAATACCCGCTTATTTCTGAAGTATTATCCTGGCAACCTGCTGGCATTTACAACCAATTAACAAGCTTTGCCATTAGTTGCATAAGGGGTATCGCAGAGTAAACCCATTGTGTGCTAATTTTCTATTTTAGATAATCAATTTGGCCGTCCAGAATGGAAAGAAGAAGAAAAGAAAAGGTTTGACACTCAGTGGTCGACGCGTAAAAATGACTGCGTTCCCCCCAGAGACAAAGGTCCCCCGCAACTCAATGATTGCTTTGTTGCCGTCACTATTGGTTCTTAAGTATTTCCCTTTGTCTCTTTTGGAAGGAAAAAAAGTGGGGATTCAGCAAAGTAATCATGTCCTGTCTCACATGCTCTCTGTCTTTTAACGCGTACTAGCTTCCCTTGCAGTCCTGCCCATAATTTGACCAAATTATACAAGTGTTGAACACCTGAAAAAAAAGAAAGAAAGAAATTGAGCATGAGTTCTTTCGGGGGTTTTGTTACTTTTTTTTTAAACAATGTCTTTCAACCTCTTTCCTCCTCCCCTGTTTCCCCACCCCACCCCCTTTGCTATTAGAGTAAATTAATGCACAAGCGTCCTCCAACTGGGCTGCGTTAAAATTAGCCTGCAAGCTGGGCTTAGTTAAAGTAATGTATTGTCATTTCATTGCTCTGTTTAAACAGTCTCTGATATTAATATGTCCTGAACTTTGGTCAAAAGCAAGACAAGAAGCTGCAGTTACATTTTGGTCTTAAGGCTCAGGCTTCACCCCAAGAAGGGAAGTGACATCGAGTCTGACCAGCTCAGTGTGGGCCCCCAGGAGACCTCCGTTCAGAACTAACCTGTCCCCTTGAGTCTTGGGCAATACTAACCATTATTTCATCCCAAGCCTCTCTGCTTCCATCCGAAAAGTTCTCCTAGTTACAAAGGAGAACTGCCCTCCCACTGCCCATCCTCAGATGATTCTTAATCAAAGATGACTCTGTTCTCTATGAGGGAAAGAATGGATTGTCATTTTTTAAGTACCAGAAGTGAACAGCACCCATATTTAGTATTTGTAAAGGTCTTTGGCCACAGAGTTTCTTCAATTCTCATACTAAGCTGCACTTTAAAATTAGTCTTCGACACTTCCAGCATGAGTCAGTAGGTCATCTCTCTTTGGTGGCAAACAGGCTTGTAGGTCAGTACAGTATCCTCGTTCTCAAGAGACCCATCTAGGACAGAAGAATTATAAAATGCCCATCTGTAAGTGCCTGAAGGTGCTTTACCCTGCATTAACAAACTGCCTTACACCCACATGCACACACCTGTGAGGAGACACCTACCATCCCACACATCACGTTAAAACTCCTAATTTCCTCCTTCTGTCCAATAGTTGGGCCACGGATGCAGGTAATGAACGTGCCTAGAGGCAGAGCCGTATTATCCGACACAACACCACTGCAACAGGCTTATCTATTTTATAAACAAACTTGGAACTAATTATTATGGCATTACATTTGAACATATCTTTCTGGCAAACAAAGACATTATTATGCCTGTCGCAAATTTGGCTTATTGAAATCAGGAGGAGATACTGTTTTGGAGGTTTGTTATATTCTTATACTATTACAAAATTCTCATGAAGAAAATCCTAGTTAACTTTCCACTTTTATAGCACAAGGACTTAAATGATTGTGTTTTGCATACAGCTCTAGAAAAAAAAAGGTTAGTTAAAAGCTTGGAGAGGGACATAGGAGTCAAAAACAGTATGGAAGTTCATTTGTTGTTAGTCCTGTCCCACAACTATTCAAGGTGGCTATGTTGGTTACCCCACTAATGACAATTTATAGTGTTTCTCCTGTAATCATTTCCATAGACTTTTAATAGTTATCAAGCAGCTATTATTACTGTATTTGTTTTCTGTTAAAGGAATTCCTGATTTCAAAGGTAGGTGAGTTGAATTTTAACCTGGCTGGGTTTGTTGGAGCTGCAGTGCAGGAGGAGAGGAGGAAAACAACCCTGAAGTGCATTTCTGAAGAATGCTGGGGCAAGTTCGATAGGTGAGTAAGAGGAGGCTTCCCTAAGTCCTTCTCCACTGGCAAGAATGAGGCCCACAGCTGTCCCACTTGTGCATCTGAGAGACGTTTACTTATTCTTCTTCCATAGGCCCACCTGCATTCCACAAGTTCTAGACCTGTGAAAATGGGGTTTCCTCAACAAACATCTAATCTCAGTGATTATGAACATCATCTCCCCTTTTTCTAGCTTTGCGATCTTAGTAGAAAGCTGGAAAAATTTCTCTATGATCAGTTTACTGATCTGTAAAATGAGACAGTACATCAGAGTTGTTGTAAGAATCATATTTAATCAGACATGCAAAATGCTTAGCACATCACAGATACAACTGTGATTTATTGTTAGGTAATTTTATCTGTGTACTAGTAACTATGCTCACCAAGATTAATGAAGGCAAGGAATCCTTCCCACATAGGGTTTGGATAACCAAGTAGAAGACACTGGGAGAAACCAAAGAGGAAGAATTCAAGAATACTTACCATTTCTTCCTCAAAGGCCAAGACCTATGACTTTAATTTTGTTTATTTACAGGTAAAGCCTTAAACTGCAGCAAAGGAGAGCTCATTTTGGATATGATGTACCATTAAGCACATTCATAATGTTTTATAACCATCTGCTAATTTTCAAAAAACTCCACTAAAATCAATTGAAATAAATATTCTGTGGCTATTACCTCTCAGTATTTGGCATTTTAAAAATACATCACAACTTCAAATCAGCCAAAAGAGTTTATCTTATAACTGGAGATTTTATTTTCAAAACGATCACTGTTAGACTCAATGGAAAGTGGTTTCCACAAAGAGAGGAGGCATTGTCTCTTTGCATGTAAACTCCACGACAGCAAACACTCTGTCTTGCTCATTTCTGCATCTTGAGGACTCATTCAATTATTTATTGGATGAATGAATGAATCATTTCATTTTCTGTTGATGGTATTTCTATCAATCATTGGCCTTTAAGGAATAATTAACTCTGTAAGTGTTAGGCATCTAATGCTATATTAAGTTATGGAGCTAAAAATGCAAAGAAATTGAAATGAAAAAAAATTTTCCCCCAAAGAGCGTACTAAATAGTTTTAGGACCTCTTTAACACCCCAGTGGCAAAGCTGCTAGGATCAAACACAACACGAAGCTTTCTGAACACTGCGACAGCAGGCTCAGGCTGCACTTGCTCCATAAATGGAAAATGAAACTTTCCATTTCATGAAGAATGCAGCAATATCAACAAAAGCTCATCAAAACCTAAAAGCCTATTAATGATTCCAAATGTTCTTCTTTCAAGGAATGCTCCAAATTTTTGTGTCATCGTTAGGCCAGCCCCAGTTAACCTAAATATCCATCATAAAAGTCAGAAAAGAAAAAGTAGCATCTGCATCACAGTTTAAAATTATTAGACAAAAAAAAGTAATTTAAAATGGGATGGGAGTCAGTTTCTGAAATCAGTTGACACTTTTTAATTTTAGAATGGAACCAGAACATACCTTCCAGCTTGATAACCTTCGAGCCACATTTCCACTGCTGTCAAAAGGTGAAATTGACTTCACCTCTCCACAGACTCATCAAAGTTTGCCAAATAGCAGCCTTCAGCTGTTGAGTGTTATTTCAGATGACTTTTCTAGTGTTTTTTAATTGGCAGGAACTCAAGAAACATGTTTATGTCATAGTTTCCTTTTCCATTAATGAAAATGAACAAAACCTTGCAAGATCATCTTCTATCCATTTGAAGTTCATAGCTTTCTGTATGATGTTAAGTTAAATAATACCGATCTAGCCATGGGAAACTTTCAGAATAAAAGTGCTGCAGTTCAGATGAAAGGCTATAAAATCTAATCCTATGAAATGTACCTTGCAGGTATCTGTAGCTCTTAAAGAAAAAGCAAGTAATGATGATTATAACATACTTATGTTTCTAACTCTTTCAGAATACATTTGAATTGTCATTGTTTTTCAATGTTAAATTAAAACATCTTTCCATGTTAGTCCACATAAGGATGTAAAGTCATCCTCATTTCTTCTGAGTTCTTTATCTATTACCACACAAAATCACAAGAGATTCTCAATTCAGCTCGCATGCCATCATTACAGATTTCATCTATGGTACAAAAAAATTCAAGTCAATTCTGTCATTATAACCAAATCTGTCATTTTCTTTGTAACTTATATTCTTCTAAATTGTGGAACACCAAATTCAATAAAATTATTTAAAGGTATAGAAGCTGTGTAGGTCTTTATAAAATATCTACACATCCTTTTTCTCTAGAGTATAATAATTTCAAAAACATACATTTAATTTCCTTTTTTCTTTTAAGTTAAGGCTGAGAGCTTTTCATTTGCAATCACACACACACACACACACACACACACACACCTCTATCACTTTTTAACAACTTTCCTCAAAAGCACGTTAAGACAGACACATATGTAAGACTATGAATTCAAGATATTTGTGAAAGAATCCTAAATCAGAATCAAAAAAGCAAATAAAAGCATATATAGACTCTTAGGAGTCTGCTTCACCATGTCACCACGTTTGAAAGGGGAAGGAAGAAAGGTCAGGAGAAGCAGCTGCTCAGCACAACAATCTGGGAAGGAAGGGAAGTGTTGTTTATAATGACAGAAAAACCATTGCACAGATGAAGTGTTCTGGGGTTGGAGAAGGAAAGCTATCTGCAATGATTGCTGAATGCGTGTCAGAGTCACATCAGAGAGGGGCCTCTGTTCTTGATCCTATGATACGTGAAGAGCAGCCCAAGTTCCCTTGGCCAGTGTGGCTCAATCGGTTGGAGCGTTGTTCTATAAACCAAAGTGGCACGGATTTGATTCCCGGTCAAGGCACATGCCTAGATTGTGGGTTCCGTCCCAGTGGAGGCACATAGGAGAAACAAACAATCAACATCTCTCTCTCTCTCTCTCAAATCATAAGCATATCTTCAGAAGAGAGAAAAAAAAAGAGCAGCCCAAGCTGACTTACTCACTGGGGCCCACTCACGCTGTGCTGGGTGCAGGAGCTGGCAGGCCAGATGCCATCCTCTCATCCAAAGGCAAGGCCAGTACATCTGTTTTGATTTATCATTTTACTGACCCCAGCCAAAAGCCCCAGCCCCAGCCCTGACTACAGACCCTCCTACCAACTGTACTGGAGGACAGAGAGGAGGAGAAGGAATGACAAACAGCTACAGCACAACCTAAAGTGCAGGAATTGAGAGACTACTCCTGTTTCTTGGGCAATATCAAAGTATCAGGGAACTCTAGGGTCTGGGTTCAAATCCAGCTTTGTCACTTCGTCTCCGTATGACCTTAAGTAAGTTATTTCAATTGCACGCTCTGTAAAATGGAGGTGATACTAGCACCTACCTCGTGAACTTGTTTTGGGAATTAAATGAGGGCTGAGGGTCCCTGTGAAGTGCTTGGCATGAGCACACCACACGACTGGTTCTCTATAAGTCTCACCATTGGGACATAACAGTCTGTCCTCTGACCACTGGCACCATCCCCCCTCTCTTCCTGCCATGGAAGCACTAGGCCTGCCAAAATACGTCTGTGATTCTGGACACATGAGGACATTTAGACAGCTCTAGAGAGTAGAGTACAATTTTAATTACTGAGTCACTGCCAGGCTGGGAATCCACCGGTCTCGCCTCATGGGCTTAGCAGGATGTTGACGATGTCCCTGGTGGCCATTCTGGATATGTATGGTCCTGGAAAGTTCCAGGGGCAGTAGTCTGGTCTGGTTTGAAATTCCTTCTCTACCACTTACCAGCTCTGTGAATCTTTAACCCAGGCAAGTCCGATAATCTTTCTAAGCATCAGTTTTTTATCTTTAAAATAGAATAATAGTTGTTGAAATATAATTTTAAAAAAAGAATCAAGATGGTAAAAAATAAAATGAAATAATAATAACTTGCTTGCAAGGTTGTAAGAAATTAGATAGAAAGATAGAAAGATAGAGAGATAAGTGGTTTATTACCCAGCACCCAGAAAGCACTCAATATGCAGGAATATAATTATTAAGATCAGGATAAAGGTAGATTATAGACCCTAGGGAATTTTGGTAGTCCCCAAATAACAGTCCCCCAAAGATGTCCATGCTCTAATTCCTGAAGCCTATGATGATGTTACATTTTAAAACCTTAAAATAGGGGAAGTATTCTGAATGTTCTAAGTAAACCCAATCGAATCACAGGAGCCCTTACAAGCAGAGCACTTTCCCCAGCCGGGGGCAGATGCGTGACGAGGTGGAAGGGGCAGGCAGGTTCCAAGCATGTCCCAGAGCTTCCAATAAAAGTCAGCTGGTCAAATCCTGATTTCAGCCTTGCAAATCTTGGGAGCGGAAAACCTAGCCATCAACCCAGACTTCTGACCTGTAAAACTGTGTGCTAATAAATTTGTGTCATTTTAAATACTAAGTTTTCAGTGACTTATGGCAGTAATAAAAATATAGGAAGTATTAATAAAAATTGGTTTTACTATTAGATTGTGACAGTCTCCATTGGAACAAGAGCTGCTGGAAGACTGGGATGTTGTCAAATAATTATAGCAGATGTTTTTGATCATTTACCTAGTAGGGCACAATGCCAAGTGCTTTGCATATATTGCCTCCTTTTATCTTCACAAACTCATTAGGTAGGTACTATTATAATTGCTATTTTCCAAGTGAAGAGGTAAAGAAACAAAAGCACAAGAAGGTTAAAGACTTGACGATGATCACACAGCTCACACAAGGCAGAGCCGAGATTCAAACCCAGGCAGTGATTCCAGAACACATGCTGTTAACCATAATCCTGTGCTTCCCTCAGCATGGCACAGGGGATGGACGTACAATCTCAATAGACGTGTTGCTGAGTAGTTAAACAAAGTAATGAATGAACACAAAGAAATAGTTTATCTCTTCTGACTTCACCAAACTTTGCTTTATCTGAATTATTTCTAGAACCTAAAAATTGAGCTAGCTAAGGCAGTATTATTAAATCATTTCATTAGTCACATTTTGAATGTGATGGCCACATAGTACACATACTCACTCAACAGTATCTACCACCTTCACTGGCTAGCCCAGTGAAGTCATCATTGTTACACATGTGCCTTCCAGTCCACTCTCCTTAGCTGCCAGGTTACATCAATGTCATGCAAAACATTCTTGTTACATTAACAATGGCTGGACTTTTTCTTTTCTAGTTAAGCTAGGCTGTGCCTTGGTGCTGATCTCAACGGCTCATCACCACCAAGGTTGATTTCTCATTTATGCAGTCTATTCTGCATTTAAGGCAGCATTCCAGGGCAACTGCCTCCCATGCAATAACTTAGAGACTCTAGACTAATTTGGTTTTGTGGCTCTGGCTTCTCAGTAGGAGGTCCTATAAGCTACTGAGGCAGAAGAGGCCCTGGAGGTCATACCCACTCTTCCCGGTGTTAGCGTGAAGGTGAATCATTGACACTCACAGCCCCTTGGTCAGAGCTGCTCACATGTCACCCTCGATTGCAAGGAGCCTAGACTTTAACACTTTCAGCCTCCCACATGCTGGAGAGGAGAAAAGAATTTGATATTTAAGAGTACTAGTGATATCAGTCAAAAGCATGAAATCCCACACTCACAGAAGAAATTGTTTTAGTCATTAAAAAATAATAGCTCAACTTTTTATGTTAATTATCTTAAGAAACCTTTTTTTAGCCCCATCTATTTGACATCCTGACTTGTAATCTGCACTTTCTGTCCTTCTTGATGAATGACTTTATACCCTCTCTGCTTTCCTATTGGAAAGTCTCTACTTCCTTTCTCAGACTGCACATGGCCAACAGGGTGAGTGGGGCAGAGGAGAGTAATGGAGGGGAAATGGAGACAACTGTAATTGAACAACAATAAAAAAAGAGGATTCTTTTCATCAAATGCCTGCTTCAGTAGGTGTTCTCTAAAACCACATTTTAACAAGCAGCTTCAGTGATACTATATTAACCATTGCTGCTCAAATTGGTTAGGCCATAAAGTGTTTATTTTCAGTGTATAATGAAATAAGGAACTCATGTCCAACTCTAATTTATGCAGTTTCCTTCACCAATAAAGTCTTACTACAAAAAAAAAAAATGTTAGTTGAACTTAACAGTGTACTTAGCAAAGATGACCTATATTCCAGAGCAAGCATCTTGTCTTGAGCAGACAACAGGGGGTCGACCAGAACACTCATGCACATTCCACACTCTGAGGAGTGATACTTAGAAAACTGAGCTCTAAAAATGTTAAGATGTGAGGTTATGGTTTCCTATAAAATAAAGTTCTCTCTCTCTTGCAAGTCACTATAAAGTCAATCCCTTGAGAACAGAGACTCTGAGGATGGTGTCTACCCTTGTCCTAACTGCTGATTCCTAAAATATATTACAATACAAAAACACAGCTACAATTCTTCCTGGGTGTTCTGTTAAGTACTATGTATAAGCTTAAATAATTTTTCCTGGCACTCAGTCCAATTGCCAGATTCATTCATTTTATCAATATTTTATGAATGATCATGCTAGGCATTGGTCATTTATTGAATAAAATAAACTTCTAGTATAAAATGCAAAATACAATGTAATGTTCCTACTTTCACTGGAATCAATTAAAGTCAGAAAATCGATTAAATATAATATAATCTGAATTATCCTTTGTTATGGAAGTAAGAGGTCAACTCTAATCCAAATTACCAGATTACCTCCCAGAATATACACATTTTGACTTTGTAATTAACATTAATATATTTTGCATTAAATTACACTCATGGTTCCCTGGCTGGTGTAGCTCAGTAGACTAAGCACAGGCTGTGAACCAAAGCATCGCAGGTTCAATTCCCAGTCAAGGCACATGCCTGGGTTGCAGGCCACAGCCCCCAGCAACCTCACATTGATGTTTCTCTTTCTCTCTTTCTCCCTCCTTTCCCTCTCTAAAAAAACATTATACTCATGGTTGAAAAAAGCCGGTGTTAAAGGCAGGGTTCAAATTTATTGTACAACACTATAGAGTCAAAGCTGGGGATGGTGGGGTGGTATGCAGAGGAAAAAAAATCAAATAGTAGTTTCTTATTTCATTCTTTCTTTACTATAAAATTATAAGCATATTAAAGATAAAGGCCATGAGTTACCATCTTCACATTCTTTTTCTTTTTTTATTTTGCATCTTCATATTCTTCATAGTAACTTGGACATAGCAGGGCTCAATAAATCAAGTGAACTTAGCAGCAAATTTAATCAAATGCAATAACTGATTGCCTATTGTGAGCTTAACAATGCCAAATTTTACTTATGTTTAAGTCCAACCAATAAGTATTTATTGAATACCAACTATATTCCAAGTACTGAGCTAGATGCAAAATTAAGTAGGACAAAGTCCTTGCAAAGTGTTTGTGTTCTAGCCTGTGAGACTAACAAATGAAATAAGGAATTATAATATCACACAGTAGTACTAAAAAAGAGTAGTCTCAGTAGTGGCCAACATTCCAATAGTTACATAGATTCAAGTAGAGTTCAAGTACTTTTCCTGTAGTAACTTGCTGTTCCTCAGAAGCACAGGTGTACTGTGTCAATCTGGATTTGTGGATACAAGCAACAGAAACCAACTCTAAGTACTTTAGGGGAAAAAGAATCTATTGGAAGACTTGGTGGAGCTCACAAAATGAACAGGAACCTGGAAGACTGAACTCTCCTGAGAACCCAGAAAAAGGAAGCAGAAAGCACAGTATCCAGTTTACAGTTGGAACTGCTGGTCAGGACGCCACCGTCATCGCAGCCACCATGTCTGCCTCTCAAAAGCCTCTAATCAGGCCCCAGAGCTGATCCTTTCCTCAGTATTTGATGTTCCCAACTGGGTATCTAATTGGCCAAAATTGATATTCAGTCACCCCCTGCAGACTTGAGAAGAGGAAAGACAGAATCTAGTCCCTTGGGTAAAATTTCAACCTCATCCCAGGACCGCTTATAATAGAAGAGGTACAATTCCCTAAAAGTGAGGGGAAAGTACTTTAGGAAATAGTAGAGACTCTGAGCAGCCAAAGTCAACAAATTTAGAGTCAGTGTAGATAAGGCAAGGCCTACATTCATGATAAGAAAATAATTAAAAAATAAAAATATTTTGAAATACGGGGTGGGCAAAAGTAGGTTTATAGTTGTGAGTGTGTGCATTTATTCTTGTATTATTACTTATTATCCTATTATTTATTTGTATTACAACTATAAACCTACTTTTGCCCACCCTTGTATGTTAATGTTAAAGATTTTCCAAACCTGAATTTTGATCAGTGCATAAAACTTTTTGAATTTAACTTGTGTTTAAGGAAATGCCTAAATCATTTCTTTCCACAGCCTGACCCATCCAAACTTTTAGTAACTGTCTACTATTCTAGAAAGAATAAAGCCAGTCAGGAATACTTTAATGAAATTTATTCATTCATTTAATGAAAAGTTACCCAAAGCCACTTTTGAGGTCGACAGTTATTGTACAGAAAATGATGTATAAGTAGAAACGTCTTAAGCCCTTCAGTTTCAAGAGCTTAAAAGCAAATTTAACCATAAGTTATGTCCTCTATTCCCTTTCATAGTAATAATGCCTTATATTTAAATAACATCTTTTAACTAAGAATATTCTGAATGCAGACAACTGTACTTGAACAACAATAAAATAATTTTTAAAAGAATATTTCACTGCCCCTAATCCTCACAATATACATCTATGCTCTAAACCAAAAGTATTATTTTTTTCACTTTAGGAAGTTAAGTCACATCTTGAAAGTCACACTAGATATTTAGAGTGGTGCTTACCAGATCCGTTTTGCTTATCTTTAAAAGTTACATTATTTTTCAAAGTCTAACTTTCTCCAATACTCATACTGCTTTCATAGACAGTTTATAGATGAGAATAATGGATAACCTATGTTCTAGGATATCCTTATTCAGATTTTATAGTATCTGAAATTATTGGATGACAAAATGCAAAGTGACAGTGAGTCAAGACTGAAAGTGTTTATGGAACTAATTTTTTCCAGTGGTAATAGCAAAGCCCAGGCGGAAGAAAAGACTAAACCACACCTATAAATGGCACATGAATCAGGCTGTGGCTTTAGTCTTTCTTCTTTGCTATCTTCAGCAGGATAT
Organism: Phyllostomus hastatus; assembly: GCF_019186645.2. Classification (NCBI taxonomy): domain Eukaryota; kingdom Metazoa; phylum Chordata; class Mammalia; order Chiroptera; family Phyllostomidae; genus Phyllostomus; species Phyllostomus hastatus. Next base: position 1,118,801 of record NW_025333912.1, on the reverse strand, counting down.
GGGCTACCACAACAAAAATAATTAGTGGCAATTAACCTCCAGTACTTATATAGCTGATGAGGAAAAACTGATTATGTTAGTCATTCCTTTCACACGGAAAGAACAGTTTTTGAGTCAAAGGTCATCTGGCACAATGAAGGGCCACTAGATTATTGTAAAGATTACATCAGACAATGTATACAAAAATGCTTTGTAAATTCTAAGAGAATATTCAGATGTGGAGCAGACCAGTGATAAGTGTGATAAAATATCTGAAAGTCACAAACTTTTTGTTAAATAACCAAGAAATCTAATAGTTAAATAGGCACTCTTATGAAGAACTTTCAGTCTGGCTAACAGTCTTCTGTGGTAAAATGAATGCCCTCCACTTTTGTAATGCTGACATCAGAACAGTTTTGCTATATATATCAGCAAGGTAAGTCCATGAATTTTTGAAGACCCTGAGCTCTACCTCACACCACTCCTTATTCCTGACTTTGCTTCCCTCGAACCTGCCCCCAGGGTTTGGTGCCCATGACCTGACGCTCTCATGTCTTCATCACAACCTTGATAGGATAGAGAGCAAATCACAGCCTGGTCACTACTTCCCAGTGAAGTGTGGAACACTGAAAACATGAAGAACTCTCCCTCTCTCAAGAAACTCTACTCGCACATCAGTGGGATCATTGCAGTTGGTAAGTCCAAAAGATGAAGTCACCATGGTAGAATTTCAGGCATCAGACCAGTGAGGAAGAAAAAGATTGTACGGGCATCAGAGTCCTCCTGGGAAGCCTGGATCTAAACATCTCAGGCCATCACCTAGGTGAAGTAAATTGAGGTTGAACAAAAACAAACTCTAGAGACAATCAAATATTGTCAAGACTAGACAAGTAGTGACGAGCATCTGATTTGCAATAATCAGAAACGAGCATGGTACCCTAGGTCCCCAGAAAGGTAAGACCGCTTTGCTGTCTGGGACCACACACCCTGCAGCTGGTTTGATGCTGACTTCACCACCCCGCTCCCAGAGTTCATGTCCCTGCCACGGGGCACTGTTGAAAGTACTTTGTAGTTCGGTCTGTAGATTAAAATTGGGAAAGTCAAAGAAATAAATCAAGAAGACCTGTACACGTCTGGTCTAACACACCCTTCCAGGTTATCTCTGCTTTTCATTGTCTCTGAGCTATCTCACACCTCTGTGGGTTGTAGAAATTTCATAGTAATGCAGATTATTCTGGTCCATAGAAATACAATGTTATGACCTACAGAATACAATCGATTATTGCCCTGTAAATATTGACTAGTTTTGCATCTACTTGCAATTCATTTCAGCATTCTGTGTCTGCCTGCGTGCATGTGAAGGCAAATTTGAATTCTCCTTTGGGCAGGTTATAACATCTTACTGCTTCTTTCATTAATTAATGAATACATAAAATCTGTAGGCTCCTGTTCATTTTGTGTTTATATGAGAATCACAATTAAAAATTTTTTACAAAATGTGGACAGTCTTAAATGAATGTTCATTATGGGACCACCTACCTCAAAGAATGTTTAGAAATAGTAAATTAATTCTAAAGCTCTTCAGATGCAAAGCTTTCAATACAAGGAAATGCTATCTTCTTAATAGAATTGTGTTATTTTAAGGCTCATTTGATAAGGCCTCAAAGTGCTCCCACATTCCTGATCCCAGATAAAGGGATAGAGCCAAGCTGTTGGGAGAAACAACAAAAAAAAAGGAGTGTAAGATCCCTTCTTAGTTTTTGCTTTAAAGAAATAATAAACTGCATTGTTGTAACTCAGTGTAAGTAGATTCGAGTAAGGCAATAGAGATGGATGCCAGAAGCTACTCACATCGTTCTTTAAAATGGAAATTTACCGTCTGCTGCATCACATGGACAAAATACAGAACTATTTTTCACAGCTTGTTCACTGAACAGATTATTGTAGAAAAAAAAAACTTTTACATTTTCTGCAGATTCCCAAATCTCAGTCAAAAAACTCTTGGCAATTTTTAGCAGTGAAACAGATTTCACTTTCAGATTGAGATACTCCATTTAGCAGTAGTCAGATGATCTTCCAAATAAATATAGATTCGTTTCACTCTTGATTTTATTTTAAAAAAATGTTTTCATGAGGTATCTTGGAGGAAATTTGCACTTATTTGGTTTTCCCAAGCTAAAGCAAAGAAAAACTCGAAGGTCTAAAAATCAGAGTTAAATAAAAAAGGGATGTTAAACTGAAAATGTTATTACAAATGATGCATGTTCATCACAGTACCAATAAATAAATAACCCTATAACATTTTAGACTTAGTTGCAAAGATGCTCCAGTCTTTTCTGCCCTAAATCTCGGCTCCGCAAAATATTACTAAACAGAAGTGCATGTGTTCAGTACAATATAACAGACAGCAATATGTTGAGATATGTCTCACAAAGAGGTCTCTGGGCCACTTTTCTCTTTCTAGATGAGCTTTATCACTTAGGTATAAAGCAAATGCACTTAGGAATCTATTTCCAGAAACTTGTTTTCCTTACCTACCCATGTCAATGCCACAGAAAATAATAGGATCTGTCAAATTTAATAAAAAGTTAAACCCATGAGTAAATACTAAAATGAGAGTAGCAAGCATCATATAATCCTATGTCTAAGAACCCAGCTCTCTAGATGCTATGCCTCCTCCCCAAATTTCTACACTAAAATTTTCCCATGTTCTTTATATCCATGAAAGGAAATGACATAAAGTAAATCATGAATAAAAGACAGAAATACTGATTATGTCTTATTTTACACTTAGAATAACATTTATTATATCTATGAATACCAAAGAGTACCCACTAAATTTTGTTGCTATATTTTTAATATTTTTATAGATTTGTTAACAGTTCATCTCAGTGACATTGAAGATGATCCCAATCATAGCAAACAACCTGAATCTGAAGCTTTGTCAAGTAGAGAAAGCCAGAAATAGCTCATATGCTATTAAAACCAGTTTACTATTATTCTGACGACTATTGTGTTATCTGGGAAGGATGAACTGTGTCCAATTCAAAAAGCCACATTCTGATGGTTAATTTGGCATATGGGGATAGGCTTGTTTTTGAATCCACTATGCTTCATTATGAAGACTCAAAGGAAAAAAAAAGCTATTTTTCACATCTTAATTATGATTTTACAAGTATTTGGATAATGTAAAAAGACAAAATTGTTCTTCAACATAAATTAACAAACAGTGGAGTCAGACTCATGGATAGAGAACAAACTGACAGCTGTCAGAGGGGAGGGGTTTGCAAGCTGGGCGAGAAGGGTGGAAGGATAAAGCTAAGGAAAAAAAGAAAGACGCACAGACAGCAGTGTGGTGACTGCCAGAGGTAAGAGGGGAGGTAGAAGGGAGCAAAGGGGAGGATAGGTGGTGATAGAAGGAGACTTGACTTGGGGTGGTGAACACACAATAGAATATACAGATGAGGCATTGTAGAATTGCATAACTGAACCCTATATAATGTTATTAACCAATGTCACCCCAATAAATTTTTTTGAAAAGGAAAAATTGTTTTTTGCACAAGTATACTTTAATTAAAAAACTAATATAAAATGTGTGAAAATCTGAGTAAGTCTACAGTGCCCATGACAAAACAAAAAATTTCATATGATAAAAGTTAAACTGGTTCCAAGAGACAACTGCGTGAGATATAGTTGCTGTGTTTTCGGATTTAAGTGTTGGTTTAGTTTATGGGTCAATAATTGAGGAAAGGGGATGGTAGAACTAAGAGACATACATGAAAACTTGATGTTAAGAAATTTCTCAATCTGAAAAAAAATATTTAAAGTGAATCTACAAATTTTTTGAAATTGCAACTCAAACAAATGGGAAAATGAGGCCTAATTCATACAAATTGTATCACCACCAAATAATATCCTTTCCTTTCATAAAGTTAATCAAACTGCTGTGCCTGCTTTTCAAAGACTTACTAGAATAAAATACATTTCTGAACCTCCCACAGATGAAAGTTTAGACAACTAAGGAGAATAATTTGGAAAGAGGAGGAAAGTTAAACACATAACCCCAGCTCCACACAGCCAGTCAGCAACCCCGTCCAACGCACTGCACAGTCGACTTGGAGAAAAGGACTAGAGCGCTGAGGAGAGAGGGGGAGCAGTGGAGGCACTGCTTCTGATTATTCTCAGCATGGTGGAGTTTAAGCAGATAAAATACATTTTTAAAAAAATAATAATTATACATTGTAATTTCCAAAATGTAATCCCAAATTATGATTTCATCTTATGTTAAATGCAAGGCCCAAAATGGAGTCACTTGTGCTAAGCCCCACATCACCAAGCTGAGACTTAACTAAATTACAGTTTCCACTCTCCAGAAATGGAATCTTAAACCAGGCTCTCAGGAACTGTCTGATCGGCATTAGTTAGGCAGTCTGCCTGATAAACCTCTGCCACTTCCTTTAAGGAAAATAACCTTGCAATAACCAATGAGCTTTTTTTGCCTAGTACATTTTTCTTGTTCCTTCTCCTTTCCGCCTATAAAATCTCTTGCTTTGTAAAGCTCTTCACAGGTTCTTCCTATCTGCCGGATTGGATGCCGCCCAGTTCATGAATTGCCAAATAAAGCCAATAAGATCTTTAAATTTTCTCAGTTGAATTTTGCTTTTTACCACTTACAAGAACAGTTAGTCTAAAATTTAAGAGATATACTAATCTAAGTAATAGTAATACTAATAACAATGGCTTTTTCTAAAAATCAAAGATTTTTCCTAGATCTTATGTTTATTTTTGAGTTAGCATTCAGTGGGAATATATTTTGATGCTAACTTTTAGCCCATACTGCTGAAGCCTAGCACACAGTCTGGAGAACCCAGACCTGTGCATAGTTCAAGGCAATCCTTCTCATTGGTCAGGACCCCTACCTTCCTAATCGTTAAGCTTTTTCAGTATCACCCCTGCATGGCATCTTTAGCAGACAGCTAAATAAAGCCCATTACTAGAGCATCCGTCCTTGCAAAACCAGTGAGACCTAAGAATTTTAGTCCAAACGAAGACAGTAATGGAGAGAATAAAGAGGTGTTAATCTATGGGTGTCTCACTGCCGCCAGACCCCAGTAGCCAATGATGTAACACCCCAAGTCTTGAGAGTTTAAACTGTCAAGTACGGAAGTCCACTGGGACTTTCCCAGATAACTGGGGCCTTCACAGCACATCACAACTGTAAGATTAAAAGAATGTGTTTTTGTTTTGTTTTTGTTTCTGTTTGAGGGGCTGTGGCTGAATTTTCTTCTTTTCTTTTAAAGAGGACTAAAGGCAAAAAGGGTTAAGGCCACTGCTAAGAAGGGTTAAGGTGGTGAATTATTCAAGTCATTTCCACCATGGGGCCCTTGTGCCCGGCTCACCCTCTCCCTTCCTCCACTCCCAACTCCTCACATTCTCACTTCGCCACTCGGTCTCTCTGGCATTTTCCTGACCTACCAACTTGTGCGCACACTTTCTTAAAATCGTGTTGAGCCATTTTAAAGTTTTTCACTAAAAAATTTTTTTAACTTGTTTTCTTGACATTCTAATAATGTGCATACTGATTTTTAGTTAATGCACAATATAGTACTCAAGAAATAAAAATCCCGGGGGGGGGGGCCTAAACAGGGACACCTGTCGTAAATTTCCAATTCAGAGATAGATAGCCCACATTTCTCTCTTCTCTCTCTCTCCCTCTCACTCACTCTCTCTTCTCTTTTTGTTTCTCTCTCCCTCTCGCTCTCTTCCTTTTGTCTTCCTCTCTCTCTCCCTCTCCCTCTCTCTCTCCTCTTTTTGTCTCTTGGGCCCTTTTGTGGTAGTGAAAAGGGAAGAACTATTTTACCTACTTTGGCATCCACATTGTTCAGTGAGTGATAGCTTCTCAGCATTTATGTTTTCATGATAATACCTATAAACTTCATTCCGGCAATTGCATTGCTCTCAACAGTCATTTTAGTATTCTTTCTCTATATGACCTTTAATTGATTCCTTTGCACACGCCAAACTGCATTTTGTCACTCACTTTACAAAGCTGGGTATATAACCCAGCAATGTAATATAATATCATCCCACTGTAAAATATGAGCAGCGCCTCTTTAAATTAAAGGAAAAAATCAAGTGGCATTTTATTTATAATTTCAAACCATAGAATCATAGAGCTTATCAGAACTCAAGAGATCTTCTAACCTTAAATTTTCATTTTATTGATATATGTAAGGAAACTAAAACCCAGAGAACTCAGTCAGACCTAGAACTAAGATATGGTCAATACTCCATCTCATAGATGCATGGCTTATTTTTACCTGAAACTTTCATTTTATGATATCACAACAATTAGGAAGTGAACATTACCAGTTGAATCTGTACTTTGCTTTGTGAGGACTTCCTTATGGAATTCCTAACACCATAAAGAAATGCATTTGTTTTATGGCCCAACTGTTCACGAGGACAATGCAATATATTGTCATCTGCCGGCAAGAATATTTATAGTCACTGACTCTGGCCCATAGATCAGCCTGTTATGGGTAGATAATTTACAAGGATTTGGGTGTAAATGTGTATTTATTTTGCTATTTAGATTTTCATGTTCTCATCTAGAACCCCCAAAGAATTTTTTACATGAGTTTTTATCCCATGGATGAATGTTATGATTGCCGTTCAAAGACAGACTCACCACTGACCCATCTGACAGAATCTCAATTCTCTCCCAATGTTAAGCAGCCTCCTTTTTTGGAATCACAAGTTTTTATTTGAAATTCATAGCCTCTGAGGTAGCTGTTAAGCACGGGTGGGCCGTTCTTATTGCACCTTGCTCACAAGCAATGGTAGATTGTAAGAGAAATATTTTAGTAAGTAAATCAAAAAATATAACACATCCATCTGAAATTCGAGGAGAAAACAATTAAGCTAACCGTCAGCAGTATCGCCGCCACGTAAAGTTTACAGTAATGTGAGCCTCTGGCTTCCCAAGCAACCTGGGTTTTTGCCAGATAGGCATTTGGAAAGGGGTCTTGGGTTATTCTATCAAAATTCATAGAGATAAAAGCACTGAATGTCTTGATATCCCTGATTTTTGTTAAAAGCTTCCCTTGGTTCCCTGGCTGGGTATACTGCTCTCAACAGATCCAGGTGGTTCAGATTCTATAACCTGGCCCTTTAATTAACCTGGAGACTGAAACTATGTTTTTTTCTGTGAGGAGAGACATAATTTTTACACTGGCACCTCAAAGAACAAAAAGAAAATCATTAATAACTAAGCTTTAGAAAGAATATTCTTTTATCAGCTTTAACAGTATGTATATAATTTACTCTAATTTCCAGTTAAGGAGTCAGAGGAAATCTCAATACATACATACAAAAAAAGTGATGAGCATGATAAAAGTAAGAAAATTGAACAGTGAATAATTATCCATTGATTATTAAGGTTTTCTTTTTGTAATCAATCAGTGACTCAGATTAGCCCACAAAGGCTTCACTGGCCATAAAAGGAGGTTCGACAGTGTGATAAATACATACACACACACACACACACATATATATATAATATAAATCTCTTTATCAAATAAAAAATTTCATCCCCTCTTGTCTGAGGTTCAGAAATCTACCTCACTAAATCAGAAAGATTATTTAGTTTCTCATTCAGAGAAAACCTGAAAGTTTATACCCTGCACTACAATTTAATAATTTAAGTCAAAAAATATGTTTTCCTCCTGTATTGGTCACTAAATTCTGAGGTCTAATCTTATTACCTTTTTTAAAGGCTGTGCTCTTTATTCATTTTGCTATTCTATTCCATAACTGTTATTAAGCTAAACTTCCCTCTTTTAAAATGCGTTCTTCTGTTCATCTACCACCCAGGCTGCAGATGAAATCTCCATGAATTTACAATTACAAAGAATGCCATTTACCAAAGAGCAAGAAACAAGGCATCTTTAATGCATTGGGCTTTTTATAATTATACAACACATTATTTTACTTTTAGAGAAAAAGAAAATAATAATATCGTAATATTCACATTATCCAGGCAATAAAAGTAACTCATAACTTTTCCTCATATTCAACCAAGTTTTCTATTAGAACTTCTTCCCAGCTATTTAAACATGTTTAAACTAATGGTTTTCTGTAATTTGTCTTTTTTTCTTTGGAAACATACCGTGCCATTGTCAGTTTTTAAAAAAGAAGCAATTTTCTGACTTTTGAGATTGAGTAGGTCAAGGAAAAATTACTACTGTTAAAAACCCGTAATTAAGTAGAAAATGCAGCTGCACGTATGAGAAACTAAAATTAAGTTTATTCTATTAATACTTGATTCTGAAATGCTATTTGAATTTTTGCTTAGGGTTCATTTAGAGACATGTTTTATCTATATCTTTGCTGATTGTATTTAATAAGTAACACGTAGGAATACAATAGTTGTATTCCTATAGACAGACCTTTCCAGTCACTTTCCTCTTTAAAATATCATTTTCAGAAGTATTTTCAAATAAATTAATGAAATATGCTTTGTCAATTTGCATTTAGTTTGTTGTGATTATTCTGAATACATAAATGTTCTCCCAAATGTTAAAACTAGATGTTCAAGAGATACATTTTTAAGCACTTACTTTTATGGTCTCTCTACATAAAGGCTAGCATTTTAAAAAATAAAATAATCAAAGATTTTTAAAATTCATTTTTATTAATTTTTCTAAATGTAGTATATACTTTATTTCATTAAACAATACTCATAAATAGGGTTTACTAACAATGCAAGACAGTTGTGAATTTATGAGTTTCACCAGATCTATTTTCTGATTACATCTCCTGTATGAACCATTCATCAAATTAAGTTATATTTAAAGAGTTAAAATATTTTGTATAAACATAAGGCTAATAAATAAATACAACCATTTAGAACAATTTAAAAAGTCATAATATTTGTCACTGCTTAATTTTAATGGTACATTTTAACAAATCAAGATAAGCACCTTTTAACCTCCCCTACAAAACTCTTGGATTGAAATCCGAATAACATTTACATAAAATTAGGTATAATGTGAAAGCCTTATTAAAGCAAATGTATGTGTACTATAAAATTATTTATGTATTGAAAGAGTTGTAATCTCCATTTAAAAGCTGAAGCTGAATGTCAGAATACACCTAAACGTTTGCTATATCCTTAATCATAAAGCTTACATTTTTCCCTAAGTATATTGTAAGTGACACAGTAATGTAAAAAATAGTGATTAAATGCAAATATATCTCAAATCTTAAGCTTTGAATGTTATTTCTATTTTGTAAAACAAAAAGCCTTTTTCCTGGAAACTAACGCTCTGGTTTTGTTTTTGCTTTTGTGCAGAATTGTTTTAAACACATCTTCAGCCAGTGTGTGGTTTCTTCGTGGTGACTCCATACCTGTGATACTCTCACTACTGTACAGCGGCCGGGAGGCAGACGTATAGAAAAAACAGACACTTTGCAATCACTGCAGATTTATGGGAAGAAAAGTGCTAGGAAATAATAAAAGTACATGATTTGAGGGAAGAGACCTACAATGGAACAAGGACTTTAATGAACATGTTCTTCTCTGACATTCCAGTTCAGTCCTGCTACCTGTTTGTTTGGTCGTCCCTGCTCATTTGTGAGTGTGCTAAGCTCTTGGAATTCTATTTTCCAGATGCTTATATTCCACAGAGAGAAGGAAAACTGATCCATGAAGTTGCTATTTGCATAAAATGAAGAAGCATCTGTCACAGGCTCCTTCCTGGTTGAGTGTGGCACCTAGGGATCCTGCAGCTGGTCGGCCTCAGCATTAGGTTCCCCTGAAGGTGAAGAGAGCCCCCCATGAGGATGGCATTCAGGGGCAGTGTGAGAGCTTCCTCCTTTCACAATAGGCATGTCGACAATTCTGTTTTTGATAGGATGATGACATACAGCCCTCTCTCTGTCTCTCTGTCTCTCTGTCTCTCTGTCTCTCTCTGTCTCTGTCTCTCACACACGCACACACCCCCCCACACCCCTAGCACAGGTTTAGCCGCAGAATCACTGTAATTGATGACATTTGTCTGTAAATATGTTTTATCAAGGTTACAATGAATTAATCATAATAATGTATATTGTTACATTGCACAGAGAATGGAAATTTGAAAGAAAGATCAGAATTCTTCATAGGCTTTTATTGTAGTGAAAATTTTTGCTTTGTTTGGTTTGGTTTTGTCTTGTCCTCTTCTGTATCTAATTAAAATCCTGTGAATATGGATCTCTCTGTGCCCACTTTACACACACACACACACAAAGAAAATTGCTTCTATTGCTAAAGTAAACTGTAAAATCAACATAGATCAAATGAACTTAAAGAGGCACATTTCAGTCTCATTCTTGTTCCGCACTTATTCGTGCCTGACACTCAAACCAGCAAGTCTCAGTGTCAAGGTCAGTGACCGGAAATGTCTGGAAACTGTCTGGAAATGTCCATCACTGCATCATTGCAGAAAACTAGATACAGTTTCCCCCAAGGATGAATATAAACCAATTCAATACCAAAATTATTTGCAATATTTTCTAAGTACATTTTACCTATTTCCCAAAGTGTCTGGTGTGATAAATGCTAGTTATGAACCACTTTTTCTTACTAGCCTACCTTTGGTTTTCAGCCGATATACTCATTACCCCTTGTTTCCTGTGGATGAAGTTAACACCGCCTGTCAGACGAGGTCTTTGTGAGTGAATGGCCCAGAGAAGCGGCGCAGTAACCAGTTAACAAATTCAGACTTTGGAATAATAACAGTTCTTTACAACAAACTGGTGTAATTGGACTAAAAGTTTCTCTGATGCAAGTTCATCAGTAAGCAGTAATCAGATAGGAGGCTTCTTTGAAACTTTTCCGATTCATAAATAATATAGTAGTTTACAAAAAGGAAGTTTGTGGGAAGCAGCAGTAAACAGTCTCGCAATCCATCTGTTATTATGGAATCCAGAAGAGCTGAATCAGGGTCCACATTGTTTACGATATAAAAGATGCTTGGGAAATGTTGCTGAAATCATTATTAACCAAAAATGTCATTTTTCTACTTTTTTGAAGTCTGAGTCATGTGGGGTGTTCCCACCTGTGCGAATAAATGCAGGGAATTTACCTGGATTACTTATTCGATAAAATACCAAATGGATTTTTTTAAAAAGCTATCCCATGGCAGAATATATCCTTATTCTTTAACTATTGATTAATTTTAGGTTGTTTTCAAATCTGATTTTTAAGCACTATGTGATTTTTGTGAGAATGTAGCTTTAGAATCCTGTATAGAATGTGATTCAATTCAGTATTTAATGTATGAAATTAAAATAACCAAAGCCAAAATGGTCCATGTTTTCTTCTTCTGACCTTAACCTCACCCTACTTTTCCTCCTGGCCACATTCCAACACACACACACACACACACACACACACACACAATTCCAAGGAAAAGATGTGTGAGAGTTTCACTCTTGTTGCTCTTTTAGGTCCAGGAATTATTCCCCAAGTCTAACTTGCTTGATACTCATTGAACACGTTACAAGTGTGGAAAGAGCAAACCAAGAACTGTGTAAATGCAAAGGAATTTCAACAGTGAGACACATTTTCTATCAGATTCACTCTAAACGAGATCGAAATGTTTTTCTCGTATAGCTCTTTGTCCAAACCCTGATGACAACATACTCTGCCGTGGTAAGGTAAGCAACCACAGCTGGAAAACATGGTGATATCCAACCAGACCAGAGGTTTATAAGGTCCAGAAACAATAGCAACACAAGTATTTCCATAGATTTTCAATAATATTAACTTAGAGATGTAATACAATTAGTCTACCACTTATTCTTAATCAGCTAGAAATAGATTTTGCCATTACAGGAAAAATGAACTAAAAACCCAGCCAAAGTCAATGTCACTGTAAAGATATGACTACTTTGCTCATAAGGTAAGTAGCAGGCATATGGATTTAAACCATCGACCCGGTGTCACCTTCCTTGAGTTTCAAATTGCTTTGGAATATTTTGTTGTGCTTTACAAAGCCAAGATAACGAAAACTTACTCATAGTCTTCCTTGGGTACACTCTGTTGGTCTGAGCCATACAGAAACCCGCTAGACACATTCTGTTCTCCAAGGGCTCTCCAGACCCAGAGGGGAGTTGCCACCAAACGTTGACAATTGCGCCATCTTCTGGCTGCATGAATAAAGCAAGCCCTACGTTCCACCTTCATTGAACTGCTGGAAGTTCGTTATTCGGGAAACAAATAATCTTCGGCCAGGTTCTCAAATACAGTACTTTTAATTAGTAAGTGTGACATTGTGCCTTTGTAACTGGTACTAGACAATTTCCTTTGACACATACACTTTCTTAGGTAGAAAACTCTTCGATTGTCTTTAGCTGCTAAATTATGTTAATTTCTTTTCCACTCTGTCATTTTTTAATTCCTGGTAGTTTACCTTAACCTTAGCCTATGCCTACCTACTCATTCTACACTAAGAATTGTTTCTCTAATGCATAGTTCTATGTATATGTCTGCTACTTTTATTGCATCTGATTACTCCAGTTGTACAGGTGACATTTATTTGGATCTAATTTTATACTTCAATGTTTACTTTTCTTTTCCAGTACTTCTTTTTTCCTATATTTTCATGGTTCCTCATTTAAGCCACCACTATATTCTTCCAATGTCATGTAAATTAGTAAAATTTAACAATCAGTCAGTAAAATGTACATGAATCACTATAATTGCTTTAAAAATCTCTATTGCCATAAAATGCTAGCTGCTGTTGATGAACATTGGAAGAAAAGCTACATCTTTTCATGTACATTCGGTGACAGATAAATAACCAAAATAGTAATGTCTCTTTCAACCTTTCAATATGTTCAGCAGAGTTAAACACCAAATGGAGTAATGGTAACATGTGAGGAAACTTCTGTATCTTCATAATGATTTAAAAACCTTCATTGAAAGAGGAACGGTGGTGCTTTGGGCCAGGTAATCAAAAGAACTTGTTCAGAAATAATGAGGTGAGCGGGTCCAACCAGGGGTGCAGGAAGTGGTACAGAGAATGGCACACAATTTTACAGAAAAGAGGGCAGGGCAGGAGTAAATTTTCTAACCAAATGAGTGGGCAAAAGACACTTGAGCTTTTGTTCTTCAAAAAAAAATTGTTTTTCAATACTGAGCTTGCCAAATTTTAATCAGGGAAATAGATGAGTGACAGATGAGGAGTAGTAAATGTTGAGAAAATTTAAGTGGGCCAGAAAGACACAAGTGAAAATGAGGAACAAAAGCTTACACGTGCCAGGGTGTGGGCCTCAGAAACCCAGACTAGAGGCTCTATTTAACCTCCTGCTAGAAAAGAAAAGAAAAAGAAAAAATAAATAAAACAGAACCAGCACGCCGATTGTTCCCAAGGCTTTGATGATTCAAAGGAATGTTCTATCCAGACCAAACTGAGGGACCCACAAAAAATCAGATTTGAGGGCCCACGGACCCGCAGAGGAATGAAGAAAATTCCTGTGCAAAGTGTAACTCGGCCACGCCCCGTCACCTCTACGCTCACCTGCACCCGCACAATCAATGGATCACTGCTCCCCTGCTCAGCTGGACCGGCGGTTCCCAAACTTTGACTGCACATTAGGTGCAGTTGGGGAGCTTTTGTATGTCCTGATGCCCAGCTGGCTCCCATCCTAATCACTCACCATGTGCGACTGCCTGGGGTTCTAATGGGCACCCTCACCCGGCACAGACCCTCAGGTCCCTGCCACATGCACCCACACTCAGAAACCACTGGCCACAGTGAAAATCTCCCCAAGGGCAGATTTCGTCCCGTTTGCTCTCCTCAGGGTATGAAGTAGGTCCTAACACACCTTTGTGAAGTGGTAGTTTCAAATTAGCTTTTTAAATTCCCACCTTCGCATGTGTTTCAGAGTCATGGATTTTCACTCCAAAGCCCTTTTCCTTCTCCTAGACCTCACAGAGTCCAACATTTCCGCTGCTTGATCCTCTGGCCTAGCAGGAGCTGCCCCGCTCCCGCAGCGTCAGTCTCCTGGTTTGCGAAGTGGGCTGTATCCCCGAGCCGTTGACAGGATCAGGGGAGATAATGCGAGCAAATCCTCCAGCTCCGAGCTTGCCAAAGAGTCAGCGCTCCAAAAATGTCAGCCGTTATTATTATCCATTTATTCATGAGTTAATTCCCTGCCAGCAGCAAGGATTTTTTGAAAGACTTTTGTGAAAGAAAGTATCAAGAACTTTATCACAGTGGCCTGAAAAAAGGGAAGTCCGAGAGACAAGAGGAAGAAAGGATGTTGTAGAAGTTTAGGGGAATGCTAAAAGATGACCCTTGACAGATGAGGAGCTTCTTTCAGATCCAAAGGCATCTACATACCTTATCTTTTACCAGACTGAAGAATTGGAGATTTGGAAAATCAACAGATAACCCATCAGTGCTCACTGAAACAGGAACCTGCTTCAAGGAGTGAATATTATATTAGTAGTGTACAGACCAAGAGCACAGCTGACTCTTCGAACACTTTTGACAGAATCCAATATGGAGTCACTGTCAGCCATGACAGTTATGTCAAGGGCTAGGTCACGACTGAGGTAATGGAGTATAATAGCAATGCTCTTAGGAGGGGCCTGGAATGCCCAAGACGCCAAGTCTGGACACTCGGATAAGGACTCCATCTGGACGCTGATATCAGTGGAACCTCCGCCCTTGGGGGGGCTATAAGAACTCAGAGCCCCCACCACCCACTCAGAGCTTGGCTGTACCACAGGGTCCTGCTTGGCCAGACATCCTCTCCACCGGACAAGTGCCATCGCACCGGACAGCTGCAGCCACCTCCCCACCTGTGGAAGCCGTCAGCGACCTGAACTTGGTGCCTGGACTTCGCACCAGACACTCACCCTGCTCACCTCTATTGTGTAAGCCCCTCTTCCTCTATGTAACTTGCATGTGACCTATTGGCTTATTGGGGAGGTCTCCCCAATAACTTGGCATTGCGGCAAGACACAAATGCAAGTGACCCCTTTTGGAGACATTCCCTTGCTCACGACAAGTAACAACCAAGTTGAGGGTCCCTCCCTCACTCTTGTGCCCCCAACCAAGCCCTTTGAGCCCCGGGCAAGCCCAGCCATATGACTGTCCGCAGGCCCTAAAGTAGCAGGTTCTACAGAGCAGCGTAGATGGAGGCTGCCCAGTGAGGTCAGCCTTCCGACTCACAGCTGGTCTGCCGAGGAGGCCTCACTCTGCTCCACATGGCCCGAAATTCCTTCTGAAATAACAGGGCACACCCTGGAACCAGGAGTCCTCATCTCTGCCCCTGCTGGCCTCTCTGCTCCAGTTTTGGAGAACTGGACAAACCGTCCAGTTGCAAAGGGCTCAGTTATTACACCTCAGATCAGGGTGGGCCCAGGAGCAGGAGAGCTGGGGCAGAAGAAACCACCCTGTGAGCAAGATGCATGCTTATGACTGAGTTGGGTGTATTATCTTTAAGCATTGAAGTCTGAAAGGCCAATTAACCTCCACAGCCTTGGAGAAGCATTATGGGGGGTAAGAGGGGTAAAAAGCAGACCCCTCTGGGTAGGAAGGGTTTCATCAAAGGCCAGGAAAGCTAGCTGATTGGCTATTATGTGTAAATTGGAAGCTGTTTTCACAATAATCAACTTGTTAATTTTCAATGAAATTATTTCAAAGAAATTTTAGCACTTCCTGAACTCTCTTTATTTGCCTCCATACTTTTCTTTTACCAGACGGACATAATGTCAATGTTGAAAAAGGAAGTATTTATGCCTTTCTTTCAGCAGCTAATTACTACCTGTCAGTCCATGGAAGGTTTCAGGCAAACCTGAGCACAGCAAAATGCATGCCTAACCTTTTTCAAGAGAGAAATTCACTTCTTCAACAAACTCGTACCGAGCATCTGATAGGTGCAGTGTATGGAGATGGATTCCCTCGAAGTCAGTCAACAAACACAGAAGGCAGACCATTAACCTCCATGTTAAATTTACACAAACAGAGAACTAAGTTGTTATGAGCTGAATTGTATCCTCACAAATGCATGTGTAAAAGCCCTAGCCCCCAGTCCCCAGAATGTTACTATATTCAGAAATAGGGCCTTTAAAGGTGCAGTGAAGTTAAAATAAGGCTGGAAGAGTGGGCTCTACTCCACTCTTGACTGGTGTCATCCTAATAAGAGCAAATTTGGGCACCCAAAGAGACACCGGGCTGCAGGTGCACAGAGGCAAGGCCGTGTGAGGACACAGCAGGAGGGCCACCTGCAAGCCAAGGAGAGTGGCCTCAGGAGAAACCAACCTGCCAGCACCTTGATCTTGGATTTCTAGCCTCCAGAACTGTAAGAACATAAATTTCTGTTGTTTAAGCTGCCTAGTCTGTGGTGTTTTGCTATGGCAATCCTTGCAAACTAATATACAAGCCAAGTGTTAACCTGGCAAAAAATGCCTTAGTTTTCCTCCTCACCTACTGGAAACTCCAGTTCCTTCAGATACCAGTTTGCGTCCTCTTTTTCCCAGAAGTCTCAGACCTAAATTAGCCTTTGAACCCTCTGGACAAAGATTCATTAGGCGTTGCTTCCAGCGAAGGAGTTAGTGTGAGGTGTGTGTGCAGAGCATGTGGTGTGTGTGCGGTGTGTGTGGTGTGTGCGGGGTGTGTGTGAGAGAATTTGTAGGAAATAGCCCACGACCAATAACTGTTTCTTAGTGAGTTATAAAGAAAAAAAATTTTTTAAAGGTATTGTGACAACTTGTTACATTCCCTTAAGTCCCTTTAGACGGAAGACAATAAAGCAAAACTTTATTGTATCACATCATACAATTTGTACAAAACACTACTACTTACATGCTGAAAGATTCGCTCTGCCTGGATCCAGCACACGTGCCACATTTCTGGAAAGTCGTTTGACATCAATCAGTCTGAAAAACGAAACAAGCAGGTGCATAATATATTGCCCAGAATAAAACGAGCACGGCTTCATTTTCAAGTGCCAGAGTCTGTTTCCCGGGGAAGTCTCCCTCAGCGCCCGCAGGGCTGACGTGGAGGCTTGGCGCCCCCTGGTGCCCCTTTGGGGCTGGTTTGGCCGTGCAATCTTGGAGCCATTCACTCCCCTCGCAGCACGTCATGTAATCCCTGAGCATTTCAAGAGAACACTCAATAAAAATCAAACTCCCCTTCTCTACATGAATTATACCAGTTGTAAAATACTGCACAGTTAAAATATATGTTATAACATTTCAAATAAACATTTCTCTACCCATTTGACTCTCAGTATTCCAGCTGTCTTCTCTGTAGATGATTATAGACAAAAGCTATTTCTTTTGCTTTTGAGGAAATAGGTACTTATATGGATATATTAATTCTTCAAAAATTTAGTTTTAACATGTCTTTTCTCCAAATATTTTTAATTTATGAATTTTTACTCAATTTCTATTGAAAAATATTTTTACAAATTAAAACATAAAGTATGCCCTGCCAGGTGGCTCAGTTGGTTGGAGGGAGCATCGTCCCATACAACAAAAGACTGAGGGTTCAATTCCCGGTCAGGACATAAGCCTAGGTTTCAGGTTTGATCCCCAGCCGGGACACCCATAGGAGGCAACCAATCAGTCTCTCTCTCTCTCTCTCTCTCTCTCTCTCTCTCTCTCTCTCTCTCTCTCTCCCTCTCCCTCTCCCTCTCAAATCAATAAATATATCCTCAAGTGGGGAAAAACATGAAGTATGTTACTTGCAACAACTGTATATGCACAGTTTTATTTGAGATACCAATCGCTAATGCCACCATTGCTGTTCCCATCAAAAAAGTGAATAAACATAAGCAGATTGCGGAAACCCGACATCATGCAGACTAGTTTAGTATGTTGCCAATCACAGTACAAAAGGTCACAGTGCACACAAAAGTTAATTTCCCCAATTCAGACCTGAAGAGGCATCCACCTCGGTTGTTTCCTCATTTGGTGTACGCGTCACAAAGTATGAATGGGCGTCTACAGCACAAACTTGCTGAGCCTGTTCCTACTTCTCATCACTGAATTTTGTTCAAATAGCACACATCAGAATCTAACCACCAAATTTATATTTACACTGCACTCAGGTGCAGAACCGTGTGCATCTGGGGCCTAGGCATCTGGGCTCTACTTCTCCCAAAGCCATCACTAAACTTCCCACGTGAATTCGCTGAACTCAACTCCAGAGGCAAGAGGACTGGCAAACTGACAAAGAAGGGCTATGTAAGAAACTTCCAGAAGATGCAAAGGCAAAAATCATACCTTCTAAGCTATAGGAGAGACTAACAACCATTGAGTATGTGATATAAAGCATTTTTATATATTTTGTCCTTAAACATCGTGCTAACTAGTTGTTGAAACAATTCTCATCAGTAACATCCGATGGTTTGGATGGAGCCTCCAGGATGATGTGGTCAGAGGGTATTTCCTGGGGACTTGTAAGCACCGCTCCCCTCCTCACGCAGCACCACGCTGGGCGGCTGTCTGTCCTGCCCGCAACCAGCAGCTCCCATCTGCACCTTCGGTTCAGAGCTGCAGGAATTCATCCGGGGCTCTAAAAGGACTTTCCCCTGCGGAGGCGTCTGAATCCGGAATGATTCCAGTTCACCCTCTTCGGAGAACATGCCCTCTTTTCTCCTCACCTGAGAGTCACTGATACAGGCTGCTGGAAGAGCACTGAGGAGCCAAAGATCATTTCCTTAGTGAACCAGTGTGTTAACTTCAGATTCTTTTCTGTTAGTGCGGCTGTGTCCATGGCTGGCAGGGGGGCTCGCCACGAAAATAGGGTTTATTTAAGACATCCATAAGCAGTATTAAGTTGTCATAGCTCCTTTCAGAAGAGGGGAAATGTCAAGGGGGAATGCATTATTTTGGGAAAGGAGCAATTAAGTTAAGTGATACACATTGTACAACTATCCTGCAGCCTGTTGGTTGTTTATATTTATCCCCTTAGTTCAAGGTGTGTCTTTTGGAAAAATACTAAACAAATCTTTCATTTTTTGCGTGTGACAGTCCTCTGAATATTTGAAGTTGTTCATTGTATCTTCATGTTATAACACCCCCTAGTTCATTTATTCTGCATTTGTTCGATAAATACTTAACTGAATTCTTTAAAAAATGATGATGATAGCAACAACAATAATAATAAGCAAAACTGAAATAGAATGAATGGCAGCTCCTCAGGAGCATCAGGAAACGACAGGGTTAAGAAGATACAGCCGGAGATGCTTGTACGGATGGGCTTCACGTGCCAACAACTGGAGGGAAGAAATAATGAATGAAGTATTTTTTCCTAATCAACAGCTTGTCTTAAAATGGTCAAAGAATTTGCTATTGACTTTATTTTATAATCATCTTAGAAAAAGTTCTTTGAGAATGATGAGCACTTCCGCAGCACAATACAGCACTTCCTTTGAAGTTCCCACCATTTGTTCACGACCACCAACACGAGTTACATTGCCTACCCCAGTTTTCCTCGTAGGAAACACTCCGAAAAAATCACTCGGAATATGGCCACAGAAACAAAGCCTTCAAGTGTCTTAAACTAATATGAAAGAAAAAAAGTGAGAACATTCAATGCAACACCAAAAAGGAAGTTAATGTCACTATTTTTTCACGGAACGTTAACAAACCTTAGTAAAGGGATGACTTGCAAAATCAATAATCTCTCTCTTCTTTGCCTGTAGAATCAAACTGGTTCAAAAACAAAGCTAAAGTTTTCTGCATTAAGCACAACTGGCATACTAAAATAATTATTTGTAAGTACTACCATGTTCGTCTGAAACCTTAGACACCAGCGCGGACTCTCAGGTCTGAAAAATGTGCTCGGCCAAGTGAGGAAGCCGCTGAACACTGTGGGTTTGGCATCCCCAGTCAAGACCAATCCCTTTGCTATTTGAGTTCATTTATTCTTGGCAAAATGGAACTTCCTGTCCCTCAGAAGAAAGATTTTTAAAGTCTAATAAAAATTATTCCAACATTTTCTTGTACTTCAAAAGACTCTCATGAAACAACATTTTTAGTAGTTAAATTTGTAGAATATGCTGCATAAGGATTACATTTCCTTACGTCTTAAATAAAAACAATTAGGGGGAAACCAATGCGCTGCAGAATTGGGAGGTGCCTGGTGAGGAAGGAAGCTCCAGGGGACCGCTCCACCGTGAGCTACAGGAAAACCTCCAAGAACCTCCAAGGAGGGGGCGTGTTCTCGCTCTAGGAACTCAAGATTAGGGGTCAGCCCTGCTTTCCTTGTTATCAAACCCTAACGCTTACTATCAACGGCGGCAACCTAGCCTTACCATCCACCCAGACTTTCAAAGATGAATGGAAAAATACCTGTCCACCGGCCTTTCTGTTCATTGACAGGGCCTGCTTCCACTACCTCTTCTCATCTTCAATTAGGCTGTTCTAATATCGAGACGCAAAAAGAGTCCCATAGTCCCTGTTGCTGGTGTCTTACTCAGTGGGTCGTGTCTTCAAGAGATGGAGAAGTTGACAGTTTCCTTCCGAGTAAAGGGTGAGCACCGGTAGGAAGAGATAAGATCTGAACAGAGAAGCCTGAGAAGCTTGCGAGTCTTCCAAGGTCACGGCCTGAGCAGTCTGCGGTCTCTGAGAGAAGACCAGGTGCTGCTCAACTCTTCCACGGGGCCAAGCCTGTTGACTACTGATTTCATACCTTGAATAGTGGGTTAGGTTCGACCTCTTGGAGTTAAGTCCACCGGGTTCATTTACTATAACAGATCTTTGTTATCCAAGCACTCATTGTGTCATTTTCTGAAGTTGTCATATTGCTTAGGAAAGCAAATGTCAGCATAACATTAAATATTTACTGACAACCTGACCACTAACAAAAATGCAACCCCCAGTCCAGCAGCCCTCTAGGCTGGGTCCTTGCAACACATGAAGTCGAGTCTTTGTTCTTTAGTTTTCCCCCAGACAGCCCACTGCCATCAGGGGTTGAGGATGCAGTGCTAAAACACTGCACATTGATTGCAAAGGGGAATGCGAGTCTTGCAGAAGATGTGGGCTTTGATGGAGCCAGGGAAAGGGACCGAAGATATGTGCGAATTGCAGGCAAAGCACTTCACATTCTGCCTTAGAAGGCAGCTAGACAGCCAGAGAGCGGGACCGCCCACGGCCACAGAGGCAAGCAGGAAGCACATTAGGTGGCTGAGAGGGACGGAGGAGGGTGTCAGAGCCGAGGGACTGAAGGAAAACACTCAGGAGGGCCCAAGATCATCCTGTGGGAATCAGAAAACAAGGATGATGCCGGAACAGCAGGGACAATGACAAAAAACCAAAGGGTCCCATTTAAGGGATTCTCACTGAAAAGTTGTAATAATTCAAATATCAAATAATAAAGATCGCTTTGGGTATTATGCTTAATTATAATGATTTGGTTTATAAAACTGTATGAGTTAGAAAAGTTAAAAAGGAAGTTGTAATGCAACAGAAGGATAAAACAGGATTTATGTCTGTCATTTCACTAAGGAAGGGATGTCTGAGTGTGTGTGTCTCCACATGTGCATCGGTGTGCGTATGCACATGCGCATGTAAATACACACATGTATTTGGCTGCCACATTTGTTTAAAATATGCATGTGTGTACAATACATGTTCTGGATAAGTAGAAAAGAATACAAAACATTAATTGGGAGTGAACTGAAATAGAAGGAACTCTATCCAGAAGAGGAAGGGCTGGCTGAGCAGCAACCAGGGGTCCCACTTTTAACCACCTCGGATGGTCACATGGAATAAACAAACAGAAGGGAGTTTCCAAAGCGTGCTGCAAAATGGCAAAACAGAAAGGTGGCTTGAAGAGGAGGGCTCATGAAGCACAATGACTTCCTAGGAGCTAAAACCTTTAGACGACCCACAGATTACTATAGAACACTAGTAGGATGGAATGTTTGCAATGATGCTAGCAGACTAAGTAATGAATTATAATGGCAGGCAATGGTTAGTAGCCAAACTTGTCTGTGTGTGCTTTGTTTTCAATGGTTTTCAACCTTCTTAAGATAATCTGATCTGTTAAACTGGTGATTTTAATTGTTTAGAGTTTTTGATGAAGTATACAAGTATTATTTCTTTTTATAATAAATGTTGGAAGTAGTATGTAAATAATACAATTGTTTACTTCTTAAAATGCTAATAGTTTGATATTTGACTAGTTAAGTTGAATGAATGTAGTGCCACCACACAGAGGAATTTGGTCTACCTCCCCACACTCAAGACGCCCTGTGACAGAGAAAAAGCTATCTATTCTTTGTTCATTCTAAGACTAATGGGGAGTTGCAATCTTTACTTGCATCATATTAACTATAACTTATTTTGATAAACTTAATTCTGTTCTTCAAGATAAAGTCTTATGGAAATTGGCTTGAACCTCTTGTACATCAGAGTTGACGAACAAATTAACTTGGGATTGATCTTCCCGCTGATTCTGTTTCCAATACTTGGCAAATCAATACCTTTTAAAGCACTAAAGAGAGAAGGACATAACAAAGTGGTCCTCATTTTGTTTTGTTTCATTTTGTTTTTTCGGGAGGTGGTACCGGCGAACAAACCTGTCAAAACTCCACGTGAAATAGGCACTGCTTGGAAAAGTAGCTGGGTCCTCTGGAGCCTCAGTAAGGGTCACAGCAGAAGCCGTGGGCTGCAGCAACGCAAGCCCATTGTCCAGGGTCCCTCTCATGAGACCAATAGTCAGGAATTTCCAGTGAGTACTTGACTTGCCTTTGACTCAGTTTACAGAAAATAAGTAATAGTATCTCTTTGTCATGAAAATAAAATGAAAGAGCATGGAATTCCTCTTTTTGAAGTATACAATGTTGTAAAATGTAAGGTGATTAGAAGCTGTAGCAGTGGAGGTGAGGTAACGGGGTGGGGTGGGGGGATAAATAAAACTCCTAAGATGAAATAAGCGTCGTAAAATAATTTGCAAGTGACATTGGTTGGTTAAAAATCCTGCACAGTGGATTCAAATAACACCACTAACAACAACGAAGCTTTAATTGAAAGGAAGAATGTGGAGAGAGGTCCCTTTCATAAAAGCAGGGACTTCTGCAGGCCAGAGGAGCCAAGGTCACACTGTCGGTGCTTCCCCGGCCACCGCAAGGTCACACCATTGCATCTGTTACCACGCCGGGAGCCCCTGCGCCTGAGTGAGGATCTGCCCGCCCACCAGGCTCCATGCACCAGGTGACAGGTGGGAAGCCCCAGTCATGCACTTATTTGCAAACAAAACGTCTCCTCACAGCAAGTGAAACAGTCTTTTCTCCAGGAACAGTCCGGAACTCCCTAAGCTACAGTGAGAGCCGCAGGCGCCGTCTCAGCCCCCGCTGAGCCAGGGTCAGCTCCCTCCCCCTTCACCTCAGGAGGCCCTGGCTCCCTTGGCTTTGGGGAGAGTCAGGGGAGCAAATGAGGAGTTCCCCCCAATTTTTGCCTGACTCTGGGTTTACAGGAGCACCTGCTGCCAGTCAGAACAGCCCCGTGCCTGCCCTCACCTGGCCTAGGCTGTCACCCCCTGTCAGATCCACATTCATCTGTGACCCTTACTTTCTAATCTGGACCTTGGCCTTGAACCCCACTCTGTGGGAGGTTCTTCACATGAAAAGAAGTTTTCTCCATCTTTTCCGTGATCCCCAGCAAGTCCAGTCCCTTTTAGCAGTTAAAAATCTATAGCTCCGCCTGGGAAAATGTAGTTGGGAGCGGACACGCGCAGCACAGAGTATTCCCACACACAGTCCTCCTTCGTTCTGCGAGAGGAAGGCGCCTGGGCGCGGGGAGGCCTGGCCCGCACCACCACGGGGCTCCGTTTTATGTGTCGACTTGACCGAGCACGGAGTGCCCAGATATGCGGTCAAACATTTGTCTGGGCGTGTCTCTGAGAGCATTTTTGGATGAGACAGACTGAGTAAAGCAGTGTGCCTCCCCAATAAGGATGGTCGTCCTCACCTCGTGAAGCTGACCCTCCCTGCAGTAGAGGAAACTCCACCTGCCTGGCTGCTGAGCTAGGACACTGGCCTCTTCCTGCCTTCGGACCCAAACTGAAAAATCGGCTCCTCTGGGGCCTCCAGCTGGCTGGCCTTCACATTGGAACTTCACGTCATCAGCTCCCCTGGGGCTCGGGCCTTGGGCTCAGCACTGGAAACACACCACTGCTGTCCTGAGTCTCCAGCAAGCGATGAGAAGGGTGCACTGCCACCCATGTCATTATTCCCACCCAAAATGCTTAACCTGAATCTAATCAAAAGGAATTCTGCAAGATCCGCGGCCCAGGCTCTTCCAAAATGGTGATGCTGCGAAGACAAAAAGAGGCAAGAGTATCAGTGAAGGAGGCACAGGAGACAAGGTTGCTCGATGCATATACAGGACCTCTCCGTGGATGCTGGATAAAAAAAGTACAAAAGCACGATTGGGACAATTAGAGGAATTTTAAATTGGAGTGTGGATAAGATAATAGTGCTGTATCACTGTTAAATTCACTGGAGACCATGCCTTGAGAATAAAAAAAGATAAGAGATAAAGCAAAAGAGGTGAAAATTTAACAATTGATATCACCAGGCATGAAACTAGATGAAGAGTGTATGTGCTGTACTATTTTTTTTTTCAAAATTTCTGTTTGAACTATTTTAAAGATAATTTTAGGGAAATACCTATGCGCAGTGGAAGTGAAATACTCAGACACTGTGGGCCCCTCGCTGTGTGGCTGTGCAAGGCGCACAGCCCACCATGAAGGATTCTGGCAAAAAGGGGGCAAGGGCATAAACCCTGAAGGCAACCAAGCTTCTCCAGCTGACGTCCACTCACAGAAGTTACTGCAAGTAGTGGGAAAGCTACAGGACACCACAAGGAGGCAGACAGATCCAGATCGGGGCCAGTCTCGGGACACCTGACCTGGTTTGTGCAAGTCAGAGGCTGATCCGCAACCCAAGGTCCCATCATAACCACTGCTGATGGTCACACAAAGCAACTACGTAGAAGGGAGAAAGGACTGTCTAGACCAAAGGGACTTAAGAGATATGACAATCAAATGCAATGTCTAGACTTCGTTTAAGTCAAGATCTGAACAAATCAGCAGTAGAAAAGATAGTTTTGAGACAACTGAGAAAATTTGATAATGGACTAAACACTCGATGATACCCAGGAATTATCATTAATTGCCTCAGATGTGATAATGGCATTATGGGAAGAAAAGATCCATATTTGGGGGAAATTCCTGAAAAGGTATATAAGAGTAAAATGTCTGGCATTTGTTTAAATCCTTCAGAAACAAAGAAAGGAGGGAAGATCAGTTAAATAGGACAGAATCTCTCTAAATGAGTCATGCTAATGTTGGTAAGTTGGGAGATGAATATGTTGGGGTTCATTGCAAACTCTGTGCATACATATCTGAAACTTTCTTTTTTTCTTAAGATTTTATTTACTTATTTTTAGAGAGGGAAGGGAGGGAGATAGAGAGAGAGAAAAACATCAATGTGCGGTTGCTGGGGGTTATGGCCTGCAACCCAGGCATGTACCCTGGCTGGGAATCGAACCTGGGACACTTTGGTTCCCAGCCCGCGCTCAATCCACTGAGCTACGCCAGCCAGGCATATCTGAAATTTTCATGATGAAAATTGAATATATCATATTAAATATGTATGCAACTTACTCCTCGCTGGTGTGGCTCAGTGGATTGAATGCTGGCCTGCAAACCAAAAGGTCACCAGTTCGATGTCAGGGCACATGCCTGGGTTGCGGGGCCCTCAGTAGGGGGCGTGCAAGAAGCAACCACATGTTGATGTTTCTCTCCATCTCTTTCTCTCTCCCTTCCCATCTCTAAAAAAAAAATAAATAAAATCTTTTTAAAAATGTGAATGCAACTTAGTCCTATTTTCATTTATCAGAGTTTATTATTTTATTTTGAATGAGAAATATCAACACAGAAGTTGTCGATGAACATTTAGTACAGTACAGTTAGAAAAATACATTTATTTTCAAGACATTAGTAGTTGGAGGGATGCATGGTGATCCCCTGAAGCTAGGGGTTTTTTCTGATACTCAAAGTGGGAACAGCTTAGTTGTATAAAAAAGAGAATGAGATAGTGTTGGCACAAGGATGAGGGATGAGTTATCGCTTCTTTTTGTAAAGTTAGATGAGTAAATTACTGTTAACAAACATGACTGTAGTAAATTTTGCATCTTCTTGACTTTGGGGCACTCGTGGGACACATTTCTGTGCAGAACTGACTGCTTTACCTTAGGCTGCCGTCACTACTGGCAGAAACGCAGCTGACTTTCTTCCTTAATCCATTTCTGAAACATGTTCCACTTACTCCTCCCACAAAGAATGTAAGCCAAGGAGCTCAAACCTGATTGTCTCAGCCTCTTAAGGACAAGTTTCCTCTAAGGCAGGAAGGGAAACAACACCCAACAGAAAGTGTACCCAGCCGAATTCTGCGTCTGACTCTCCTGTACTAACCAGTTTGTGACTTTAAACAAATCACTCACTCGCTACAACTCCCTCCAGGCTTCTTTTTCTGTTTTGTTTCTAATAAAATGCGCTGGAAGGTTAATTGTACAGTCCCTTCCTACTCAGGCTCTCTAAAACAGCAGTCTTGGGACAAATGCCCTGCATGCTTAGCCACTATTCCATACCCAGCATCCAGCACACTTCTTGAACATAGAAGGAGTTCAGTCTGTATTTGATAAAAGAAAAAAAACATAAAAAGTGGTTGAACTTGAGCACAACACCTAAAACTTGCTGATCATGAGATTTTCAGATATTTGTCCATCTCTTTGCCTTTGACCTTTTCAGGTTTAATCACATTTACCCCAGACTCCAGAAGTGGGGGGTTATGCCACATATGGCCACTAGATGGCAGCACAAATACATCACAGATTAATTCCTAAAGCAGACAGATTGCTCAGAGCAGAGACTGCAACCAAAGCCCAGAGCCTGTGCAGTGGAGCAGCACATCCGGAAGAGTGACCCTCGCTGGCGTCCTTCCCTGCACCCTTCCCTTCGTCCTTCATTACAAGGAACCTATAGGAATTTCATTATGGATGACAACATAAATGTTCTGTGGTTTCTCTAGGATATTGACCTTGCCTTATTTAAAATCCCAGTATTTTGTTCAGTATGGATATTTTGCATTAATTTTTGTTTTAACTATTATATTAAAATATTATTTGTGTTAGCTACAAGGTTGTTTGTTTGTTTGTTTGTTTGTCCCCCAAGGCTAGTGCCTCACCTTCCTCACCTTAATCCTGAGAAAAATAAGATTGCTTCTAGCAGCCTGCAAAGTAACTGTACCAAGACACCAGGAATAAGCAGCGCAGGAGACACACATCGGTGCAGTCAGAGACCTCAAACACGCCGAGCAGGAGCTCAGCACCAGACACGGTTTGCAAACCAGTGAGAAGCACTCCGTGACTGGGTACCCGGAAAATGAATGCATGCAGAAAAGGTAAGATATTCCTTCGTTCACCCTTCGACCCATTCTGTTTTATTTTTTTAAAGATTTTATTTATTTACTTTTAGAGAGAGGAGAAGAGAGAAAGAAAGGGAAAGAAACATCTGTGTGGAAGTGATACACAGTCGGTTATCTCTCATATACTCCAAACTAGAGACCTGGCCTGCAACCCAGGCATGTGCTCTGACTGGGAATCAAACCGGTGACCTTTCTGTTTGCAGGCTGGTTCTCAATCCACTGAGCCACACCAGCCAGGGCCCCTCTACCCATTTTAGTTCACTACTTCATAGTCTTTTTTTCCTAATTGTGTTTATTGGGGTGATGTTGGTTAATAAAATGATACAGTTTTCAACTGTACAATTCTACAATACACCATCTGTACATTGTACTATATGTTCATCACCTAAAGTCAAGTCTTCTGTCACAGTTTATGCCCCTTTACCCTCTTCTGCCTTCCCCCACCCTCTTCTCCCTCTGGTAGTCATCATACTGTAGTCTGTGTCTATGAGTTTTGTTTTTGTCTTTGCTTTATCCCTTCACCTACTTGTCCCACCCCAACCCCTCCCCTCTAACAGCTGTCAGTCTATTCTCTGTATCTATGAATCTGTTTCTATTTTGTTTGATCGGTTATTTTGTTTATTAGATTCTACATGTAAGTGAAATCATATGGTATTTGTCTTTCCTTGACCGGCTTATTTTACTTAGCATAATACTTTCTCAGTCTATCCATGTTATCACAAAAGGTAAGATTTCCTTATTTTTGACAACCAAGTAGTATTCCACTGTGTAAATGTACCACAGCTCTTTTATCCACTCACCTGCTGATGGGCACTTGGGCTGTTTCCAAATATTGGCTCCTATAAATAATGCTGCAATAAGCATAGGGATGCATTGTTCTTCAGAATCAGTGTTTCAGATTTCTTCAGATAAATTGCCAGAAATGGAATTGCTAGGTCAAAAGGCAGATCCATTTTAATTTTTTGAGGTATCTCCATACCGCCGTCCACGGTGGCTTTACCAATCTGCGTTCCCACCAACAGTACACAAAGGTTCCCCTTTCTCCACATCCTCACCAGCACTTGTTTGTTGGTTTATTGATGACAGCCATTCTGACAGGTGTGAAGTGATATCTCATTGTGGTTTTAATTTGCATCTCTCTGATGATTAGTGACATTGAGCATCTTTCCATATGTCTATTGACCATCTGTATGTCCTCTTTAGAGAAGTGTCTATTCAGGTCCTTTGCCCATTTTTTATTGGATTTTTTGCGTTTTGGGGTGTTGAGTTGTATTAGTTCTTCATAAATAATTTTGGATAACAATCCCTTATCAGATGTATCATTGGCGAATATGTTCTCCCATTCAGTGGGTTGCCCTTTCATTTTGTCAGTGGTCTTGTTACCTCTCTCCTTCCTCCCCTCCTTCTCCCTCTCCTCCTCCTGCTCCTCCCTCTCAATCTCCATTTATGTCACTGGTGCTGCCTACATCACACGGCTTTTTACCACCTCCCTTCCTCTCCTTCCCTGTTGCCTCATCTCACACAGAGAAGTTTCTCTCAGTTCTCTCTGGTTATATCTTACTTTTTCTTAGAGCCCAGAAGAAGCAAGAAGGTGGGAGTGGGAGAAAGTACGAAGGGAAAGACTCAGAGAACAGGAAACTCAGAGCACTGCATCTGGAGTTCAAGTCTCTCTGTTTAGACTGCAAGCTCTTTGGGGCACACACCGTGACTGGACTTGGCACAGTGCCTTACACAAATATCGTCATAAATATCCATTGGTGTGGGTGATTATTTGTGTTGATTAGCAGTCTGTTCTTACAAATAATGGAAAATCATAAAACGAAGTAACTTTAAACAATGCCCTATGAATGACTCTTTTAAAGGCTAAACCAAGTAAGACATCCACTAATACTGTAGCAAACACCCCTGTGTGCCTCCCTTCCAGAAGCTCCACTGCTCTGTTCTTGAAAAGCATGAAGGTCAAAGGCTAAGCAGCCCTGGCTCTCCTTGGAACTTTCCCTGAGGCCCAGTCGACACCAGGTCAGGGGCTCTGCCACCTTCCTCTTTCCTGGTGTTGATAGAGCATTAACTGTGGATGAGGTTGGGGATCTTGGTCTGCACTGTTCACCGGTGAGACCTGTGCTGGTGCCCCTTTGGATTCACTGTGTGCACATCGCAGCCTGTGCCCTGTCCTGAGAGGCCCCAGCACCATGACCCCCCCAGTCCTCTGTGTTCTGGCTGGGGGTAGCTAGTAGGGAGCTCTTGTATCCGCAGGAGGATGCGGCCCTTTGCTCCTTCCTTGTCAGGTTATCTGCAGATGACTGTGTTTCTAGAAGGTGCACTCCTGCTCAGACTGCACCTTCAGAGTGCACCTCAGACTGGTATATAGACTGCAGCCCAATCTATAGACCTCCTTCTTACCTCCATGTCTAAAGTTGGTACAGCTTGGCTGCTGCTAGCAGACTGAGGCTCGTGGGGCCTCTGACCAGCTGTGACAGAGCTCCCCACTGTACAGCATGCTGTGTACTTAGAGCCGAATCCCCCACCTAAACAGGCCCAAGCCAGCTCCCAGGGTCTGGGCAGGTCTTATCCTCAGTTCGGTCTCGGGGGTGGGGTGCTCTGGCCCCCATGTGCTCACCCTTAGACGTGGGAGTGGCCAAAGAGCAGCTGTTTGTGCAACTGTGAATAGAGCTTGGACTCAGGAACTAAGGTGTCTGTACACGAGCCAGCAAAGGTGCTTGCCATGTGCATGGGGCTGGGGGAAGGATGACAGGGAGCAGGTAGCTGGTGGTCCTGGACCATCATGTTCTGGCACCATGGTCTATAACTCAGAAGAATGCGATAATTCTACATGTGGACTAGTCTTCTGAGTCATTACTCCATTCGTGGAGGTAGGAGGATAGACTAATTTTATTCAACATCCCATTAGCCTGAGCTATGACTTTGAAATACTCTGAGTTGTGCCACGGGCGCTTGCGTTCATATTCTTGCCCACGGCCCTGCAGCTGCTGGGCTGGTCCTCGTGGTTCCCTGTGCACCCAGCACTGCCAGCTGCTCCACAACACACTCTCCTGGAATGCTCTCATTTGGAGCGCACCTGCTTCCTACTGGTGCCCTGACCGGCATGTATCACAAAGGCTTAACTGTATCTGGCATATAAGCTCTCGGTTTGAATCAAGTGGGTAGAAAAGGGAACAAAGGAAACAAATCCTCGTGCAAAACAAACGCAAAACACACCAAGAGGTAACTCAAATCAGCCAAAGCAGGGGCGTGAGGCCAAGGTGCTGCTCTTAGGGACACGTTCCTGCAAGACACGGGCATCCAAGAACAGGGAGCACAGATGTCCAGCCTCTTTGATGGGACACCTGAAACAGCCCCTCTGTGGCTACTGCACCTGTGGGGTCGTGGGACACAGGGGCTACTATTTGCTC
This sequence comes from Phyllostomus hastatus, assembly GCF_019186645.2. Taxonomy (NCBI): domain Eukaryota; kingdom Metazoa; phylum Chordata; class Mammalia; order Chiroptera; family Phyllostomidae; genus Phyllostomus; species Phyllostomus hastatus. Next base: position 1,087,908 of record NW_025333912.1, on the reverse strand, counting down.
CTCTTTTCCAAAGACCGTTAAAATTCGACGGTGAAATGCTTGTGTAACAATATCCCAAAGACCCTGTGAAATGTCCTATGGAACTGTCACCTTTCAAATGTGGTGATCTTGAGCCGTTCCCTCTGTGTTGTCCTGGTCTCTGGGCCTTTCTAGAAACTTCCATGGATGTGTCTCTGGTTTGCAATGACTGTGCTTCCCTCAACAGCATTCTCTGTATTGCTTTGTCCTGGCTGAGTTCACTCATTTACTTAAAAACATGTATTGAGAGCTAATCTGTGCCACGTGATGTTGGAGCTATGGAAATAGCAGTGAGAGAGATGAGAATGTCCCTGCCCTTGTGGGGATTAAGTTCTCATCAGAGAGACAAGTATCATTCAGAAAAACCTCCAAGTTGTGAAACTAATACTTACTGAGCACCTTCAATGAGGCAGACATTGCCCCGGGCTCTGGGGATGCAACCCTACATGAAAGGCACCAGCACACACAACCCTGCCCCGAGCAGTTTGTATACTAGGAGGGGAGATAAAAATAAACAAAGTAAAGCACAGGGTGGGGCAAAAGCAGGGTTACAGTTGTTCGTATGGAAAATAATATAACAATAATAATACAAGAATAAACTGTTTCACATACCCACACTATAAACCTACTTTTGCCCCACCTTGTATATAGTATGTGATTTACACTGGGTCCCCTAGAACACGGAGCAGAACCTGAGACTAAATCACACACCAGCACTTCCTCTGAGAGTGAAATCAAGATTAGCCGGGACGAGAGACAAGAGGACAAGGCAGAGAAAGGAGGAAAAATACAAGGAGATGGGTCACCAAGCTGGCTGAAGCTTCCTAAAAAGCACAATTACCCCATGTCAGGTGAAGCCTTGTGAACTACGGTGCTCCGGAACGGTGAAGGCAGAGGAAGCAGAATGGCACATTAAAAACAGCCACACCCTCTCCGACCCTCCTCCCGCCGACAGCAGACATCTGTGTCCCATGCCCTGAATCTGACGGGCCTGTGGCTGTCTGACTGAGAGAGTGCAGTGGAAGCAACCTGGACGTGTTTCTAGGCCAAGGGGCTAAGTGATTGGCGACTTCCACTTCCTGGCTCTTGGAATATGTGCTTTTGAACCAGGCAGCCGGGTTATGGGAAACCCAAATGGCCCTGTGGAGAGGCCCCACGTGAAAGAACAGAGCCTCCCAGCCCAGAGCCAGCTCCAACCTGCCAGCCCTGTGAGCAAGCAACCTTGAAGGAGGATCCTCCAGCCCCCCGGGAGCAGAGCTGCATCATTCCCAACAATCCCTGGCCAAGTTACAGGTTCAAAAGCAACATTAATGATTACTGTTATTTGAAGCCATTAAGGTAATTTGTTACAAAGCAATCAATAACTAGAATGGAAGGGAGAGAAAATTAACCGTAGGCCCTTCTAATGTATTAAACAGAGTTTACCCACCAGCTGTCAACCCTACTGTCACACAGTTTGTGCCATCTGGCCCCTGCAGGTAGCTGCTAGAAAGGCAAGATCCCGAGACAGAAACACCAGCCTCTGTAGTACAGGAGCCCAGTGCAGAAGATAAGCTCAGTCTGGAACAGTAATAACGCACATCCGTGATTCCTTCCACAAAACTCTTGGGGGAGGTAAGTTTCAGAGTTAGAATTTTGAGGGTCTGAAAATAAAATACAGTGCACCCACCATATTGTGCGTGACACCCTCAGCAGGGTCTGGGCAGCACCCCATAATCTCATGTGGTTTCAAAAGAAATCATGTATTTGCCACACTATGCAGAGTCAATACATTTCAATGGCCTCATGTCAGGTTAGATCACATTTTGCTGCTAAGTGAATTTGCGATAAAACTACATTTTGCTTCCACTTTTCAATGCAAGGCACTGTTTTAAGTGCTCACATGCATTAATTCATTTAATTCTCATATCAACTCCATGAGGCAAGTGGGCCATTACTATCATCACCATTCTATGAAGGAGGAAACTGAGGCATACACAGCTAGGTGGCCTGCAATCCCACGGCTGTCCCGTTCCCAGGTCTGCCCCCTTTCCCACAGTGGCCCCGGCAAGTGCAAAGTTCCTGAAGCGCAAACAAATGTGGGGTGTGGGAGGAGCTGACTGGCTGGGGGTGGTGAATAAGCAGCAAGTGGTACAGGACACACGGGGGGAACTGACCAAGACTCCATCCTGCGGGGTCTATGTAGACTGCTCAGAAGGGCCAAGAATCCTGAGTACAGTATCTGGGTTGTTTGTTTGTTTGTTTGTTTGTACAGTTTCTGTTTGTTGGCTTTTGAACAACTTAATCTGATTATGTCTCTATAAATTAGTACTGGCTGCCCCACACGGGCAGGAGTGTATGGAGGCAGGCGGACCGGTCACTCCTCCAGCCCACACCAGCTCAAACCCCATGTTGCGGGGTCTGCAGTCCCACAAACTCAAACAGTGTAGTGAAAGCTTCAAATTGAGGAAATGCTAAGAACGAGAATGTGAAGATCTTCTTAGCCCCAACTTAGCCACATTTAATTAAAAAGCCAAAGCGACTTAAAACTTTACTTGCCATCTACAATTTTGTTCTATATATTGTAGATCATCTCTGAGGTATTTCCTCACATAAATACTTCTGTATTTTTTATTAACTTCATTGCACTACAGGCTTTGTGCCACTTTATGCCTTCTAGGATTTTGGAGCCAGTTATCGCTATTAAGATGCGGGACCCTCCCAGCCCCTGACAGCCTGTCTCACCTGATCACGATTACCAGAGCTGACACCGGGTGTATCCTCCAGACCGCCATGCCACAATAAGAGCCCCTCTCCCCTGCATCTACCCACAGCCTTTAACAGAATTTGGGAACGTTCTGCCTGCCAAATTCATCTGCAGGCCCCCAGGAAGGAAATTTTGTTTGACACACCATTGCCCTGTGGGGTTGAGACTATTAAACATCCAAAGGCACAGTGAAGATCAGGCATTTATAAGCTAGTACTTAACCATATTTCTTACCACAGCACCCTAAACTCTTCTCTCGAAACCACTGTGAGCCTCGTATTTGTCAGTGTTGCTCTGTCATTTCCTCAGGTCTGTGCTGTCTGACACAAGCCATAGGTGGCCACTGACCACTGGAAACACGGTGAGTCTGAATTAAGATGTGCTAAGAGTGCAAAATGCACACCATTTTCAACACTTAGTAACACACACACACACAAAAAAAGAATGCAAAAATAGTTCATTAATAACTTTTATATTGATCACATGTTGACATGGTAATACTTGGAGTAGATTGTGCTTAATTAATTTGTTATTAAAATTAATTTTTTTCTTTTTAAAGTCACATCCTTATGTGACCATAAGCCATTTGAGGAGAAAGAGTAAAGGAAGAGAGAGAGAGATGAAGAAAAAAGGGAAGGGGCACCAGGGAAGGGAAGGTAAAGAGAAGAGAGGGGAAGGAAAACTAAACTTTTCTTAATACTATTATTTATTTTCTCTGGTCTCAGTGGTATTTCCACAGTTCAACACGGTCTCTCATCTTCATAATTTTAGCCTATGGAGTCACAGTATTGTCGAAAGAAAGCAAAGCTGTACATACTCTTCAGTATGTTTCTGTACGTGTGGTCTCTTATCAAGTCCAGAAATTTCACCTTTTCATTCAAGGAAACACTTTGTGGCTTCTCTTTGCCCATCCAAAATGCTAGCACCACTACTCTAGTGGCCATTATCAAGTCCCATAAGGGTGACTTGGACACAGTACTCCAATACTGTGACACTCAGCCTGATCACCAGCACAGCTCCCCGGTACCTGGTACGTGGGGGCAAGTGCAGCTCAGGTGTGCAGCTGGCCAAAGGCATGTTCCACTTCCTGGGTGGAATGGAGCAAGATTTCATCATTCAGAACATATTCAGAACAGCAAGCAATTTAAAATTGTTTAAATTTTAAACAACTCATGACTGGTTTATTTCTGGAATTTTCCGTCTAATGTTTTCAGACCATGGTGGACCATACGTAACTGGAATGGCGGAAAGTGAGACCATGAACAAGGAGAAAGGGCTGTGTACTGTAAGTCACTTTCTTCTCCGCTGTGCAAAACGTCTGAAACGTCACTGCTCCTGCTTTCCGACTCCGGAGAGCACTCGAAAAGTCAAGGCTGAGGACTGGAAGTCATCGTCAAGTGCTAGTAATGTTAAGCCACAAAGATGACTTAAGAGTCTGTTCTTCTGTGTCAGCCACTGATTGTCTGGAATACAAACCACAAAAACTGGCTCAGCCTCAGTCTTCCAAAGCATAATGAGTGCCATGCATTTTCTGGATAAGAACCTCCTTGGTAAGGCCCTGGAGCAGGACGTACACACCCACCAATCTTTTACTAAATCCAGGAACTGAACCAAGCCTCACATAATCGATTGCTTGTCATCCAACGAGACAAGTAAAGAATAGTTTAGTAATATGTGAAGACATTTCTTTCATTGTCATGAACCGTAGGGCAGCCGGGCTCGGCGCGTCTGCAGGCCTCCATCCCTGCCAGGAGAAGCCCCACGTCCCAGGGCTGCCCGCCCACCCGCGCAGGGAAAGGAACCCGCTGCCCGGTGAGGCGGAGATGCTGCTGCAGGGTCTGTCCTCACAGAGAAAGAGAGAGGGGATGGGAAGGTCGGGAGAGGGAACGGAGCCATCTCCTGTAAGTCCCTAAAACTGCTGCATTCAGCTTCCGTGACAGGCTCCCTGAAGCCTCACCCGCTGTAGAAACAGACCACTAGAGGCTAAAGGTCTGTGTGCCTCTAAAATTCCGAATCTCCAGTGCGACGGTATCTAAAAGTAGGGCCTTGGGGAGGTGATTGGGTCATGAGGGTGGAGCCATCGTGGATGGGATTAACGCCCTTAGAAAAGAGAACCCGAGAGAGATCCTTTCCATCACGCGCGGTTAGAGTGGGAAGACAGCCCTGGATGCACCGGGAAGCGCACTCTCGCCAGAAACCCGAACACGCAGGCACCTTGACATACAGGGTGCGGCAAAAGTAGGTTTCCAGTTGTGAGTACGCAAAACACGGAGTTTATTCTTGATTTATCATTTATTACTTTCCATATGAACAACTGGAAACCCACTTTTGCGCCACCCTGTATATAGAGCAGGTCTTTGAAGAAAATCAGTATCACAAAATGAGAAGACAAGTACAATTACTTACGCCCCCTTTTGGTAGTAGTAGAATTACATAACTCTAGGCAGTGCAGGCTGCTACAACAAAATACTATGGACTGGGTGGCCTTTAAATGACAGCCATGTATTTCTCACAGCTCTGCAGGCTGGAAATCTGAGGTCAGTGTACCCGCATGGTCAGGCTCTGGTGGGAGCCCTCCTCTGGGCTGCAGACTGCCAGCCTCTTGTTACACCTTCCCGCGGCAGGGAGGGGGAGCACTGGTCCCTGCGCTGCCTCGAAAGAGCTCCGACCCCTTTCTTGAGGGGCCTACCTCATGATCATTACACCTCAAAGGCCCCACCTCCGAACACAATCACACTGGAGATTAGGTTTCGACATGTAAATGAGGGGGGGGGGGCCTGCATTCAGTCTGAAACCTGCCTCCTGTGGGAATGGCCTCCAGTTGTGGCTGCACTCACCGGTGTAACTTGTCTTGGCAACAACGTGTAAGCACATGTGCTGGACCCCACGTCCAGACAAAACATTTAAGAGCCCTCGTATGTGTCTATCAGTCCCCTTGCTCTTGTCCTTTTGCCTCAAGAAAGGCACAGCCCATATTCATTCCCTCCTTCAGCCTCCTGGGACAGGAAGACTGTGAAGCAGAAGTGGAGGCATTGTTAACCTGCAGCCAATGTAACAGACAAAGAGGAAATAAACTTTGTTCTCATAAGCCACTGAGGTTTGTGGGATCGCTTGTTACCATGGGACAGTGACAAATACAAAGGACAAGATTAATAAACTGAGTAAGAAGACCTGGAAGGAACATTAGTAGCCTCAGAATATTTTCAGATAATATTGCATTCATAATCAGGATTAGACTATGACAAAAAGGAGTAGTCAAAGATTTTAAAAGAGTGCATAAAATTGAAATTGTGTCTGAAACAAATGCCATGGGTGGGCTATATAACATACAATTGGTGAAGGCCAGCTAGGTCATCGAGAACAGGGCTTCCCAAGTTTATAAGCTTGAGGATCTTGGGGATCTTGTTAAAATGCAGATGCTGGGTTGGTAGGTCTCAGACAGAGCCTGAGAAATGGCATCTCTCACAAATTCCACCAGATGATTCCAGTGCTGTTGGCTGGGGATTCCGAATTTCAGGACCGCTGGTGCAGATCCTTGTGCTCAAAGCTCAGCCAGAGACCAGTAGCTTCCTTACCTGGGGGCTTGTTAGAGGTGCCACGCTGACCCTCACATGTGTTTTGTGTAGCAGAATACAGAAGAAACTTCCTCAAACTGCACTTCTCATAACAGTAGCTTCAGGGCCACCTGTTTGTTTTTTTTTTTTGTTAGAAAATCAATTTCTTGGCCCCCACCCAAACCCACTCCACCAGGTTGTTTTCTAAGAGCTTCCCAGGGGGTCCTCCTGCCCAGCAAAGCCTGAGAACCACTGATTTATAAATAAGCAAGGATGTCTCCCAGAACATGCAGCCAAGAAGACAGAAGGAAAAAAAAGAAAAGAAAGTATGAGAAAAAAGGTAAAGAAGAAGACAGATCCCCTATCAGAAGAAGTTGGAGCAGATGAGAATGGATTCAGTGAAGATGGGAAGGGAGATGTTTTCAGATCAGCGGACCCATTAAATGTGGAGCAGATGACTAAAGAAGACCCCTATCCAGAGATGAGCCAGTAAATGTGCCAAAAATCCTTCTAAGATCACCTATATAGGAAACATTTTTATTTTTGCTGAATGAATCCCAAAGAATTCCCTTGTTGTTTTAATTTACAGACTCTATCATTGATATTGGCACTCCTAGTCTCCTGCCCAAGGGGAGCAATATGAAATTTAAAGTGAGTAGAGATTAAATCCTCCTCTCGAGTTCCTTCCCACGTACCTTTCACGTTACTTTTAAAAACTGTTTGGGCAAGCTATTTGGCATTTTCATATTTATTGAAGAGCACTAGAACAACGCAGACATGACGTCGCATAAAAGTTGTACTTACTTTCTTTGGTTATTGATGAAGCAATGTGCTCAAATTAAATGGTATGTGAGTTTTGTTACCTTTTAAATACATCAGTCTGACTTTTAAAAAAATATAATTTGAATTGTTTGTCATTAGAGGGCAGCCAATCTAGCTAAAATCTGTTCAGCAGCTTTGAGTCTAGTAATGTAAATATTAGACCATGTAATAAAGTTAATATTAAACACATGTGTCATGAAAGAAAAACATTACAAGATTTAGACAATACATTTAGCCTCTGAGGGCTTTTATTTTGACAAATCAGAGCAATGGAACATATGTTTCACTAGTAGAGGAAAGAAGTTACAAATATATGAGAATTTCCAATGACCTTTTGCAATTTGATGATCAACTCACACTGAGCCCTTCTCAGGCCCAGCCAGGCTCCAAGGAAGCAACAGCAGAGATAGCCCAGGCTTTGCCCTGTGGAGCTTACATTGTAGGAAATGCAAAGGGACAAAATCATTGCAGGTGGTAACAGGTGCTACAGAGGAATGAAAAAGGTGCCTGGGAGACAGAATGGGGTGGGCGCAGCTGCATCTTACAAAGAGTGCTTAGGGGCCCAATAAAGGCAGAGACACAAAGAATGACAAGCAGCCAGCCGTGCAAAGTGCAGGAGGAGGGCAGTCCTGGCAGAGGGGAGAAGGAGTATAAAATTCTTGAGGAGGGACGAGTTGAGGGTGGTCTAGGAAGGCAAGAGGGAGGCACAGGATGAGGCCAGGCGTGTAAGCAGGACCAGACAGATATGTTCAGGCATGAAAAGCCATGCAGCATTTTAAGCAGGAAGAGACATTATTTAATTTTTATTTTTAAAATATCACCTGCATACCCATTAAGAATGGCTATTAAAAAAACACACAGAAAATAGCTAGCATGTGTTGGCGAGAAAGTGGAGAAATTGAAACCCTTGTGCATCACTGGTGAAGCTCTGTGGAAAACAGAGGTTGGTTCCTCAAAAAATCAAAAATAGAATTATCTTCTGACCCCGCAACCCCACTTCTGGGTCTGTATCTAGAAGAATTGAAAGCAGAGACTCAAACCGCCATTTGTACACCGACATCCACAGCAACATGATTCACGATCATGGAAAGGTGAAGATGGCCCACAGTCCGCTCTCGGATGAACGGGTCAACAGAATACAGTGCGTGCACATACTGGGGTGCTGTTCACCGTTAGGGAGGAAGGACGTTACATGGGCTACAATGTGGGCGAAGCTGAAGGCATTATGCTAAGTGAAGTAAGCCAGACAAAAGAGGATAACAGTTGTGTGACCCCGCTTACATCGTGAACCCGGAGCAGCCAGACTCACAGAGACAAGAAAGTATGTAGGAGGGTCGTTGCCCGGAGCTGGAGGGTGAGAGCAGCAGGAAGTCTGTGTTTCACAGGGAGAGTTCCCATCTGGAGCAATGAAAAAGTTCTGAAGATGGATAGGAGTGATGATTGTAAACTGTACACTTGAAAATTATTTAAATGGTAAGTGTTATGCTATGGATATTTGCCACAATGTTTTAAAAATGCTAGAGACCTTTAAAAACACGAAATACTCTGGCTGTCAGGTACAGAGTGGGCGGGAAGAGGGCAGCAGTGGGAGAGGGAAGGCCAGCTGGGGGACGGTGAAAGGGGGTGGCAGCTGGACCTTGAGAGGGCAAGCCTCTCTTCTGGGGGGAGGCCCCTTAGCAACTTGTTTTGTGGCAACAACACAGAAGTATCTGCCCCGCCCCACCACCGTAAGTAGGTTGAGCAAAGATACCTGCATTCCCATTCCAATGGGTTACACTTTGGATCAGCTTAATTTCAAAGACAGCCCTGAGGCTCCCGTCAGTGTTGTGTGTTTGTGGGTGTGTGTGGGTGCACGCACACGGCGCCTTGCAGAGGGGCAGCATGGTACCACACTCTGAAGTGGGAGAATCCTCATGGAAGTCCACGGGGGCTGTCTACTCAGATTTCCAGCTATTTTTTTTACTGAATTTATGGGAGTGGAAAGGCTCACAAAACAGTACAGGTTTCAGGTGTACAACTCAACAAAGCATCTGCACACTGCGTCATGGCCCATCGCCCCCAGCAAAGTCTCTTTCATCCCCACCCACACCCCCTGTGCCCACCTCCACCTACTCCCGCCCTCCGGTCGCTCTGGCTATCACCACGCTTGTCTGTGTCTGTGTGTTATAGGAATGGTTTTTCTTAATCCCTTCACCTTTTCTCCTACAGCCCCTCCAGCCTCCTCCCTCTGACAGCTGTCAGTCTGTGCCATGTGTCCATGCCTCTGTTTCTATTTTGTTCCTAACCATACTTTAAAATCACACAAAAAATGGATAAAAATACGAGGCTTGTCAGTTCCAAACTCCTATATGATAGACAGCAGACTACTCCTAAACACTTGGCTGTTTTTATTTCACTATATACTAGTATTGCCTGGTCTCTGTGGATTTTATTCAATGAAGATTTTATGGTATAAGTGGATGGATTCTTATTCCACCTCCATAACATATACATACGGGGGGGGGGGGGGACTGGATAAATGGATTACCCCCATTTTTAATTATTCCTTTCTCTTTCTTGAACTTTTGGTAATATGCTGTTTTCCTCCCTGATTTTTTCAGTTTCAGGTTAAGTTCTTTTGGTTCTGCAGTAGAAACTGTTTGAGATGTCTTCTAAAGATGCGAAAGCAGCTTCCACATGTAGCTTTAGATTTGTCTTCCAAAGTGATACGTGACGTGCTATAACATAACAACCACACAGAAGGATTTTTGTAAGAGTACGTTTGGCAGACGGAGGCCCACGTGTGAAAAGACTGCTCTTGTCCGAGACCTGAGAGCAGTGTCTGAATATCCCCTCTCCGTGCTCAAGGCCTGCTCGGGAGTGATTTCTTCCTTACAAGTGAAGGCCTGGCTTACGGCATACTTTTTGTCTTTACTTTGGCTTTTCCCTCCTCCCTTTACAACTTGTGAAAACCTGTAAGTGCACCGCTCGGTGACAGAATTCAGAGTGTGGCGTTGAATTCTGTTCCGCCCTGAAAGGAACAAGGAACGTTACAAAACGATCCCCGCTGGCGCAGGAACACAGAGCTCCCATTTGTGAAACAATGCCCTTCTGGTTTTTAACTCTCGGACTTCCCGACAGTCATTTCCGAGGAAACAAGGCGTCAATGCAGCGTTCTTGTTTGTTCAGATGAAACTGTCACTTCCGAAGGAATTCATATTCAGAAAGGTTGACATCGTGCGCAGCAGCCAAAGGTCTGCGAACCGTTCACCGCACGGCTGGAGAAGACGAGAAAACGAGCGGCCCAGGGCCCCGCAGACCCTCTGCGCGCCCCTGCGTGCGTGGCCTTGGACTGCGCGTCGGGAAGGTTCTGCTTCTAATCGGAAGCATACTCATACTCGATGCTTTTGCCAGCTGGGAAGCTGAAACTTTTCGAGTGTGAGCAGAAAAACGTGCTGGGTGACTTTTCAGGGGAGGGCTTTTGAAAACTGAGATTTTCGCACCGCGACTCCTCCTCCGGAGGCACAGCACATAACTTGCCGGTTAAATTAACGGTTTCCATCAGCTCTAAAGTGAAACCAATTAGAGCAATGTTGTTGGGACTAACTCACTGGTTTTCCAGGGAAAGTCAGTTCGTTTCACTCGAATCTTCTGCCACCCAAGTGGAACTTTATTTCTCTTGTGCTCAGGTTTCCAAGCGCGAGACCACATCCCAGGTTTCAACAGCACTGACCTGACTCGCCATGAGCAGTAGCAGCCGCCTTTCAGAGAGCACACTGAGCTCCGGAGGCCATGGAGGCAGCATGGTTTTATTCTATATGATTTATATGTTATATATATCGGGATATGGGCACGGCTAGGGGGGAGAGAGGTGAGCCGCCTTTCAGAGAACTCGTGCTCGGGTAACTGTGTTCTCCATGAGTCAGACGCAAGCGGCATTTTCGTACTAAATATACACATTTGCAAAGCGCTTTAGAAACTGACTTTAGGACTTTATACTAAATAGTTGCCAAGAAAAGAGATGATGTTATATTAATATTTAAATCCGTTAAGTTGCCATTGTAATTTTCTGTACAGTGCGATGTGAAAATCACGGTCAAGTCCACCGTTCGCTTGAGGAGAGGCACAGGGGAGCCGCTGGAGACGTCACACTTTAGGAAAGCATTTTGCACTTTAGCATCTGTGTCACATGTAATAACTAAAGCGCAAATTAAATGGCCATGTAAGTGGCCAGAAATGTCTTTTATAGATTTTCCAATGAAGAAAAAACGAGAACTGCCATTTGGTCTTTACAAAAGCCACATACATGTTGTGCTCCACTGCGTCTCGGACTTGTACGCGCGCACGGACGCCCAGGAGATCGGATACAGACATGAGTGGATTTGGTTCGGCCGGAGCTTGGGAATCTGCATTTCCAGCAGCCTTGCAGGAGAAGCCGTGCGCCACATCTCAGCAAACGCTTGACTCGCTGACGACACCACGCACGTGTTTGACAGGGAAGATAGTCGTCAGCGATCGGTAAGCGAAGAATGCAGATTTCTAACCAGTTTATGTCGTACGATACCACTCCAGTGGGAAAAGGCATTTCTTTGTGCCGGGAAGAGGGAAAAACCCTGCTATTTCCCTAAGCCCTGGGGGTGCCATGTACACCACAATGACGACAGTTAATAACACTGTATAGTATTTCTGAAAGCTGCGAAGAGGGTAGACCTTAAAAGTTCTCATCACAAGAAAAAAATGTTTAACTATGTGTGGTGAAGAATGTTAACGGTCTATGGTGATCATTTCTCAATATTATACCTCTGAAACGAATATGTTACATGTCAACTATATTTCAATTTTTGAAAATTAACCTGCCATTTAAAATCATGACCAGTCAGAACTGTTTCCACTCCTGGGAAAATAGGCATGATTCCTCTGCAGCCTCAGACACCCATTGTTTGGGAAAGATGGCTGAGCAGGCCTGAGTGTGGAAACCGGGACCCTCCAGAAAAGATTCTAGAAAGAACCATCAAAACAGACAAAACGCTGAATTTCTCCCCGTGAGGAAAGTCACAGACACAGGCGGCCACAGGGCTGAGAGGGAGAGCCGCCTCGGCCCCGCCTGCAGCAGGCGGCTGATGTTCTCGGATCGTGAGGCATCTGCAGCCTAAGGTAGCTAAAGGGTTTTAGTAAATGGAGATGTGTTAAACATATGCTCTACTGCACTAGTTTCCATCCTCCAGAAAGAACAACCATGGGATCAAAGGTAGGGCCCATGTTTCACATCTGGGTCCACACAAGAGACGAGGCACTGGGGTGATGAGCACAGCATTGGAGGCAGGAAACTGAAGCAAGATGTGACCAGGAAAACTGTTTGCCCAGCCCAAGAGTCCCTGGAGATGTTGAGAAAGATCACGTTTTCCAATGTGAAGAAGTAGTCCTGGTGCGAATTATGCATAAAATTATAGGGGAGAATAGCTCCCACCCATTATAAAACTTTGGGCCATCTAAGCAACTGATATCTATGCTGTGTAGACAGAGAAAAGGTCTGGGAAAATACACAACAAAATGTTAACTATATTTGAGTGGTAGGATTGTGGATGACTATTTTTTTTGCTTGCTTATATTTTCTAATTAAAAAAATAAAATGTATTACTTCAGAATTGAAAGAAAAGCATTCTTTTAATTATACAAACACACACACAACAATGCCAGGTCCCAGTGGAAGTAGTACTTAGGCTCGGACCTCTGGAAGAACGAGGTGTTAGCCAAGTTAGGAATGGGGTGAATGACAGGCTTCCCAGGGGCCAAGGTGTTAGGACAGGGAATCTCTCGCTGCACTGAGAGACCTCGGGAGGGTGACCAGAGAGGGTGAGAAGGAGCAGAATGACGCAGGCTCAGACTGAACTGGCAGTCATGAGAGAGAGCACACTGAGCCTCAGAGGCCAGGGAGGCAGCATGGTTTTATTCTATATGATTTATATTTTATATATACCAGGATATGGGCACGGCTGAGGGGGAGAGAGGTGGGCAAGTGTGGAATCCAGGAGTCAGTTATGAGCACTTTGCTGCTCCCTGGCAAGAGGGGACCGTGGCTTTGAGTACAGTAACGAAGCCAGAATGGACAGGTCTTAGACACAGATGGGCTGAGGAACAGGGAATCGTGCCCCCCAGAAAAAAAAAAAAAAAAAACATCTCTAGGGCTTAGAGGCTGAGCAATTAAGTGGGTGGAGGTTCCATCTTCTGAGATGGAGACTAAGAAAAAACAGGTTTTGGAAAGAAAGCAAAAGCCTTGTTTTAGAAAAGTTAAGTTTGAAGAGCTCATAAAATGTCCCAAGAAAGGTAATCAATAGAAGATTGCCTAAATGAGAAGTCATGGATGATATGGGAGTCGCTGGTATTCAAGTAGAGAAAGTGTATATTTTATCATTCAAACTGGGACACTTTTGAGAGTGAGAGGGAATGCTACTACTTAAGACTTTGGCTAAGACAGTAGGTGAAAGAGGGCCACCCCTCAGAGAGTATGGAGAGCAAAGAGAAGGAAGCCTACTTCTGACCTCTGATGAATTCCAGTGAATATCTTTAAGTAGGACGTGGAGGAGGAAGGGCAAAAATACAGACCTAGAGAGGAAATCCAGGAGAATGTGCTTACATGGGAGCCAAAAGAAAAGCGTATTTTAAGAAGGGGGAATGCTCAGCTAAGTAAAACAGAGCCAACAGCAACTCTAATGCAATTATTGGGAAATGTCCGTCAGATTCGGCAGCACGGAAACACCACTGACAACCTTCATAAAAGCCGTCCGGGTGGGGAGGTGGGGACAGAAGCCGAGAGGCTGAGTGGAAGGGGGGGTGGACATGAAGGAGCAGAGCCTGTGTGTACAGGTTTCAGAGGAGTCTTGGCTGGAAGGGAGAGTGTAGAGATGTAACAGCCGGTGCAAGGGAATGGGGGTGAGGGCTGGGGCCGAGAATGTGTCATCAGAGACACTGGAGTGTGTTGGATGATGGAAACAATGCAGGAGGAACTTTCTTCTAAAGTAATAAATCTACTGGAATGTTTATAGTAACATTGGTCACAGTAGCAAACACCTGGAAACAATCCAAACATGCATCAACAGGAGAGAAGGTGAATACAGTATGGTACAGTCACACAATAGAATACAACATAGCAGTAAAAAGTAATGAACTACCGTAACACTGTAACATGCATGAATCTTGGCAATATAAGTTTAAAAAGTAAATCCTAAATAATTACATATACTATGACATTCTTTATAAAGTCAAAAATGTTCTTTAAGGATTCTAAATAGATGCACTACAACTGTGTTAAACAGAGGGGAAAGGAAAAATTAAGAAAAAGGAATTTTAAATGATACTCACCTGAGGTCAAGGAAACAGGGTGAGGGGGAGATGGAGCAGGACTTGGTGTTGGGCTGAGGACAGTTTCAACTTACCGACTTTTGTTCCAAGTGGTGGGTTTACAGATGTTTACTACAGTGTAAAAAGGAAAACAAAAACACAAAGTAACTAAATGCTCCAGGGAGCCGTGATGACATCTATGTTAGGAGTAAGGTATGATTCACAGCTGTGATTAATCCAGGTCTGTGTACCTGAAGTCCGATGGTCAGGACTGGGGCAGAGAGAGTTCGGTTGGTCAGTCCTGGGATGATTTCCAGATCGTCACAGAATACTCCTGTGGATTACACAGCTCTCTCCCACGTCACAGTTACTGCAGAGGAGAAGGGACTGCCACACAGACTGAGGCAAACGCTAGAAAGAAAATTCCTTCTGTCTTTACAAAGAAGGCAATTCAAGGCATTTCTATAGAGAGCAGAGAGATAGTGCGTCCCCCTGGATTCTGATATTTCCTCTTATCTCTCTTTCTGGGCATCAGAGAATATTCAGTGCACAAATGTATGCATTTTGTTTGGGGGCTATTTGATTTTCTAAAGCTATTCTTACTTCAATTAACAGCAGCCACTTAATTGTCTCATGCATGGTGAAATATTCTTTCTGAAGTGATTTTATTAGTGAGATTTCTATTGATGTGAGATAATATGTCTGCTGTGATTTAAACACAGTCACATAATTCAGTCATTTTATTAATAGCCCAAAACCGCCAAAGGCTACTTAGCAATTTTACTGAAGCTAGATTTTTCCCAGTTGAATACTCTATTTTCATGTCTCCCTATGGGAGCTACTTTATTAAATTTCCTTTTACTCATTTCAGCCCATGTCTTTCATTTATCAAGATCACATTGCATTTTAAGAACATCTAAACTATTTGTAATTTCTCCCAAATTTGTATCATTTGCAAACTCATTCCATTTTGAGTTCTTTGCACTTGTACTTCCGAATGCTGCAGAATCATATGGGTAAAAAATCGAAACAGACACTCGACAGTAAGCAAGTCAGAAGTTCGTTACAGATGAGGCAAATGGGGTAGGACAGCTTCAAACGACTCATTTCTCACGGCTTGGCCGGCAGCTGCCACGCAGGCCTGCAGGAACGCTCACAGTAGCGTGGCCTTTGTTCTGTCTTCGCAATCCCAAAACACTCTCCAGGCTGGAGGTGGGGGCTGCTAATCACTGAGTTCCTAGGGGTTACATTAACCAAATGTTTTCACTGGAAACAGATTTGGCCCTGTTCTCTCCCCCAGAAATTCTTCCAAGCAGAATGCAGGGTTATATAACGTGATGTTTTAATCAGCACCCACAGCACTGTTGCTCTTCAGACTGTGTCAGCAGGCTGCACAGCAGTCTCTCAGTGAGACGGCACAGCTGTCAGCCAGATTTCCACCTCCCCTTCTAGACTTTGATGAACTCGCGGATTGTTCGTTTGTTAATCTCTTCATTAATTTAAATGAGTACAGAGTCCAGTATGCATTTAGTCAATTACGGGGTAAGGTCTAGAAGATCCAGGTCAGCTGACTGAACTTTGAAGATCTCATTGGGTTCCCCACCTCCCACATTTCACTGTTGCCTTCCTCCCTTTGAGCAGAGAGGCAATGATCTTGCAAGCCAAGACTTGTGATTTGCAAGATCCAGTGTCTTGGAACTTAAAGGCTGAGACAAAGGAAATAAGGCCCAGAGTTCCTGCCATAACAGAAGTTTGGAAGGAGACTAGAGGAAAGCCAGACCTCCTGGCCTCCACAGAGAAAGTGTTCACACCCTGAGCAGGACTTTCAGACAGGCAAAAAGAAAAGCTGAGATGCTAGGTCCTGCCCCACGCTGACTGAGTCCTCTGCTGCTGACTACCTCCATTATCCTAGGTGATCCCTTTACCTGTCTCTACCTCACTCTTTTCATTGGTCAGAATGTGGTAAGTGTGTGGTGACTGCTAGTTACAAAGCTCTATTACAAAGTTAAGTACAAAACCAGCAGATAATGACACCCTTCAACTTTCTCTTTAGAAACAACATAATGATCACTCATGCAAATGATATTTACTAGCAGTTACTTTGTGCTAGAGCTATGTGCCTATGCTGTACTAGGTACTGGAAACAAAGAAAGGAAAAATGGACAAAACTGATACTTCAGTGATGCCTAATATCATCTCACAACCATGAGACAGCATTGCTTAAGAATAAAAAATGTGTCAGGCTGGAGATGGCGGAGGAGAAGGATGGGCCAGTAGATACCACTCAGTGAAGAAAGTAGTTTCTCTGAGCTCCCTGCCCCAGGGTTCTGGGTAGCTGAGATATTGTTTGAGCCACTCTTGGTGGGTTTTCTGGCTTTGCAAAAGCAGATGACGTCCTGAGAGCTACACTGTCTTCCCACTGCCAGCTGCCCCGAGGCCTTTTCGCACTCTTGGCTTATCAGGTTCAAACCAGAATCCGATGGTATTCAGAAAAGGTATTATTGTGCCTGTAAGGTTTTCTTAGGACTGCAGGAGCCCTTGCCACTTACCTCTGCCCAAAATGGGCCGGCCCATCCGTCCTCAGCGG
This sequence comes from Phyllostomus hastatus, assembly GCF_019186645.2. Taxonomy (NCBI): domain Eukaryota; kingdom Metazoa; phylum Chordata; class Mammalia; order Chiroptera; family Phyllostomidae; genus Phyllostomus; species Phyllostomus hastatus. Next base: position 1,070,864 of record NW_025333912.1, on the reverse strand, counting down.
CCTCTAGCAACCGGACCAGCATGCCCCAGTGCAGGCGAGACAACGTTCTTCCCTTTGTCTCCCCTCCCCACCTGCCCCCCCGCCAAGCCACCTTTGTCTGATGAAAGATTTTTCTTTCATTAGTGTTTCAGTCATCTGATTTTCTAAGTACAATGAAACTTCTTTCTTCACAGTGCTTCAAGCCATCAAATAGATGACATAATCAATGTAAAAATGTTCATTTCATGTCACACTAGATTACTTTGTTAGTAAGTCCATAAAGCAATAGTCTAGAGCAGGCTTTAATACTAATATCATCAATACTAATATTATTAAAATGTCATTTGACAAGTGTGTAATCTTGTCTGCAGTGCTGAGTGGGTACTCTCCACTACATCTCCTTCGTGGAACTCCGTCCACACAGCTGTGCAATAAATGTCTTTCCCCATTTACCTTTTGCTTCACTTGCCTGTTTTCTACCTTTTTTTTTACATAGTGCCAAAGGTTCTTATCTCCTTTTGTACTTAACTTCTTTCTTCTATTACAGATGTAGAAACTTTCAGGAGACTCGGAAGTGCCCATAGACGTTGACTAGACCGGGATTATTGCTTAGGATCCCTTATGTCATCTGGTTCTCTGCCAGTCCACGCTGTGGTCAGAATTTTCTTTCTAAAATGCATACCTGATCATTACCCATGTGGATTTATAACCATAAACTCAAATGGAAAGGAAAGATCATGTTTATTTAAATTAGCTTAAACTTTATTCTGCGCCCATGGTTGTATTATGGAGAAATTCAATGTCAGTCGTGAATCCACCCCCCTTCCTTTGGTTCATGCAAAGGCTCTGGAGCATTGAAGCTTCTTTGGTCTCCAGCCAGCAAGGCTCACTGCCTAAACACCCAGTGTGTGAGCTGTCCTGTTCCTCAGAGTCTGGGGAGTGGCTCTCCCTGTGCCCTGGGGCCAGGCTGGAAGCCCCTGTGCTTGCCCAGCCTCACCTGGAGCATTGCCCCATCCCACTGCTGACCAGCTCAGGCCCCCACATCCTGCTGTCAGCAGGAACAGAGACACAGGTATGGTCCTGCTGCTCCCAGAACCCTCTGACTACGGGTCTGTCAAAGTCCTGGAGGAACTGGTCTCTCCCTTAATACCCTCATAGGCACCCTGCCTCTCTCTCCACTCAAAGACATTGATTCTTCTGTAAGCTTAGATTCTACAAACCCCAGACATACCTCTCATAATGCAGCAGCTTCTCCTTTGCCCATCTTCCAGCCTGACCAAAAGCCCTGAGGCAAGAAGACAGAAAGGACCTGGATACCAGAGTCGAATGAAGAAAGGAGAAAAAAGAAGGAAAAGGTATTTTAAAAGATTATCCTAGCCCTGGCTGGCATAGCTCAGTGGATTGAGCGAGGGCTGCGAACCAAAGTGTCGCAGGTTCGATTCCCAGTCAGGGCACATGCTTAGGTTGCAGGCATGTGCAACCCAACGGCCCCCAGCAACCACACATTGATGCTTCTCTCTCTCTCTCTGTTTCTCCCTCCCTTCCCTCTCTAAAAATAAATAAATAAAATATTTTTTAAAAAAGATTATCCTATCACTTGATTATATCGCTGACCTGTTTAAAAAATCCTTCCACGATTTTTCATTTGATTCCATATTCAGCCTTTCTCTCCCACCCAGATGTGGGGCTGGGGGTGGGACTGAAAGTTCTAACCCTCTAATCACATGGTTGGTTTCCCTGGCAACCAGATCCCATCTTTAAGTCACCTTATTAACTGGTGTGGTGGTAAGTGGTTTGTTATGAATATCAAGATACCTTTATTACTCTTACCATTTGGGAAATTCAAGTGTTTTAAGAGATCTGTGCCAGAAATTAGGGTGTAGGTTTTGTGTGTATGTGTATGTCCATGTGTGTGTGTGTGTATATGTGTGTGTGTATAATAAATCACAATATCACAGCTCCCTATCTTAAGGTCAGCTGATTAGTAACCTTAATTCCATCCACAGCCTAAATTCACCTTTGCCACATAATGTAACAAGTTCTGGAGATTGGGATGTGGTCATCTTTGGGAGGCCATTGCCCTACCAACCAAAGCGTTTATAGAAACAGAACCAAGAGGATGTGTGTGTGTATGTAAAGAGATTTATTTTAAGAAATTGGCTCATAAGACTACAGAGGCTTGAGAAGTCCAAAATCTGGTAAGAGAGTTTAGCAGGATGTAGACTCAAGAAAGTTATAGTTCAAGTACAAAGGCAGTCTGCCATAGACCCAGAAAGAGCCAGTTGCAGATGGAGTCTGAGGGTAGGCTGCTGGAAAACTGTCTTTTGCTTGGAGGAGGTCAATCTTTTGTTCTATTTGGGCCTTCAACTGATTGGGTGAGGCCCACCCATATTATGAAGGACAACCTGCTTTACTTGGAGTTCACTGCTTTAAATGTAAGTATGATCTAAAAACACTCTTACAGAAATATCTACAAGAATGTTTGGTCACACATCTGGACGCCACAGCTTAGCCAAGTTGACAAATAAACTTAATCATCACAGCACTACTCCACCAAAAAGTAGAAATGTCTCAATAATCCATTTATACTTATGTCTTGCTATTCTCATCAAACCTGCCCTTTCTGGTATGCTACAAAGCAGGCACACTTTAGTTGCCAGTGTTCCATCCAAACGGTTTCTAATTTACCCTTTAAAACTTTCTTAAGGGATCCTTTTTCTGTGCATTCACCTAATATGTAGAGTATATTGTGTGCCAGGCAGTATTCTGTTTTACAGGCATTAGCTACCTATTGACAGAATTAACTGTGAGGCCACTAACTCTATTATCTTCCTCATTTGGGAGAGGAGAAAACAGAGATACATGGAAATTAAGTAACTTTCTCAAAGTCATATGATCAAGCAGTGGCCACAGGCAGACAAATGGAAAAGTTGGGGTCCAAACACAGTGGCCTCTAGAAACCTGGTCCTAACCCCTCCGGTAGGGCACCGGCGCAGAGAAGTCACCTGTGTGCATATCAGCACTGCCTATCTTCCACCATAGGTAGTGGGGCTGCAAAGCAGACTGCTAAAAAATCATTAGGACCATCCACTATTTCAAAACTTTTTTGAATCCAATACATTTTGATGAGCTGCAGCCTCTGAGTCAGCCACAATCCCCCTGTCTTCCTAGTGGTTTTTCTTCCTCTTCTCTTCAGGCACTTATGTGCCCTGCCCACCCTGTGAAAGCAATGGAACTTGCAACCTCAGCTTCAACTTGTATAAAGACCACAGCCGCCATTAACTTGTTCATGGTTGTCTCCCTCCCAGTGCTTAAGACAGTGATAGCCATCAGATGGGACGGAGTGAGAAGTGCGCACTCAGAGGGGTTACAGCTGCCCAGAATCACAAAGTCAGAAGGGAGCAGTCCTCACCCTCCAAAGCCCGTGTGCTGCTCACTACAATGTGATGGGTAGGGGGTGTTTCATTCTGCATGTGTATAGTGTCCTTCAGTTCTTTCAGATGAAGTTGTAATACATGAATAATAAAGAGAGATTGGCTTAGGAGAATAAAAGCTTCTGACATAATAAATCAAACTTCATAGAAGACATCGCTGTGATAGGTGGTGTTTGTGGGTAGGAGAACTCTGCATAGCTCTGCTCCCTAGGAACTGGTGCTTACAGAATCCCTCTTCCGTAAGTTCAAATCCCGAGCTGTCTCAACCATGAATGGAGCTTTGAAGAATAAAGCTAAGGAACCCACGAGACTTCAAAGATTGGAAGTCTACACAGACTTCCTCCTGGGCACGCCCTTTCCCCAGAGAACTGACCTGTGACAGAAACGGACACAAAATAAACCAAGCCACACCCCAGACCACGCCCCTTCGCCAACCTCAATTAAGATTTCTTGGATAGGAAAGCGCGACAGCGCTACTCAAATATGGAACAACCCCTGATTTACAAATGTTATTGTTCTGCTCTAATAGGCCATACATGGAGGCAGGATGAAAACAGAAAGATGATGAAGTTACAGGGGACTCAGCACATTTTCTCAGTAAATCACACAAGAGTTTGCAGTGAAATAATGCAGGAAGTCAACAAAATGGATGTAACACACACATAAAATGATATGTGCTAACAAGGGCCCAGGGTCTTTCCTCAAAAGCATTCCGAATGATATATGCAGCAAATTTACACCCTTTAATCACACAATCTGGCATACTGTTAAAAATAGCACAAAATATCTCACAAAATTAGTTCTCTCATAAAATGTCCTACTTCATTTTGCAGAAATAAAATTATTTAAACAGTAATTTTAATTTTCTCTTAAATGCCTGCTTTTTTCATTGACAGAGATCCCCAAATTCATGTGCCCCTTCCTTCTTAGCATCAGAACTCCAGTTTTGCTCTGTCCTCGACGCACCCAGCTAAAAGGCTGCCGTTCCAGCCTTCTGTGCTTCTCCCTATAGCCAAGTGACTCAGTGGGCGGTGCAGGGTAAACAGAACTCCTCTGTGGAACTTCTAGGAAGGCTGTTTAATGGGAATTGACTCGGCCGGAAGGAGGAGAGTTTTGTCTTCTCCCTTCTTCATCCAGCTGGCTGGCTCACAGGCAGAGTAGACTGAGGTGCAGCTGAGATGGTGGAGTGCTGGGGAGGTCACTGAGAGGATGTGACCACCAGCTGACCCACAAGCTGGCCCTGGGCATTAGAGGCTTCTTACCCCCACCCCTGTCCTTGGAATGTACGTTCTGCCACCGTCCCCACTCTAGGAGCCATTCCAAGGACACGCCTGGAATGTAATGTGTCGTTGAGACCATCCTGAACTGTGTGGGGGGGGTGGGGGGCTGAACCCTGCTAAGGCTGCTGTGTAAACTTCTAAAATTCTGGAGGGTTGGTATGAAGGTCTACACACCTTGCAAGTGCCGGAGACAACCATGTACGCAAGTTCCCTTGCTAATTACACCTGCAACCTGCCCACCTGGAATGGTCTGCCCCTTTCTTTTCTCTTCCTTGCTCTCGGTGAGCGGGAGCCAGCTTTGGTTTTCATCTGGGGACTCCCAAGTTCCAACCCCCAGGTGTGAACCAACATGGAGCATAAAGGAAGGAGACCAGGACGCTGATCACCAGGGAGCTGCTATCCCAGCCCTAAGTTGCCTAACTCCAGACTCCTTATTTCTGAGAAATAAATAGACCTTATTTTGTTTAAACTATCTTTAATTTTCAATAACTATAGCTGAAACATAACCTAATGGGTAGACCCCACTGGACCCCAAGCTCCAGTATTAAGATAAAACATGTTAAGACTTTTTGTTTGTTTGTTTCTCCATTTTAAGCAGTTCGTCTCAGGCCCTATACCTTACTTGCTGGTATCTCATCATGAACACACTGACGGGAGACTCATCTGGATGACTGGACAGAATAACCAACTCATTTCTCAAGACACGCATCAAGAAGGACAAGGTTCTTCTTTGTCCCTACGCTGATTTCCAATCAGAAACCAAGAATCCAAAATGCCAGTTTGTGACCAGAATCACTCTGGCTTCCTCCATTAGCAAATAAATTTGCCTACAAATCTTTCAAATCTAGACTTGCAATTTACTGCATTCCAGTTTGTAAAATCTGGAATTTACCATAGTGCATCACCACTAACAATTTCTGAAGCACACAAAAGAGCACGCTCAACTTTTCTAAAGTCAACTCAATCCAAAGGTTCCATGCCTTCAGAAAAAGTCCATTTAAAACCTGAAGCTGAGTCAGTGAACACAGAACAGGCTCCACACCCTGGTTTGGGTGATGACCTTCTCCAGGGGTTGCTTTACTGGTCTATCCCCAGGGTTCCCTATGAGTTATAAGTCAGATTCCCAGTTCAATAACCTGATGAATGCTAATCAGTCTTTGGTTTGATTTTTTTTTTGACACCTATACCTCGAAAGAGGTGCCATGTATCTCACCCTGCATCGCGTCAGAAGGCATCTCCTGTCTGGTTTTCTCACTTTCAGGGATGCCAAGACCGATGAGAGACTGTAGCTCCCCGTGGACACTGCAGCTCATGCTCGTGCCACCAACCAGTGACCACCGCCTACCTCAGTTATTTCCTGAGAGCTTGCAAAACAGCGATGTTTTCCAAACTAGGATTCATCCTGCATTTTTTAGTTGAAATTCTGTGCAGAAAACCATTCCCTCATCCACCAAAACCATTTGGTTACCCTGAATAATAGTGTATATCAGAAAGCCAAGATGGAAAACTTAATTATTTTTCTTTCCTTATCAATTTTCAGAGTAATGAGCTGTGGCCTGGCTTCATTTGTTCTTAGCCGACTTAAAAGACCTGAGTACAGCATGCTCATCGCTGCCCTGGTCGCACATACCGATGAGCGTGCAGCCGCTGTGCGCATTGCTCCTGGCACAGCCGGTTCCCTGACCCGGCGCAGCTTTTCTCTGTGCGGCGGGAGCACTCAGGCAATACACAGAACGGGAAGACGAGGCAGGGCCAGCCTCAGCGAATGCTGTGAAACAGAGGCCTCCCTGCTGCTCTGTTCAAAACCTGCCTGGCTAGCTCCCCTAATTCCCAGTGCTCTTAAAATACCGTTTGCTGCCCAGCCCCAGGAGCAAACCCTTATGTAAACCATGGAATTTTAGGGATAGTGGTGCATCAGTACAGGCCCATCAGGTGTAACAAACACACCCCTGCTCCCATTAGGGGTGCTGATAACTGGGGAGACTGTGTGTCTGAGGAGGCAGGGAGTGTGGGGGAAGTCTCTGCATCTCCTGCTCAATATTGCTGTTACTCTAAAACTGCTGGAGAAATAAAGTCTGAGGAAGTAGAGAGGGAGGGAAGGAGGGAGGGACCACCCCCACTGGGCTGCCCGGAGCTGCGTGCGTCATCATCCCTTCTCCACCAGCTCTGCTAGGTGGTGCCTGATGCCCCCAGACTATTCCTCTCCCCACCTAGGTACAAGTTCTTGTGATGTCCACCTCTTATTTTCAGTTGTCAACGTGTTCAAATTAATGCACAACAGGGTTTTAGACTGGGGTCTTAAAAACCTGATGCTATTGCCTTAAAGTACTCTAACAAGAACAGTAGGTGGTGCTGATTGGTATGAAATGTTTCCCAAGTCCTTCGCTATTCCACTTCTCAAGTCACATTGCAACCCTGATGTGCCTGTTTTACTCTCAGCTGGACTGGGAGCTTCTAGAGGGTAGGACTTCATCTTACCCATCTCTGCATCCTCTAGCACCTGGCATGGTTCCTGGCCCCGTATTCGGTGCTCAACAAATATTTTGAGTGAGAAGGTAAAATGAAATATTTTCCACTTAAAAAAAGAACAAGTGCTGTATATTATATACATACCAATCTCTACCAGAGCTTGGAGTAGAAAATAAGAAGGGCCCCCCCTCTCCGATCACTAACACCTCAGCCACAGCAAACTGAGCCTTGGAGAAAGAAAGTACAGAAATGGAGCGGTACCTCGCGGGCCGTGCCCCTGTCCGCACAGTGAGCGGTTGAATTACAGCTTTCAGAAGATGCTGTTGTTTAGCACCGTATGAACATTTATTTAAATAAAAATGCCGCTCACAGCAGCTAGCTCGCTAATGAACACTGCAAAAACTCAAAGTAACCATGCACCGTTTCTTTAACTTTGTTATTTATCACAAACTTGTTATTCCTCTAAAGCTCCCAGACTACATAATCCTCTAAGACAGCAACCAAAAGATGTGTGAGAAAATTAATCGTGCTGAGCCTGGGCATTTAATTTCCTTTCACCCTCTAGTACCTTTCACAATAAATCTTGAACCTGAGCCTTTTGCATATTCTCCCTGCACAGGCAGATAGTTGGGGAAATTTTGTTTAATTTTGAAAATACCTAATATTTTTTGCCAACTCTCTTTTCATGAATGTAGAGGTTCATTGTTCATGGTCACTTTCAGTGACACTTGGAGACAGAGCCATCGCTGCTAAACGAAGGTGCTTGCACTTCCTAGGTGTTTGGATGGGTATGGAGCTCAATATTCCAGTTCTAACAGGTTGAGGTTGGCTACGGAATTCAAGTGAGTGCACTGATTCATACAAACCTGGGCATCTGATGCCATCAAAACAAGCGCGGCAGGGGTAACCTTATCAAAGCAAAGAGATGCTTACTTCTGCTCAGCCCTGCAGGGAGGCTGCTTCTCCGGGTGTGTGTAAGTTTATATCCCCCCAGAATAATCTTCAATGTCACTTGGAGTTGAAAACAAGTGTTTTTATCTGACTGTGCCCTGATAATACAAATATACAATATTCCAATTATTATTTAATGTCCAACCTCTCAGAGTCATAAAACCACATTATGTAAATCTTAACTTTTATATCTAGTAACTTATTTCTCCCTCTCACATTTCCAGTTCATCAGTGAACCATCCTCCAGCGACCCTCGTTGCAAGCGGCAGGAACAAAGTACAGGGCCCCAGGGCTCCGCCCTGGCGTCTGCCAAGCTAAGGTGTGCCTCCTCTCTCCAGACCAGACCTTTCCTGCTTATTTTTTCTTTGTTTCATCAGCATAAAACAAAAATCTCAAGTTACTAAGAGATGAGTCAAAAGATTGCTTTTCCCCTTGAATCCCTATCATATCCAATGCCATGTTTGTTTACTTTTTTAATGTGATTAGAAAACTATAATATTACCTGTGTGGCTCACACATGTGGCTTGCATTGTGCCCCCTCCAGAGAGCACTGATCAGATACCATTCCTCCTGCTCCTGCCCTGTTCTGCCCCTGGAGAAGGGACTCTGCAACCTTCCAAAGGGTCCTGAGCTTGAGAACTGGCTTTACCACTTGGTTATAAGGAACACAGAGCACAGGAGTTACCCACAACCTGCAGCGGAGCTTGTACAAACACAACCTCCCTGGGCAGAGTGACAGGTGCGGAGGTGGGAGTTGCTCTGACCGCTTTCATCACTCTCCATGGGACAGGAGCTCCGGTCTCATCGTGGCAGCCCACCACTCAGTTCCATCAGCTGGGACATGGAACAGAGAGGCAGGCTTCTTTTTCTGAGAAACACAGAAAGCAAATGAGCACCACCCCAAGCAAAGAGGGAGGTTTAGGTAGGAACTTTGTCAAAGTCACACATGTTGCTCCTTGACACCAATCTCGTCTGCATCTCGGAAGGGGACGTAAATGTAGGCAAACCTGGCCGGGAGAGAATGGACCGCTTGACAGTGAGCTAATGGCACCCACCTGCATTAGAAGCAGGAATGGTCGCCCGGTGATGCTAGGAAAGACAGGACCCCATCAGAGGGGACCCTTCTAAGTGTCTTTCGTAAAAGCTCACTGACTTTCCAGACTGAAGAGGTCACCACTATGTCATCTCTGCACCGGGTTCTGAATCTCTAGGTAAGGAAAACATAGCACATCCTTTTCAGAGGTTTCCAGAAACAGCTAACTGTCAAATGCCTGGGGGGCGGGGAGCTTTTCAAAAACCACGAATGTGCCCGCTAAGGATGTGTGGAGATGGATTCATATGAACCAGAGCCTGAATGGCGCTCACCCTTCCTTCAAGTGGAAATTCTCAAGAGAATAAAATGAGAGGCTACGTTCTGTGTCTTGATTCTCGGATAAATTCATTATTTTATGTCGTGTGGGTTGGGGCAAGGGAGCAGGACAGGGTTGGACATTGTGCTAAGAACCAAAAGTTGGACGTATGTTGAGGAGCAAGTGCACCATGGAATGACTCACAGCCTGTGCTCAGTAAGCTCGCAGAGTTTAGTACATCCAAACAGTATGAATTGTTAGATGCACTTAGCCATATGTCCCATGATGTTCTCATGGTGCTTTAAAAACACACTAGTGTACATTATGATTCTGTCCTTAAAAATCAATGGCTGGGGGTGTGCTGTCGTCTCTGGGAGACGTCAGCTCCTGGCCAAAGGGCAGGAGCCCCGGGAATAAGGGGGAGTGATGGATCGCCTCCTGTTTCACCCACTGGCCGCCCTCTTTCCCTTGTGAAAAAGCTCCTCCCTGATCCGTGTGATATGAAAGGAAGTGTCAGCCACAGGGTCTTTCCTGATGGAAAGTCCCTGTCTGGCCATACGAGTGAGCAAATGACTAGCCTTACGGATTGTGATCTCCCAAACTCTGGTTGGTCCAAGGGCCAAAAAGAGTAAAAATAAATAAATAAGTAAGCGCCTCCACAGAGTCGAGGCACATGGGCCCTGAGTGACTGTTTCCCTTCTCCCGCAGGCTGTGGCCTGGGGGACCCTGGAGGCCCAGAGCCCCTCCGCATCCTTTCACTCTCTCCCAGTCACGTGGCAACCATGGTTCGGTGTCACTGGCGCAGACCCCAGCTCCAGAGACGGGTGAAAAGAGTCGTAAGTGTAATCTGGTCCTTCTGGCCATAGTGATGGGCCCCCTCAGTGAGTGTGTAGGACTTCTGTTTGATGACTGAGGGAAAAGGGGAACCCCTTTCTTGTCCTGGACAACATGGTGTATACTTCTGTGTTACCTGAAGCTGCAGCAGCCATTAGAGTACCTGGCAAAAGTCAGCATGAGAACACAATCAAAACATGAAGGAAGACAGAGCCAAACAAAACACAGAGGCACACAGAGAGAGCCCTGATCAAACCTCACCTGAAACCCTATAAACTTCTGGAAAGCAACCTCTACTCTTGTATACCATGTAACTTGTTTTTTATGTAAGCCAATTTAATCCTATTTTCTATTACATGCAACTCAGATCTCTTAAACTGATACAGATCTTGGTGCTAAGAATGAAGAAATAAACCCCTAAAAGGTAGGCTTGACCGAGAGGAAGAGGGCCAGCAGAGGGCAGTGTGGAGCCCAGTGTTCCAGCAGGGATGTTGGTCCCAGTGCCAGTTCTCCCCTTAACTGCACTGTGATGTTCCTCACAGTAGAGAAACGTTTCCCTGTTCCCATGTTTCTACCAAAAGCAGAAAACCAAAAAGTAGTACTTCTGTTTCCAGAGAGAGGAGAGGCGGGTCTCTGGGTCTGCTTTCCTCATTTCTATGACCGCGATCTCTACAGGCATTTGAGTTTAAAAACCCTGGGACAGCCTTATGCCTGGTTTGGGGTAGTAGAGGGACATAGTGGTCAGTGAGGGGCAGGGAGTTAAATATATACTCCCTGGGGTCCTAGAACACTATCACTTAAAAATATAGAGTATCCTTAGTGCTCCTGTGGATTTCTTTAGACTCCATTTAGTCATTTTTGTTAACTAACACATGTATAAAATTAAGAGGCTATCATAATTAAGAGGGTATCATCATATAACAACTAGTTACATTATTAACATTTAACTGTTCCAAAGATTACCATTCTTGAACTTATATGGGCTCTGTCAAAGCAGCTCATGCCATTTCCTATTCTGAACTTTTTTTCTTTATTACAATAATTCCGAGCATTACTGTCAGGAAGCCATGAGGAGCTGTCAGGATCTTTATAAGAACACTTCCAAATGCAACATCAAGAAAGACTATTATGTGCAACCCAGTGCAGACAAACAGGTGACTATAGAGGTTTTGCAAGATGAGAAAAATGTGAAGCACAAAGAAATGTAGATTCATTTGTGTTTTCATTTGGCAGCATAAATTCTAGGAACAGAGCGCTAGGGGAAAATGACTGCACCCTCCCCCACAAGTAATTTCTGAAGAGTGGTATAATCAACTCGAAAACAACACCCAAGAGGAGCAACAATTAAGAGTCTGTGTTAGAGCCGTGGCCTCTGCAGACACCTTGTGCGTCGGGGTTTCTAACAGCCAGGTTTTCAGTTCTTTGGACCTCCTGAGCCAGGTCCATCCTGAACCAATGCTGAAAAACCATCACCGTCAAAGCCAAGTGTTTACAAGATCTTATCAGACGTAAATTCAGGTGATTTTACGTGGCAGTCAAGGCCAGGCAAACACCAGCCCAGGTAAACGGACATTTTTCTCTTGAATTGAAAACAACAGAGGATGAACAATGGCGGGACCACAGGGAGGAGAGAGGGGCCCTTCCGCATCTGAGTGCAGTTCTGTCCAACCAGGCAGGACAGGAGCAGTGAGAGGCTCCACCGTAGACAAGTGACTTCCCCTGGCTCTGCTTCCACTTCTTCCAGTGTGAGCTGGAGCTGATGATAGAGTCCCATCACATTGTCAGGATTCCACGGGCTAATCACGTTAAAGCTATCAGAACAGCAGCTGGTGCGTAATAAGTCCTCAATAAATGTGATTCTGTCCCTGGCCCCTAAATGCTGACATTCCTCAAGATTGCTAGTAATATCAAGACATATTGTGGGCTTCCATGACTTTTATTTCTAGGACACGGCTGCTCACTTTTTCAGAAGTAGATCATCCTCCTGCTGGCCTGGACCTTTGTTGGAAGAGGTATAACATTAATTCCCTGGGCTATTTCTCCGCAATAGTTCCTAAGGCCAGTTTCTGAGAATGTCTGAACAATACTTAAATTTTACAGTTCCATGAATTAGGATAATTACTTTCATTAAATGATTGTATTATGGGACACTTACTGGCACACAACGTAATACAATGGCTGGTGGCCACTTTGCCCTTTGGCTTTATAACAAAACTCTCCTTAAGTTCAGGAGACACTTCCTCAGACTTAGGGATTTTTTTGTACAAACAGGATGTATGTCAGGGCTAAAAATTGGGTTACTTTACAAATAGGGGGAAAGCACTGAGCATGTTACTTATAATCCTATTTTTAGTTCCACTGCCTTCCACACTGCTGCCAGAATTATATCAGAAACACAGATGGGATTGTGTTATTCTACAGCTTAATAGTCTTCAAATGGCTCCTCACTGCCTAGAAAATGTCCAAACTCCTTAACGAGCCCAGGGTTCTCAGCAATCTGGTCCCAATCTGCCCCTGTCAGCTCATCTCTCCTCACCCCTCCTTCACATTCATGTTCTGACTTCTGGATACATCATGTGCTTTCTCATGTGGGTCCCATGACTGGGATATCTTTCTTACCTGGCATATTACATTTCACCAGGCTAAACTAATACACTGTGTTATCCTTCATGTTTATTTCATCTCTCGCTGGCTTCCAGGCAGAATTCATCATTTCCTTCTCCGAGCTTGTGAGATCACAGGTGAGGTCAAAACAGACACATTCCTGCCCTTGCAGTCAGTTTAACAGCAAGTCAGACACTAATCAAGTAATATCATGAGTATATTATAAATTAAACTATGATAAGGAGACATGGTACTATATGATCATTTTGGCATTAAAAATTTTTTTTCTAAAAGATCTGAAGAATAGCAGTAAACTACATGAAGAGGAGGAAGAGTATTCTGATACAGTCTTGTGCAAAGGTCCTGTGGCAGGAAAGAGCATCACAGCGCACAAGCTGAAAGCCAGGGCAGCTGGAATGGAAAGATCACTGAGGAACCTAAAGCTGATTGATCCTGGAGAATAACACAATAGCCTTTCTTCTCAAACCTTTACCCACTTTAATCGTTTTGTTTCTAGAGGAAGATACCAAGGGATTTCAAGAAAATTCTATATAGAATTTGTCTGATCTTCAATACTCTAGTATTACCAATTTTTAATGATAAGAAGGTGAACTTTCCCTAAAGACTGCTACCACATTCGTAAATGAAATGTATCTATTTTACTCTTTTTAGTTCTTCTCATACTGCTTCTGGAAGACTGTTCATGAGCTGTCAAAGCTATGCCCAGCACTGCGGCGTTGCTCAGAAAACAAAGCAGCAGCTTGTTTCCACTGGCAGGAGGAAAGAAACGTTCTGTGCACACACCCCCGCTGCCAGACCCCTCCCCCACACGCCCCCCCCACCCCCGCCATAACCTGGAGAGGCCGAATGAACGAGCTGCTGGGAAATGGACGGCCCCGAGTTTACTCCAGGTTCCTTTCTTTACAAGACTTCTAGTGTCATTGCGCTTAGAAAACTGAGAGTATTGTTCTGAAAGTGAATACTAAAAAAAAAGTCCTCGAGAGATTCGTTTGCGAGAGACTTTTCATAGTAAAAATAAAGGGGATCATTGCTCTCTCGGGGTTGATTGCCAAACAAGGGTTATTCTGAGTGATGGATTTAGGAATCCTGTGTGCATTACACTTACAGTTAAAAAATGCAATGATTTGACCTTTACTTACTTACTCATTCAACAGGTATTTACTAAGTATTTACCTTGGCCTTGTCACTATGGAAACTATGGTCAGAAATGCTACATACTTGCAATTTATATATTTTATTTTCTTGACTCACATAACTGAGTGTCATGGGAAACAAAGTAACCCTGGAAAGACTTGCACATCTGTTTAAGTCGTTGGGCCTCCAAATGCACACGTATCAGGTGCTAATTTCCATTTTGCGATCGAGGACATTAGCCACAACTAATTATAGTGCTGGTCACAGCACTGAGAGATGAGGCGGCAGGAATTGTGATGATGAGTCCAGGATGAAAGCACTTCATCACTTTTGATAGAATTAGAACGAAACTTTCCATTCTGTTGGTGTGAAGTACATTACCGAGGAAAGCAAAAATGTAACTGGTCTCTCTCCATTCTAAAATTAGAGGGATTTTTGTTTTTACTAAGTGTCTTTGTTGGAGCTTCTCTAACGATTCAGGACAAGAAGTCCCAACGCTTAAGGCACGTAAGGGCAGGAAGACGGTGGAGTTAGGGCAGGCGGGGCTGTGCCGGGTAGGGACCCCGCTGGTGACTATAAAAGGAACCGGCACCTGTTTGCTCACAAGCAAACTGGCCTCCACTGGGCACGAAAGCACAGTGTTACCCAGTCCCCTACTAAGTTCCACTTTATGTTCTCTCTGTTCTTGTTAAACAAAACCTTATTTGACTGTTGCCTGGATACCAGAGTCTCCAAATTGTATTGCAGAGTTCATACTTCTGTCTCCATCTGTCAGGTCTTTAAGTTCTTATAATATCAAACACTCAACCTAGAATTTATGGTTGTGGGGGCACTGAGTACCCTCTGAACAGAAATAGGAGAGATGGTGGTTTGTTTTTTCCCCATTAAATCGGTGTTTCACAAATAGTGGTCTTTGTGATTTTGGAGACCACAAACTCTTCGATATTTTATTTTCAACCAAGGGTCTCCCTGCTTCTTGGGTTTGTGTGTGTTTGGATTAACTTTTTGGAAATAGCACATGTGTAACAGGAGGACCTCTTTAAAACCAGATCCTTGAGAATTTTGAAATGCTTATGGGTAGAAGCTGGAAAGAGGTAAAAACTGACATTTAAAACCTGCCAAAGTATTCCATCTTGAAAAATATAGTAACTTTGATTCTCTTCCGAGACCTGCTGTTTCTTTGTTCTTATGACTGAGTGGACATCCTCAGCTAAGAAAATAAAAAATAAACATTAATTCATTCTCTCTGGGCACCAGTGTGAAGCCTCACAAACCCTTCGTGCTGGTGTAATGGACGGGCAGCCGGCGGTTGGACGGCCGATACACGTGGGGCAGAGTCTCTGCAGACATCGCTGTCTTTCTGTCGAGCAGCCACTGGGGCTGAGAAAAAAAATGTTTCTTTTTCCTGAGGAATTTTGTGTGCACTCTGCCTACAAAGTGTCCCTGGTTTGGATGAAGAAATTGTATTTTTGTTTGAGCAGAAACTCTTAGACAAGATAAGGAGTTGAAATCAAGAAGCCTGGAGAAAGGATTGATGTAGATTTCTTCAAGTCAAATTGGAAAGGGGACTCAAAAGAAATTGGGTAGAACTTGATGATGTTCAAGCAGAAACAGTCCGCTAAAGCCCTTGTGCTGTTCCATGCAAGGAGGCCCAAACTTTGAGGACTACACGGACTTTACCATTGTGTTCTGAGGTGATTAACTTACTGAGGCCGGAGTGTATGGTCATAAACCCTTCGAGTAGGGTTGGGACTTTTCGAGAAGGCAGTGGATATCTCACTGTTGGTGCCCTGAAAAGAGATAGTTCCAGGAATAGCTGAAGAAACACTTGGACTTTAGTAAGAAGGAAAATTACTTACTTGTTTCTTGCCTGTGACTATTTTCAATAAGCCTACAAGTAAGAGACAAATTCTGTTGCCACCAAGGTATGAGGATCAAGCCCTTGCCAGCCACAGGGAGACCGTCTGGGGAGCAGCCCGCCCTGAGCCGAGCACGGACGTCGCAGTAACACTTCCTGGGAAAGAAGCCTGGGTCTGTGGCTTCTGAAAGTTGCCCCACCTCCTATCACTTGTATATTTTCTGTGCTGTGCTTCCTTATGCCCAAACTTGCAGTCGAATCCAGTTTGGGGAGCGCAGCCTGAGGGACGCCTTCCAGAATGCTGGAGTGAAGAGCTCTGAGAACCTGCTGTGCTATGAAAACAATGAGAACACAGAAAAAAAACTGTAAAAATCATCCTGCTCAGAACTCTAGAAATTAACTAAAGACTTGCAACAATCCAAGTCACTTTATTCGAGAAAAGATGGCTGAATCTCAGTAAGAGCAGGGAGTTTCATGGCGACTTAACTTGCCCTAACCCTGTTCTCCTCTCCCCAGCTCCGTGGTCTCCTTGCAAATCAATAGCCTGAAGCTATGGCAGCTCTGACTACCAGCGGCCTCGCAGCCCACAGCCCATGGAGGGAGCAGAACAGGCTTGGAGCTCTGCAAAAGCCTTGTCATGCATTTCGCTGAAAAGCTCCGTTCTCAGGACTGGTCTAGATTTGTCCTGACTCAGAGCTCATTCTGTGAGAGCAGCTTTATCTTTAGATGAAAACAATGAGCACCAATTGTACAACAACACAGCTCCCGCGGCGTTACCAGTTAGGGGTAACAAGAGGCTGACCACAAAACTTGAAAGAAAAATCTGGGGTTTGAGACGTCCATGGAGAGCTTTGAAAAACTCCTTTACATCCTGGGAATGCAGGAGGCCATGCCATTATTCAGGAGCCACGTGCATGCCCAGGGAGACTTGAGAAGACTCCAGTCTCACACATAAACAGCAGAACAGTAGGGATCGTTGAGAGGGGTTATTGAGCGACAGGAAGCATGAGTGAGTCTCCTGGGACTAGAAGTATTCTGTTTCTTGGTCTGGATGTAGGATGCACAACTCTCTTGGTTGTTAAAATTCCCTGGGTTGTATACTTAAAATATGTGTACTCTATAGTACATATATTGTTCCTCAATACATATTTTATTTTAAATCACAGGAAAAAAGGAATTTTAAAATATGATTAACCCCCCAAAAGAGATGCCAGGGGTGCATGTGCACAGGGGAAAGACCACACGAGGACAGAGGGAGTAGGAGGCCATCTCTCTGCGAGCCACGGGGAGAGGCCTCAGGAGGCACCCACCCTGACACCCCGGCCTTGGACTCCCCAGCCTCCAGGACTATGTAAAACTTCCTGTTGTTTAAGCCATTCAGTCTGTGGTGTTTTGCACTGGCAGCCCCAGCAAACGAATCTACATGATTTGTTTTAGAGATTATTATTTTAAAATTGTTCCTAATTTTAACACTATTTTAGAGAGTTCTTTCTATGTGGAAACTGCTTCTTCTTTAGGGTCTCAGAATTTATTCCATCTTGCTTCATCATGATCCTTTAAATCTTAGTGAAGACAGCAATAAGACATATTCACGTGATCAGGTGAGAGGTGGCGGCCTGTTTCCCAAGGGTGCCTGGACTGCGCTGCCATCCGTGCGCAGGTGGGCTCAGGTCAGGGAGACGGTGCTGTGCAATGCTCATTGGTGAGGGCACCCAACCAAGCCTTCCCACAGGCTGTGCTTGTAAACCTGTGAGTGTCATTTTGATGTAATTGAGAAGCAACCTAAGAGTCCAAGTCCTTTCCTGCCTACTTCCACCAGGTCTTCTCTGTGGCAACCAATTTTTATTGCCAAGCAGACAAAGGTTTTATCATTTTTGAGTTAAGGTGTTTGTGCTAAACCAGCCAGGAAATCAGCGGGAGCAGAGGGAGAGGTTATCCAGTCCTAAGCAAGCAAGAAGGGAAAGTTCAGAATCGTCTCCAGGATGTCTCGGCAAAAATGACCCACATTCTATTCCATAAGACATTAAAGAAGAAATTTTACTATTTGGAAACATTACAATGGCAACATAATGTTGTGTCCTTGTGGAGTTCAATTGTTGCTTCTTAGCTACCATATTAACTTGTAGATACCTTCCTACCCTTTCTGATCTTGAAGTGTTTCTAGAAACTACCAAATTTTGGCCACCAGGCAGTTTGTGAGTTCCTGTAGGAAAAACGGGGTATAAATGGGTCGGTAACACAGGCTGAGTTTCCCATGTCACCAGTTGACTCATCACTGGCAGCAGGAGCTGCGTGTAAGAATCTACGCCTGGTAGACTCGGTCGAAGCTGACCACCTTGATGGTCCACTGTGACTACGCTGACGGCAACCTCTGCAGCACCCTCCAAGGGCACACTCCACCCTTAACTCGTCCAGTGAGGCTATCAGACAAGTGGTCCCTCCCCACTATTCCATCAGGTAACGTGGCAGGAGCCTCGGGGCTGCTCTCATCCAGAACATCTCTGGATTCGGTGATGCTCTGTTTGATGCCCAAGAGGCTGTGTACAAACAGTAATCCTGCCACGAGTGCCTGACATTGCCAAAAACACATGGCAAGAGAGAAGTATGCTTATAGCGCAAAGGGGTGTGCACATGTATTTTTAAACAAACCACAGAGTTAAAGGCACAGTTACTGCTTTTGTCTCCTTCATATCTGAGTCTGCACTGTGAGAAAACAGCCAATCCTAATGTGTTGCTTAAAAGTAAAGAAACTGAGACCCTCATTTTATAAATGAAGTCCAAAGACTCTGAAAAGCAACCTATGTTCTTTTTTGCTTTACAGCAGACAGAGGGACCCAGAAATACCCTGGCTCCTTCTTTCCTCCTGCCCCCCAGTCTCCCACCAAGGCCTCTCAATGGTCAGACTTCCATGAAAGCCAGAGGATGGGGGAGTGGGGAATGTAGAAAGTGCTGTCTACAGTGGTTATGCCATCCTCCATAGAGAGGGCAGAGGAAAGAATGGCTCTGATTGCAAATACGTGAAGCCTGGGGCAGAGAACCAGTCAATGAAAGTATGCATGTGTATAAACACACACTTACCGAGAAGCTTCTAGAAGTCAATCTACATGGAAAAATGTTAGTTTTTTCCTGTGTTATGATAGTTTTAATTTTTTAATTTGATTGTATTTTCTGATTTTTCTTTCATGTGTATATATACATATATATTACTCTAGTTATTTTTTAAAGATTACAAGTTGTTCTCAAGAGTTATGCATTAAAAAGGAAGTAACAATTGCAAACATTTGGCCAACAAATCATGGCTGCTTTCATAAAAGCTTTTATATTGCTATCCATGCCCATGTTGTCCAGAAGGCATGCAGGTGTAACACATCACGACAAATAGTCACGTGCTTCAGAGTGGAATATTTACAAGGACAAGTCTTTTTGCTACTAGTGGCTGCCCCTTATAATAACACATGAACTCATTACTGTGCCAGCAGATGGACTCCTTCCTCTTAGCACAGCTCTCACCTCCTCCAGGGTGGGGGAGAATTTAAAGGCCAGAAGTAAAGAAATGGTTAAAGGCAAGAAAACTTCATTCATGCACTGGCTGGTGTGGCTCAGTGGGTTGAGTGCCGGCCTGCAAACCAAAGGGTCACTGGTTCGATTCCCAGTCAGGGCACATGCCTGGGTTGTAGTCCAGGTCCCTGGTGAGGGCACACGAGAGGCAACCACACATTGATGTGTCTCTCCCTCTCTTTCTCCCTCCTTTCCACTCTGTCTAAGGTAAGTAAATAAAATATTTTTAAAAATTTCCTTTAAAAAAAAGAAAACCTCATTCAGCCACTGTCTCGATGGTTCAAATATATTCTGTCTCTGTAAAAGTAATGTATAACTGCAGGATCATCACAAGGCTGGCCCCAAGCAATTCACAGAAAGGTGCTGATGGACAAGGTTTCCCTTAATGTACTTAAAGGAGGCAGCTCTGTGCACGGGAAGACACAGAGAGGGAGTAACACAGCAGCCCGTCCAAGCTTCCAAATCTCTGTGAATACCCCATGATGCTGGGAGCACAGAGGAGATGGAGGGCTTTTAGGGAAGCTCTCCTTCACCATTCTCGCAGCTGTTATAACCACATGACCCTGCCTACCGTCTGCAGGTGCTGGCCCCCTGCTTGCCTGTCCAGCAGCTACGAGTAATTTCTAATAACCCCAACACATTCCCCAAAGCCTCTTGATAGGCTGAGAGACTGAGTGAAGTGAATGTCAATTTGCCTGGCATACTGCCCCCTCGTGCCTTGTACATCAATCTTGGCTGCCCATTGAAATCACAAGGGGAGCTTTCTTTAATACCAGTACCAGGGCCCCGTGCCTAGAGATTGTGAATAAATGAGCCTTGTGTGGACCTGGAGCATCCACAGTTCTAAACACTTGTCAGAGGCAGCCAGGGTTGAGGATCGCAACCCAGAAAGAACCAGACGCCAATCTACCAAGAGGTATTTCTGAAAACACTTTTTAATAGGCATGCATGAACCTCCCACTGGAACCTATATCAAAGGTTCTCTGCCTCTCTCCCCCAAGCAAAGACTAAATGGAATTTTTCATTTAACTTTAGAGACCTTCAAAAAGCCATTTGCTTAACTATTGCATTCACTCAAAAGAAGTTCAAAGGAAGCCCAGTCTACTCAGCCTGCTGCTGGGCAGTGGCCGAGACCTTGTACCCCACACAGAGTGGAGTGCAGGGTTCGAGAAGGCTGAACCATGCACCTATCCCCCACAGGTGTTTTGACATACTGCAGCTCTGTTAGTTTTTAGTTCCCACCTGAGACATGTCCATATTAAAAGTTAGGCGTACACACACACCATACAGATAAACCTTCTGGTCTCAGCCCAAGTCCTGCTTTGAACAACGGAACCTCAGCTATGTTACTTCTCTCATTTCACTGGTGGAGAAACTGAGAAGGGGATCACTTTAGTTTTCAGCTCAAATGTGTCTTCTCCCAAGCAAGCATCCCAGACTCCCCCGTAAGTGACATTAAAGCCTTGGTTGTAGACACCCACCATCCCCTCTGCTCCCTGTATCAGACCACCTTCCGCCCTGTCTTACAGCAAAACCCCGGCACTATCCCATTAGTTGCAAGTCCCTTGAAGGCAGAAAGAGACTGTACTCTCTGGTTCATCATCGTATCCCCAGCGCCAGGGACTGTGTGTGCCACATTTTAGGGGAGGTGATGGCTCTTCCTTCATTTTTATCAAGTAACTGCCATTTTCTTCATGCATGGAGCCAGATATCCTAATTTCTCTCTTACAAAAACACATTCCATCTTGAGGAACATGATAAGAACATACATTCTTTCAAATCCATGTCACTGCCACTATGCATAAAAACACCTTCAGAACTGACTTGGACGTTTGGAAGGAGTCTAATAATCAAAAAAAAAAATCTTTACGACAACTGAGTAAGACTTCAGCATGTAGCCCAAATCGTGTCAGAAAGAATTACCGAGGTTTTTATTTCTAAAAGAAAAGAACATGGGAAGGGAAATGAGTTGAAAAGTGAGCACAGGCATCAGAGGCAAATTGAAGGGGAGCCTTCTGGCTGGGACGCTGGAGAATTTTTACATGATTACATGCAATTTTGGCAGGAGCTTACACGCTCACTGGTTTGAGAGTGCTTGAAAGAAAGTCAGCAGCCTGTTGTGACTGAAAAAAAATACAACTGTGAGATGAGCGCCAACAGCACACAGTACTAATCATGAATACCTAGAAATCCACCTAATTTTCTCAGTTAAAAATAGTGTGGAGGATGTCTAGTGCTCCCTGGCAGCCGCAGTGGTTGGGGGGGGGGTCCCCCGCTGGGCAGAGGACGTTGGCCCTCAGTGTCATCCTGGCTCTGTGACCCTCCCCCACTGACAAAAGACCCTCAGTAAAATGGTTTGTTTTTTTAAAAAAGATATCTTATGGAATGTATATTTTCAGAATCTCACACTTTTTCCAATATTTTCACTTTTCATCAAGCAAAGGTACATTTAAATCATTATTTTAAAAGAAAGTATGTTCTTGTTAAAATATGCTCTTTCCCAGATTCCACAACTTTCTATACCCTTGAATATATGGATTTTTGACTCTGTCTGTGTGTGTGTGTGTGTGTGTGTGTGTGTGTGTTTACAGAGACAACTGGTTCTCTGCAGACACAGGGTCTCTGCTAGGTGAGCTGTGTCTTTAAAAATTTTTTTTTCTTTCACATAAAAATGTAGAAAAGACCCTATTAAGTCTCTTTCAAACAATTCTATAGAATTATGTTGTGTTCTAATTCATTATTTTCTGTTTTTATCTTTATTAACTCCTGTCTTCTGCTTTTTTATTGCCTTTGTAATTCTTCCTCTAGATTTTTGTGCAGAGGACATAACTCACTTACTTTTATTGCCATAGTATTGAATGTCTTCTGCATCCCATTCTGGCATATTAATGGCTATGCAACCACATCCTGAAGATCTAACACAATGCAGCAACGAAGCACATCGCAAACACACATGGGGCACAGGTTGAATTGAATTATATCCATATCATTATGCAGCCATGAAAATAAATGAGTGAAATCTATACAGGTTGCCTGGCAGAAATATCTACAAAAATTTGTTCAGTGAGAAAAATAATAGGCATAAGAGACTATATAATTTTCTCTAAAACAAAAAGTGACAAGCCTTTAAATAACATGTTCAAATATGGCTACATGTTCATAGAGAAAGACTGGAAGAATAAACATATTAGTTATTTCAGGGAGGAGGGAGAGCATATGAAAACAAGAATACACACAGAAAATGTTTTTAAAATATGACAGATAGAAAGAATGATATGGTCACATTTAAGATAAATTATACATGAAAATAAATATAAAGTGGAAGTCAGAAAGATGGCCACTAAAATATTAAATCCTGTACCTCAACATGGCCTAACCTCAGGTGTTTTTAACTTCCTCCCTTATATTTTTCTAATTTTTATTAGTTTTTTATCTAATATTTTATTGTATTGTTTTCCATTACCATTCAGTCCCCTCATACCCCTCCTCCCAACCCCCTCCCTGCAATCACCACACTGCTGTCCACGTCCGTGAGTTCTCTCTCCTTTTTGCTTGATCCCTCCGCCCCCTTCCCAGAGGTGTGCTCCTGCTCTCCATCTCTGAGTCCGTCTCTGTTTTCCTTGTGTTCAGTGTGTTCATTAGATTCCACTTATGAATCTAACTGGCTTTTGCCTTTCTCTGACTGGCTTATTTCACTTAGCATAATGTTCTCCAGGTCCATCCATTATAAAGGGTAAGATTTTTCTCCTTTTTATGGCCGAGTAGTATTCCGCTGTGTAAATGTCCCATAGTCGTTTTATCCACTCATCTGTTGAAGGACACTTGGGCTGCTTTCCTATCTTGGCAAAAGAAAAACAAAAAATCATTTTATGATATGGAGAAACCTTCTCATAGTTACACTCATCTCAATTGGTTCTCATTTACACCAAAATATATTTATATATTTTCTGCTACCACTATCCTATTTTCCATAGAGATTAAAAATCTCTCAAAGAGAAGCTAATTTTTTACCTGAGTTGACAAGGGCTGTCAGCTTTGCAGAAAGTGGTAAGAGTAACATTTTTTTCCTTTTGATCAGAAAACCTAGGAAGATTTAGAAGGTGATTTAATAATATTTATTTTTAAATAAATATTCTGTAGGAATGAGTAATGCTTCCCTTAATCTCAAAATTGTTTAGGAATGTATTAGAGTTCCATGGGATCGAGAACCCCACAACTGTAGAGCAGCATGGCAAAACTGCAAAGGCTTTAGAGAAGCATCAGAAAAGATCACCGAGGGATCTGAAAAATAAAACGTACAGGGCAAAGTTAGAGGACAATATTGTTCAGCAACATACTTGAGGGGAAACTGAATAATCATCTTCACATCTACAAACACCTCTGTACAGAAGAAGGAGGCCAGCTGGTTCCCATCTTCATTAATGATGCGACCAGAGGGGAAGGGAGAGGAGGAAGTCGCAGCAGATGAGACATGGGATAACTACAAAGACCCAGTGGCAAGATTTGTCAAACATGGGATGAGTTACTGAGAAGGGTTGTGGGATTAGCTCTTCCTTCTCCTAAGGGGCACTTCTCCCATCCATCTGGAATGGTTTAAAGGCAATCCAGCCTCAGGAGAGGTGAATGTCTTCACGACTTACAGGCTCATCAGACATTGCTGTGCATCTAGTGCAGACCAATCTGGACGATTGCATTCCCCTCCATCACTCTCCACCCCAGTGTCCGGTGATGGACTATTTACTGTAAAAGTTTACAAGACAGCATGGCAAAGATTGGCTGCAGCAGGCAATTTAACAGAGAGTGGGCCATGGCACAGCGTAAACCTGGCTCCACTACACACAACTTCAACAAAGAAATTTCAGTGTGTCCTGTAAACCTAATTAAAGTGTTTTGCTGGTTTTCTAAACAATTTGTTTTACTTTGGACCATTCTATTGATACAGGATCTGAAAGCAGCTGCAAAGCAGAGCCTTTTAACAAGACGACTATGTGTTATTTTGCAACCATATTTCACATATAGTTGCTTGTTTTTACCATTTGTAACATGAATATTATTAAAGTAACAATAAAGAAAAGATCAAAGATTATCCCACTGCGATATGAGACAAGGATCAAGGATTCTGCACTGAGTACTGTGAAGAAAACTTTGGAAATCAGGCTCAAAAACTAGTAAAGAAACCTAAAATGTCTTAGAAATAGCCAGTACTTATAATTTAAAAAAAACTTTAATGGTGGTTTAAGAATATAGAACAAAAGATTTACTATTTTAACCATTTTAAGTACAGTTCAGGAGTGTTAAAAACATTCATATTTTTGTGCAACAGATCTCTAGAGCTTTTTCATCTCTGCAGAACAGAAATGTAAACCCATTAAACAACTCCCAGTCCTGGGCACTGACCCCCAATCCTGGAAACCACCATTCTTTCTGTTTTCCTTGAATTTGACCACTTTAGATACTTCCTATAAGTGGAATTATATAGTATTAATATTTGTCTTTTTGTGACTGGCTCATTTCACTTAACCTAATGTCCCCAAGATTCACCCACAGTGTAGCATGTGGCAGAATTTCTTTGTTTTTTTGAGGCTGAATATGTTCCATTGACTATGTATACCACACTTTGTTTATCTAGTCATCTGTGGGTGGATATTTGCTATGGGTCCTAATTTTTTTTATATAACAACAAGTATTTTTAAAAATGTGTCGGTTATCATGTTGTTATGTCTCTGCTCTAAACCTACTCTTGTACTCTTTTGGAGCTAATGGGACTTACAACTCTGTAAATGCAATTTCTGCTTGGCCCACTGACTCCCTACTAGGATCTGTCAATAGGGAGCATTAAAGGGAGCACACTAGGCTGAAGGAGGTTGCATTTTGCACAACTACAGGGTCACCCCAGGAACGGTCCTTGCCTGGCCAGGCAGTTCCTTCCAGCACTGTACCAGCAACTGAGCAGTTTGTAGGGTCAGCATCATTGCACCTCCTCAGGGACAGCAATACCAGCAACACCAATATCTCCTCCCAGCCACCTGAATGGCACCTCTATATGTCCCTCCTCCCAGCTTCTGCATTTTAGTAACTTCAACATCAGGCCTCTCGCCCACAGCTTTCGTTAAGGGTGGTAGCTGCTTCCTGCAGTTACTAATTCTGAGGTACATTGGTATTCTTTTCTCACCTTTCCAGCTACCCAGTCAACAACTCCCTATCAAATGTGCTCTGTTCAAATAGCTGGTCTGGTTTCTACCTGCTCACTACTCCTGAACTGATACAGAAATCATGCAAAGATACTTCCCAATCTTCTCAGAACCTTCCAGAAAGGAAGAACAAGCATAAGGAGTGTCCAAATAATTGAACAAATTTATTCACACACTCATAAGATAATGTTAAAAGGAAATGCAAGTTGTTCCAAGAGGACAGAGGCAAAGCCGCTACCCCTGAGGAGAGTGAATGGAAGGCGGAGGGAAGACACAACATACCTGTGCAGGGTCAATGTGCAGGAAGCGCTGGTGCAACTTCAGGTGAAGTCTCTGCTCAGAGGTTAGAGCTGCCCTGCAAAGTGCTGGGGCTGCCCTCCGACCTCCTCTCTGGCTTTCTCCACAACCATCCATAAAGTTAAGAAAAAGTTGGGAAAACAAAAACTCTGTGTGTGTGTGTGTGTGTGTGTGTGTGTGTGTGTGTGTGTGTATTCTTCTATCTCCTTTACATTCTAAAGTCTTCAAGAAAATAACAATGAAAATTTTGTCTTGAACACTGTAACTCATTCAGCACTGAGGGGGACACAGCCTAAGAAAACTTAGTTATTGGCAGTCAACAATCTAGGTCTCTGTTTCCCACAAAATTCATTCCCATGGGAGATGTGTATGAGTTGGTATAGGAATAAATCCACAGGTGCTTATCAGAATAATAGTAGTAACTAACATTTCCTGCACAAAGGCTATGTACCATACATTGTCCTGATTGCTTCTTATGCATTAACTCCAATTCTTCAACAATATCCTTATTATTATAACCATCACTTTGCTGATGTTCAAAAAATTAGGCTCAAAGAGAATTTATGAACTTGTACATGGCTCGCAAGTAGGGTTTCATCTAAGATTCATCAAATACAAAAGCCTGTGGTTGTCTCTGTATTGGCCCATGCTACTGCCCATCTTTATGAAAGAAACTAAAATTTCAAGAAAATATTTTGTTAACCTACTGATTTATCTTCTATTTAATTATTGTTTCAAATATAATGCTTAAGAATTAAAAATGCATTTGCTTTTAAATATCAATTGGCTCTTCCTTGAAAGTAGAAAGATATTATTCATATTTTATGATAATAGGCATAATATAAAGTTATACATTAAACTTAGGGGAGTTAGATGATAATATTATTCTTCTGGAGAATAATATACCAGTAGTACTTAGTCAAAAAAAAATGTGCATATACCTTATCACCATGCTATCTCACCCCTGGGTATATAACCCAGAGAAAGTATCACACAGTCCAGAAGAATCTTCAGTGCAGTTTTATGGTTGCAGAAAGTGAGCGATCTCCATGCCCATACAGTGGAGCAGTGAGGTAAATTGTGATGAATGCATGCTATTGAGTTCTATGCTGGAAAGCTTTAAAAACAAAAAAAAAATCACATTTTCAGACTCCCTTGCAGCTAGGACTCTGTATCTACCCTCTCAGATGTCCTTTTACAACACTGTGAAAGTAACAGGGATGTGGAGGCTAGGATTCTGCTGCATCAGCTGCATCTTCTGCTAAACAAGGTCCTGAAGATGTCTGTTTTTGCTGCCACAGCTTCCTAGCCACACCAGTCTCTGGCTGTAGTAGGACACAACACCGGCCGCTCCCCAGTTCTGTAGTTTCATGGTAGCCTTTGAGTTCTTAAAGTAATTCTCCCAGGCTCAATTTTTAACCCTCCCAAGAATTCTGTAAATTGTTTATCACCCTGTAATAAATACATTTTTGGCTTATAAATAAACTCAGTAGAAGAATTTCTGTTCTCTGCCCTGACAACAAAACATCATATCATTTTCTGCCTTGAAAAGGATGCTTTGGACATAGCTTGTCAGGATCTATGAAGAGCAATCTACATTTCCATGTCAGAGTAAATAGTTTTTAGCAGATTTTCTGCCTTTTTTTTTTGCTAAAAATAAGACTTTAGAGTCTAGTATGTTTCAAGGTCAGTATATTTGGTGTTAAAAATAAAGTTTCTTAAGACTAAACGTGCAATGATATCTCCTACTAGCTACATATACAAAATGTTTAGAAATATGACCCAGCTAAATCACCAGGCACAAATATGACTTTATTTATACCAACATATTTTGTGCAAGACTTGCAGGCACCTCAAGGGAAACCTTGAATCATGTTCTGTTTATTTTTGTTTTACTTTATAGTCCAAGCTAAAATTGAACACACTTTCTTTGTTTGTCTAGTTTTACTTTAGCTTATGTGAAGTTAACTATGGAATTTGAGGAACCTGAAGGAAGCTTAACAGATTTCCCCGTAGCAAACCTAACATCTGTATCACTGTATAGGATATGTACTGAGGCACCTTCCCAGCTAGAAGCAGCAATTTTCAATGTCAAAGGAGGGAGCAACATTTAAAGCTAGTTTTACACAAGGATACACTATTTTATAGAAACGGCACATTCCTGGTAGGCTGCCTTGGTAATGAGGGAAGCAGCAGGACCAGTAAAAAGCACTGAGAGGCCAGTGGATGGAAACCACCAATGAATGGCTACCATTTCCTAACCACTGCCCCTACTGACCAGTGGCCCCAACCCTTGGGATGTACCTGAACTTTAGGCACCAAGAGTGGGCTTCTCTCACCCCTGTCCTTAATACTGCAGCCAGTGTCTGGGGAAAGGAATTAGAAAACAATATATAAGGTCTGGCAGAAGTAAGGGCTGCTTGAGTGTGGTTGGCTAGGGTCATAATATAGGTATAATAATTTCTGGTTTTAATTTGAACATTTCACCTAAAATGTCATATGGTGTGCCTGACTGTGATAGTGTTATGTTACAGAATTATATGTTCATAATTTTGTAATAAAAACGGGTGTTATTTGTGCCAGACCCTATATATATTCTCATTTGCCAAATGCAAAATGGAAAAGCTTAACTCAACATTCTAGAAAGAGAAGGTGATCATACTCAACAGCATTGCATTTGCTATTTGCTTTAACTGTTAACTGCTGAACTTGAGAATTAAAAAACCTGCCTGTGAGTGCCCACCCTACTACTTAGTCTAGCTCTGAGGCCTTGATCAAACCCCTCAGTACAGGTTTCTGTTGCTTCACTGTGGGAATCATTGCTTCCCGGTCTAATCACAGGACTAGGGTTAGAGTGACATAAAATATTGCACACGAGATATCCTTAAAACTTGAGAAAAACCATACAATTTTCAGGTGTTAGCATAGAAATATGTTATATATTCTTGTCACCCGTGTGATGACTACCAAGTTTTGAAAACAGCATCTGCTCCAAAAACTGTCGCCGCCAGACGCGGACCATACTTGCTGCAGTAAATATTTATCAGCCATAATCATCTGCTGGATGACTGCATGCACAAGTGAGCGGAGTGTGCTCCGAGGGAGTGGGGCTCCTTGGAGTCACAAGGCAAATGCACAACATATATTACCCAGAGCTGCGACAAAGGAGAACAGATGCTTCTTTGCCTGGTTGTCTGCCTTTTGGACTCAAACTGCAGCAACTAAACTGTAATCCCTTTTTAAATCCCTTGCAGGTGTTTTACTTGGCTCCTCTGCTCTAGCTCTGATGACTTTCCACACTCTGGAATCTGTGGTAATGGCTGATGATGATATGTGATGACATTAATTAAATTACGAAAGGGAGGAAAATGTGTGTCATGGCTGCTCCCAGTGACTACAAAACATAAATCTTGTGTCTACAATGATATTAGGGCTGTTAGTAATAAATGCGTGGTAATGCCCAGTGTCCTAGCAGCCTCACTGGTATTTTTCCGAAGTCAATTCACTGGATGGTGCATCTGTGTTAGTAACTACACAGCCCTCTATTGCATATACACAGTCATTGCCGGGCCTGTGAGCAGGATTTAATACTGCAGAATTCCAGAGGAGCACCGACCACATGGTCGCAGCACAGTGGTGCCTACATGCGCCGTACACAGCCTACAGGCTCTTAACAATCTCCCTGGTTGTGAAGTGGACAACAATGCTTCCACCACCTCCACACACACACATTACGTACTTTCTTCTATTCCTGACCACTAAAGAATGGGGAAATGATTTTATAAGATGAGTATTGAGCATTTCCTTTTTTAATTCTTCTTTTCCTAGGATCCTCGCAGAAGATTCTCAAATGACCCTGAGATATGAACTTAGTTGTTTATATTATACTCACCAGAAATCACTTTTCAAACTCAGTGAATTACAATAGTGATGACATGTTTAATGCACAGGGGCTTATTTGGTTTTTCATCTGAATTTGAAACAAAGTTTGTGAGCTCTTGAAGTTATTTCTGGATGAATATTGTATTAAAAAAAAATCTTAAGACTACACCATCCCAAAGCAAATAACGTTAGAAATAAGAAAGCTTGCCAATTTAGAATCTCTGTATTTTGATGTAGACACTCTGACTGTCTGGAAAGAGTCCTCCTGAGGATTACATGAAGCACATGCTGTTTCACTCGTGCAAAAAAACTTCTCCTAACACATTTACAAATCTTTGGGTGGAAACCGTTTTAAGAAAACTTCTTCTCCAGTAATAGCATATCCTCGAGCCCCGTTCCAGATGTGCTAAATCGGCAGCTCTGCCGTGGGAGGGGGTGATGAGGGAAACAGCAAACTGTGTTTTAACAAGTCCATTGGGTGGTTCTGATGAGATGGTTCTCAAAGTTTTGCCAGCCTGCATTTGTATCTCTAGGTGATACAAATGCTACTGGTCTGGGACCACATGTTTCAAAAACAAAACAAAACAAACAAACAAAAAACCACTCCTCCACAGCATTTGTAAAATCCTATTATCACTAGAAGAGTCTGATCAGCTAAAAGAAGCTTTTCCAAGAAATCTGAATAAAATCACCAGTCACTGAAAAATCTCTGTGTAGATTTTCTTTCTTTCATAGAGACAGTAGACAGTAAGTAGATGGGAATATAACGGCATCTCCTCTTCCCATAGGAAAGCTCCCAATTGGTATTTCAGTAGTTCTGTTCTCTCCCCTAATGGCTGGGTCTTGAAATCTCCAGGTTCTGCTGCATTTTGGTGTCTCTCTATAGCTATTCCCCCACTAAGCTACTTCAGGCACTGTTTGCCTCCATCACTCTCCATAGGTGGTAGATGCGGAGAGAGGTGAGACTTGGTTCCAGGATCACTCCAGCCTTGTTGTACAAAATGGGCAAATGCCAGCCAAGTGATTAAGTCCTTAAGCAAAATAGAGAAGGAGGTTGCCACTTTGCAGAATTCCCGAGGAGCACCAATCACATGGCTGCAGTACAGTGGTGCCTAGAGATGCACACCATGCATAGCCAACAGGCCCTTAACAATCTCCCTGGTTGTGAAGTGGACAACAATGCTTCTGCCGCCTCCACACACACACAAAAAGTACTTTCTTCTATTCCTGACCTTTACTTACAGTGCCTAACACTAACCATCTCACCCTCTGTCCTAAGGAGAGAGCAACACGGATAACTACTCCTAGATTCCAGTAGCTGACAGCTATTGGGATGCCTCCTCGGCCATGGCCCTTTCTCTGACACCACATTTTTACCCAAAGTACTGGACCCCAACAGCTGCTCCCACACTACGTGATAAATAGCTAATTAGATATGGGTGGCACCTAACGAGGGAAAGAGACTACACTGGCTGACTCACGGCCAGTAAAAATCTTTGTCAAGAATTTAATTAAGAGATATGGAGACTAAGTACTGGGAACTGCATCATATCAATGCAAATCATTAGCAATAAAGTCCAGTGAAGTACTCAGTTTCCTGAAACTGGCCAGGTTCCCGCTCTTCGTGAAGGCTAATAGCTTTTGTTGGTTCTACGAGGTGCTCTGTTCTGCTTTGTTACTGGTTATACGGTGATACTCCACCCTCCCCACTTTCCCAAGAATCTCCACACTTTTATCTGCTCTGGGCTCCAGGAGCTGCCCAAGGCACATGGTGTCACTCTGGTTCTCGTGCTTCCTGGCTTCCATGGGAGCTGGCCAATGAGACACCTGCAAGTCATCAGAGGGTGGAGAAGACAGAAGCCACAGTATTTCTTCCCTCCTCTCCTCCTCCATGTTTCAGTGCCTTCTCTGCTAGTAGCTCCATCCTCCACAGCTGCATCTCTTACCAGGAAATCCCTCTGCTAAGAAGTCAGCTTTCACTAGCTATGGTAGCACTAATTTCTCTCTTCTCCCCTCAGCCCTAGGGGTGGTGCTGGCTTCTCACTGGCTGGTCCCTGAGCGCCTCAGTACCCCTTGTTTATTTTCTTAACCATGTCCATACCTCCATAAATATTTCTTCTACTAATGTTCATTTAAACTATCTGGGTAAACTCTATTTTCTGCTGGAACCATCACTGACACCTAATAATCTTTCTGATTACTAGAGGTAATAGGAATATCCGCTTAAATCAGTTATGATTAGGCTGTGGCACATGCAAGCAAAATGACAGCTAAACTATTCTGTCCTTTACAAGGGGGTTCAAAATTCTGAAAGATGATATCATTTTCAGCTAAATATGGTAGACTTTTTTCCTTTCCTTCCAAAATTCCATTGAAGAGTTGAATAAAAACGTTTCAATGGCACTAACCCACAAAAGAAAGGAATGGGAGAGAAGGCAACAATGAACCACAGACAGCAGTGAGGCTGGGAAGATTCCGAGGGGACAGAGGAGCACAGCACGGGAGAGCAGTCCAGCGGAGGGGAGCACCACAGGCAGGCTGACTTCCCGCCCACGCCCTTGCCCAGGAAGGGGTGGGAGGTGGGAAGAGTTTGGTCCCAACCAAGTGCACTGGTTGAAAGGCTGCATATGAAATTACTGAAACTCCAGGTCTCCTCCCCTGCTCATCAGGTTTTGCTCTCAAGAAATACAACCAGAAATAGTGGAGGATGGGCGTATAAAGTATGGCTGAACTCAGAGGGATTGTGTGGGAGGCTGAATGTGTGGGAGGCCTGCCCCCACCCCCAAGCCTCAGCCCCACCCCACCCAAACCTGGCTCTTTCACCGACTTGCAGAATTCTAGCAGCCAGAAGGGATTAGAAAAATTCTCCTCTGGAGAAAATGCCCTATGCAGAGAGAAAACATCAAAATACTGGCAACTGGGAATCCAATAAAAGGCCAGATTTAGGTCTGGGCACCACACATGGAAACCTATGGGTTGAGAAGCCTCACTTGTGCATGCAGAAAAATGTCTTTTTAGTGCCCTGCTAAAGTATGAATGGAAACACCAAAGCAGAACCACTCTTTGGCCCAGACGGCAGTGGCCTCTCACTGGCCCTCTATTTTAGAGATCATCATAAATCATAAACATAGAGAGCAAACGCGCTAAAGAGCACGCGGTGTCTCTCCTTCTGGACTCAGCACAGGGCCGGGACAGTGAGCCACAGCCATAAATGTACATGTTTAATATCCCGAATAAAAACAAATTTTGGCATTACACCTGAAAAATGTTTTTTTGCTTTTCTAAGCTTTACTTTAACTTACATTTTTCTGATGAAAAAATGTTCAAATTGCATATACTTCTAATATAATTATGAACTAATTCTTTAGATCACTATTGTCAACATAAATTATGTAAAAATCTTGCTTATAAAAACACAATTAATATGTTTACTGAAATAAAGGCAAGAAGAATAATTTAGGGAATATATACAATTCATAATGTACATCTTCATTTTATTACTAGTCCAGACATCTATTGATCTGCACACAGACATGAGCTGCGATCATTAAATTCACTTGTTCTTGATGATTTCGTGTCATATAAAAACCAACCACACATAATTTTTATTATGGTTGTCATTGTTTTGAAAATATACTTGTCAAGGTAGGAAGACTGAACAGTTTGTTACTTTGAATTACAATTTCTAAATATTTAAATATATGGTTTATGGGCTTCTATCTGCAGTCTCATGCTGGACCCCTCACCATTAGGAGAGGCCTGAGCCACAGATCACTGGACATACGAGGAAAACCTCAGTAGGGAAATGGAGAAGGAGTACAAATGAATGAAAGAAAGGAAACTCTGAATAAAAACACAGTGCAGGGAGGAAGGTGGCAGTGATGCGGGTGGGAGCTGAACCCACTTGCTCATGCACCCAACAGGGACACCTAGCTGATCTCCGATCTTCTGAAGAACAGAGTGAATAGCCAACAGAACCCCAGTTGATAAGAAGGTTGGAAGCCAAAGTGTGCACAGAACTCTTAAAAACAGGCAATAAAAACAGGAGATTTTGTAGGACGCTGGCAAGGTTTCCCAGACCATGGGTCAGAGACCAAGGCTGCCACGGCTGCACTGGAGAAGAGCCGAGTCGGCGATAGCCACCAAGTGACTCCCTCCCCTCCCAGAGCGGGGAAGTCTCAGACCCACTCTGGGAGAGACCTGGACGTGTCAAGTCACTGGGGGAATAAAAAGGCGCCAAGGGACACACTGCCAGCGGCACACTCGCCGGGCAGCGGTTGGTTGCTGGCTGGGACAGTACCAGAGAAACTGGGGAGCCGGGTGACACCTGGACCTGGGAGAAGAGATGGGCCGTGACCCAGGTAGACTCTGGGCTGGTCAGAGGGGTGGGCTGTGTGGAAAGCCAGCCACTTGTTAGGACCGGCAGGCGGCATCCAAGGGGACTTTTCTCAAAAGTGGAACTTAGCCCCTGTGCAAGGACCTCCTGTGCGCAGTGCCAGGCCAGCGAAGAGGGAGGAGTGTGGGCGCGATTCACTCCCACTCAGGGCGCCTCGAAGACTGATCAAAGGGTTGCAAAACGAGGTGGACTATTGGCTCCGGCCTGGCCTCAATGCACAGAGTGGACAGTGTGGGTGGCGCAGTGTTCTGGGGATGTGGGCTGGAAACTGGGCGCCTGTGATTGTTGTGGCCCAGGCTGAGCCCCCATCCTTGCGGAACCACAGGAAAGATAAACCGGAGCCCGGCCCCCCTCTGCCTGCAGGATCAGGGAAAACCTGCAAAACTGATTTGGCAGGTTTAAAATCAACAGGAGGCTTCCCCCCCACCACGCCCCTACCCCCCCCCACCCACCGCACCCCCTTCCCCCCACCCCCCATGCAACATTAAGACAATAAGACCTGGAATTGTGAGAAAACTGGAGACCGATCCAGAAAGAAGTCAGAAGGCAAACACCAACAGCTGAGACAAATTTCAATTTGCTATCCAGAACATGCGTTTTTTATTTCTCTTTCCATTTTTTTAGTTTAGTTTATTTTGTTTGTTTTTATTGTTTGATTTGTTTTTCATTCTCCCTTACATATTGCATTTTAATTTTTCTTCTTTGACTTCACTCGTATTCCAAACAACACACCACTCCTGGTCTTTTACTTTTTATTCTTTTAATTTAGATTATATATTTCTTATCATACTATTGCTATTCCAAATCCTACACAGCACCCTTCCCTGGTATTAATCCATTTCACCACCTTCCTGGGCTCTATGACTGTTGTGGTTAACTTTTTTTCTGTCACACTGCGCCAAGTTTCTGTCCCTTGCTCTCACTAATTCTCTTCCCTCTGACCTCGCATTAGTGTCTTCTTTCTAAAGTCAGTTCATATTCTTTTTCTCCTCCCATAAGATTCTTGTTTCTTTTTCACCTTGTATAAACAGTGACCAATTGGGTAAAATATCATGGTTATTGCTGTACTTCTCCAAAGGAACTCCTATTTGTTCACTACTTGTCTGTACGTTAAGTCCCATAGAATACTCTTCCGCTGTCGTACTCCACTCTGCCTTTGCCCTGCCCCTGGGCAGTTGAGTGAGGAACTGTATTTTGTTGTTTTCTCTCTCCCTTCCCTATCCCCCTCAACCTGGCCTTTACTCTTTGTTCTTATCAGTTTGCTTCGCCCATCCTCTCAAAATCATTTTTCTTTATGTAGACATCTAATACTCATTTCCACTTTTCCACAATATTCTAATTGTTCCACCTTTATTAATCTTTATTCAGCTGTTGCTGCTACCAACCCTGCTGTGGTTTTTCTAAAATTTTGTTGCTGGTTGGTCCAGTACTTGTTCAGTTTTACTTCAAACCTTATAGTATATACTCTTCCCTCTTCTTATCCCATTGTTTGCATCACCCTTTCATGTTTTACTTATGTTGTAAATTTTGCTCTCTCCTTTTCTTCACTTCAGTTCTATCCCAACTCTTATCAATTCTCCTCCCTCTTACCACACGACAATATTTTCCCCTTTCAGTCATCTCATATTCCCTTTGTCATATCTTATACTATCTGCAATCTCTCTTCACCTTTATTAATCTTAGTTCAATTGTGGTTGAGATTGCTGATGTGGTAGAGGGGTTCTTTCTGCTGACATAGGTTTGTTTGTCTGGTAATACTTCTTTGTTAACCAACACCTGTACAACAGCATATAAGACAAGGTGGGAGTTGAGAATACCAGTAAACCCACTGGAGGGGAGAACCCATCAACAAAGGAGCCACCAACAGGTTAAAGCCCAAGTGCAACAGAGAGCTCACACAAACAGAAGAAAGGACAACTCTAGAGCATCCAGACAAGGAGATCAAAGAGTCCACACCACTGAGTCCCACAGAACCCCAACCACAGAAGTTCTCCCTGTGAAGACAGCTGGCAAAGCAGAGCATTAGGAATCACAGAAGCAAACAGAAAGATTCACCTAAAATGGGGAGACAAGAAAGAAACCACAATTAAAGAAGGGAAAATTCCCCAGTAAAAGAGCTAAATGAAATGGAAGCAAGCAAACTATCAGATACAGAATTCAAAAGAATGGTTATAAGGATGTTCAAGGAATGCACTGACAACTACAAGAAACTGAGGGGGGACCACAACAGCATGAAAAAGGAAATAGAAACTACAAACAAGAACCAGGAATAAATGAAGAATATAATATCTGAAATTTTTTAAAAAACACACACTAAAAGGAAATATAAGCTGGCCAGATGAAGCAGAGGACCGAATTAGTGAGCTGGAGGACAAAGTAGAAAGCAATACTGAGATAGAGCAGCAGCACTAAAAAAGACTAAAAAAATATGAAGATAGCATAAGGCCACTGCAGAACAACATGAAATGCAACAACCTTCAGATCACAGGAATACCAGAAAAAGAAGAAAAGGGCCAGAAATAGAAAGCTTGTTTGAAAAAAGAATGACAGAAAACTTATCTAACCTGGAGAGGGGAAAAACCACACAAGTTCAGGAAGCACAGAGGGTCCTAATCAATATGAACCTAAAGAGGCCCACTCCAACACACATCATAATTAAAATGCCAAATTTTAAAGACAAAGAGAAAATATGAAAGGCAGCAAGTGAGAAACAGGAACTAGCATACAAGGGAACTCTGATAAGGTTAGCAACTGATGTCTCAACAGAAACACTGCAAGCCAGAAGGGAATGCCAAGAAATATTCCAAGTAATGAGGAGCAAAGGCCTGCAGCCAAGACTACTCTGCCCAGCAAGGCTCTCAATTAAAATGGAAGGTAAAATAAGAAGGTTCCTGGAAAAAAAGGCTAAAAGAGAACATCTCCACCAAACCAGCTTTAAAAGATATGCTAAAGGGACTGCTTTAAGAAGAGGAAGAAAAGAGTGAGAGAGAGAGAAACACAGGTACAAATGCAGTAAAACGGCAGTAAGTACCTGTCAATAATAACCTTAAATGTAAATGGATTAAATGTTCCAATCAAAAGACATAGGGTGGCTAATGGATAAGAAAACCTGGCCCACACATATGCTGCCTACAAGAGACCCACCTCAGAACAAAAGACCTACACAGACTGAAAGTGAAGAGTTGGAAAAAAAATATTCCAAGCAAAAAGACAAGAAAAAAAGGCTGGGTTAGCAATATTTATATCAGACAAAATAGACTTCAAAACAAAGGCGATAAAATGAGACCCAGAAGGACACTTCATAATACTCAAGGAAAGAATCCATCAAGAAGACATAAACATCATAAATATACATGCACCCATCTTGGGGGAACCAAAATATCTAAAGAAAGTCTTGGAGGACTGATGCAGACACTGGCCCTCAGTGTCCAAGCGATTATGGATGAAATGAGACATTCACATGGACTACCAAGTCTGGTGGAGAAAGAGGGACAGCATGGCTTTTCTCTCAAGGGGAACAAAAGCCTCAACCCTTGCTCCAATGAGCTTTTATTGTCTTACTGGGCACATTACAAGAAGATCCTCATTTACTATGCACAGGTTCACTTTAGGTGGTTACCTTTGACAGAAAACAGGGATATTTTCCCTGAAATAGAGGGGTATTTAAGAGGGATATTTGCAAATGAAAAGACAAAAATAGTTGAACCAGTTACACTCATCCTCGGAAGGTTTAGTATGTTTTTTAGGAAGTTGCTTTGCAGTACATGTTTTCAATTCAGGGTGAGGGAGTTTTAACAAAAAGCAAGATTCATAGGGGCCTAGGTACATTGAAGGCCTGATTCCCCACAGGAGAACCTATCCATGGGCATGGGTCCTGTGCATCTCCAAGTGGGATCTGGGCCCACACCATGAAAAATGGTCTACTACAGAGGACTTCGAGAAAGATATAAACAGTAATGTACTTAAACTAGGGGATTTTAACACCCACTGTCAACAATGGACAGATCCTCCAAACAAAACATCATCAAGGATGTTATAGCATTGAACAATGCCCTAGAGCAAATGGACTTAATTGATATATATATATAGAGAGAGCCTTTCATCTCAAAGAAGCAAAATGCACATTCTTTTCAAATACACATGGAACATTTTCAAAGATAGACCACATGATAGGACACTAAACAAATTCAACAAATTCAACAAATTCAAGCCTCAACGAATTCAAGAAAATTGAAATCATATCAAGCATTTTCTTAGGACCACAGGGGCCTGCAACTAGAAACCAACCTCTAGGGAAAAAACTCAGAAACTAAATTCATGGAGACTGAGTAGCATGCTATTAAACAATGAATGGGTTAAGAATGAGATCAAGGAAGAAATCAAAAAGTTTCTGGAAACAAATGAAAATGAACTCATGACAATCAAAAACTTATGGGACACATTGAAGGCAGTCCTGAGAGGGAAGTTCATAGCAATAGAGGCCTACCTAAAAAAGATAGAAACATTTCAAATAAACAACCTAACCTACATCTACAAGAGCTGGAGGAACAACAATAAATAAAGCCCAGAGTGAGTAGAAGAAAGGAACTCAAGATAGAGCAGAATTAAATAACATAGAGACTAAAAGAACAACTCTAAGGATCAATAACCCAGGAGCTGTTTCTTTGAAAAGATAAATAAAATCAATAAGACTTCTCAAGAAAAACAAAGAGAGAGAGAGAGGACTCAAATAAAAAAAATCAGAAATGAAAAAGGAGATATTACAACTGATACCACAGAAATAGAAAGGATTGTAAAAAATTACTATGGACAACTATATGCCAAGAAATTTGAACACCTGGGTGAAATGGACAAATTTATAGAAAAATATAATCTTCCAAAACTGAATCAAGAAGAAGCAGAAAGCCTGAACAGACTGATAAGAGCTGGTGAAATTGAAGCACCAATTAAAAAACTTCCAGCACACAAAAGCCCTGGACCACATGGTTTCGCAGGAGAAATTTACAAAACATTTAAAGAAGAGCTAATGCCTGTCATTCTCAGACTATTCCAAAAAATCCAAGAAGAGGGAAGACTCCCTCATTTTTTATGAGGTTAACATCATTCTAATCCCAGAGCCAGATAAGACACAACAAAGAAACAAAACTACAGGCCAGTATTGCTGATGAACACAGACACTAAAATCCTCAACAAAATACTGGCAAACCACATCCAGCAATACATTAAAAAGATCATATAGCATGATCAAATGGGATTCATGCCAGGGATGCAGGGATGGTACAATATATGCAAGTCAGTAAATGTAATACATCACATAAACAAAAGGAAAGACAAAAATCACCTGATCATATCAATAGACGCAGAAAAAAACATTTGATATGGTACAGCACCCATTTATGACAAAAACATTCAGCAAAGTGGGAACATAGGGAGCACACCTCAACATAATAAAGACCATATATAAGAAACCTACAGCCAACATCATACTCAATGGGCAAAAACCAAAAGCTTTCTCATTAAGATCAGGAACAAGACAAGTGTGTCCACTTTCACCATTTCTATTCAACATAGTATTAGAAGTCTTAACCACAGCAACCAGACAAGAAAAAGAAATAAAACACATCCAAATTGGAAAGGAGGAAGCAAAACTGTCATTGTTTACAGATGACATGCTAGTGTACATAGAAAACCCTATATACTCCACCAAAAAACTACTCAACCTAATAAGAAAATTTGGCAAAACAGCAGGAGACAAAGTCAATATTCAAAAATTGAAGGCATTTTTGTACACCAACAATGAAATATCAGAAACAGAAATCAGGAAAAAAATCCCATGTTCTATAGCAAAAAGAAAAATAAAACACCTAGGAATAAATCTAACCAAGGAGGTAAAAGACTTGTGCTGAGAAAACTACACAACCCTGAAGAAAGAAATTAAGGAAGACAAAACAAATGGAAGAATCTGGTGTTCATAGATTGGAAGAATTAACATCATCAAAATGTCCATACTACCCAAAGCAATTTATAGATTTAATGCAATCCCTATTAAAATACCAATGACATATTTCAGATATAGAACAAACATTTCAAAAATTTTTATGGAACCATAAATGGCCCCAAATAGCCACAGAATTGCCACAACCATTCTGAGAAAGAAGAACAAAGTAGGAAGGATCACAATACTTGATATCAAACTATATTACAAAGCTACTGTAATCAAAACAATCTCATACTGGCATAAAAGCAGGCATCTAGATCAAAGGAACAGAATAGGGAGCTCAGAAATAAACCTAAGTCTCTATGGTCAATTAATATTCAAC
Organism: Phyllostomus hastatus; assembly: GCF_019186645.2. NCBI lineage: Eukaryota > Metazoa > Chordata > Mammalia > Chiroptera > Phyllostomidae > Phyllostomus > Phyllostomus hastatus. The sequence continues at coordinate 1,030,307 of NW_025333912.1, read as the reverse complement.
AAAGTGGGGGAAGGCATAAAATGGAATAAAAATAGCCTCTTCAACAAATGGTGTTGTGAGATTTGGACAGCTACTTGCAAAAAAAAATGAACCTCAACCACCTTATACCATAGACAAAAATAAACTCAAGATGGATAAAAGACTTAAGTATTAGTCATAACACCATAAAAGTCCTAGAGGAGAACATAGGCAGGAAAATCTCAGAGATTCCACACAGCAATATTTTCACCAATATGTCCCCTAGAGCAAGGGATATAAAGGAAAGAATAAACAAATGGGACTTCATCAAAATAAAAAGCTTCTGCACGGCTAAAAAAAATCAGCAAAATGAAATGGAATCAACTGTATGGGAAAACACATTTGCCAATGATACCTCAGACAAGGGTTTGATCTCCAAAATGTGTAAAGAACTCACACAACTCCTCTCCAGGAAGACAAACAATCCAATTAAAAAATAGGCAAAGAATCTGAACAGATACTTCTCCAAGGAAGACATACGGAGGGCCCAGAGACATATGAAAGGATGCTCAGCATCACTAGCTATCAGAGAAATGCAAATTAAAGCCACAATGAGCCCTGGCTGGTGTAGCTCAGTGGATTGAGCGCAGGCTATGAACCAAAGTGTCGCAGTTTCGATTCCCAGCCAGGGTACATGCCTGGGTTGCAGGCCATAACCCCCAGCAACTGCACATTGATGTTTCTCTCTCTCTCTCTATCTCTCCCCCTTCCTTCTCTAAAAATAAATAAATAAATAAATCTTAAAAAAAAAACACACACACACACACACAATGAGATCCTACTTCACACTGGTCAGAATGGCCATTATGACCAAATCAACAAACAAGTGCTGGTGAAGCTGTGGGAAAAAGGGAACCCTAGTGCAATGTTAGTGGGATTGCAGACTGGTGTAGCTACTGTGGAAAACAGTATGGAATTTTCTCAAAAAACTAAAAATGGAACTGCCTTTTGACCCAGCAATTCCACTGCTAGAATTAAACCCTGAGAAACCTGAAATACCAATTCAAAAGAACCTATGCACCCCAATGTTCATAGCAGCTCTATTTACAATAATCAAGTGCTGGAAGCAACCTAAGTGCCCATCAGTAAATGGGTGGATCAAAAAACCAAACCATGGCACATTTACTCAATGGAATACTACACAGCAGAAAGAAAGAAGGAGCTTCTACCCTTTGCAATAACATGAATGGAACTGGAGAGCATTATGCTAAGTAAAATAAGCCAGGCAGTGAAAGACAAATACTACATGATCTCACCTATAAGTGGAATCTAATCAACAAAACAAACAAGTAAGCAAAATATAACCAGAGACATTGAAATAAAGAACAAACTGACAGTAATCAGAGAGGAGGTGGGAGTGGGGGGAATAACAAGGGGAAGAATGGAAAGGGTCACCAAGGGACATGTATAAAGGACCCATGGACAAAGCCAACGTGGGGTAGGATTGAGGGTCAGAGGTGGGGTGGGTCAGATACAGGAGAGTGGGAGGGGTGGAAAATGGAGACAACTGTACTTGTACAACAATAAAAATACAGTGCAGATGAAGAAAATTTCTTTAAAAATTCTATATGATTAATAATCTCAGAATGATAAAAGAAATCATTGTATTCATGGAAAAAATAGATCAGGATCTTTTTGTTTACTGTGAGGATTCAGATAAGGCTCTCTTGAGAAAAGAGAAAGTCAAAATAAAAAGTTCAAAACCCAGAAGTAAAAAACAAACAACTCCATGAAAGCATGGACAAAAGTTATGAACATACATTTCACCAAAGAAAATGTACAGATGGCAAATGAGCAGACAAAAAGATATTCCACATGATTCAACATAAGGTAAGTATAAACTGAAACCACAATGATACATCGCTACATGCCTAATCAAAGTGGATAAAATTAAAATAGTGGCAATAGCAAATGCTGATGAGGATGCAAAACACTAAGTCATTCATACAGTGCTGGTGGAATAGTGAAGTGGTACATCACCCTGGAAAACAGTTTCTCATGAAACTAAACGTGCAGCTACCATACAACCCAGCAATTGCATTCTGGCACATTTACTCCAGAAATATGAAAAAGTTATGTTCACACAAAATCTGTACACGAATTTTCATGACAGCTCTATTCCTTTTCTTCAATTACAGTTTACTTTCAATGTTATTTTGTGTCACAGTAGCTTTTTTCTTAATAGAGAAAAACTGGGAATAATGTAGCCATCCTTCAATAGTTAAATGGTTAAACAGATATGTTATAGAGTAGTACTCAGCTATAAAATGGGACAATAATTGATACATATAAAAACTTACATGAATCTGAAGGAAATCATGCTGAGTGGGAAAAAAGCCAAATCCATAAAGTAACATAGTATAAGAATCTATAACTATTGTGAAATGACATTATAGAAATGGAGAACAGATTAGTGGTTATCAGAGATTAGGGATGGGCAGGGGAAGAAGGTGGGTGTGGCTAGGAAAGGCCTAGATGAGGTATGTTTACACTAATAAGAGTTCTCTGTTTTTTGGGTCAATATCCTGGTTATATTTACTACCATTCTGCCAAATACTATCATTGAGAAAAAGTAGGTAAAGGGTACACAGGATCTTTCTGTATTGTTTCTTACAACTGGACATGAACCTATAATTATCCCAAAATAGAAAGCTTAATTTAGAAGATAATAAAGAAGCACTGGAAAATCAATTCAAGGAAATTAGAAAACAGGACATAAAACAAAGACATTTAAATAGGATACAATAGATTAAAAAAAAAAAGGAGGACATATTGGGCCCAGGACGCCCTGAAGACACAATTAAATTACATGAAGAAATGACTGAAATGCCCATGGTCCCCATTTCTACCACACAGCCTTCTCTCTCCCAGCCTGCACCTGTGGCCTCACGGGGAGTCCCCTATGGACAGCTGACAGAGGAAGAGAAGACTCAAGCCTGGTTTCCAGATGGTTCTGCATGCTGTACAAGCACCACTGGAAAGCTTACAGAGGCAGCACGACAGCCCTGTTCCGGAACATCCCTGAAGGACAGAGGGAAGGGGAAATCCTCCCAGTGAGCAGAGCTTCAAGCAGTGCACTTCGATGGTTACTTTGCTTGGAAGGAAAAATGGCTGTGTTTGCAATTATATACCCATTTGTGGGCCAGGGCCAATGGCTTGGCTGGTGGTCAGGGACTTGGAAAGAACATGATTGGAAATTGGCAACAAGGAGATCTGGGGTATGGGTATGTGGACAGACCTCTCAGAATGGGCATAAAAGGTGAAGACATGTGTGTCCTGTGTGAATGTTCATCAGAGGGTGACCTCAAAAGAGAGAGTTTTTAATAATTAAGAGACCAGGATAACCCATGTTGTGGATACGAGTTGGCCTCTCCCCAGCCACCTCATGGTCCCCCACAGAGCCCATGAACAAAGCAGTCATGGTGGCAAGGGTTGAGGTCAGCATGGGCTCAGCAACAGACTTCTCCTCACCAAGACCTCCTGGGACTGGCAACTGATGAGTGTCCAATCGCCCCGGAGCAGACATCAACACTGAGTCCCCAGTATGGTACCCTTCTTGAAGTTATCAGTGGTGGCAGGTTGATTGAACTGGACTCCTTCCACCATGGAAGGAGCAGCATTTTGTTCTTATTGGAATAGACTTTGACTCAGATGCAGATTTGCTTTCTTTGCAAGAATTCCGAAACTATCATTCAAAGACATACAAAATGTCTTATCCATTGTCATGGTATTCCACACAGCATTGCTTCTGATCCAAAAACTCACTTTACCATGAGAGAAGAGTTGCATTTCTTGGGCCCTTGCTCAAGGAATTCCCCAGTCTTACCACATTCCCCATCATTACAAAGTAGCTGGCTTGAGGGAAATATGGTCTTTTGAAGATTCAGGTATAGCACCAGGAAGGTGGCAATACCTTGCAGGGCTGGTGCAAGGTTCTCTGGAAACTGTATATGCTCTGATTCAGCATCTAATACATGGTGCTGTTTCTGTCGTAGCCAGGAACCAAAGGGTAGAAATGAGAGTGGCATCATTCATTATTATCCCTATTCACTCTGTATAAAAGCAGACACAGTGTGAGAGGATACCTACTAGTCTCCACCACAGTAATGATACATTTGGAGATAGTTGATTTCAATTCTTTGTTTTTACATGTCTGTTTCTTGGGCTACAGAACTGAAAGTGGACTTTGCTATTCCCAAATACAGTCTTACTGGTACCTAAAGGCCTGAAAGCACAGCTGATACAGATCTCCTTATGGGTATGCCAGACCACACAAGGTGATATTTCTGGCGTTGCTTACCCAGATGCTGTTTTTACAGCAGTAATATGATCTTTGTGATCACATGTTGGTAATTTGGCAAATTTCCATCATTTGTAACTCTCTGCTAAATGTACTGAGTGGGTATAGTATTACATCATGGACACTCTACAACCTACTTTAAACCACTGAGAACCTGTGATTCTAGCAATTAACTTAGAGGAAATAAAACACTGAATATTTGGCTACTTAAATCGGAGAGATTTGATCATGTGAAAGCTAGCTCCCCGCCTTTGGTGTGCGTCCCAGGTTGCGAGAGAACTCCGGGACTTGTGATGGGCAAAGCCATGGTTCAGTTCTTTCAGCAGCTGTATTTCATTTCACTCATTCGCTTCTTTTAGAATCTATAGAAATGACCCTAGAATAACCTTCCTGCTGGCACTTTTCCATTTGTTTCCTTCTCCTTCTCACTCTTCCTAAAATCTAATTAGTAAGCAAGGAAGAAAGAAATAGAAGACAGCCTGGGGTAACACTGCTTTGCTTTCCTTCCAGGTCTGACTTCTGCACGAGTAGCACTCCAGACATGTCCGAAGTAAGAGGCTTAAGGGGGAGTCCACTCGTTAAGGGAGTCCCTGAAGCCTCTTACTTCAAATTATATTGACATATCATATTGGCACACTCCTAGCGCTACTACAGGCTCCCTAACACATTATATGTGGCCATGCATTCTAACAGATGTCCTACCACAAAAAGACATGAATGGTAACAAGGAATCCAAATAAGATATGGTGCCTAGTCTTCACAAATTTACAAATACGTGACATCAGAGATGAGGGAAAACCAAAATCAGGGCTCATTCTTATTATAATAATCTTTGGGCTTCTATGAACACACACCTCCCCTCCTCTCCTTGTCTGTCTCCAGATTTTTCTGACAATATTATGGAAGCCAGCTGGGAAGAAGGGAGGCTGGAATGAAGCCAGATGAGAAAGAGTTAATAAGGCTAATTCATCTGTTCTAGTTAGAATAAACAGCTGATACAACATTCCCAGCTGTTTCAGTAAGTCCCTCACGGTCACTAGCATTCAAGCTTTCATGAATTGTTGAGTCAGGTACTATGTTAAGATTTTTATGAGTAGATGTACCTCTACAAAGAGCAGATTCTGTAAGTTAAGTATGATTGTTCTTAATTTTTAATGAGGAAATCAAGTTTCAGAGAGTTTGATTAATCTGCCCAAGATCAAATTGCCTATACAGGACAGAGACATTACTGTATCTACCATTTTTTTATTTATAGGATACACACAAAGGATATAAGAAAGAGTTTACAGTAGGCTCTCCTTAAAGAATTATTTCCACTCGTTAACGATATGGATAACGATAAAGAGAACGTCCCTGGCTGAGTGGCTCAGTTGGTTGGAGGGTTGTCCCATATACCACAATGTTGTGGGTTTGATTCTTAGTCAGGGCATGAACGGGAGGCAATCAACCAATGTCTGTCTGTCTCTCTCTGTCTCTCTGTCTCTGTCTCTCATCATTGATGTTTCTCTCTCTCTGTCCCTTCCTCTCTCTCAAAAATTAATAAACATATCCTTGGACAAGGAAGAAAATTAAAAGATGTGAAAAATATAGATAAAATAAAAATTGTTAATAAATAAGGAGACTGACTTTTCTAAGGATCACAGAACTACTTGAATAAATCACATTGATGGTTAGGCTGGGGAATGAGGACAGGTACAAGTAAGAAAAAAGGAAAAGAAAGAACCAGAAGGTCCATTTCATCCTTTGGCTGCTGAAGTTAGACTTAGCTAGAACCAAAAACAAATTCCAACACACACTCGAAATCAGTGGGTCTTCAATTACAATTATGTTAGCTTTTTTCAGAGACCAAAGGTATTAAAAACAAAATTTTATTTGCCTATGATATTTTTATTTACTCATCTTAAATATGCCCCCTAAACTATTATAGCTTTCTAAATTACTTCATTCTGTATTCTAGTTGTCCTTCAAAACTTGCTTAGCTCATGTGGTATCTCATCCTCAAAGACAATTCCCAAAGCACCAAACTTGGTTTCCACCTCTATTAACGCACTTTTAGCACTCTAATGGGATTCTTTTTTAGACATATATGAGTAGCATTTAACATGCTACCTGATCCCAGAATAGCTATTCGATAATAGTTTCTGCTAGAAATAAAGAGGGAGGGAGAGAAAGGAGGAGGGGAGAGGAAAAGAAAGAGGGAGTATTGATTGGTTTCCTTGCAGACAGACACAAGAGAGAAAATATCTTTCTGCCCACAATGCACTCACAGTCAGGGAGGAGACTGCCAGCATCGCCATCACTGATAACATGAACTGGGTGCTGACTGTGTGCCAGGCCCTCGTCTCTATACAGCTACCATCACTCTTCTGTTTTAATAGATGAGCACACGGAAAAAACAGAGATTAAAGCCTAAAGTCACAGTAAATGATGCAGTTATCGTTTAAACCTTAGCAGTGAGTCTAGATCCCACCCAAAACCTGGATTCCCTGCTGCCTTTCAAAGAACAAGTAACTACAGTGTTGCACGTCAGAAGAGAACTCTGTCCCAAATGCCAAGGGAAGAGACAGGAAATAATATATGCTGCCCAGGTGGAAGAAGTGAGGGTGTTTGGGTAGGGCTGAGGAATAAGTTGAGAAAGGTGTTTGGAGAAGATATGAAATTTGGGTTTCATTTTGAATGATGAGAAGTGATTTTTCTAATAATTGTTGGGTTTAGGATGTTGAAGAGGGGAAGAAAAGTCCAGGCAAAGGGAAAAGTTTGCCCAAAACTATAGATATCTGAAAATAAAACTACTGCAATAATCCACATGAGAAAGTATGATAGATTCAACTATAGCAGCAGTGGGTATACAATTTTAAAATAAAAATAAGCTCTGAGGGGGACCTAGAATGCTGAAAAAAAAATCTCTTTCTAGTCACTTGGACCAGAAGCAACTGTAGATGTGCTGAAAGCCAGAGAATATTGGGAAAGCTGACAGGGGAAATAACTGAGAGTTATTTATTGCTCAGCCTGCAGCATCAACAGAAATGGCCATGAATGAGAATCTGGGCCATATCCTCACTTTGAAAAGCAAGTGCTACAAGAAAAGGGGAAAGACCTTGAAGTAGTCTTCACCTGGAACAGTGGCATCATGCAATGTCTTTATCATCATGGAAGAAACTAGAAGATAAAGGATCCCACCAGCTCCTGATTCCTTCCCACTCACATCAACATGAACTTTCTCTCACTCGATCCCCCACGTGTGTAACCACCACAATGGTCACTGACACTCACTACACATTTAGTGAGCCTAGGTCTTTCCGGACAGCAGAGACAGATGAGGGCTGACACCCTGGCAGGGGCAGGGCAGAAGTAAAGGTTGTATGCAGACTGGAGAAAGGGACAATGGGTGTGTCTGAGCTGGCCTCATTGGCATTTCCATTAGAGGATTGAAAGAACTGAAAGTAAACAATTCATAATAAAGACAAACACCAAGACCACCATAGAGATGGGCAACAGGGGGCTTCAGCACAATGCTCAGCCTGGAGGCTGAGGGTGGCATGAATTGTCTTTCTTTGTCCTTCCCTGAACTTCACAGGGCTGTGGGTGGGATTTCTGGGGAAAGTGTAAGAATCAAACCAGAGCATCTATACACAGATAATGAATGTGCCACAAGGTATTGATGAATGTATGTTTTTAGAGTGATGAAAAGCTTAAATGATTTTAAAACAATTATTTCCAATTGTATAACATTTGAAATTATGCTACACAAGTATTTTTGACATGCTTCCTCCATATGTTTCCCAGATTCACGAATTCTTATTTTGCTGGTGAGGTTTTCTGAACAGCAGTCTAAGAGAGATACCACGTAGCACAACTCCAGGTATGTGATGCAAATATCATTTTCTTGTGTTTGCCATGAGGTGCAAGGACTAGTGGCACAGGATTAAACTCTTGTTTTTTAGATGGGACATGGTTTGTGACCAAGTCTTTCTGGTCACAGAGCCTGTCACCCCGAAGAGCTATAGAAGTATTTGTCAAGTGGGAAGCTGCTTTAAGGTCTCTAGGGGCCGTTTTGGCAGCTGGAGTCCCATGTGGCTGCTGGCGGTCTGTTGAGTCTGCCAGTAGTTCCTGGTTCTGGAGAGCTAAGAGGACCTGGAGCAGGGCAGGGAGGAAGGGAAGCTGGCTATTTGTCAAACTCAAGACGTGGAGGGATAAAGAGACTCCCAAAATTTTCCTTGAGTAGATTCAGCCCGGGCTGTCCAGGGAGGGAAGACACCTGGGCCGCTGGCAGGTCCTGCTGTCATGAGACAAACAATCACACACCTACTTAACTCCCACATATTCACCTATTTCTGCTCCACGACGGGGAGCAGACAGTTGCTAGAGGAGAGGGAGAGGGAGAAGACAGGGGAGAAGAAGGGGGAGAGGGAGGGGGAGGATGAAGAGAATACAGATGAGGAAGAGCCACATGAGTTTTCACACACTGAGCTTGTCCGAGTGGAGATGTGAATCCACCGTTCCCTTAGCCCAATATGAACATTTTGCTGAGCTGTGATAGTCAAGCTTTTAATTTTTTGTAGCAAAAGCACCTCAGCCCAGGTACTTTATGGTCTGCTGGACCTGTGAGGGGCGATATGTTGATGTCCACTGTAACACCTTCCTAAGGAACTTGCAAAGGTTGTTAGACACTTCATGATTTTCACCGCCTATTCTGGGTACAATATTTACCTCTAGGTCACCACCACCAACAGGTGACAGTGTTATATTGTCCAGGGACTTGTTCCTGATGAATGAAAAAAAAAACAACTTCTTTCAAAGAGAGAGTAGGTGACGCCGTTTTGAATAAAAAGCAAACTTGCCAACTTAATGATATGATAAAAGGCACATGTATGAAGACATGGTTTGAAGTCAGGTGTGCTGTTCTTAATGTGTCTGATTCAGCCAGGGCTTCCCAAATGTGAAGAAACGAGGGCACTTCTGTGCAGTTAGTAAGTCTCCTACAGTTCACTTCTATGTCATAAAGGACACCCCTCACACACTCTCCCGGGCACACCCCACTCTCCAGTTCCCAGACGTTTCCCTTACCAGCCACTTCCCTGCGCTGGACTCTTTGTCTTCAGAGTGGAGAGTCCTTCCTCCCACCTTTCCCATTCACAGAAACCATGTTTCCCTTCCAGGCTGTGTCCTAATAGCCAATTCTGCAAATGTTTTTCTTCCTCCCTCTGCCATCTCTATTTGCCTAGTTGTCTAATTTAAACCCCTAATATAGTAGATGTGCGCTTTGGGAGGGAACAGACGTGGAAAGAACTTTGAACTACATGTAAAGTGCCTTACAATTGTTAAGCATGTCACACCAATTTTTCTGCTTGTTTTGGTAAGTATTTATTCACTGGTCTTCTTCCTCACATCGGTTTCCTTGTGCTGCAGTCACCAGGCAGGCAGAGGGCACCACTTACGCTGCCATCTCCCCTAACCACGTGCAAGGTCCGAAGCAAGAGCACCAGCTGAGCGTCGCCGACTGGTGGAACCAGCAGACACAGGAATCAACTGTTGCTAACTCTAAGTCTTCTGGGTTTTTGTTAAGCAGCCATGGAAAACCAGAGCACAGCCCAAAGCATCCCAAATGATAGGAAGGCCTAAACGGTATGAACAGATCTGCTTGCACACCAGTGTCTCCTGAACAATTCCAGGGCTGCCGGGCGGAGAGAAGGCCAGGGCAGCCCAGAGGGCCCGCGCGGCGGAAGCAGCCGGGGAGCCGAGCCGGCGCTGCAAACGCGGGCTGCAGGGCGGCGGGAGTTGGAACCCTACGAGCTTCGGAGCCCTGCCTGGCATCATGTGCGAGTCCAGAAGCTTTAAGTAACAGCTCCCCGAAAAAGTCATTGAATCACTGACTATACGTTTAACATAAATTTAATGAGAAACTTACTAGGGGATGGAGACAGACAAGTGAGTGAATAAATGTGATTTGAACGGAACAGGGACCTGAGAGACCAGGGTGGTTGTCCTTATTGGTGGTTGCCCTTATTGGTGTGGTTCCCTCTGACACCCGACACCGCTGTGCTACTCTTCAGGCTCCGCCTTCTGAGCACACACGTACAGGACACTTCCCACGGCTGTCTGCTCAACGTCGGGCTTAGCCACAGAGCCCTTCCCGGCTGCCCGCAGCACTTAGCGTCCGAGCCACGGTCATTGCCCAGCCCTCCCTTCTGAGACCCACGCATCAAGTTCGGTGTGGTGCTGCCGCTCAACGAAATTTCCCTCGCACCACCATCCGCCCTGCCCCCATTCTCAGAAGACGAAGATTCTGGTGGATCTGTCCACTTCCGCCTTATCTATCTAACCCACAAGCCCACCTCTCCCTGGGAAAAGCCAGACTAACCCAACTCCACGATGTAGAAACCCTCAAACTGTTCCTTCTAGCAGGCGAGCTGAGAGCGAGGATGGGCAGGGAGCCGGGAGGGGGCTCGGCCTCCAGGAACCAAGGTTGGACTCTCCTTTCAGGATGGGGAATAGACAGCCAGCTAGTGAGTCCACATGAAGGAGAAAACAGTTTTTATTTTGCTTTTTCTAATAGGTCACCAATTGTACATGGTACTTCAGAAAGGAGGACTTGGTATTCTGGCCCACGGGGGAAAAAATCATTCTGAATTCTTACAGTACACAGAAACTGTACTAAAATGATGAAAGGATATATTAGAGGAAAGATTTGAAGGTAAAAAGTTCATGGCTAAATTTTTCTAATTTATAGTCCAGCTATCCCTTGAAATGAAAAATATTTCACTTTATATCAGGATAATTAATAACCTAAGAAAGCAGTACTCCCAAAAAGGTACTTAAAAATGCCTGTTGCATTAAAAAGCAAACTATACTACACAGCATAAAATTGGCTTATTGTACCGTTTCATAAACTCAACCTTTCTAAAAAGATTAAAAAAAAACAACGTAAGGCTCAGCACTTTGCAAATGAAACTCAGTGAGCTGAACGTGAAAGCAGGTTTTGATAGTGGGTTAAAGTGCCAGTTTGAAAGCAGGAAAGTTCAACAAAAAGTGGTAGCAATTTTAAAAGGGTCATTTCCAGAGGTGTCATTTTTCATCCACAGTTTCTTGCAACAAAGAGAGAGCAAAATAATGTGGGAGCTGTGACTCCCTGTTGCATCGAGAAGGACATGCGTCCACGGGGACATCACTGGGGCCAGGATGCGCAGACCCGGTGCTCCAGCTGGCAGCGTAAAGCCCACCCTGGGTGACTGGGGCGAGTCCACCCCAGCCGTGGAGAAAATGCCACTGACACTGCCTGCTTCCCAGGGGTCAAAGGAGAAATGTGTGAAAAATATGTGCAATCCCTTTTCCAAACTCTATTCAAAGGTTAATTACATTTTATCACTATTGTCAAAGCCGGTCTTGTTGTAGTTGGGATGTGGTCCTACACAGGACAGAGGATTGCGCTTCAGGAAACATGAAGCACCTAAGGTTACAGCTGTGTGTATGTGTGTGTGTGGAACATGTAACAGGACAATAAGGGGAAAAGCAATGGTTTCATGAGGAATTATACAAAGAAATATTTGTTTGGGCAGACTTTTTTTCCAGGTTAACTAAATCCCTTCTTTAGTGATTTTTAACTTCTTCATTATGAAAATGTTCAAACATAACGCAAGAGTCAGAAGAAATATGTAATCAACTCCTATGTACCCATCATACAGAATCACAGTGGTCAACACTCTGTTGTTAGGAGCTAAACTGTGTCTCTCTAAAATTCATGTTGAAGCCTAACCCCCAGTACCTCAGAATGAGACTGTATTTAGTGACAGCAGGGTCAAAGAGGTGGTTAAGTTAAAATACAATCATCAGGGTTGGCCCTGCTTCCATCTGACTGGTCCTCACAAGAAGAGAAAACACCAAGGATACCCTCACACTGAGACAGGTGGTGTGGGGACCCAGGAAGAAGGGGCCCCTCCACAGGACTCCTCTGCAGTCATCGGAGCCAGGGCCACTCTCCCTGCCGTGCATGGGACCACAGTGTCTGCCTCCTGCCCAGCATCAGCCCACCCACTCTGGCCCTGACGCCTCACCGGGCCCAGGCGGGGCCTCCCAGACCTCGCAGAGGACTGGGCATCTCAATTTTTGAGACTCCAAGAAGTCAAAGGAATATAGACCTATTTAAAATCAATAGCATCTGTCACAAGTTGGGGTCTCTGGAAGCAGATGCCGGGACAGAGATGGGATGCAGGAAGTTCGTTAGCGACCAGCAGCTGTGACAGGAAAGGGGAACATGCAGGATTGAGTGGAGGACTAATCAACGAAACCGTGAGGGGGGCCAGCAAAGCCTCGGTCATCCTGGTGGGGATCCTGGCAGCATCCCCGCCAGAGATGTGCTAGTCAGGCCCAAGCGGCTGGAGACTTGTACCCATCCCCCGCTCAGTCCCTACATGCAGGCTGACCGGGAAAGAGGGTGACACCGCTGACCTCTGCAGCTGACAGGGCTGACCTTGAAGGAGCTAAAGACTAGATGCTGCCTTGTCTACCACCTAGTTATTGTAGAGTCAGGGTGACAAAAATAGTTACATATACTCGTTTCCTTAAAAAAAAAACACAAGATATTATATTAAAAAATCAGTATGCAAAATATAAATGTGGTCACTTCCACCACTTTGCTAGACAAAAAACCCAAGGCATGGGAAATGAAATTGAGTCTCATAATTACAAACAGATTAACTTCAGTAATTTATCTTCTGCGCCTTTCACGTGCTGCCTGAGGTTTCCAAGCCTCGTCGCATTGTGAGAGATGATGCTGGGTGGCGGATTTAAGAGCTACCTAAAAGCAAAAAGTTAAAAAGCGAAACCGTATACCTGGCCTCTCAGAAAGAAACTTCTAAGCTATTCAGAGAGAGAAGCTCTGCTGATCGCAGGTATGCTCGAGGAGCCAGACAGCTCCGAGGCAGGAAGAAGCTGGGAGAAGACAATGAGGCCGCAGGCAGGAGCTGAGAGCCCTGTTTCTGGTGCTCCGCGCTCAAAAGGAGTGTCGTTGCAGAAGCAGCAGGAGGAGCGTGGGCTGTCAGCGCTGTGATTAACGACAGGAGAATTGCAGGGAACAGTTGCTGCAGTAGTAAGATTTTGCCAAACACCAATACAAAAAGTTAGTGTGCGACAGGGTTGAGAATAAAAACAAGTGACTATGAGTTGGTATTTCTCGAAAATGGACTGTCAGGAATCAGCTTTTATTACTCAAGCGATACTGTTTTGCTGTGGAGTGACACTGTTTGCCGTGTGCAAATAATGAATCAGAATTCACCGATGTTTGAAATGCTGGTCTGTGGAAACACAATCCGTTGCTTTTAATAATAAAGGAAAACTTCTGGAATTTCCATGGGAATCAAAGCAGGGGACAAGTGTAAATAGTGCTGGCTATGGAATAAGTGGTAAAACAAACAAAAATATGCAAAAATGAGCCTCTGGAACTTTCTTCTCTCCTCTTCTCTCCTCTCCTTCCTTTGTCTCACCCACAGTCTCTCAGGGGCCTGGGGGTCCTGGCGGCCAATAGCACCTCTTCCTCCGTGGGGCCCCCTCCTCACCTGTTCCGCCCTCACACCAGCTGGATTCACTTGCCCTTGACGACCTGGATGGAAAATGCACGCAGAAAGCCACAGGGTCCCTCTGCTAATCACTAGTCAAGCAAATTAACCCCAATGTGTATAATCCTTCCAGAGACATTAGAGTTTTAAAAACAACTTTAACCCACAATTTCCAGCTCGTTGGTGGAGGAAACATGTTTAAGGTTAAGAGTCTTCCAGGGATTCTCAAGCCACACAGTGTAGATAATGACCTCCCCCCTGGGAGTCAGGCTAGTGTGGGTCTAACCTTTGCTAGGGTTCACGTAAACAGAAAGGCCCTACCATCTCCTCTCACCTGGAGGGCAGTATTTTCATTCCGTGGCCTGTTTTACTGTCCACTTCCATCGAAACATGTGGGAGAGGCAACGGTGATGTAGCAGAAAGGACAAAGCCACCCGGGTCTCAACCCTGACTTCTCGACTCCCCAGATGAGGCCTTGGGCAAATGACTTCAACCTCTGTGAGTCTAATTCACCTGTAAAAACTGGGGAGCGTCACTACTTTACAGGGCACTGTGAGGGGAGCCGTCTGATGCTTGGTACACAGTAGGCTCTCAAAGTTCGTGTCTTCTCTCCGAGTCAGAGAGCCATGAACAGACACCTGAGACCGCCGGGTGCTCCCCTTTGCATGTCACCTGTCGAGACCAGTCAGACCCCTCTGCCCCAGTAGGAAGAAGGCCTGGATACTGAAGACACAGGCCACGTAAGGGAACGCGCCAGACTCGGAGCCAGATCTGTCTGCAAAGCTCCACTCTGCCCCTCGGAAGCTGCGTGGTCTGGGACACTCAGCACCTCGCTGAGCTGCGGGGCCTTCCATGTAAAAGGAGGGTAACACCTATGTTCTACTCTACTCCAGAGGAATATGATAGAGATCAAATATAAATAAAATGGCTTTGTAACAATAAATTATACAATGTATGTAACATCACAGTGCTACAATCCCTTGAGTAGCATAAAGGAAAACTTCCAGAGGAGAGCTGAGACACCCTGATAGGAGAATCAACAGCTTGAATTTAGCTGTCTTATTTCCCTCCTCTTACAAAATTCAACCTGGCTTGAGATACTACCAACACCTAAAACACTGAATTTATTTTTGTTATTTTAAATTTAAAGAAGGCAAATAAGTTTTTGTTTTAATATTTTAAAATGAAAATATAAAATATTCAATGAATTACTGAGGTTAGGAAATTCATACACACACTTAGCACCTTGCAACATATAACACTTATTTGCTAAGTCAGTTGAAATCTTTTTGGATGAACTAATCTGAATGTACACTATAGTCCATATCACTCAGGCTAAGTTTGGTTTCAGAAGGCAGTCACACCAAGGTGGCACAGCCACTGCTGTGTGTGCCACTGTGACAATGCTGTCATTTGCTGCAATAACCGCATCACACAGTGCTCCCGGAGGATGGATTCTCGGAGAGGGGCCAGCATGGGAGGTGATATGAGGAAGGCGTTGGAGGACTCTCAGATATACCTGGGGGAGGCTTTCATCAAAATGGGACCGCAGGGCAGGAGGCAGGAAGATACAGACTATTTTGCTTAACGTGACCCCCTTCATATCCCACAGGCTGCAAGGAAGCCCGGAGAAACAGCAGTGGGCATTCCAAGGGAGCCGGTGGCAGGGGAACAAGACACTGGTGGTCAGGGCCCCCCAGCTTCACATGGTCAACATTCGGCAAGTCCCTTGGGGTTCTTCAACGGGAAAACTTCCAGAGCGAATTGGGCAAAATCCTTTCAATGCCACCTTCCCTGAATACATTTTAATTAGGAATAAAATATAATCACCCCCAACTCCGAGTCCAAATATAGTAATTAATACATGAAGGGAAAAGCTGTGTGGTTTGAACTAACACCATTATCTTAGGCTGTTTCATTTGCTTTCTTCTCAGTCTCCAACAAGGGTCTTAAAGCAGGATGATGTGTAGGCGATTGGAGACCAATGAATAGGAGCAGAGAAAGCTGTAGGGCGAGGCCCGAGTGAAGAGAGACGAGGGGGTGGGAGGGAGAAATACCTTGGGAACCATGGTAGACACGGACAGATTCGAGTATTTTCTAAACTGCAAGTGAGTTGAAATTGATGAGAATACCACAGGTATACAGAGACCATCTATATTTGCTTGATTTCTCAATAACCAAATAAAAGAATAAGACTATTTTGAAATAAGTTGCATTTTAGGTATTTTTTTTCTAAAAACATGTAGAAGCAAACTTGCACACAATCAGACCCAGACGCAACTGGTGTGCACCTGAGCGCCACAAGAGCACCGACAAGCTGCCGGATCCCCATCTGAATCTTTGCTCCAGTCAGCTACTTCACCCTAGTGCCCATCGCTGAAGTTACACCTCGTTGGGTTTGTAAGACTCTGTGGACTTTCGGGCCTGTGGCTGACAGTGTTTCCAGTTGGCCAAGGCAATTCTGCCTCCCCACCTCCGTCACCTCCCAGGAAACACCTGTTTGTATGGAGCAGCTCTTCCTCCGGGATTAGTAACAGATTTCTTCCCACCCACCAACACCTGCAAATCTTTCTTACATTTCAGGGAGCAAGGGACATCACTTCCCACGTGGGCCCAAACTCCTGGGGCTGTTTGGCTCAGATCCTCAGGGAGGTGAGGTCTCTTTGCCTGGTCAAAGTCTTTGCCCATTTCCCTTGTGTATTAGTTTTTTTTTTTCCTCTAAACCCTAGCCTGACAAGTGAAGCAGTGTTCACTCTCACAAGGCTTTGTAGCTCCTCTGGCCAGAGACAAGCTTCCTTCACACTGGCCAGCATCTCCGATCACAGCTCATGGCTTTTTCTCTATGTCCCCAAAGCTTGTTTAACGCCTGCAAAAACCAAACATCCAATAAATCCTATTGAACCAGCTTGTACAAGGAGGAAGACAAGTTTTCTTACATTGCTGTACATAGTGACCAATTCCTCTACAGCAAAAGGTAACTGTCTCCCACCTGGAATCCTACAGAAGCCTCCTAGGAACTGTCGTCAGGACGCCCCACCGTGTTCTTGCAGGTCTCCTGAAACGCTGCCTTTCAGCCACTCGCCCTCACCTACTCCTTCCATTCTGTGCAAATCTTCTATGAGAGACAGAAGGAAGCACTAGCTTTTTCACTGAGGAAGGACAAGTGTCTCCAGATGCCAACTGTAACGTGTAGTGAGCTGATCAGAATTCCTCCAACACTCATCTCCACCTGGAATCACAGAATGTGCCCTTATGTGGAAGTAGAGTCTGTGCAGATGTAATGAGATGCGGATCTCGAGATGAAATTTCCCCGGATTTATGATGGGAGTCTAAATCCTATATCTGGTGTCTTTACAAAAGGAAGGATGAGGAAACCTGGAACAGAGGAGGCATGAAGAAGCCACATAAAGACGGAGATAAAGACTGGAGCGATGCAGCTACAAGCCAGGAGGGCCAGAGACTGCTGGATGCCTCGACTCCCAGCTTCTAGCTTCCAGAACTGCAAGAGAATAAATTTCTGTTGTTTTACTCCAACTAATTGTGGTACTTTGTCACAATGGTTTTGGAAAATTAATACATAGGGAGACAAACAACCTTAATATAACCAAAGCTGTCCCTCGCGTTTCACCAGCCACCTTTACCTGACCTGTCTGCTGCCAGGTCTCCTGGAATACGATCTGCTTGTCTGATGTTGATAGATGTTGATAAAGACGTTAAGTATGGAAGAGTAAGAAAAACATCAGCTTTAGAATCAGGTCGTGAGTCATATGTGTGACTGAGTCATTGAGTTCCACTCTCCTTTTCTGTGGAAGGAAAGTTGTACCTTCTCTATCAATGAGATGATTCTGAATATTTAATGAGATTAAATCTGCGGGTGTTATATACTCTGAAATATTTAAAACACCCAGTACACCCTGATTAAGACTGGAACATAAGCTCATGCAAAACAAGACATTATCGAATGAAATGCTAATCATCTCTAAGGTGATTAAGTTAGTCAGTCTTGGTCACACATTGAAATCGCTTGGAGATTGTTTTGTTTTATTTTCAATGAGACCCACCCCAGACTAGACTCCAGTGGCATTCATTTTTGTTCTGCTCTGTTTTCTTACAAGGCTTTCCTTCAGGCAGATTTTCATATTTGTTTCCATTGCACAAGGCATGAAGTGGAATCTTTTAATAGATTTAATTCAGTAATCCTTCAATAATTTGCTTTCCTGTCACATCATGGAAAATATGATAAAATAATGAGGTTCCAGGCACAGAAAAACAGACCCCAAAGAGTGACCCTTGCAAATGTCCCTAATAGCACGGACACTCGGTAGAAAAGACACCGCTGATTATGGCTTTCATCTCCATTACAAATTTCACAGTCAGCATGGCTGAAAATAAACCTTTCCATGTCAGTGTTTAAGTATGCAGAGTAGCTGTCATTATACCCTGGAGTCTGCTCTGTGTGTTGCTGATGTTTGCAGTATGAGCGTGTGTAGGTTTGTGTGCACGTGCCTGATTTGTTACTTTCTGTTTGTTCACCCTCCTTCCTTCTGCTCCTTCTGTCTCACCATGCAAACACTTCCAGTCCCTCAGCTCTGCAAAGCCTTCTCACATCATCCACCGTGTGCCTCCTTCCTGAAGAGGCATCGTCTCCCCATCCCAAGTGTTTGTAATGAATAAGGCATTTCTGGAGTCACAGGGCATCACAGTGGGTCCAAGAGTAAAATAACAGAGAAGATAGCTTTGAATCTCAAATGCAGAGCCAAGCTTCTTAAAGAGAGGAGCTAGCAGTGTCTTTCGTGACACAGTTGCCTGTTGCCATGGGAATGAATCCAAAGATTCTGTGACATTTCATGGGACCACATGAGCTGAGTGGAAAGGAAGCCTTTCAGGCACCAACCTCATATTCATATATTTAGCTGGTAAAGCTCTGGGGAAAGAAAAATTCAGGATGCAAGGACTGTGCAAGTACCTGATTATGTGGCTCAGGCATTGCAAGGTTGCTCTCTGAAAATTATTTTTAGCAGGTACATAAATTGCAAAAAAACAGAGAGAGAGAGAAATAACAGCAGATCATCTAAATTTTAAATACCATTAACTCCTGATGTATAATGTAAGAGATAACAAAACTCTCACTGAAGAGAGCAGTAGACTTCTCATTTTCATGTACAAATACTAAGCTTTGCTGTTCACGTGCTCACATGGACTGCAGATACGAGCAGAGCAACACCATTATCTATGCATGAACACTTCGTCACAATCTGCGTGTCAGCTAAGGACTGAGTTGACTAGTTCTGCTGCAACGCAAACCAGCCAGGAACCCCTTCTCACTTGCTACGTCTCTGTTCTTCATCGTGGAGCCCATTTTCAGAAGTCAAGGTAAGGCGGCCTGCTCAGCAGCCTGTGGACTCTGTGCGAGAGAAAAGGCACCAACATATGTCTTTGTTCTCCCTAGGAGTGGACGTCACTCCCAACTTACTGCCACCAGCCCTCACCACAGGAAGGTTCATCCTTTTCTAAGAGTCGCTACTTTCTACATATATAGAAAACAAACAAAATTGCCGATATTTGACTACTTTTGGACCTATAAAGATGACAAGTTCTAATATACTGTTATTAACATACAAGGTTCTAACTTAGAATGCAGATATTAAATATTTTGATATAAAAATCATGTATTGTTTAAAGTTTATTTAAATATGGATAGCCACAACTACATCACCTAACTATGCTGTATTTAATCTGGCTAAAGGAATTTATTTATGAGACATTCCTATATTTCTATAATACGTATCGAGCACTTAGAATGTGCTGGATATTTACCACATGTGTTCTCACTGAAAACAGTAGTTCTATTAGGTAGATACAGTGGTTACTTCCATCCTACATATCAGCTTGATGCTAAAGGAGGTGAATTATCTTGCCCTAGGTCTTACAGCCCAGGAAAGGTAAGGGCCGTATTTGACCTTGGGCAGTCAGACTCCAGAGCCCTATGGAGTGTTAGAGCTGGAAAAGGCCATGGAGAGCTTCTACTCTAGTGCTTTTCTGATTTTTGTACAGAACAAAAGCCTCTTATCAAGTGAACTTTTATGTGCAAGTCTTGGTGACGAAGCAGCTACAGCAGAGCCGCTTTTATTGAACTAAGAGAAAGCCAGGACTCCCTGAGATGTGTGACCTCACCAGGCTTTTCCCCCTTTTGTCAATAGCAGACCACCCACGTGTTCACGCTGCAAGGAGCCATGGAGCAGCATCTCTCAGCAGCTCCGAGTCCTTGCCTTCCCAGAGAGCTGTGCGACAGAATTCCCCAGTGTGAGTCCACACCCTCCTGCCACTGCTTTCATTCTGTGCCCCCTGGTTCAGTGCTTTCAGTATCCAACCCCACATGGTTTCACTGGCATGTATCAGCCCACTGCTTTCAGTAAGGAAACTGTTCTCCCAGAGAACAGCACACTCCCCTCTTGGGCTACAATGAGATGTTACTTTACTTACAGATCTGGAGGAATGAGAAGAGGTGAGGGTGGATCTGGAGAACAAGCATCTTCCTTCAAGGCATCTTCCTCAGGTCAGGTGTTTGAATGGACTGCAGAGAAGTCAAGGCTGCCTTCGTCCTCAGTCAGCCGGGGGCACAGGCTGCTGCTGTCGGCCCAGACTTCAGAAGACCCGAGACTGAGGTTCATGCTTTTTTGCATGCATCCATCCAAATGTTCCCACCCCAAACCTTCCTTACTGGGGTCCTTGCTTTTGCATAGGAAACCTGTCATACATGTGTTATTTTGTCCCCCTTTAGCTCTACAATGAGGCATGATTTTCAACACAGTCTTCACGAGGGCCTCGTGAGAAGAGAATCTCTTAAAGCACTGCCTTAAAGGAACTTCAGCTTTCGTGGCTCGCTCTGAGATGACGGTTGGTTGAACTGAGCCTGCTGTTTTTGTTCTTGAAGATTCACACAGTCCATCCCACACCCTTTTAGCCCCATACCATTCAGGTGCTAAAGCGATTACTTCACCTTCTACCTGTACCTCATCCTAAGGTAGTTCAGGTGAACCTTTTATTTTTATCACGATGATTGAGCATGCCACAGGTTATCAGCAGGAATCATCCATCTACCACCAGCAATAAGTCCTTGTCGCTATTTGAGTTGTGAATGATTGTTTCAGAATCACATCCTAAGATTCTGTTTTCTAGAGCTATTCCTGATACCAACTAGTTTACTTTGGGTTCCCCCCACTAAGTACCTGAGACAAGACTTCTGTGTAATAGTTTATTTAATTGTTAACTTCAGGTAAGAGAAGTGAACCACCAAGAAGATTGAGAAATGGGGAAATATAATAAAATATGTATATATTATATATAAAACACATAATGCATGTATTATATGTATATATTATATATAAAACATATAATACATATGTGTTATGTATGTATGTATGTATGTATATGCATATACTCACACCATTCATTTGGTTTCATTCTTAGGTCTCCACCTAGGCTTCCAGTCTTGTAGGATGTCTTCCCAGACCTCTTCTTGATTAGTTTGGGAGCAACCCATGAGCTCCTCAACTATGACACTCACAAAACTTCACTTTTAGCTAAGTGCCCATCATATGCCAGGCAGAACTCCCATCTAATTCTCTCAACAAGCTCATGAGGTGTATACTATCTTTACGTTATTATTCTCACTTTACAGATATTGAAACTACATTTTCTATTAAGTAGAGGAGCCTGGTTATGAACCTAGTAAATCTGATTACAGCCTGTGCTCTTCACACTCCTTTGCCTCCTTTGTTTTTGTATCAATATACCGTGTCAGGAAAATGTTTAACAATTGCTTTATCAGGCTATCTTCTCCACTGACTATTTGCTGGACATGGAAGAACTCTGATTTGCTTACCACTGAATTTCAAGACCTATTCCAATGTCTGCTGTGTCATATTTTCTTGATAAACCATTATTGTATTAATTAATTAATGGTTCAAATAATTAGATCATGCCTCACTCGGCTTAAAGACTTTTGGTGGGTTTACGTTAAAATCATTCTGCAAATCATCCCGCGAGGCACTGAGGCCCTGCGAGCGCTCCCGCCTGACTAGGGCCACAGCCCCCCCGCCCTTTCCTCTCCCTCACTGAAATCACGCACACTGCATTCCAGCCGTCCTCAACTGCGTATAACCTCAGACCTCACCAAGCTCTTTCATAGTATAAACCATCGCTTGAGATGTTTGTTTCTATAGTTTTTACCTGGGAAGCTCTTACCCATTGGAGACCCCATAGACTTTTCCATACAAACTTTCCTGATACACCCTGTGCTCCCTTCCACACCCATACCCTGGAGTTCATCTCTCCCTCCTCCGGGCTACAACTGTAACTGACATATATTTTGTTGTTGCATTGTCAAAGTGTATGATGCCCTTCTTTACTAATTCCTCTGCTTCCCTATTTGTCTGTAAACTCCTTAAGGATATCTTTGCCCACTTATTTTTCTTTTAAGCAGGGTATGTCTTTTAGTTGATATTATTCTATTATTCAATTGATCAGATTTTTAAAATACTCTCCATGGTACATAAAACAGTGGTGCATCTTATAATGCATGATGCCTTAAAGCAACGGGACACAGGTCCCAGCAGCACAGTGCAGGTGTTCAACACCGTGCTGGCACATGGCAAATGTTTAAAAAATATTTTTCAAATAGCATTTAAGACTTTTGTTTGATCCACAGCTGTGTAAATATTTTCTGCTAATGAATTATTATCTTCCTTTGCTTTATATGAGAAATTTGTTATTCACTCCATCACACTTTTTGCCCCCGTTATCTGGAAGCCCAGAGATAACTCTGATAGAAACTTAAAGTAACTTGCTAATATTAGCCATTATTTCAAGGGACCCCATCTTAAAGTAAGGGAAAGGAAATTATATTACTTGATTATGTAATTCATGAGCTTATTGATTACAAACATGACAAACACCAGCTAACTGTACTTTATCTAAGGAGCAGCCTCCTACGGAACCCAGATCATCTGATATAAGGTAGAGGAGCAAACTCAGAGTATTGGTTGACTTATTTTTGTGTGGGCCTGAGTGAGATTTTTAAAAATTTTTCCAGGAAGCTTGATATTTCTCCTGTTTGAGAGGCTACTTGAAAATCGGGGCACAGAAGGGAATCGATGGCCAGATCATGGGAACGGGAAAACACCCAGAGAGCGGAGGGGAAGCAGCAGGAAGACTGCCACAAAAGAAGAGAAGAAAGTCAGAAAGTGAGGCTATAATTCTATACCTGGACCTTTTTCCACGTGTCCCCCGTTGCTCTGCCAACAGGAAGAAAGGCCTTCACCGGTACCATGACTGAAACCTGGTCTACCTGGGACAAGGAGGTTAGAGTACTGCAGACCCAATAATCATCCAGGCGTTGTCATCGGAGTGCGAGGATTTCACACTCTCCGGGCCCCGCATGCCTGGCAGCATAGTATTTTATGAGAAAAAAAATCAGAACACATGTGTCCCAGGTACAGATATAGTGATGAAGAGCACTGCGTAGAAACTCTAAAATCTGGACTCTCCTGTTTACAAGGTCAAATTATTTACACTACATGTGCTGACAAGTAGCAGCTACAATACATCTTCAAAGTAAAACAGATAAGGAGAACTTTAAGAATGTATGACATTAATATCAGCTACTGAGCAAAACCTCACTAATCATTGCAGTTACGATGCCCTTGAGATTTTGTTTGATTAGCATTTTCCATTCAGCTGTGCTTCATTGCTTTCTGGAGATAAGAAGTGCTGTAAAATGTCCCTATAAAAGCTATTGTTATCCTTTCCTATGTCAATGCTTCGTTTTACCCATCAAGTGATTGTGAATTTGGTGTTGAGAAATGCTGAAATCTATAATTACATGAACAAAAGACAGATAAAAAGGACTATTAAGCAATGTGCCAGGAGCTATTAGTATGTTTGTTTTAGCAATCCTAAAAGCTAAACATTTATGCATTATATTTATAAAGAGATTGTGCAGAAGAGAGAACTGTGTATATGGCATATTTAGAAATGGACAAATGCAGACAACCAATCTAACAATCTCCAAACAAACAAAAATACTCAGTATTTATAACATACACTCATGTATTCATATATGTTCCAACATATCACAATGTATATTTCAGTTAATGCCTGGGAAATTTTAAAGAACTTAGAGAAAATTTAAAGCCCAGAAGTCCAATTATGCCTAAGGCAACCAGGATGTGAACAGTACGGTCGCCATGACGAAAACACGAAGCAATAAATTCCCACGGTTGCATCCTTGGAACTTCCTGGGGTTTAAGCTTAAATCAGCTATGACTTAAACATATCCCGATGACTTACTCTTCTGGTTTCCTTTATCTTGTTGACAAGATGCTGCTAAAAATAACTGTGGAAAAATAAAAAGTCACCAAATTGACAGCCAGTAAGTATAGCTTCTGGGGTCACCCTAGACAAAGAAACATGCCTTGGTTTCCCCAACAGAGGAATGAGAATCCTAAAACCTGTTACGAGACATATTAATGTTGCAAAATTAAACAATCTATTATATTTTCTATATACTATAAATAATAAATTTAAAATTTTAAACTTTAAAATGTTACTATTTCTAACAGCAAGAAAAACATCAACTATCTAAGAATAAACCTAACGAAAGAGATGCGAGGCCTTTACACAGAAATCTGTGAAACTAAATTAAGAGATACTAAATAAGACCTAAATAAATGGAGAAGTACACCAGGGGAATGGATTGGATACTAAAGTTTATACAGAAATGAAAAGAGCCAAAATAACCAAGAAAATATTGAAGAAGAAAAGTGGGGAGACCTACACTCTCTGATATCAAAATATTGTAAAGCGACAGAAATTAAGACAGTGTGGTAATGTTACCAGGACAGACACACACCAATAGAAGCAAGGAGAGATTCCAGAAGTAAACACACACACACACACACACACACACACACGGGTGTTTCCTCTTTTACAAGGTTGGCACTTCAGAGTCATGGGCAGCGGGCAGTACTCACAACAGACGGGTGGGTCAGCTGATTGTCCACGTCAGGGGCAAAAATGAAAATGGACCTGCAGCAGCTCGTGTGACGAACACAGGGTTAACATTCTTATTTAAGTGAATGCCTCTTGCAAATAAGTGAAAGATAAAAATTTGCCACCCCACAAAAAGTGATCAGAAAACAAAAGTAAATAATCTATCAGATTATTTATAGTCAATAAACATAATATGTGCTCAGTCTCACTAGAGAGTAAAGATAATGGGAAATGAGAAAAATTAAATTTAGTATTAGCCAAGATTTGAGTACTCTCAAACTCCTGGTGGTAGTCTAAATGGACACATCTTCTGGAGACTGTTTGGCAAGGTATCTCAAAATCCCTAAATATATATATATATATACATATGTAAATATATATATACACATATGTAAATATATATATACATATGTAAATATATATATATATATATTCTTTGACCCCATAATTCCACTTCTAGAAATTTATCCTAAAGAAAAAGTTGAATAACTTTGCAAAAATAGATTTCTGTCACTGCAATGCTTACATAACAAGAAATTAGGAGAGAGAAGTCTAACACTAGGGAATTGGTCAAACATGCTATGAGAACCCACATGTTAAGATGCCATGTAATCACTATAGAAAATGATTTGGAGCCAGAAGCACCACGTAGGACGCCCAGGAGGCCGGACGCCCGTGAGGAGTGAAGCGGCCCCTCGGCAGGCCCGGCAGCGCATGCGCCTCTGGAAGGGCAGCTCCCGGGAACTGACGCCGAGGAAGAAGCGTATTTGTCAGCAGGGTGTTGTCAGAATACCCAGAGATATTCTAATCTAAATTTTTTCTAAGGTATATTTTTAAAAAGTAGAAAATTGAATTTTTACGTGAAATTTCCTGGCTTTTAAAAGTGTCTATTGTCTAAGAATTAAAAAAAAAATTCAGTGGCCAAATAAAAGACATCCTTTGTGAAGACCCCAGTGTCTGTGTGTGCACGCCTCTGAGACGCCCCTGATGTGTTACGTTTATTGTTGTAAAAAGCCTGTTACACAGTGTACATAAAATGATCTCACTTTTGTTAAAAATGAAAGCATAACTTACATACATGTATAAATTTTAAACTTTGAGGGGCATAAATTTAAATGTTAATAGTGGGTGATTTTTATTTCTTACACATTTCTCTATTTTTGCATTTTTTATGTTAATCATTAATATTTGCTTGTCAGAAAATATGATAAAGTTCTTTTTACCTGTGCTTATAAAGAGTTCTTATAAAAGAGTGCTTATAAAAGTTCTTTTTACCTGTGCTTTACCTGTGTTAACAGTTTAAAATTTTGAGAATTAAATGGAAAATCAGTATTACTAAATAAATATTCTTGCACATACAATCAGAAAGACCAGAATTCAAAGTCACTTCTTCCATTTACTATGTCAGTGGTCTTGGGCTTTCTCACTATAAAATGCCAGTGATAATACCTTCCATCTCTCCTTCAAATCCCCTAAGTAATGTAAAAATTAATAAACAAGAATAGAATTAATATCTACCACACTACCTTCCTAGCATCACCAAAAGCTGAGTGGAGTGGGGCTTTGTCTACTGCAGTTCAAGTCTGCAAAGGACACAGATACTCGTAGAATGTAACAATGTAAAATGTTTGTTTGTGTTTGCTGCTCCATCCAGAGGCAAGACCGTACCAGGCATCATCTTCATTGTACTTCTTCACTCCCAGCATCTGAAGTGACTCTCTGCCCCACACATCGCTCCTTACCTGGAAACCACACCCAGGACAAGGAAGCAGAGAATGGCTGACAACCCACTGCCAGTAGTAGCATTAGATGAGGTGGAATCATCTCACGTTCTAAAAAAACATTTGAGTAGGTCCTGGGTATGATTGCAGTTCCAGGACAAATGGAATAAAATAAATTAGATTTGACCCTCAAGTAAACAAGTGAATATTGTTTGAGAGTTTGCGGCCTTTTATCTTCTCTTTGCTGCTTTCGGTATTGCCAACATCGCCATTCTCCCAGGTCGGTTCAGGGAGGCAAAGAGGCCCACGGGTGCAACCAACCAGAGGGGCGATGTACGGTGGGCTCTGTTTCTGTCCATTATCACCTCTTCTTCATCACAAGGAACTCAGATACATGCATTCCACTATTCTTTCTACCATGTGGGTTAAGCACAATGGGAGGGAAAGAAATTTTTTCAGGCTATCGTAGTACCATCTGGAAACCTACCGCCATGAGCTCACACACCTCCCCAAGTGCCCAGTTAAACCCAAGGAGAAGTTTCATTGTATCTGGTCCAGGCACAGATCGTACCCTTGAAGATAGTGTTTATAAAATAACCAGTTTTCATCATCATTCCTTTCATCAATGAATCCACAATAAAAGTATTGTTTCACATCTTTACTCTTTCAGTAATGTGCAGCGTGAACATAATAGTGTTAAGAACTCAGAAATAACTTAACACAGTAGCTAATAGAAGATGTTTATATTTGCAAAATTTCAACAATTATCTTCCCTACATTCCCCAAATTAGCATATTTGTTAATCAAATTAATTAAGAAGCTTTTAAAAATAAAAGCAATGTTTTAAATAAATATATTTTCATAACCATAGAACATTTAGTTCTGTTGGAGGTAACAAACATATTACACTCAAGTACTTTATGAAAATATTAGGGCAAAAATGACGTGGATGCAATTATAAATGTACCCTAATTAGTCATTTGCTTCTTTTTTGTGTTTTTCTCCATGTGTTAAAATCACATCATAGACATTTTGTAATCAATTAGTTCTTAAATCATCAGGAAGATGTTATCTGATCCACAGAGTTCATGTCAGCCTAACATGACGATATGGTATTGTTTGAACAATGTCATTGAGTTCAAATTTATTACTCCAAATTAAATGCTATCAAAGCCAAGACCCCCCAGTTGTCCATGTCTACTGTAGAAAATGAATGCTGGACTCCCAGTTTGGAAGAGTGAGACCTTCCTACAAATCCCAACCTTAAAATTTTATAACTAAATAATATTGACACATCAAAATCCTAATTACAAAAGAGCTCTTACTGTGTTTCAGAGTACCACGTAGCTGGATATAAATTCACTAATAATCAACTCTCCACTGAAATCCCTGCTTAGTAAACAACTGCATGAAACTTCCTAAAAATTGATTTTATTTAATAAATATTTTAAAGAGCTCACTAACAGAAGACATGACTTTTCCGATCTTTCTAGAAATTCTGGTCATTTGTTTATCTTTAATTCACTTTTCTTTCTACCATGATTATTAGAAATTTTGCTAATCTACATGTAATCTATCAAAATGCCTATGCATTGATAAATTTGGCTTTCCTCAATAATACATGTTAACATCTCTGAATTAAATGACGAAAGTAGAGAAGTAAAGTTAAACACAGCAACAGGTTCTAGTAAGTGCTCTTTAGAATTTTAGATTGACAAATTTTTCCTAAAATGATACATTAATAACTTACTAAATGAATAATGCAACACAGAATAGATTTTAACAGGATCTCAACCTCTCGCTCTGTCTCTGAGACACACACACACACACACACACACACACTTCCACCCACATCCATACATGGGTATACACACACATCTCAGAATTTAAAACACTGCTACTAAACATTTTAACTTAGATAAATTAACTACGTTAAAATACTGACATTGTGAAAATATCTGTTTATATCCAACATCCCATAGATGGCATCTTTTTGTG
The DNA here is from genome assembly GCF_019186645.2 of Phyllostomus hastatus. Classification (NCBI taxonomy): domain Eukaryota; kingdom Metazoa; phylum Chordata; class Mammalia; order Chiroptera; family Phyllostomidae; genus Phyllostomus; species Phyllostomus hastatus. Next base: position 1,001,667 of record NW_025333912.1, on the reverse strand, counting down.
AACGTCTAAAAAGCTTAAAGAAAGAAACCGGGGAAGAAAAAAACAGAGTCTGTGACAGAAAGGACGGATGGCCGCGTGGATCCTGCTTCCACGTGGGGGAACACGGGGTCACAGCTTCCCCCTGCTTCCAGCAGGGGTCACAGCTTCCCGTTCTCCTCACCGCTTTCCTTCTCCTCTATGGCTTCCAGGCCGCGCTTGGTCTTGGCCTCGGCGCCGCTGCTGGGGGCTTTACTGAGTCCACAAGACAAGCACGCCAGCTGGATCTGCTTCATGTTTTCTATGGCTTCATTCTTTGCATTCTTCAACAGATCTCCTTGGCCCTGCAAACAGGTAGAAATACACACCAAAGAAGAACATTATGGGCCAGGCACATCCTGAGAGACTATCACTCAGTAAGGAAACAGACCCAGGCCCGAGAGCTCAGTTCTCCAGGGTTTAGCCCACAGTCCTTTTCTAGCAATTGAGGGTCTTTGCTGTTTCAGCCCAGTATGTGAACCTGAGCCTTCCCAACCAGCTCTTTGGTTGCCAGCAGCCCCTTGAGATTCCTGTGGCCAGGAACAACCTCAGGGGGACCCCCCCACCCCCGTTATGAGGAGCCTCTGAATGTGCCAAGGACATTAGCTCTTCTATCGCCACGGTCTGGACTTTGCATGCTGCTGCCACTCATGACCCACCAGGCCCGGCATCCCCACCTAGCCTTGGGAGAGGACAAGGAAAGAAACTGCCTTCAAGAACTGCAGTGAAATCAGCCCCTCAGTGTACAAGAGCTTGCAAACAAAACATCTTCCGAAAAGTAAATTATACACCCTTAGCTTGGCTCACTGATTTTTAATACTTTGGGTTATCCTTGCAAGCTGCCTTTTGAGAAATTATCAGTTACCCACCTCCCTCGGTCTTTTCCATCATCCTGAGGAAATCATCAGCTGTCAGTTCCATCCATGCCCAAGATATTTCTTTTCCCATTATTTTTATTTCTTATTTTATTGCACTGTCATAATGACCAAGTGCACACACCAGTGCTGGCCCAGGCACCTGAAGAACTAGGTGCAGGGAAACCAGAACGTGTTTCCACAGTGTACAGACAGAAGGGGAAGTACTTCCTCCCCTCTCCTCGCCGGTCCCAGGACAGTGCCTGGGAGTGTGACCCAGACACTGTGAAGGACAGTGTTGGGGGATGTGGATGTTACATTGATTGTTGGGGACTTCCTCTACAAAGCAGACACCCGGGGAAAGGATATGTCTTATTTTATGCAAGGTGATACTCCATGATATGCTGTTTTATTGCTTTAATTTGATGAATGCTTTTTCTATTAGACATATGAGGAACCTTGTATTGTACAAAATACCTCAGAATATATCATTCCTCAAAACTTATGCAGGTCCTTGTCAATTCTATCTTATATAATATTAGTTAAATCCTTCTAATAATAGCCTTTAACCAAAAAGGATGAATAAGTAGGGGTTTGTCTGATACTTCTGTTAAACAACCCAAGTACCTCGGTCATGGAACGGGATTTCAGACATGGGTTTGGAAGGTGTCTGCAGCCTTCTCACGAGGAGGAAAGAAGCCGGGCTGGACGAGCTTACATGACTGACCCGCACTTCGGACTAAAGTCCAGGTCTACTGCCTCCGGGGTCAGTACCCTGTTCCACACGCCATGTTTACAATTTAGACTAAGAATAAATACTAGAGCACAAACACTGTCAGATATAGATTATCTAAGGGAGAAATATTCACTCTACCGGCAGCATTTGGGGAGTCAGTTCTTAACAGTGTATACACAATGAGTCCCCTCTGGTCCCTGAAAAACAAAGTCATATCCACTTTGAAAAATGCAATTCTTAAGTAATAATAACATAGCATATAAAGCTGCTTGGACCAGGCGCTCTTCCTCCTTTGTGATTTACATGTATGTTCATTCATTCACTTGTCACAATGCCCCATTAGATTGGCACTTTTCTTATTCTCAGTTTATGAATGAAAAAAAACCCCGAGGCCCAGAGTGGTGACCTTTCGCAGAGTCATGCAGCTGGTAAGTGGTGGAGCTGGGGTTTAAGTCAAGCCCAGCAATTGGACCCCAAGTCTGTAGTGTTAACCACGCCGTGATACAGCCTCTCTTCCGGGCAAACCATGCACTCTCTGCAAACACAATGCAGCCTCCTATTCATTGTTACCCATGGAAACAACACAGATAAAAAAATCATTCCCCATGTATCACAATCTGACTGAACACAGAGATGGAATCTAGGGAGTCAGGAAGACAGAGTGCACCACGAACACACTGGCAAGAACAGAAGTCAGACTGTCTCAGCTTTGCTTTTAGCTCCAACGGTTTCTTCCTGGACCATTTTCTTTTTTGTGAAAATGAAAATATCCTTCTGCCTTCCTCATAGTTCTCCAGCTTAAAGAAAACATGTTGAAAAGCTACTAGTGATTTAAATAATCACAAGTAAACTCTGCTATTAGGTGATGTGAAAAGCAATTAACATAGTCTTCTATTATAATAAATATCATGGTACTATGCATATGTTAATATAAATTTTACTAACTTCTTTTAAATGCATCCACAACTGTGTATTTAAAGGGATGTATGCATATTGCTACTGTTTATACAAATGGAAAGATTCTGTTAAAAATCCAAACTGTATTAATAAAGAGATTATACCCACACTCATTTTAAGAGTATTTCTTTTAAGAGCTCTTTTTTCTTTTGGCTTTGAAATTTTTATCAAGAATTTTAAAAGCATTAATGAAAGCAAAATTGGCATCTTTCTCCGCTGCAAGAAAACAGTGAAACATGCGAATACATCAAGCTTGGTATTACTAGTGAATGCAAAATGCTCTCACGTCCTTTTCCCGCAGCAGGTTATAAAAGACATCCAATTAGTCAGTCAGGATGTCATGTCATCAGTCTGAGAGGTGGCTTCCAGGCCTAAATGCCAGACAGTGCCAGTTCGGCTAAACAGAAGTCAGTGTCTCCAGGAAACAATGGCTAATGGGAGAAGGCGGTCTGTGCCAGGGCACAGAGCACCACCGCAGCATCCTCTGACAGCCCGGAGGCACGCGCCCTGGCCGAGCGGCGCGGGCAGAAACAAACAGAAAGGGAATGAAGCTGTTCACTCATAGAAGAAGAACAACATGGAAGGCTAAGTTATACAGAGTTTACACTGGAACACGTAAAAATTTTGTTTTCTATTTTTTTTAAAATAGGAGAAATTTTCTATTTTGTGGCTCAAGGAATCAACTCCTCATTCCTTCTGATGAAGGTACCATGACCAGAAGAGATTCATCCTAGGGAAAAACTATAGACAGGGTGAAGTATATTGTTAGCAGAGACCATCATGGCATTTTATTCAGGGCTGACTTTTCCCATTTTTTGTGCAGTGACTTCCTCTGACCAACTGGCATCCCTCTCTACTCTGTTACACTCCTGCTCAAACTCCCCCTAACTAGCCAGCTTACACTGTATCTCCTCCCTACAAACATCGCTCTCCTGTGTACCATTTTCCATAAGCTGTATTAGGCAGTCAGATCAGCTAAGCCATTTACAGCTATCGGTGTGTAGTGTGCCTCTAGGGAGTACTGTAACGGCATTTCTAAAGAATATGCTAAAAAATTCTCAAGGAGAGGTCTTGGAAGAGGAAAAGGTATAGAAGAGAAACCCAGGAAAATTAATTTTATTTGGTGGGATATAAATCGAAACACCTCTTGCGTACTAAAGTCTGGGACTGTCATGGCCTAGAATGTAAAATAAATGTACAATTTGATCACTGAAAACTCAACCTGGAAGAAATGTGAAGCCAATGTTTCAGTATACTGGCAATTTCATGGGAATTTGTAATTCTTCTCTCTCCAGTACTAGGAATGCTTCAGGGGGAAAAATGAGAAAGATTTCTTTAACCCAAAAAAGAGTAAAAGAGTAATAGAAGGCATCTCAGGCAGACTGATGCTGGTGGGAAATTAAGTCTCAAGAGTGATGGTCATAAAATAAGCCTCCATAGTTCTTTGGCTTTGGAATGTAGGCGTCCATGGAAATCCCAACACATTTAAAAAGTAACACTTGGAATTATAGAAAACCATAGAGAGATCACTATAGTGACTTTAAATTAAAAATCAGCGATGATTAATTATGTTTTTTAAATAGAAGCCTTAGGCATTCATAACCAAATCCTTCCGATTGCATTAAATTGCAATTAAAATACATTATCTGGAAATCAAGAAATATCTGATGCAATTTAGATTGTAAATGGGGCTGCTGTACAATATCAGCACAATTTTTATTACTCCTAATAAATTAATGACTGAAAACAAGCTAATATTTATTGAACACTTAATATACTGAGTGCAAACCAATTGGCACACATTATCTCATTATATCACAACCATAAAGGGGGCAGGAGTCCTAAACGTAAGTGACTATTACTTAAGTGTTTGTAAGTTATCTATTAGCAGTGTATTTTATTATCTATCAAAAACATTTAGGGTTTTTGTTATTCCTGTTCTTACTGAGAAATGCAGTCCTCCCCCCACCCCAACTGTTTGAAAACAGCTGGGGCTACACCTGGTAGAGTAGCTTACAAAGTTTCCCAGGACCTGCACCATGCCTTGTGATGTCAGGGCGCGGAAGAGCAGACCATCTTAACTAGTGTCCTTATCACTTATGAAGAAAATGTGTGGGTTTCCTCAGAGCACACCACAAATATTTAAGGCAGCCAATGGAGAGTCTGGGAATGGAGAGACCCTCACGTACACATAACTACACACATAAACAAATGCAGCTCTGTCTCCAAGCAGACTACCGTGGGTATTTTTCAGCACACGCTCCAAGACAAACCGATTCCCCTGATATTCTTTCCATGTGAGAGACCACACCCACAGCTGGAGCCACCCACGGATCCCGCTGTAGTGAAAGCAGGCTGCAGACAGCGTGGAGGAATTAGCGGCTCATTTTCCCAGCTGTTTTTTGGTGGACAAGACATGCTCTGGCGGGTTGTGCATTATAACCATCTTACTAGCTCAGGAACCATATTTTTAGGGAATCTCTGGATTACATAAAGAGGTTAAATATTTTACTTTGAAGTGATAAAAACAACTATTACAGTGTCTTATATTTAAAAATTAAAATAGGTCAAAAATGTGTTGGTGCCATGACAGATGTATTTCTCTTGATATTACATTTCTGGAACACTGGGTAAAACTATGTGAAGATAGCCTGGAACCCTTGCTTGCCAAAGTGGAAACTTAGCCGTGTAGGGAATGCAGACAAGATGTTAACAAGTTACAGGGCACAGAGGTGCAGCCATCAGGGGACTGTGTACTGAATACCTTAACTGCACAAAAATAGAAGTTTCCATTGCATTTAGTAATCAACATTCAGATTCATTATTTTTCAACACCTTGGCAACCAAATATTTGAACAATGTTTTACTCACTACTTTAAAAGTTGAATTTTTAGGGGGTTGGGCTGGGTGGAAGAGGGCAAAGGGGGAAAAATTGAGACAACTATAATATAATAACAATAAAAAATTTAAGAAGAAGAAAAAAATTTTTAAAGTTGATTTTTTACTCTCTGAACACTGAAGAAATATGGATGAAAAATTGGAAAGTAGCTCTGGTCTCTGAGTATTGACTTAAAGGAGCTTTGTATGTTACTCTTCTGAAATTCTGAACTCAAAACAAATTAAACACTGCTTTTCAAAACTTTATCATGTAATGACATTATATTATTTTATTTTATGGGAACAGAAAGGGAATTACATTGGACAAGTTCACCTAAGTCATTAGATTTTATCACTTTATATAAAGTTCAGTTTTTAAAATTAGTTTTGTGACTAATGCATTTTAGTATTGGTCATAAACTCATGTTTCTAAAGACTATGGAAACAAAACATAAATGTTTTCTTAACACCTGAGAATCTAGCTGTGAAGGAAGAAGATCTATAAAGTACAGAAGATATTTCAAAGAAATTTTAAGAATAATTTCATATCAAAAAGAAAGCAACATTGCAAAATAAAGCAAAATGACATATTCAGTAAAGGTGACCATATAAACGCTATAAAATATTGAAGTTATACTCTGCTAAAATTCAACAAAATTAAAATAATATTCAAAGTTAAATTTGAAAACATATGTTTTAATGACCAGATCAAGATCTTTTTCAACATTTCTTTCTCAACTAACATCTTACATGGTTACGATATCTTCCTCATCACAAAACCTTGACTAACTTGAACATTGAAAGAATGAAGGAACCTATTTGCTTCAAAATGGTAACTTACTGTGTCATACGTAGAAAACATTTGTATTAACTGTGATTTTTAAAAATTGTTTTTAATTCATAGGAGACCATTTTTGTGTCCTTGTAATATATAATACTATATATAAATAAAGTAGTTTAATATTATTTAAATACTATTTGCTAACAATAATAATGTAATTGTATTACACTTATAAAGATGAAATTATATTATCATCTCAATAGATGCATAAAACTCAGCTGATAAAATTCAACATCCTTTTAAAATAAAAACTCTCAACAAATTGGGTATAGAAAAAAAGTACCAGAAACCCACAGGCAATGTACCCAATGGTAAAAGATTGAAAACTTGTCACCTAAAGTCAAGAACAAGACAAGGGTGTCCAGTGTCACACTCTTCCTGTTCAGCATGGTACTGGAAGTCCCAGTCAGAGCAATTAGATAAAAAATAAATAAATAAATAAAAGGAATCCAAATCAGAAAGGAAGAAGTAAAATTGTCTCTGATTGTAGATGACATGCTCTTATATATACAAACCCTAAAGATTCCACCAAAAAACTGTTAGAACTAATAAGTGAATTCAGGAAAGCTATAGAATACAAAAGCAACATATAAAAAACAATTGTGTTTCTATATACAAACAATGAACTATCAGAAAAAGAAATTATAAAATTCCAATTAAAAATCAAAAATAGTAAAATACTTCATGGTAAATTTAACCAAGTGAAAGATTTGTACTTTGCCTTTTCATCTCATTGTAAAACTACAAGACATTGTAGTTTTAAAACTACAAGACATTGTAGTTTTACTTTGTAAAACTACAAGACATTGATGAAAGAAGTTGAAGAAAACACAAAAGAATGGAAATATATCTCAAGTTCATGGATTAGAATAATTAGTATTATTAAAATCTCCATACTACCCTAAGACATCTATAGATTCAGTAGAAGTCCTATCAAAATTCCAAAGATATTTTTCACAGAAAGAGAAAAACAACCCTAAAGTTTACATGACATCACACACACAAAAAAACCCAAATAGCCAAAGCAATCCTGAGGGGGAAAAAAAACACCCAAAGCTGGAAGCATCACACTTCCTGATTTCAAACTATATTACAAAGCTACAGTAATCTAAAAACAGTAAGGCACAGGCATACAGACACATGGGCAAATGGAACAGGCCTGAGAGCCTAGCATTAAACACATGCATATATGGTCAACTACTATTTGATCTAAGAATATTCTATGAGGAAAAGACACTCTTTTCAATAAATAGTGTTAGGAATACTGGATATGCACACGCAAATAAGTAAAATTATACCCCTATAGTATATACTCACAAAAATTATCTCAAAATGGATTAAAGACTTAAATGTAAGACCTGAAATCATAGAACTCTTAGCAAAAAAAAATTAGGGAAAACTCTCCTTCACATTGATATTGATGATGGTTTTTTTTTGATATGACAATAGAAGCACAAGCAACAAAAGCAAAAATACACAAGTGGCACCACATCAAACTAAAATGCTTCCTCATAGCAAAAGAAACAATGAGATGAAAAGGCAATCTACAGAATGGGAGAGAACATTTGCAAACCATATGTCTATTAAGAGGTTAGTATCCCTAATATATAACAACTCAATACCAAAATAATAATAATAACAACAACAACTTGATTTTTACAATGGGCAAAAGACCTGAACACTTTTTCAAAGAAGACATATAAATGGCCAACATGTACATGTAAAGGTGTTCAACGTCACTAACCATCAGAAGAATGCAAATCAAAATCACAGTGAAATAGCAAACTACCTCACATGTGTTAGGACTGCTATTAGGAAAAAAAAAAAGGCAATAAAAAGCACTGGCAAAGATATAGGAAAAGGGAGCCCTGTGCACTGTTGGCGGGAATGTAAATGGGTGCAGCCACTACATAAATCAGTATGAAGGGTCTTCAAAAAATTAAAAATAGAATTATAAGATCCAGCAACTCTACTTCTGGGTATATTGCCAAAAGACATGAAATTGGAATCTCAAAGATACCTGCATCCCCATGTTAACCGCAGCATTATTTATAGAGCCCAAGACATGGAAACAATCTAAGTGTTTGTCAAACTGATGATTAGATAAAGATATGAGATATATGTATATATAGGGCTGGGCAAAAGTAGGTTAAAGTACCAGCACTCATAACCTAAAAGAGAAATCATAAGTTAATAATGAAATAAAACAATAATTAGAAAGACAAATAATATGAATAAATAATGCAATAATAAATTAATACAAGAATAAACTTTCATGTACTCACACTGTAAATCTCCTTTGCAAAGGAGATATATATATATTTCACATCTTTTACATAAGACATTTTATTCTATATATCTTTAATATATATAACATCTTTAATATTGATATATAGAAAAAATATATATATGATGAGAAAGAAGGCAATCCTGCCATTTTCAACATCGTAGATGAATTTTGAAGGCACAGAAATGAGGCAGGGAAAGACAAACACTGGGTGACCTCACTTGTCTGTGAAATCTAAAATAACAGGACTCACAAACAGTGCGTATTGGTGGTTGTGAAGGGCAGGGGCTAGGGGAAAGGGGTGGAGGTGGTCGAAAGGATACAGACTTCTACTTACAAAGTAAATAAGTTCTGGATTGACCAGAGTTAACAATACTGCAGTATATACTTGAAAGGTGCTAAGAGAGTAAATCTTAAAAGCTTCACCACAAAAAAAGGTAATTATATGAGGTCATGAATATGTTGTCTAACCTTATTGTGAAAATTTTCTCACAAAATATGTATAGATCAAATCAACACATTGGATACCTCAAACTTATACAATGTTACATGCCAATTATATCTCAATAAAGCTGAAAAATAATAATATAATCATGATAATAATATTAATATAACACAGTAGCAACAGTGCCAACAACAGGTACTATGAATGATGGATAATGTCTGCATTCATCAGTGAAACCTACCACACTGAGACGCACTTGTTGACCAGAGCTTTAAGTATGAAATTTAACATGCTCTGTTCCCTTTTGCTGTCCCTAAAATACACTCTTCTAAGTCATGTGTAAGTGAACTGAGACACACCCACCACCTGCCTTTGACTTAGGAATGATGGTGGTCTCCTTTAGTTATCAGTGAGAACTTGGGCCTCCATCTATCTGTCCTTCAAGCACAAATTTGTTAAACATTTACCACATACCAGACTGTGTTTCTGACCTGTGGTTCTCAACCTTATCAAAACCAAGGCCCTTTAAATCAAACACTTTGTAAGACTCCATTCATTATCCTAAAATGAGTCATAAATAATACAACTTAGTTACATACATTATTAAAAATTAAGCAAATATAGTATCTTAGCTACACCATAAGGAGACATAAGAAACCAATCATTTAAAACAAAATAATATATATGACCCTAGCTGGTGTGGTTCAGGTGGCTGGAACATTGTCTTGTAACTAAAAAGTCCTGGGTTTGGTTCCCAATCAGGGCACATGCCTGGGTTGCAGGCTTGATCCCCAGTCCAGGTGTGTCCGATCCCCAGTCTGGGCACATATAAGAGGCAACCTATCAATGCTTGTCTCTTGCATGGATGTTTTTCTCTCTCTCCCTTCCTCTATCTCTAAAAGCAATGAAAAAATGTCCTTGGGTGAGAATTAAATACACATATACATATACACACATGTATATACACATAAAATAATATGTATTGCGAGATGTAAATGCCTGGGCAGGCATACAAGAAACTTCATTATGCCCCCATAATGAAGTGGGCAGATGCCTGTGCTTACTTAATATGGACTCATCTAAATGTAAAAGAAAAATAAGAAGATCAGATGCCATCCCATGCAAAAAAAATTAAAAAATGAAAATGCAGATGTACCAGACAGACACTAATATAAAAACAATGGCAACAGACCAGACTTATTTGCATAGAATAAAAGAAGGAATAACCTTAATTAAGGCAGGGCTAACATGCCAAAACAAGTACACATTCTCCCCATGGAGAAAAAGTATGATAATCCCACAAGTGAGGACGTAAATGATGTCCATACATCCCACCAAAGTTGCTAAATCTTCAAAAAGACCTCAAAGGACATTTTTCTTGTGATTGATAATATCAGCTTCTACTTTGCAGGACACTGTGGGATGCCTACCATGGATTGTCAATAATAAAAAATAACATTTCAAATTAAAACCAACGTCTCACTTCCCAGTTTGTTCCAGTATTACTGTATAATAATTATACAATAAAGTAGACAGAATTCCCAGAGTGAATAAATTACTCAATAATTTGAAAATAATTATCTTTATTCATTTAGACTTTCCTCTCAGAAACTCATATACTGGGCCTTTCACGTAACTTCTTGTAAAAAATTACTGTAATGTACTAATTACTCAATCGTACTTTAGAGGGTTTAGACTGGCAGGGCTTAAGAAAGGCTTGCGGCACAGGGGCAATACCTCATTACGTTGCACTGTGCTACAGTGCAGGACACCCGGCATTCCTGGCCACCACCACTAATGCCTGGCAATTCCTCCCAATCGCATCCACAGTTTTCCAAAATGCCCTCTAGGGGGCAGTGCTACACCCATTAAGAACCACCAGACTACACTGGGGATGCGATGTGGAGCATAGACGCCCTTCTCGACCACACAGAAGTTAAGTTTCACTAGGGATACAGTCATAAATCAAACAGTCATAAAAATGAAGTTATGTCTAAACACAAGTTGTGCTACGTGCTTAAAGAAAAGGAATGTGATGCTGTGAGAACATGGGGTCCAGAAGATCAGGCAAGGCTTCCCTGTGTCAGTGACAGCTGAGCAACAGCATGAACGATAGAGAACCTTCATTTCTCTTAGACGTCTCATAATGTAAAATAGAGCAGAGGTGTCAAACTCATTTCCACCAGGGGCCACATTAGTCAGCCTTGAGGTTGCCTTCAAAGGGACGAATGCAATTTTCGGACTGTATAAATGTAACTACTCCTTAACTAGGGGCAAGGAGCTCAGCTCTGCCACCAGGTAGAAACAAGGTGCCCGGCCAGCTAAAAAAAGGTGGAGGGCCGCATTCGGCCCTTGGGCCTTTGTTTGCCACCTGTGAAATAGAGAATGAGGATCTTTTGATGCTTGCACCTTGAGTCCTCAATCCTCCTACTGTCTTACAGATACAGATATAAAGAGAATGGTATAGGAGAATGTTCAGAAAGCACACTTCTTCTAGGGAACAGCATCAAAAATGGCCTAATACATTCCATTTTTCTTATATTTTACTTACTTAGAATTTATTTCATTTCCTTGACATTTATACCTTTTAAAAAACTCTGAATAGAATATACTCAATAAAGTATTATTTAATGACAGTATGATTTTGTTCTGCTAAGAGTTCTTAGCAATTATTTCAAATTTTTGAAACATTAGAAGGACAACTATTGATACCATTTGTTTAACTTTATAAATCAAGAAATGGACTCAAGAAAACTAAATAAATATATTGCCCAGGTTCACACAGGAAAGAAGTGTAAAAGAAATAACTAATAATGCCTATACCCCAGGCCAATAAATGTTTCTTTTTTCACTGTATTTAGAAACATCACATGATATGTTGAATATCTCATCTATTAGATCTTAGAATACAAAGAAAAAAACAGCTTAAGACCTATTTGATTTAAAAAAGAAAAAATCATTTGATAGAACCCCACAAATGTCCCACAAAAACACTTTGATGTCTGATTTCTGCCTTCAGTGTGGCAAATTTCAGAGTTTGGAAGAATGTAATAATTTTAATCTGAGCCAAATTTTCAGAAAACTGAAAGACAAAAGCAACAGTAGAAGATTTCATAGCATGGAAGAAGCGTGGAGAAGATGATTGATCTTCATTTCAAAGATATCATCATGAGCCCTAATAGATCAGATCCAGAAAAGAAGATTTTATAAGAACCAACTTCATCACTGGCACCAGCTGGACATTTTAAAGGATGCTGTTAAAGTGGGGACTCCTCCATTAGTTCTCAGGTCTCCGGGACACCGAAGCTCCTTGCAGGGCCCATGAGTCCCTAATAAACCCCCATCCAAGTTGGCTGCCAAAGACAGCGGCACACACAGCTGAGCGGCAGAGCCAGAACTCCAGGAGAGACGAAGCAATACTCTGATTCTCAGGTATTCTCAGGTACTCTCTGATTTCTCTCACATAATAACAATTTGGTCTCTCATGTTAATAACCATATTGCTGTTCGATAGGTGAATGTATTCTGTGACTTCCACCATCAGACCACCTGGTTTCAAATCCTGGCTCTACTACCTCTTAGCTTTTTGACCTTGGGCAAGGTCGTTAGATGCCTCAGTTCACTCATCCATAAAATGGCTATAATAATTGCACCCATCTCTAGGCTTATTGTGAAATTAATAAAGACAATACAGGTGACTCATTCAGAATAATGCCTGGGATACATGGCAAACTAATGTTTACATGCTATTATTATTACTCTATAAACAGAAAATCAAAAGGTTTATATAAATGAAATGTTTTGTTATCAATAATGATAATGTTATGGATCTCCACTGCACTCTACCTTATCAAGTTGAGGAAACAAAACCACTTTGAACCTTAAAAAGGACAAGCTGGTGAAGTGGTAGGAATCACTGTTACTGAGAATAAAGTTCAAGACTGATCACCCATCAGTCCTATAGAAGACTCCATAGTGATTAAATTAAAAAGAGTAACAATTGCACTGAAGTGGGGACTTTCCTTGGGGACGCCCAGAACGTGTCATCCTCACCACTCCACAAGATTCTTTTCTTGTAATTTAGAAGCCACAACATTGTTCAGTGTAAAACATCAAAGCGTTTCTCACTATTGAATTAAAAAAAATTTAAACAGCTGTTTCATTTGATCCAGATGAGAAAGTAAAAATGCACTGAAATCATCTGTCACCAAAAGAAATTAATGACAAGCATTATCTTTTGTGACAGAGCCACTATATTGCTAAAGACGCTGTAAGACAGGTTCCCGCGAGGGCGCTCTGGTTAAGAAGCCATCTGTCTGCTTTGGGCAAATGCCTGCGAGCCTAATCCACTTACAGAAAATGTCAACAAAATCGCCTCAACCCCAGTGAGCTGAATAATAGAAAACCCTGAGCTAAACTTTTAAAATGTGATTCCACTGCAGAAAGCTTTATGAATTTAGGTTGTGTGACGATACTGGCATCCTACAAATTCTCTTGCAGTCATTTTGACAAAAGAACAATTTGATAAAAGAACGAGGAGTCACTGCCTGTTGGTGCCCCTGCTCTCTGCTCTTTTCTTGCCATTGCCGGGATCATCTGCCTCTCTGTCAACAGCTCTAATAACAAAGGACAGAAGATTAACATCCACCTGTAGCAAGGTGACAAAGGTAATTAATTGACTGCACGTCAAATGCAGCTTTAGGAATGGATGGTCATCAGCTAAAAGTTCCAATATCTCAAATTAACTTCTCACAGATAATAAGTGACCCTGAAATGTGAATTCATACTATGATCATGAGTGCCATAAGCCAAACACAGAAGGAGCTTCTACAGAAACCTCCACTAAACCAACTCATGCTCTTCCCATTTCAAAAAGAACATTTACAACAGCTTGAAAGATGTAGGTTGCTCCAAACCCCCAAACCGACAAAGGCTGTTACAGACACAGTTGCTAATATTAGAAGGATATTTTTAAAGATGCATTCTGGTATTTGCTTGGTAAGGTTTTATTTACTTTAACAAATTTACTGATTACATTGCTTAAATTACTGGCTACTTGATCCATCCAAAAACTAAATCTGCCAAAAAGCCAGAATAAAAGTGTAGATACAGTAACAATGGCCCTCTATCAGAATGAACTGATCACACAATGCTTCAAGCTGCTTCACCTCCTCCTCAGTGCTGAAAATTTCAGCAAGCAAGTGGTTTTTGGTGACATCTGGTCCTGTGTTGCACAATGTCAGTGACACTGCCTTCTATGTGCATCTGGTCTCAATGTGCCCTTTTACCAAGGACATTTATTCTTTATTCTCTGCAAAATCATATCACTTTTAAAGAGGCTGAAACTGCCCCCTTTGGAAGAACACCAAGGTGCATGCAGGGCCAGTCCAACCAGTGTCCCTGCAGATACCCACTGACGCCAGCATGAGTTCTAGGTTCTGTGTCCATTGCAGCGGCCAAATAGCTATTAACAAGACATGGTCACGGGGCAATGTCCCTGCACCCTCCATCACTGGGTCATTGTTTGATTAATAATAGCAAGGCAACCATCAAACGAAATGGGTTACTTCTCATTAATAGTTAAATTGGGGAGCAGCCAACTTGGCTCCCTCCACAAAGACTGTTTAGAGGTTTGGCCATTAATGAGGTATTCACTGTTGGTGCCCCAAATCCTGCAAGGCATTTGGTTAGACACCAGACTGCTTATTACTCCAAGGAGATGTCAAGATCTGTTTTCTCTAACCTGAGACTCACTCAAGCTTCAGATCTCAAACTCAAACCAAACACCCAGCTACTAGCAACACATTTTCCTTCAACTTATGCTTATTTTTAAAGTTATGCTGCACAAAAGCTGAACTAAAAGCATCTGTATTTTCCAATTGTTCATATTATGTCATGTTGGCTTAACCAACTAAACTATTCCCATCTACCTATCTATGCATACTTCATCCTAAAACCCTCACTAGGCATATCATAAAAATAAGGACATGCTACATAACCATGATACTATTATTAATCCAATGACATTAACATTCATTCAGCAATTTCATCTGATATGAAATGCATATTAAATGTCCAAAAATGTCCAAAACATCTTTTGTAACTCTTTTTGAAAATCCCGGATCCAAACACGTTCACATATTACCAGTATCTCTGAAAATAGTGAGTGACAGTAGAGAATGTTGAGGAAACTAACAGCAAGTTCACAGCCATTAAGTACCACTTCCTTGACAGCCACTCACTTCCATGGCTTTACTCCTGTCCACTTGATGAAATACGCACCATTCAATTATGACATACACTTGTCAAAACATTTCTTCTGAATGTCAAATATCATCACTCATATATTCTTATTTTTCAATCAACTTTACAAATGTACATGCCTGGAAAAATCCCATTCAATTCTGGGAGTGTCATGCTGACACCTTCTGAAACACTCTTTCAATCCAGTCAGATTCTGTCCCGAGATAGATGACTGAAAACCCAACTAGTGGAAGAGAACATTCTATTCAGTTCCCAGGTTTCAATAGCTGATATAATTCAGGCCTTAGCTATGCAGACTGAAAAAGTCACATTTTTTAGAATAACTTTAAATCATCACCATGTAGAGAATCCAGAACTTCATTTGACAAGCCATGTGTAATCCTGTCCAGGTGCACAGGCTTTACTATAGAAACGAACCCAGGCTGACCTTGAACTGGGATGGCCCTGCTAGGTACTGTAAGAGCCCACCTTCCTAAGACATTCTTAAAGGGGCAACTTCCCTGCACCCTCTACCCAATGGTCATTGTGTTTGTGTGTGTGTGTGTGTGTGTGTGTGTGTGTTTAATAACAGTAAGGCAACTATCAAATGAAACGGGCTACTGCTTATTAAAAGCAAATTTAAGGAGCAGCCAACTGGGACCGAGCATTCACACACTGGCTCAGGAGTGGCCAACCAGTGGCTGCCCAGAGACCTACCAGCTGGCCTGACTCCAGGCAGCAGTGACAGTAGTCAATCAAACCAATCAGAGTAACTCAGAAAGTGAGCTTAGGAAATTCAAAGAGCCTCAGTCAGTTGCCAATAGAAAGAGGTGCTAGAAAAATATACAGAGGAAAGAAGGAGACAGGAGAGAGCTCAGCCCCTCTACAGCCAGAGCAGCGGAGTGAAAATCGTCCGGCAGAGGAAAGGATAGCACAGCCCCCTACAGCTGGCCGGGCTGAGCTGTCAGGGAATTCCAGCCCCGGGCTCTGGGAGGCCGCCCTTTCTGTGTCTCTCTCCTTCCAAGGAAATGTGTTTCCTGCCTCATCACATACAGTCTCACCAGAAGACACCCGAGTGAGTCCCTGTTCCCTGTAACTCAGCCAAAAAAAAAAAAGTTTTGCTTTGAATGAGAAATGACAGGCCTTTAAAAATTTTTAATCACAGCTTTTGACTGACTGATAAACAAGGTAAAATGGAGTTTCCACCACGGTTTCGGCCCCACTCAGGCCTTCTGAGCTTCTTGCAGAGAAAGCCAGAATCAGAGGAGAGTGAGGACAGTGAAGTCTGCAGTGGGAAGAATGATTCAGAAAAGATGAGTCAGCTGTGTGACCTTGGGAAAATCGCTGACTCCTCTGGGCTGCAGTTTCCTTCTCTATTCAACAGGAGGATTAAATGAGGTGCTCTTTGCGTTCACTGTTTATATTGAAAGTCTGTAATTGATTAATTAGGGCTCAGTTTAAAATTGCTGTGTTTAATTATGAGAGACTGTCTAGTGGGAAAGAGATAAGGAAGCGATTAAAGTGTTTTTCTGATGGGGGAAGAACAGGCTATCGTGGAGAAACACAGCAGGACACCCAGCCCCACTGAGCATGGAGGGTGGGAAAAGGGGTGGAGGCAGTAAAGGTATTGTGAAGTTGTGGCACCTCAGCCAACAAATAAAGTGCCCCCAGTGCAGCGTATAAACAAGGTGAGGCTCTCAGGGAGCAGGGGTACAGACCCCTCTGAAGTAGAAGGGACAGCCAATGTAATTGCAAAGTGCCAGAGCCCAGCCAGTGATGTTGAGTAACTGGAAAAGTCCAGTGTGGCTGCAGGAGGGCATGGAAGAGGAAGGCGATGATGAGACACGCAGCTGGAGAGGAAGGAGGTCACCAAGAGCTCCACAGGGACATTAGGCAGTTTGCAGGAGGAGCCATGGGAAACCTTGGAAGGACTTTAAGCAGGCACATGGCCATGACCAGACTTAAGTTTAAAAAGGTCACCCCAGCTGCTGAGCTGTGGGAAGGGGAGTCGGGGGGCTGGGGTGCATGAGAGTGGAAAGATTTTTCACTAACTAGAGTGATAGGAAGAGAACCAAGTTGGCAGCTATGGAAACGAGATCCCTAGGGAGATAATGGGGAGGTTTACCCAGTAATAGTTGGGAACTGCTTACAGCTAGAAATTTAGGGAAAAGATCAAGGATTAACTTGCAGGACTCTTGCTTGGGTAACTCTGAGTTGCCATCATTCCTGCAGGTAGGGACACCAGAGGTGTCGCTGAGGGCAGGCAGGGAATGAGCACAGTTTGAGACATGGGGCCCTCGCTGGGCTGACAGACCTCCAAAGTGTGACGATGCCTGGTGAGTGGCTGAGAGGGAGAGGCGGCAAGTGGAGGTCATCTAGAGGTAAGGAGAGACACATGCACCAAAGATACATTTGGGATTTGATTGCATAGAGAGGATAACAAAAACCATTCTCATGGACAGTATGACCAGAGAGAAAGGATGAAGAGGAGAGCCTGGGTCAGACCCTAAGGAACAGCAGCACTTAATGCAAGAGGAGACGACGGGTAACCTGCAGGAACTCCTGGGAAGAGAGAGCCAGAAAAGAAGCAGGGAGACCAGGAGAGTGTGGTGTCCCAGAAACCCAGGGAAGTGGTGATGCAAAGAGGGAGTGATCAGCCAGGTAGAATGTCCCCAAACAGTCAAATAAGATAGAAGCTGAAAAGTGTTCACAAGCTCTCGTGACAAGAAGGTGGCTAGTGACCTTGGTGAGAACGATTTAATGAAGTGTCAGGGGAAGAAGGCAGATTAAAGCTGACTGAGGAGCGTGTGGGAGGGAAGGAAGTGGGTGCGGGTAAAGTAAACACAGCCTTGTGAAGTTTAGATGTGTAGGCAGGGAGGGAGATGGGGAGTAGGGTAGCTGGAGGGGAGCTGAAATCTCTTATAAAAGCCTTTTTGTATGAATAAACACAAGCTGAACAATGAATTGTCAAAGGACAAAGACAAAATATACAATGGAATAACTGGAAGCCTTTACTTCTTGGGCCCATTATTCTCACTTCGTTTTCCTAGTATCCTAATAGTGTTTTCTTCTTATTTCAGAGCCCTGTTACTTGAATAAAGTTGAAAAGTTATGCAGGAATTAAAAATGCAAGGCATATTAATTTAAATATACAAGTACAGCTACCTAAACTTAAAAGTAAAAAATAGGGATTTTTCATATACTCTATGCATTTCAACCTCCAGAAAATGAAGAATTCTCACTGTGTCCACCAGGTGGTGCCCCTGTTTTGGGGCTCACTAGCAAGTTCTTGACTGTCCACAAAAGCTTGCATTCCAATGGTTAAACATGGCCTTCTAAATCATTTGTTTATTTCTCTGCTTCTGTGTAGATTTGAGCCTCAGCCATTCTAATTACATAAAAGTGATCTCAAATAAATTCTGAAAATTTACAAGTCATCAAAAAACATTAATGTATCACCAACGTGTATAAGGAAGCATATAAATTAGAAGTGAACACTTTGTGCACGTATTTTTAGATGGAAAATAACTCAGCAAAATTGAAATAGTTATATGTCTTCAAAGACAAAAACATCTAGCTTTTGCTTTCACAACTGGTGAAAGAAAAAATTGATAACCAAAAAATCCAATAAATGCTTATTTTACATAATAAAAAATAGGTTAACATATTAGTCCTTGTATAAAATAGTATCTTTGTTCTTGCTGTTTGGAAAATTTTAACATTCACAACTCAATCTACTATGATGCGAAAGCTCTCTGGTTTAAGTAATGTGTTGATAGTTATAACACATAAAGATCTTTACTTGATAGGGTTTATTAGCAGGATTTAGCGTACAGAAAATGTCATTAATATTTATGAATATTCACAATAAGGCAGATATATGAGTTGAAGGACAATTGGAAACATCTACCCCATAGACACCTCCCATCGCCCCCCTCCCATCCTGCTGTGACTGAAATGTCCACCAGAAATACAAGGGTAGAGGGCAAAGGTCAGTTCTGTAATTATCAGCATACAAAGAGACTAAGAATGCTCATATGTGCACCCACCATACTAGTTAAAACCAGCTCCCCTCACTTGCCAGTCTTCTTAGGAAACAATTCTATCATTTTTAACTTGCTAATGATGCAGAATGAATGTAGCACCTAACGTTTGGAATCCAAATGAAAATTAGAAGAGGGCTGAGGTAAGGACCGCTCGCTCCAGGCAGCCCCTTGGGAAAACCCCGGGACTAGGGCAGCAGATCATTTTACCCCTGTTGTGTCCATCTTTCCTCATTTTATAAGAAACTTGAAGGAAAAAGTATCCAAAACTTAGCCACAAGCAAAATCACCCCAGCAGGCAGAAGTAACCATGGGCTATTTGGAGAACTGCAGAGAACACTACAGCTGAAACATAGTGGGTGAGTGGCAACTAATACA
Source organism: Phyllostomus hastatus (assembly GCF_019186645.2). Classification (NCBI taxonomy): domain Eukaryota; kingdom Metazoa; phylum Chordata; class Mammalia; order Chiroptera; family Phyllostomidae; genus Phyllostomus; species Phyllostomus hastatus. The sequence goes on along the minus strand of NW_025333912.1, from coordinate 981,992 downwards.
AGAATGACAGCATGTCGCTAAAGAAATGATCTGCGGCCCTGGCTGGTGTAGCTCAGTGGATTGAGCGCAGGCTGCGAACCAAAGTGTCGCAGGTTCGATTCCAAGCCAGGGTACATGCCTGGGTTGCAGGCCATAACCCCCAGCAACTGCACATTGATGTTTCTCTCTCTATCTCCCTCTCTTCCCTCTCTAAAAATAAATAAATAAAAATCTTAAAAAAAAAAAGAAATGATCTGCTTAACAAGGTGAGGCAACCTCACTGGAGACAGGGGTTGTATACTCCTAGACAGGATCCTAAACCTCTGTCACCCTGGGGACTTAGAAGCAATATTCCTCTAAGGAGACTGTTTATCAATATTGATCAATTGTTTATTAATGTTGATTTCATATGTTGTTTGCTGTGCAGCTTACTTATGAATTTACATAACGTCTATTCAGGACAACACAGAAGCATTCTGACCATCTACCAGCAGGATCCCAGGAGCCACTCTTCCTTCCTCTTCAACTGGCCACGTTCACGAGTTCGAGCAGCTGGGCTGACACCTGCCAGAGGTGTTTCAGGAGGGAGAAATCAACGGACCCTGGCGGCTGTCTCAGCTCTCTTCAAAGGGTGACCTTGAGTGGCAGCAAAAGCATGTCCCTCACCAGGATGTACTCTTTTCTTAATCCTCAACTTCGGATTGCATATTTTAATAAAGTCTTCCACTAATGTCATCAAGTTCAAGGGTGTTAACAAAGCACCATGGCGGATTTCCTCTTTTCTACCCACATATTATTATCTTCTTTTTTCCTTTTGTATTTGGAAAAATAGAGATCGGCTGTATTGAGGTTGAAATGAATTCTGTCAGCTGTGGAGCATACAGACATTGCTATATTATTTTAAAGTAACAGTCTCCAACTCTCCCATACTTATATACCACAGGATGTTTATTTTGTATAGTTGGTTTTTTCTAACGAAAGGAAAAAACATAAAAATCCCCTAGTTACTGTGGACAAATTGCTCATAAATACAAAAATGAACACTCAAAGAATTCAAAACCTCACTATTCATAGTATGATGAGAAAAGGAGTTCCGTCTGCAGCTTAAAATCAAGTCTCATTCCTCATTTTGAAGGCTAGGCTAAGATGAGATTGGTACTGTGGCCTGTATCCAAATGTGGACTACTCTGATATATATCTGGGGTGTGTGTGTGTGTGTGTGTGTGTGTGTCCATCCTATTCTCTAAGGAATTAATAGTTGAGGATTCTCTTTTTTTATTGCATAATTCTGGCATTATTCTACAGCCCAGACTGTGTTTGCCAAAGAAACTTTCTATAATGCTGGAATTACTCTGTATCTCTAATGTCCAATATGGTGATTACCAGCCACCCATGGCTGCTGAGCACTTGAAATGTGACTACCACCACTGAGGAACTGGTTATGTGGTTTTATTTAATTTTAATTGTATTTATTACAATATGGCTAGTGTTTTCCATATTGGACAAATGCTGAAAGATAGTCCCAACCTTCAACATATACTGAATTCTGTAAAATTATTTTTCACCTCTCTGGCTTCTTTCCTGACCTAGCACTTGCCACAACCGCCATTTCATAACTGATTACGGCTTTCCCTTCTCAGCCTTCGAATCTCCCACAAAAACATACACGGCTGAGTGCGGTGGCTGTCCCCCACCCCCCACCCCCGTGTGCACAGGTGTATCCCAGCGGCTAGCACAGGGCCTTGCCTAAAGCAGGGATCCAAAGCGTTTGTCGAATGAAAGAACAAACTGGGTGCCACTGAATATGCCTTCACCTTGGCCCAGACTGTTGTCATCCACCCCCAAAATATCTCATTTTCCAACTTTTTAATTCTGGCACAAAGCAGTCAACTCACCTCAAGACTAGCCCAACCATTTTTAAAAAAGATTTTATTTACTTATTTTTAGAGAGAGGAGAAGGGAAGAAGAAAGAAAGGAAAAGAAACATCAATGTGTGGTTGCCTCTCATGCGTCCCCCATTGGAGACCTGGCCTGCAACCCAGGCATGTGCCCTGACTGGGAATTGAACCAGCAATCCACTGGTTCACAGCCCTTGCTCAATCCACTGAGCTACACCAGCCAGACTCCATTTTTTAAAACAAATCATTTTTATTGGGGGGAAAAAAGAGTAAATAATATTTCAGTCCAGGAATTAACAGTTTGAAAGAGATGGTTGAATGCTGGGAGAAGGAATCCTGATGCAGGGGTTTCTCAGTGGTTTTATTTTTATCATGTTTTTTTCCAACACCATTTATCCCCTTTCTCCCCTTTTCCACCTCCACTCTCCCACCTCTCTCCTGCAACCAGCACACTGTTGTCCATGTCCATGAGTCCTTTTTCTTTTTAACAAGAATCTTTTCTGGTGGGGAAAAAACATCAAAGGACTGACCATGACACTAATAGCAATTTCAAGGTCAGGTAGAGTTATCATTAAGTATATCTGGGGAGGCAGACACCAGTGAGCAGTAGCTGATATATTTGGTGGGAGATGTGAGCTTGTGGAATTCTTCTAATCATATCATTAAGGAGATTGTTCTATCTGCCCACATGGAGTACAAGTCACCCACTACATATTAAAATGCATTCTAATTAAATTTCTAATTAAATTGTATTTTTCAGCCAATGATCAATAGAAATTGAGAGGGGTAGAGGGACAGTCCTAATGGGTTTTAAGTTAGAAAACTCCTTAAACTTTAGCTTTCAATCTTTTTCTTCCTGGGTCACTACTATAGACTGAATGTGCTCCTTCAAATTTCACCTGTTGCAGTCTTAATCCAAAGGCAAAGCCTCTGGAAGGTGACTAGGTCCCCATGTGAGGTCCTGGGGGTGAAGCCCCATCATAGGATTGGTGCCCTTGTAGGGGGATAAGCAGACTTGAGCTCATGTTCCCTCCATCAGGAAGAGGGTGCTCACTGGAATGTGACCTGCGGACACCCTGATCTCGGACTTCCCAGCCTCCAGAACTGGGAGAGTACAAATCCGTACTCTTGTTTAAGCCCCCTAGACGACAACACTCTTGTTGGACCAGCCCAGACTGACAAGGGCAGTCAATGTATTAGTTTTCTAGGGCTGCCATGACAAAGTACCACAGACTGGGTAGATTAAACAACAGGAATGTATCTCTGACAGTTTTGGACACTCGAAGTCCAAGATTAAGGTGTGGGCAAGGCTGGCACCTCCTGAGGCTTCTCTCTTTGGCTTGGAGATAGCCATCTTCTCCTGGTGTCTTCACCAGGCCTTCTGTTTGCATCTGTGTGTGATCTCCTCTCCTTGTAAGGACGCCGGTCCTCCCCTAATGGCTTCGTTTCAACTTAATTACCTCGTGAGGCCCGATCTCCAAAAACAGTCACACTCTGAAATACTGGGATTAGGATTTCAACATACGAGTTTGGGGTGACACAATCCAGTGCAGAACAGTCACCCCTCTTTGTAATGTTCTCAGGTGAACTTATCATCACATCCGACCACACAAGAAGCCTCTGTGTTCAACATTTGGGCACAGTGCGCCTATTGTGTTAACAAATAGCATGCCCTTCTCTGGTCATCTGGAGACCTGCTTAGATTTACATATTGGCAAGTCTGGGGTTGTAATTATTATTGTAAAGTATGGCTTTACTGCTATTGATGTGTTTTTTCCTACATTATATGGGAAACAGCAATGTAACAGGTGGGCAGTCTTGTCGCACTATGGACAGGGACGCCAGGCGCACTGCCTGGGTTGTGACTCTGGCTCTGCCACTCAGCTATTGACCTCGCTAAGGTGAGCTATTTACCCAAACTTTCTGTCCCTCCGCTTTCTCATGTATTGTATAAATTAGAAACAGTAATAGTACCTACATCACTTGGCTGTTACTAGAATTCAATGATTTAGTAAGTATGAAGCACTTGGAACACTGTCCAGCAGAGAATAAGCATTTTATAGCTATTATTTACTGTTGTTGCTAAATTGCACTCTATATTAACAAAACTATTTGAAAGAGAATCAAGTCCATCATTCCAATCAGTCATAGGCTTAAGTCTTACAATGAATGTTCTGATTTTCCCTAAAAATGTCCCTAAACTTTTTTTTCTGGTATACACAAGTTGTTTCTCAAAAACAAGTCTGTTTTTAGTTAAAAATAATATTAATCAAGATTAGAAGATTTTCCAAAAGTGTAATTAAGAGCAGTGACGGGAGGTTTGCATATTCAAGGCATAAGCGAATTCTAGGAAGGAGAGCACACGCCCAGGGCATTTTCATATTCAATGCTCTTACAGCAGTAGGTACGTGATGAGCTCTTGATAAATACGTAAAAAGTGACAATGATGAAGATGGTGATGATTCATAAATGGAGAAAGGACTCAAAAATAAAAGTTACCCACATTTTATAAGGAGATCATACTAAAAACTCTAAAGTTCAGTCACTTGGATTGGTAATGACATGTCAACCACGCTGGGAAAAGATAAGAAACCCAAAGAGAATGAAAGTATCTCTTCTCAGTCCTCTTAAGAACAACTAAAGGCAACAGTGACTAAAGTCTTATTGTACTTTTTAATACTCTTTTCGAGGTTTATATTCAAATAATTTAATTCAACAAATACATCTGGAACTTAGAGCATGTGCTGTTTCGCTTGTAATCATGAAAAACCGAACGTGGGCACCAGAATTGGGACATGCAGAACAGGGCCACCAAAAACTATATGAAATGTGCATTTGGAGTTTTTGTGTGCCTGGGCGCACACTGCGCGTACACAGCACGAACAGAGGAACGTGGCTGGAAGGCGCGGCAGCCGTGATCTCGAAACCAACGCACCTCTCCAGAAACCCTGAGCATAGTCACTGGTTGCCTGACAGACAGAAGTCGGACACCCAGAGGATGAAAAAAAGTAAAGGTGGGTGTTAGGACTACTGAGAGAAAAAGCTAAAACCAACTGCCTGTCCTGTGCACAGGGGCACCTGCCTGTGTTCTGTAAAGGCAGAACACCCTGTCAGGAAAGGATGAGCCCGAGTAGGAATAGGCTGGGGAAGATGAAACTTCCCAGGGGCACAGAGAAGAAGGAAGAGGTCAAAACACCAGCCCTGTGAAAAAATAAAGGGACTAAGCACAGCAAAACTGCCCATCTTGCCAAGTAATTGGCACAGAGACATCAAACAGTGATACTGGACACCACAACCGTGGCTGTTAAAAAAGGAGGCTTTAAAGTCACACAGAGCAAGGTCTGCATCCCGTCCACGTCTGAACTAGTGAGTTCTGTTATCTCAAACAACTCGCTCAGCTTCTGTAATCCCGTTTTCTCAGTTTCAGCCCAGCACCCTGCTAAGGCACGGTGCCCCCTGAAGGAGCTGGAAAGGACAAGCATTACACGCAGGCAGTCAGGATGGGGCACACAAGGATGAAAGTGTGCAGAAGCCGCAGGTACTAGCACAAAAACATGGTTTGACTGTCTGGTTTTGATGAGAATTGGGAGATGAAGGGCATGGAGGGAAAAGAGCAGGGCAACTTTCCCTGGAAAGGTAACATAACACTTGTGCTGAATTTGAGAGATGAGGAGATGCTGGTCAGCCGACTGCAGAGGGGAAAACAGTACAATAGGCAGGAACAGCATGTGCAAAGGCATGGAGTTGGGAAACTGCCCAACGTGTTCCAAGAACCACAGGGCCGTGGGAGTGTGGGAGCAGGAAATGAGCAGGTACAGAACTAAGGAAAGACCTCATCACCGAGGACCTCCTATGCATGCCAAGAACTTGGAATTATTCCCTACAGACGACGGACAAACATCAAAACATCTGTCTCACTCAAGTCTACTTGAGCTATCAAAAACGTTTTTTTGTAAATTTGTTTTTCAGTCCCCTTCAGTGATTTCAGAGCATTTCTCTGAATATCAACATTTTTAATTAAATATTTTTCCACAAGAAGGTTGTAGCAGACTTGAAAAGAGGACTGGATGTTACTTCCCCCATGCCTTCAGTTTCTGTCATCTGGAGTTACAAACTGAACCAACCAGGTTTGGTTGTCAAAACCAATCAAAGATACAGCTAAGCTACAAACAAAATTGTCCTCCTCTGATGTATAGAGCACCCTGGTTCATTGGCTTCTCACCTTGCTTCAACATACAAGTGAATGGCAGGTTCACAAAAACACACACCCCTGCACATGGATCCTTTGGAAGTTACTATGACTTCTAGTAAATGCAAACTTATGAGGAAAACCAATGTAGCAGACATTAATTACAATGAATATAAATAAAAAACTACTTGAAGACACCCCAAAATACTTCATGGAAAACAAACAGAAGCTAGAGGTAGGAAAATGCTTAGACTGACAACTTCTTGACAGCTACATGGCAAATCTAGAAGGTATCATTCACATGGAGTCAAAGGGAATGGCGCCCCCTAGAGCCGAGTAGTGCACAGCTTACGTGGTAGCATGTGACAGCTAGGGCCAATGCAGAAAGCAGATTGTTAAAACCTGTGTTGCAAATAATAACAATAATAATTATGATTATGATTGCAGTGGTGTAGAAGATATGATTTTGGTTGTACTGATGTTTAACTTCAGTGCAGTTCCTAGTCTTATGTAATTAATTCTCAAGACCAGCTGCAGTTCAGGATCTCCTGTGGAAACTCTTCCTGGGAATCCTTGACAAAGGAAATGACCTTCCAAGCAGCAGTTATTTAAAAAATAAAGACAGTGGTAATCACTTCACTCTTTGCTCCCTCTCCCTCTTACCAGAGAGGAAGTTCTAAGATGAAATAATACTTCAGAGGCAAACCCAATAATCTGTAACGTGGTGGCTATCCAGTGAAGGAGCGCTGAAATAATGCAGTCTGAGTGATGTAACTGTGACTCAGTAGCTAAGGAAGTACTTTCCAAAATTCAGAGATGCAAAATCCAACCTGGCAGTGCTTGTCCTTGTATTGTTATAGATATATTTATGTTGCTCACGAGAACAAAAATTTGGATAACCGAACTTCAGCACAAGATGTTATTTCACCAACATTGTTATTATTATATCTGCATGTATTATTACAGAGCCCACAATGAGTGGGGTTAATAAGTGGATTGTTGAATACAAAAACCAGAGTGCTTGGCTGAAACACACACACACGCACACACATGCACGTGCATGCGCACAAACACACATGCTGTATATATATAATTGTTCCTTTCAATGCCACTCTTCCTCCCCCAAGCAAAATGCATCGGAGATTGGAGAGAACAGGAAGGAAATGGCTGGCTTTTTCCCTCTCTGGTTTCAGATTACATAAAAAGACTCCATGGGCTGACTCAGAGGATACACAATACACATTGTTAAGAATCCTTAGTCTCATTTGTTCAGATTTAATATTAGGACAAAGTTATTACTAAAACACACTTTTCATACACACATTTACACGTCTGCTTCATTTTTAGCAGTCTTAGATATAAGTTTCTGGGTTGATATCAAATGCACAATAAACAATAGAGCCTGTTTCCTACAACATGTGTAGTAAGTGTAAGTATAAAGAACCATCTGGAAGGGAAGAGAGTAAGGAGGAAGTGTGCAACCAGCCGTGATTTCACCAGCAAATGAACTGTCAATAGGTCTTGAGTGTCAACATCAGATATTGAAAATGTACTCATCCAGGTCGACTGAAGGAATGAAGTACTGATTCCATAATGAACAAACAGAGTACGCAAGTGGCTCTTTAAACCACTCCACTTTCCCTCGTGTGTGTGTGTGTGTGTGTGTGTCTTTTAAAAAAAAGTGAAACTCAATTATATCTGGAAATTACAAGAAATAGAAAATTACAGTGAGACAAATCCACTTTTCTGACCCAAGATAATCAGAATTAACTTCTGAAACCCAGGCCACATTTTTAGGGTTTTTAGTATATTTTAAATATATATGAGAAATACATCTTTTAATGTATATGCATGTTTAAGAAACAAAAAGCTCAACTTTCTGAAAGTGAATTTGTTTGTAATTTATCAAGAACTTCTTTTTGGTCCCACAGGATCCACAAACCAATGTTATTCTAGTCATTCCATAATACCAGCTGCTGAGCAGCAGACAACAGGGAGATCTAGAATATTCTAGGTGATTAGGGATACCTCAGAGAGATTTAGATGGCAATCTTTTAATCCTGAATACATTGTGAAGCAATTAAAGAACTTTCAACTCCTGAGTCCATTGACTCAAATGTCCATTGAGAATAGCATCTTATAAATAAACACTCAAAGAGTTTGGCTGTTTTTAGAACACATAACTTCGTCCTGGCAGATTTACAAACCAAATCATAAGGGCTTAGTGTATTTTTCTACATAACCAAAGGACGCTCTTCAGATAGGAAGAAACATGTACTCTTCTTTGTCTCTGAAAAGCAAGCAGCTTCTACCTACTTGATTTTGTAACATCATTTAATAATGCAAAAGTCTAAGCCTCAATTCTAACTCATAATTCTGTGATAGGAAGTCTTTTCCTTCCAAAAGTTACCTTATTCAAAAAATTAATATGATGATTAGAATAAGAATGATGATGAAAATGTCTCTAGCCTTAGTCAATAATTTCCTGAACTGTCGTTATGTGTACAATTTTTTATAAATCTAAACTTACTTTTTAAAAATCCAAGGGGATTTTTATAAATATGTATAGCTAATCTTTTAATAAAGCCAGGGGTTTTTCCTTAGAAGGAAAATTAAGTTCCTAATTACTTTGCTTTGGTGAATAGGTCCCTTCACTTATTACAAATGTTTCAAGTATCACTAATATGTGGGGGCTGATGAATGATACAAAATTATTTTGCAAGAAGTGGCAAATAAGGTGAGTGGGAGGTCTTCCCCACCTTCCACTCCACTATTATGAGTATGTAATCTCATCCATGATGTATATTTGAGCACACTGGACCTACTTGAAATAAAACAAGTCTAATTAAATTGGAAGGTAACCACTTTGGGAGTAAAGGAAATTTTCTGGCTGCTCATTATGGTATTTTCAATATGACTTCAAAAGAGTAACATCTAACTTCTTTATTCTTAAACTAAATTATATCTGACATACATATACAGATAGGTATCTACATGTGTGTACATGTATAAATACACACATTTTACATGCACATTTATGTATGTATCCATGCATGTTGACAAATGTTAAAAACTTTGCCTGTGTCCTGTGCTCCCCCACTCTCTGTGTTCTAGAAAGTGGCTACTGCACAAACTTCCGCTCCCCAGATGACTTAGATAGGACTCACAGATGCTCCTCTTGTTTACCTGTGCCACAGCCACACACACATCCTACAAGTTCCCCTTCAGAAATGATGCAGTTGGACTGGACAAAAGACCCGTTCCTTGACTTGGCCAAACTTCAGTTAAGCTTCTCCCTCGCGTCAAGCCCCAGAACCTGACCCCTCCCCCAACACGCAGCCCTTTCTTAATGGCCTCTGGTGCTCACCTCACCCAGCCACCCACTCTCCATCCCAGTTACGAATTTATTTGATCCTCCCAGTAAAAGATAAAGCCCTTTTGCCTGACCTTTGGGAAACTTAGGGGTTTCATGGAAGATTTTATATATTGCAGCTATCTCCTTCCACATATTGCAATAATTCTTTCAAATAAAATTTCTTTTTACTTAAATCTGGATTTGCTTTTACTTGACAATGTACATACCACACTTACACGTACATTCAGAGACATGGGCTTACACTCTGATTTGGTTAAGAATGAGGAAATTAATTAACTGTATCCTATCTTCTTCCCCCTAGAGTAACAAGGTATGTAGAAGAGCTTGTGCCCAAAAATCCTAAAAGGCTGTAAGAAATTATAAATAACCTTGGCCTGTGTGGCTCAGTTGGTTGGGCATCATCCCACAAACCAAGAGGTTGTGGATTTGATTCCCAATCAGGGCATATGCCTAGGTTACTGGTTCAGTCCCCCCCTGGGACATACACAAAAGGCAACCAACTACTGTTTCTCTCTCACATTAATGTTTCTTTCCGTCTCTTTCTCTCTCCCTTCTCCTCTCTCTAAAATCAATATAAGCATGTCATTGCATGAGGGAAAAAAGAAATTAAAAATGAAACACTTTCATTACCAATATTTTCTTTCCTCTTATACCATTATAGGAAATAGTTAATAGAGTTAAGACATAAAAGTCACCTTAGCTTTAAACTCACCTTAGACTAAGACCATGTAAGAAACACATTTTCTCTAAAGAAAGTTTTCTTGCAAGAAAAGTAAGACCTTCCAGAATATCACAAATTAGAGCCAAGACCTCTGGTCTGTGATGCATCAATTCATTAAGATTCTGACACTTGTGAATTATTCAGACTCATTATAAAATGCTGCTTTCATCTAAAAAAAAAATAAGTACACCTCCCAGAGACACTAAATTTAGTTATACTGGAGATGAAGGAGAGCAGTCTGTGCTTCCATAATCGTGTCCACAGCCTGGATTTTATCTCTACTAAACATCTGGGAGGCACAGCTGGGGTGCAACCCTCCAAGGCAGAAATCTGGACATTACGTAAGCAGCCTCCTTATTGCTAAGAAGAATTAGCATGCCATCCAAACAGTGCCATACAGTGCTGCACACGAGCCATTTGAAGTGATGTTTTAGATTTGCAACTTTTTGTTGTTACAGACATATTATTTTTTAATTGCCATTTTTTCTAGAGCTAATACAGCTAGTGTTCTATATTATATAATTCTCTCTCCAAATCTTTTCAACTCTAAGTCACAGAAATCTCTCAAAAACAAACCTTATAACATTCTCTTCTGCAACTATAATGTCAAATGAATTTTATGGATGCATATGGACATGGAAGGTTGTTGTAGATTATTATTTTTAGAAGGTAGGGGATTAAATTTACTTATAATTAACATTGTGACTCATGACCAGATTTTATATAATGACAAATTAGTGAGGATGCTAATGGATGGTAATTAAATGATCCAGGCAGACATTTAAGAACTTCCCAGACCAAGCTGAGAAAGTCCAGCACATTTATTTTGACTTGTTTTCTTCTCACCATCATTTTCAGATAGTTTTGGCAACCACACTCAAGTATCAAGATACAAGGCAGGGTTTTGGAATCCATGAAAGGCTAAAGATATTTATTCTCTAATCAGTTGGTACTTCCTCATAGAAGACTTCTCTGACCTCTCCCATTAGGCTGAAACCCAAGTTCTCCTTCAGGACACTGATCACAGACACAAAGTCAGCACGCCGTGTGTGATTGTTACGTGACTGCCTCCCCCACTACACTGTCAGCTCTGTGAGAGCAGGGGCCCCCGTTTTCATTCAGCACTGCATTCCCAGGCACGCGGCCTAGCCCGTTGAGGAACTGATAGATATTTGTTGAGTGGATGGATTTGGGTTTACACACACACACACACACACAAATTACTCTTTGCCAAATTATGGATTAGAAGCCTCTTTTATAGTTTGTACTTTCTTCTTTATGAATGTTTGAGGGTAAACAAATAAAATCCCCTTCCTAAGATGGGAGAGAATTGTATTTATTCTGGACTAGTAAGCCAAACAATAACAAGGTCCTTAAAATGTGTCTAGGAGTTTTAGACCCTTAGCCCAAGTATAAATATATCAAACTTAGCTTATAAAACCCCGGGGGTAGATGTTAAGCCTTCTACATGTATACTCTTCACTTCCTAAGGTCTAATAACATTTTATTTTGTATATAGAGGCAATGGTCTGACACATGAGATTGAAGATGTTTTTCTAAACCTGATTCAACATTCTCTCTCACCTGCAACCCTCTTTCCCAGTGGTAAAGGACAAGCATTGCGTGGCAGCTGGCTGAGACCACAGGTGAGTCTAGGGCTCGCCAGGTTGAATGTGACTGAACCGGTTGCCACTCTAATCAGACCCTCAGTTTTGGCGTCATCATTATTTTGTCCTTTGCCAGTTCCAGTCACCAAACATTACCAGCGTGACAGTACTAGAACTGCTTGCCAAAATCCAAATTCTATTTTTAAAGCATATAATAGGTAGAAATCTAAAAATTAAAAATCAATTAAAAAATTGAAAAATAAATGTAGCATAGAGAAGATAGAGACTAGATTGATACCCGACATTCTTTCCACTGGCTGTTAGGCACACTTAGCCTAACAATACAAGAAAGTCTTTAGGTCGGTAGGTAAGTGTCTCAGCAGAGGAATACACAGCCGGCTGTCTAGATACATGAACACACAGTCGGGTAGATCTTGTAGCAGTAATTAGTTACGTGGTCCATTCTGTGCAATTTGCTAATGATAGAGGACTTAACCACCTATGTTTAACAGACTGTGGCCTATATTTCCAGAGTAGAACTTTTGTGAGTTATAAACTGACTTTAGTTATCAGAACCTCTGTAATATTGTTTGAGTATTTTCACTGCAGGGCAGTCTTGCAAAATGATAGAAAAGATAAAAGATCACTTTGTTTTCAAATATGCCCAAGAAAAAAAAGCAATATTGTTAGAATATCAATACTATCAAAAGCAATCCAAAAATTCAGTGCAATCCCTATCAAAATCCCAATGATGTTTTTGCAGAAATAGAAAAACCCATTCTATAATTCTTATGGAATCTTAAGAGACTCCGAGTAGCCAAATATATGTATATAAAGAAGAACAAAACTGGAGTACTCAAAAACTTACTACAAAGCTACAGCAATCAAAATAATTTGATGCTGGCATAAACTCAGACACATAGACCAAAGGAACATAATAGATGTCCCAGAAGTAAACCCTTGTGTATACACTTAAATGATTTTGACAAGAGTGCCAAGACTATTCAATGAGGAAATAACAGTCGTTTCAACAAATGGTGTTGGGAAAACTGTATATCCACATAAAAGAGAATGAATTTGGACCCTTACTGAAAAACATATACAAAACTTAACTCCAAATGGATCAAAGACCTAACTGTAAAACCTAAAAGTATAAAACTCGTAAAAAGAACACATATGGCAAAAGCTTCAGGACACTGGATTTCACAGTGGTCCTTGGATATGACACCAATGGCAACAAAAGAAAAACTAGACATATTAGGCTTCATAAAAACTTTAAAACTTTGTGCATCAAAAGGAAATATCAGAGTGAAAAGGCAACCCACAAAATGGAATAAAATATTGGTAAATCAAATATCTTATTAGGGATAAATGTCCATAATATATATAGAACTTCTAAGACAAAAACCACCATTAAAAAATTTTCAAAAATGGGCAAAGGACTTGAACAGATATTTCTCCAACAATAATATACAAATGGCCAATAAGCACATGAAAAGATGCTCAAGATCATTAATCATTAGTAAAACGCAAATTTTCCTACAATAAGATACCACTTCATACCATTAAGATGGCTACTACCAAAAAAACAGAAAATCAGTGTTAGCGAGGTTGTGGAGAAATTGAAACTCATGCATTGCTGGTGATAATGTTTAATGATACAGCTGATATGGAAAACAGAGCAATGGTTCCTCAAAAAAAAACTAAACATAGAATTACTATAGCATCCAACAATTGCACTTCTGGATTTTTACCCAAAAGAATTGAAATCAGGCCCCCAAACAGCTGCTTGTACATACAGGTTCACAGCAGCATCATTTACAACAGTTAGAGCATGAACGTGTCCCAGTGTCCACCAACAGATGACTAGATGAGGAACATGATGTATTCATTTACAACGGAATATTATTCAACCTTAAAAAGGAAGGAAATTCTGACATGTGTTTCAGCGTGGATGAACCTTGAAGCAAAATAAGCCAGTCACAAAAAGACAAATACCACATGATTCCACTTATAGGAGATACCTACGGTTGTCAGAATCATAGAGACGGACAGGAGAACCGTGGTTCCCGGGGGCTGGAGGGAGTGGTGAAGGGGGAGTTACTGTTTAATGAGTGTGGAGTTTCCGTTTTACAAAATAAAGAGTTGTGGAGATGGATGGTGGTGATGGCTGCACAGCACTTTTAATGTATTTGATACCATCAAACTGAATGCTTAAAATGGTTATCCTGGTTAATTTTATATTATGTGTAAAAAGAAGCAGAAAAGAGATCCCGACAAGATGCTAAGTATAGATCACTCCATTCAGAAAGAACAGTCAGGAAGGAAGAAGAAAGCAGTGGGAGGGATTACCGTGGGAGGCTGTGCAGAGTAAAAACAGAAATGGAGTAAAATTAGGGTGTCATAGCACCATGGGTTAAAAAAATCAAAAGTGGGGGAGCAAAACATAAAAGATAGGATATATAAGTAGATTTACACTATTGCTAAGTTTACTGGCAAAACGACCAATGTATTTGAGTACTATAATACAGTTAAGCTATAGAAAAAGATTGGGGTAAAAAACATAATCATAAAATGTGGAGACCAACTTCACCTGCCCCATTACACAGTCGGCCATGAAGAAGCCAGGGAAAAACGGAGTGTGTGGCCACACCTGCCAAGAAGAAGCTGTCGTGCGCAGGACCGAGTCCAAGCACAGACCGAAGAAAATGGCCTGAAGCCTCAGGACTGGCTGTAGCCACACGCACGTGAGAACTCTGAGCCCATCCAGGACAAAGCACTTAGAAGGGCAACTGAGAGCCACAAGGAGAAAAGAAACATCATCAGTCACAGCAGGAAAAAGCACCTGTCTGCAGGGAAATCCGCAGCCTTCCTCCTGCCCCAGCCATCTGTAGGGAGCCGTGCTTGCCACAGCGCCTGACTGGCTGCATAGCGCACTTTGGGGTAAAACTTGAAAGGTTTTAAGTGTAATTGAAACATTTGTCTATGTTACAATAAAAAAGTCAAGGAAGTTGTATTGTTTGTTTTTAAGTATTCTATAACTTTAAATATAATTTTAATTATCAAAAAAATATAAAGAGCTCTAAGGACTCTAGCAACATAAATTCTGATCTCAGTTTTAGGTGAGGCTAAATCTAGCCCCAGAGAAGAGAAGATAATTATTTAAACTTATATTAGTTAATTGAAGGTTTCTAGACTTGTTGTCCAAATTCCTGTAGTTCTAAACCCTTAGATAACTAAAAAACAGAAAAAAAAAGGGGGGTAGTTTACAGCCCTAAAGTTTGTTATTTTGTATGTATTCTTTCAAAGTATTTCCCTCAGACCAGAATTAAAAGCTTTGTTGAAGCTCTCTGAACGTTGGCTTCTCAAAGTTGGAGACTTCTTTGACTTCGCCTCTCACGAGTCTCCTTTCTTTTCCATGAAGCCTGAGGACATTTATCGACAGGGACTTCACCTCTCATTTCTAATCATCTGAAATTTGTTACTCAGAGGAAGAAGCGCCCAGGGCTTCTGCTCTACCAGCGAAGGTGATCAGAGACAGACGGGGGTCTGAGCAGAGCGGAGGCTGTGGGGCAGTGGGCTGAGGAAGGAACAGGAAACCGAGTTTGGTCTTTGCAAAGTTTTGCTAGAGTCCAGACTCTTCAACTTCCTCTGTCTCCTGCATCTGTAGAAGCTGGCAATGTCTAGACCAAAGAGAAGCTGTCCAAGAGAAACAGGGGGAAGTTATCTAGGTTCTCAGGGTAGGTCCAGGGTCTGGCCCTTTGCTTTGGTATTTTTGGTGTAGTTTTCTTTTCCTTTCAAATCTCAATGGTATCTATCTAGAGGCTCAATAGCCTCCATTTGCTCAGGGATGATCAGGCCTGGAGCAGCTGATTCATGCTAACCAAGTTCATAGAAGATGGACTGATCAGAAAGGAAATTCACTGACTCATTTACAAAGGTAAATCCAACTGCCAGGCATGTGAGACTAGTTACATCACTCAGTCAACCCACTCTCTCTCCACTAAAAATTACACTTGAGAAGCCGAATGGAGAACAGAGTTGCTTGGTGAGTAAGAATTGGTGATCTCAAGCGATACTCTTTCAATGTACCTTCTGCACTATAAGAATACACTGCCAAAGTGATCGGAATACTCATTAGCTGGACAAGACCCTCATTTCTTTGGATTAAGTAAGAAAACAAATATAAAGCACTTAGTACAATACTTGATACATGGAAAGCCCTAAGTTAATATAAGCTATTGTGAGGGTTCAGAACTAGCCACCCCAAATATGCCTCAGTATTATGCAGATTATCTTGAGTTAAAGGCAATTTTAGCTTCAGGCCCAAGAAAAATTTCTGCCCCCTCCCTTTAACCACCTAGAGGAACTTGAGTTATAAGAACTTGCCCATAATAAGAGATTGTGGGCAAGTTCCATAACCTCTTTTGACCCACCAACAGGGCACAGTAAACATCTATCTGCTAAACCTCTGTTCTTATCAAAGCAATGACCCTTTGAAGCCCCTGAGATACACTGCCTCATCTTTAGATCAGAATGTCTTATATTCCTAGATCTCCCTTTCTATCTCTCTTTCTATCTCTGAATCTCTCATGTATGCGGGTTCCCATGTACATGAGATTAAATTAGATTTTCTGTCATTCTGTTGATTTGATTATTTGCCCAGCCAAAAGAACCAGAGGAGGGAAAGGGGGACTTTTCTGCTTCCCACATATCATTATTATGTTGCTATAAATATTCTGACAATATAACATAGTGGGCTGGCAGCATGGGCTTTTGAGTTAAATTCTTGCTCCATCACTCACTACCTATGTGCCAATGGAGGATTACTGAACCTTCCAAGCCTCAGTTCTCCTGTCTGTAAAATGGGTATAATAACTGTACCTTTACAGGGTTGCTCTTAAAATTATTTCAGATGTCTTAAGAATCACCTAATTGCTCATTGTAAGTACTGAAGGCTTTTTATTAATAACAAAAATAATACACACTTACAATAGTATTTTTATATGCCAGACATTGCTTTATAACTCATTTAGTCACTAATTTATTAACCCTTTTAGTCCTCTCTATAACCCTATGAGACAGGGATAGTTGAGGAATCTGCCGCTGATAGATTATATTCACCAATATCTGCTTCCCTTTCTGGAGGAAGTGCCCCCTTGCACCACTAAACTGAAGTCAGATTTGACCATTTGTCTTGATTTGGCCAATCAAATGTGAATAGAAGGGACATGTGACACTACTTGGCAGAAGGGTTTAAAACCAACTTGTGCTTCCCTACCTCAAGGACTATGGTATTTGTCAAGATAGAGCTCCCATTAGCTTGAATTCCTAAGTACCCCTTGCTGACTTGTGACAGACATACTTTGGGAGCTAGAAATAACCCATCATTTTAAGTCACTGAGATTTTCAGATTTTTGTAACCACAGCACAACCTAGCATATCCCAACTGATTCAGAAGCATAGGGACAAAAGGGAATTTTCCCAAGGCCACCCAGCTAGAACATATCTGGCTCCAGAGTCTGTAATCTTGACCACTTTGCTTTATGTTTTTTAATAATTGATAGTAATATCAATATAAAGCATCGTTTATGATTAATGTATTGTAGACACCGAGGACCTGTTTCGAGACATTGTCATAAATAGCTATTCTTTTCTAAATGAGTTGGCTCAGGAGAAAACTGAGCCTTTCTCCAGCTTCTACTGCAACAATAGCCAGCAGCTGCCAGAAACACCACTGGAGTTTCGAATGGACAACACACAGGACACTGGACATGCCTCATCTTTATAAATTGTCAGAGTGGCCCCAGGGGCTTCGTCACTATGGCTGCCAGAGGCTGGTTGGATGGCCCCTCCCCCCACCTACACAGGCTCTCACAAAATGATTCAGAATATCTATGGTCATTCAGTGAAGGGTAACTCGACTCCTGCTGTTATTCAGTCTTTCAGAGAAGGATGCCTCTCCTAATAACTTATTTTCCCATTAGCCCATCACCTTGTTTCCATTCTTCTCTTGTCTCAGCAATGAGCAGAGACTTCAAAAGGGTTGGCAAGCTCTATTAGAAAGATAATACTACATTGCCATCATGTAATTTCCCAGATGTAGTAATATTCCCTAGAGCTGTGAGTGCCTGAAATTTGGGGTTGAATGAGAGAATCTACCTGGTTTAGAAACCCAAGTGCCCAAAGAGGAGAAGTCAGATGCATCAGCCTCTGCTCTTCCCAAGGAAAATGAAAGCATTGTCAAGGTAAAAGCAGAAGGAGCAAAGGCTTAAGCAGCGATAAAAAGCCAAGAAGTGAGGTGGGAAAAGGTTAGGCATATTGACTGAACATGAATCTATAAAAGAGACCCAGGTTTTTATGGCACTGAAATGCATTAAATTATAAACACTCTTCAACATTATTTTTACCTATGTATCTCTACTTGACACCTAGAGCCTGCTAAAAGTAATTTTTATCAAACTTTTACAAGTATAAAGATAATGGGATTTATTTCCTTAAAACAGTCAATAGGTCAAGTCAGAAAAATACATATTGGGAAAGCTCACTGAAATGCTCCTCTTCAGGCTCTCTGGCATTTCGGTTGTGTAGGTGTGGCCACACTGTGATGAAGCTCTTACCATTCTTAAAGAGTCAAAACACTGTGGATGGAGTCACCCAAGACTTAAGTTAATTCCACTTCATAGCACATTGGGTTTTATCAGGGATACATTATAAGTTCGCTATCTCTTTTCCAAGAGATCTTAGAATTCTCATGAGTGAAATACTTCTAAAATTAATGACAACCGACTATAACAGGTTGACTATAAAGTGAAGTTGCAGTATCTTTTTCTGGAAGACTTAAAGAACAGGAAAAATCCCACAGTAAGATTTTAATATTGTGTGAAAAAACAAACAAAACTTATTTCCGAAGGCCATGATGGAGAAAAGAGGATGAAAGAAACTGTTCGTGTGTGAGGATGAGGGGCGACGGAGCTATCCTGGTCCAGGGATGATCTGGAAAAGATACTGAAGACTGAGTTGTGAGACACGCAGCATCATTCGACTCAAACAAACATGGTGGCTGTGTAAGAAGTTGGATTTTGTGCTCAGAGCAGAGAAAGAGAAAGAAAGGGAGAGGAAAGGGATGGGTATAGTTGGATACTGGCATGTGGCAAAAGTGTGGGGACATGCAAGAGATCTGCTAAACAAGCCCTTACTTTGGGCCCATGTGTGGTGCTAATCTATGAATTAAAGAAAAAGACATGGATGGTATATTCTAGGACCATCTTGCTTTCAGCCTTCTTGCTGGATTCTAAGTCCTGACTTCCAGTTTAGGAAAATTTAAACACAATAATCACAATTCATAGTCATTTTATTATAGAGCTATTCATCTTTGTTTCTATAAATTTTTCTCCAGCTTCTCTGCCATTTATTAATATAGATTAGTGTGATACTAGATTTTAGAAAACACAAAACTAAGGAATTTATTTCATAGTCTCAGCCCAATATACTTTGAAGGCAGTGCCCCTTTCTAGTACTCCATGCCTCCAACCCACCATTTACCTGAGGAGCATTTCTCATTTTTGTCAACTCCTGCCTTTTTGTTGGGAATTACATAGGAATGAAATATTTTTAGCTGCCCAAACCCACACATTCAGCCAACATTGGTCAATCTCTCCTGCCTCCCCCTAGATAGTGGGGGGTACCTGTATAAATTAGTGTGTAAGGAAACCTTCTCAACAGGCAATGCAGAATTTTATTGGTGGCCCCTGCCATGTCCGACTAACTCAGTGATTACATCCTAGCAGTGTGGTCATTACTAATTCAACCTGCTGTAACCCATGTAAATGGATTCACATAAACTTAAGAGAAGGGGCATTTATTGGAGAACTTTTAGGAGCTCTGAAACATCAACAGGAAGGCTGCAGAAAAAGCAGGAACTAAGATACAGAAATAAAGGAAGAGTCTTAGACAGAAGAGCATCTTCTCAGAGATACCCCAGAAATAAACAGGCTCCACAGAGCCCAGGCTCTTTGTCAGCTAAAATCTCAAAGTCCAAGGAGATCATTTGTCCAGGGTGTGCAGAAGGGAAACCCAACCAACAAGCCCACCAAACTGTGACTTAGGCCTTTTGCATGTACCACCCCACTTAATCCTCACTAAACCTTGAGGGTAGATATCATTATCACCCTCAGAGAGATTACGTGACTAGGCTAAAGCCTCACCAGATGATCTGCACACAGACCCTGTGCTCCCACCCATGCTCTAGGCTCCTGGATTAAGTTTTACAGGACAGAACAGGGCAATGGTGGGAACCACAGGCATAAGTTAAAATCTCATCTCTGCCATTCACTAGCTGAAGGCAAGACACTTAAACCCCCCAGGCCTCAATTCCCTTGTCTGTGAGATGGGAGAGATCGGTTATTAGAAACAACAGGAGTTGTTTCAAGGTCACACATTTGTTGTGAAGAGCCAAAGGGAAATGTATATAAACTACTTAGCCACGCGTGCTTGTCACACATCAAGTGCTGAATAATCAATGGTCACTGTTAGTTATAGGTCTGTCAAGCCTTGTAGGCTAGTCCTGGAGGCCCAGGCCTTTGGCTCTTTGGCTCTTTGGATCCCAGCACCTTCCCCAGGGGTCAGCACATTAATAACCCTGCATAAATATTTGCTGAACAAAGAGCATTTGTATCAGGTTCACACTCTCATGTTGTACTCGAGTGTTTTAATGAGCTTCTCTTTATAGTGATATGGTAGCTCTGCCCTGCCCATGAAGCAAATGGTGCTTATCCACCCCCCCACCCCAGCTCTGGCCCCCAGACTGTTAATTCATAAGGTCAAGGTCTGCACGTCTTTTGTACTCCATGGATCCCCAATGCCTAGCACGGAGCCCAGCACACAGCAGGGCTTAACAAGTATCTGTGAATTGAATGTTTACTATACATTTGCAGTATGGCTCACAGATCCCCCAGCATTTTCACATACACATGTGCATCATCCCTCTGCAGAGCAGGTTAAAGACACGGGCTCTGGAGCAGACCACCTGGGTTCAATCTCCAGCTGCACCATTAACTGGTTGAGTGACCTTGGGTAATGTACATAAGTTTTCAATGCCTCAGTGTTCTTACCTGTACAATGAGAATAATAACAGTATACAGTTGTTGTGAGCACTAAAATGTTCATTGGTATGAGCCTTACGAAACAGCACCTGGCACACAGTGTGTGTTCTTTAAATGTCAGCAATGACTAATTTTGATTGTGGCTGTTTTTCTCCTATCACACTGTCAAAAGCAAATTATTCCAACTGCCTAAAACACTTCTCCTTTCACGTAAGAAAATATGAAAACTGGCATCTTTACTTAAAATCCTGAAATTAATATTCAGCGGAGCAAATCTAATCTCAAGAAAATGACTTCCACAGCTATTTGCAGAAATAAGTGTATTTATAAAGTCTGTCCTTAAAATAAAATAATCCTAAACAGTTCCAATCTTCAACCATTTAAGGCTCTTCCACATTTCGAGCAGTGGATTCTTCTCCTGCAGCATTTGGCCTTGTTCTCACGGACAAGAGCAGCTACACCGACTCGAGCAGAAGTGCTCATATGAGTGCGAACACACACACACAGACACCAGGCAACAGAATGAGGCCGTGCTGTCCTCTGACTGCACCACAAACCTCATTGTGCTACTAGGGCAGAAAGCATGTCGATCCTGGTATGCACTTAGAGCATGAACCTGGTGATTAGGGCACATGTTACTTCAAAATGCAAATCAGTGTATTTAACTGTTGATACTTCTTTGCATGCTGAAGAGATTAAGAGGAAAAAAATAAAACAAAGGGAAAGGGGCACCTAGGCACTTCACCTACCTTCAACACCGTGATGTTCCAAGCAAAGCTTTCAATTGCCTTGTTGAGTTTTCTTCCTTTCAAGCCTTCCTTTGTCCCCAGATTATGAAGTTCCTCGTGGAACTCCATCCCTTGGAAAAGAGACCATGGAAGAATTCTTAGAAATAAGCATTTTTTTAACATATTATAAAGCAAAAATGTAATTTCCCATTCCTGTCTTCTTATAATTTCTAAATCCCTAAGTTAGACCATTGTCCCCACTCTGCTCATCCCCACTGAATGGCTGTCCTTCAGGGAAGCCAGTCAATGCATTAAACTAAACTACGTTTTAAACAACCAGGAGCCACAAACAAAGACATGAGAAGGTAAGAAGCACATTCTTCGAATAAGTTACATCCATCTTGTTTGTCCTCCTGGTTTTTTTATAAAGTGGTATAATGTGTGAGTGGCAACCATATGTGATGGATGCAAATATCTCCCTTTTCCTGCGAACCATCCCTATGGCTTGACAGAGGGCCGTAAGCCCACAATAGTGACACTGGTAATTAATAAATGTTGAGTAAAAATAAAAAGCTTTTTTAAAAAATAGCATTCCTGGAAACACCCAAATGGTTCAGATTTGGGGATGACCTTAAAGTGATTATTAGCTCAACCGTTCTCTCAAGCTTGAATACTATAAAAAAAATCACCTCAGCACAATCTGTTTCTTCAGCCTATGTCTTAGAACTTCAAGGATAGGCATCATCATTTCCTATGGACAGCTCAGCCCATCTTTGAAGAGCTATGACCGATATGAAGCCAAAGTCTCTCTTCCCTGGAATATCAATTCACTCCTTGGTGCTAACTAGACCCAGACCAACAAGGTCTAATCTCATTTCCACAGAGCTGCCCTTTCAATATTTTAAGAAAGATATTAAAGCCCACTAGAGTCTTCTCTTTTCCAGATTAAACATTCTAATATGTTTCATCTTACTAATAATGTCTTTTGTTTAAGGATGACATCCAGGCAGGGCCACTGCATTACATAACTTCCCAGAGTGAAGCTTGCAGAGACCAGGAACATCTATCAGAGTGGGCTGGAGGCAGCCCACGTGAGGAGGGGATTTACCACCACCCTACTTATTCTAGCTACTTGCTTTTATTAATGCGGCCTAAAACCGCATTAACTTTCCTGGTGCTAACATCTCAAACACCGCACCTGGTGGAGCATGACTGTGGAGCCTGGACTAACACTGATCGGCTCCACCACTCACCAGGTATGTGAGCATGAGCAAGTCTCTGGAACTCCACAACTCTGTTTTCTCACTGGTAAAATGGCGATAAGAGGAGTGTTTGCCTCAAGGGGGCTATGGTGAAGACTAAGTAAGTGAATACATGCAAAGCTCTCAAAGCAGTGCCAGGCACAGAGGAGCATTATGTAAGTACTTGGTGTTACTATTTTTGTGTTTCCTGTCAAGCAAAACATGGAAGCCTGCTTGTCAGTCATGGAAGAGCGCCATGTTTAAAGTCTGGTCTGGCTTCAAAGGTAAGCTCTACCACGTTTTAATTTGGGATCTTCAGTAAATCACTCAATCTCAGAGAATCTCTGATGCCTCATGTGTAGATTGGATATGATGATGATTACCTTGCAGAGTTGTTATGAGAACTAACACAGTGTATGTGCTTAGTGTACGTGTACGTGTATGTGTATGCGCATATGTAGCAAGCAACTGTCATTACTGTCATCATCTTCATCATAATCATTATCGTGTGTGTGGATCAAGGAGACATGGATCCAAAAAAATTAGAAGTGTGGGGTTTGGATGAAGATAAACATAAATAGAGGTGTGCCCTCACAGATATGTAACCCATCCCATCCTCAAAAGAAGGACATTCTAAAATAGGACGAACAAATGAGGCAAAGGCCTAGAAGATAAGAAGGATTATGGTTCAAATTGTAAAAATGAGAGGTAATGTGGAGGCAATGTGGAACCAGAGCTTCCACACCAGCAGTAAGAGGTCTGGACGGGCTCCCAAACCACAAGAGCAGATTCAGGAACCTCTCCTCTTCAGACCTCAGCCCCCTAATATACACTGTGCACTAAGCAAAGACTTACCGTATTTTGCCGTGTGTAATGCACTCCCATGTACAATGCGCCCAAACTTTCAGGGGGGAAAAAAATCTTGCATTTTAATTCAATTATGTATTTATATATTCATTTATTTATTTCTGTATTTATGTGTGTATTTGTTTTTATTTAGATGCTTGTTTTTGGTATTATAGAGGAATTTTAGCACTTATTTTTCAACATATGGATATTGTTATTGCTTTCTACAGTAACATTTTTAACACATAAACATAAATAAAAGAATTAAAAACATTTATACAGTACTACCCATGTATATAATTTAGTACTACTCATGTATCATGACCATCCTTACTCTTCCCTCAAAAATTTAGGCAAAAACATGCGCATTATACACAGCAAAATACAGTAAGTGAACTCAAAGTATAAACTATGCCATCAAATATTTGAATTTTAAGAGTAAGAACACAAAGTTTTTTTTAAAAAATCTGTCAATTCTGAGCGAGGGCGGGAGGGGCGTACCTGCTTTCTGGCACTGAACGATCTTTTCCTGGACCGTGTCGGCCATTTCGATGAGAAACCGGCTCTCCTGAATCATCTGTCACAAAAGAAACACCAAAATGTGGTTGTCAGAAATCCTTAACCTGGCTCATCGGAAAGGGCTCACACAGATAGACCCACATGGTACGGTCGGTAATGGGGAGCCAGGGCCCTAACCACAAGAAATGGGAGAGGGAAGGATAACCTCTGCTCCAGGGGCCACCCCCTCTAACACTGCAGCCAGAGTCACCTACCTCATGATTGTTCTGGTCACCTAACAGGCTCCTCACACAATGGGTGTCAAACAAATAACTGCTGAATAAATGCATACACATTCTTTAGGCCCCTGATCACATTCATGAATACCTCTTATTCCACTCCCTCATCCCAAAAGTTACTACAACAACATCAAGGCAAGTGGCATTGGAATAACAGCAATGAGATCAGAACAGGGAATCTGATAAGCTGAAGGACTACTGGACAGGTGAATGAAGTTGGCAGCCTGGATTTGGGGGGCCCAAAGATGGCAGTCTGGTCCTCCCTCTGAAAGAATTCCAGCTCCATTGGCAATAACGAGGAGTGGGTCAGATCTCAGAGCAACCAACTTGATAGAGCTTATAGGACCCAACATTGAAATGACTGTCCCTGTCCTCCACATTTGCATAAGAAACAAATATGTCCAAGAGGTTATTAATATATTGAGTGAAGTAAGGGAAATAAGACTGGTGTTAGAGACATGAAGAAGAGAAAAATCTGTATGTGAAGAAAAGGAAAGATAATCATAGGTAAAGAAATTGTGATCAGAAAGACAAGGATGAGGGCCTTTCGAAGAAATGTTTAAAGAAAGGCAACCAATAGGCAACTTAACACTTCCTGAATTTATTCAATTCTCAATAAATGCTGTCTCACTTCATCTGGCTATTCTATGTGTATCTGTCTGGCTCAATATTCTGAAGGGAGTTACTTCAAGGCAGAATTCAAAGTGGGCATAAAAGGTCTTCGGTAAGACATTTTCATGTCAGATGCTGTTGAACAGATTGTAGACTTGTATAATCACTTCCACATACAAAGTGGTTTGTGATTACAAATTGTCAAGTGGAAAAAACACTGAGTCACAAACTTTTAGTACATAAAATCTCCATAGGAGTAAAATCCTATCATTTATTCATTGAACAAGTGTCTATTCAGCAGCCATTATTTGTAAGCTCTATGGAAAGTCCAAGGGATAGGACGCACAGATGAGCAAAAACAGACACATCTCTGTCTCCATGGAGCTCCTAGTCTAACAAGGAAGTCTACTCAAATGAATAAAATATGATAGTCAATTCAACCAAACAAAATTCATTTACTCATATTTTCTGCCCACGGTAATTAGTATAGAGAGTGATTTATTTGAAGGGCTAAACTGACTATCAAAACCATAAAACCAGATGCTCAAGAAGGTCTCATTGAGTCAAACTTTTGGACTGTATTAGTTAATTCTTTCAATTCACCAGAAGAAGTAGAATGCTTGTGAATAACAAGTCATCAAGTGGTTAATAGTAGCCTGAGTCACTATAGCTTCCAAGTGAATGGAATTTATAGGCAGAGAAAGATTTAATATTAAGGCAATCTAACTTAGTCTTTGTTAAGCTCAGCACCCACAACATGCAACATCAATTGAGTTTTTATAATACTTTCAAAAGTTATCAGAGGTTCCAATTACTCAAGTGGTAGACAAAATGTTTTCGTAAAATTTAAGCAAGGGAAATACTAATTTAAAAAGACACATTCTGTGACTTTACCAAGAGTAAAGTAGGTAATATTATATGTACTTTTAGAATCATTTAATTTTAAGCCAAAAAAATCTAAACTTTCATGATCAACACTTTATTTTTATAAAAAAAGGAAACTAAAACTTACAGGAGTTAAAATTCTTGCCCCCAAACAGAACTAATTAATGATCAAGCTGAAATTAAAATCCCAGTTTCCTGTCATCTCTCTTACTTTCAAGAAAAAAACAGCACCCCTTTATTTTTGTTTGGCCTAGCCGTGCTCCACGTGAGAATACGTGCCTTCACATACATGAAGTATTTTGAGTCTGAATGGAGCATTCCAAAGTCACCAGGCCCAGGATGCTAGAAAAAAAACATAAGGACATGCCCATACCTAATCCACTTCAGCCAGAATCAAACATACCCTTTTGAAGAAAAATTTTTAAAAAAAAGAGAGAATAAGGCTGGTAATTTCCTTTGTTAATATCTTGACTATTATATTCATCTTTCTTGGTTTTGCTCTAGGTAGAGAATAGATGATATCATTCTCTAATTTTAAAAAAAAAAACCTCTTTATTGATTTGTGACCAGCTTTCATTGCAGTATTTTACTAAGTGTCTTCTCAGTGCTAACAACGAAAAGAATACACTTCCTGCATCCACAAACTCTTTGTTAACAACCCAAGAAGGAAATGTCGTCTTTGCCACGGCTAACTCTCCTACCTGCACTTTCAATCCCACCTCTCTCCTGCTTCCCTCCAGAACCCACTCCTAACGAGCCCTTCTTTTGTTCATCCACAACCTCTGCCTCTCCCCTAGCTTATTCCCTTTTCCCGTGGTCAAATCCTATCAGGCCTCAAAGCTCACTTCAATGCCCCCCTTCCACTGGTGTCCTGATTCTCCCTTCCCTCCTCTTTTACTTCCAAATTCCCAGAACATTCCATGTTTTTAATCCTCACCTGAGAATACATTTTGAGTGATTTTAGAGAAAGAGGAAGGTTGGGGGGTGGGGGAGAGAGAAACATAGATGTGAGAGAGAAATATCACTCAGTTGCCTTCCTGTACACACCCCAACCAGGGATTAAACCCGTAACATAGGTATGTGTTTTGACCAGGAATCAAACCCACAACATTCTAATGTATAAAATGATGCTCCAATCAACTAAGCCACCCAGTCAGGGCAGCAGAATCTTCTATTTTTTTAGTCTGTTTACAATTTTTTTTACTCAAATTAAAATTGTTTCCCTCTATTATCTCCCACCCCTCACTTCCCCAGTAAACTGTAATTCCAGTAGAGCAGGGACCCTATCTTATTCATCTTCATCCCCAAATTCATCTATCCATTTATATAATCACTTTTTTCCCATTTTACTTTGTGATACTTATTTCTTCTATACATCTATTATCCATACATGTATGCACAATCAAATATTTTATTATTGATCACTTCTCAAACGCATAGTTATCTTTTTTGAACTCTTCTAATCTCGCTTTCTGTTCCTAGTCCTTTTTTTCTAGGCTTCTCTATTTTTCTATAATCTTACATGCTCGTTCAGATTAAACACTGAAAAATAAATATAAAGCTTTTAACAGAATAATCCCTACAGAAAATATAATATTCTATATCAGAAAATAAATTTTAAAACTTTATTACTTATTTGAGGTACAATAAAGTCAGGACCAAAACATACAACAAATTAAATGATTCAAGTTCTCTTCAAAAGCCCCCAAGTAAGGACTATTTGTTAACCCCATACTGTAAGAAGTTTGTTTTTCCCAGCGTCCAATAGCTCACTTCATAAAGAGATAGTCAAGTGTTCTGTAGCCTTCCACCTAGAAAAGCATCCCTTTGACATTCTCTAGAGCAGGGGTGTCAAACTCATGTTCACCGGGGACCACATCAACCTCACAGTTGCCTTCAAAGGGCTGAAATAATTTTAGGACTATATAAATAATTTTAGGACTATATAAATAATTTTAGGACTATATTAACTACTTCTTAACTGTTAAGGGGTTGAAATTAAATTCAGCCCTTTGAAGGCAACCACGAGGCTGATGTAGCCCCCGGTAAAAATGAGTTTGACACCCTTGCTCTAGAGGATAGCCTAAAACCCATTAGTCATAAAAATCACAACTTTCATTCTGAAATACCTCATCATTGATATTCTCAGAATTTAAAAATCATGGCTCATATGAACTTTTCTCATAAGAGCATTTTGACTTCTCCATAATTTCCTTCATTGTATTTAGAAGAATAATTTTATTGGATTTTCCACAGCTAACTTCTAATAATAGTTGTAGACAAAACAAATAAGATGGATGGTTGAAATGTACCAATAATTCTAAACCATATTTGTATTAACAATTTCAAACTTTCTCCCAGCTAAGTATTTTAATTATCTAAGTTTTTAGGAAAGAAAAATGTTTGATTTAAGTTTCATCTCCTTCCTAGGTGTGTACAGAACCTGCCAGACGTGGCATATAAGGTGCAAAAGCTAAGGTGAGAAGCACGCCCTCAGAAAATCCTCCTGGTGGGACAGTAGGACACCTAGCCAGCCTTTGCTAGGTTGACTCAAATGGTAGAATCTGGCAGTAGCCTGATTTACATATCTGATGCCTCAGCCTGAGCTCCCAGTTGCCTTTGCCTGTTGTGATAACACAAAGAGCTTTTCTTTGGCTCTGTCACTTGAATATCTCCTAATGGATCTTATTGCCTTGACTTGGCTTTGTATCTAAAAGAATAGAGGATTTACCCAGATAAAGGGTGGCATTAGATGTCCTCAACAGGGGTGTATAAAGTTGTCAGTTAAGATTAAAATCATTTATGTAAAATGAAAACAGTAACACTTTTACTCAGAGATGGACTACATTGTCCACCTGTGTGAAAAAAAAATATGTCCTCCCAGCTCTTCCCACTAGGGAATTTAACCAACTGCCTGGGATCACTGCAGAGTCAATGTGACTATTTAATGGCCCTGAAAAGATTAGCTTCCATCACATCATGACTCACAGACCTCCCATGGACTCCAAGGTTCTTCGGAATTATATCTAAATTCCTAGAAACACAGAACTTCACGTTTAGAAGTCACCTTAAGGACCACCATTGACAATTTCATTTTACAGATGAAAAAACTATCCCCCAAACTGACTTGCCTAAATGTGCACAACTAGTTGGTGAAATAGTTGAGTCTAGAACCCAGGCACTCTTGTGGAGCAGACCTAAGCTGATAAGTTGGTCTGTGATTATAGGTATCATATTAAAGCATACAATTCCTATTGTAAATGCTTGTTGGTGATTAACATTTATTAAAGTAGAATTCATCAAGAAAAGCATCATGACTGCTCTTTTCTCCATGACTGCTTCTCCCTGCTAGTATAATTTGCAGCATGCATCAACCAACATAAATATTCTTCCTACGAAACCTAGAAAGGAGTGTACTTACTTACACCCACTGCTTTTTCAGGAAGGAGTTATCAGATTTGGAAAATCAGTCACATTAGAATATGGGAGTCAATGAAAAACCAATCTACTCTAGACCAATTTCTCTTCCCTTGAAAAGAGTGATGTAATTAATCTATCTCCTACCTTCCTTCTGATCAAAACACTGGGTGTTAGTTTTGGTTCTATAGTGACTCATTTGTTCAGATTGCTTAAAATAAAACTTAAATTTTATTAAACTTGGCACATTTTAAAATTTGATTGCTGTTACACATACATTTGCTAACTAGAATGAAGATAATTTCTTTTAATTTTTAATTTCTTAAAAAAATTAAGTCCAATAAAAGAAATGTTAATAGATGGGAGTCTTTTGTTTTTCAACAAATTCAATCCTATCAGGGCTGTTAGTTTTTGGTGAAAGAAGAACACACCTAAGATGGGAACATTTGCACGCTTATCGGAAGTCCACTGCCCTTGGTGTGAGCGATGTACTCTCTGTCCTAGGACTTACTCTGCGTCCCATTTCCAAGCCTGATTTAGGATGGCGCAGGACAAGAGCACTCGCGTGGAGCGGACTAACAGATGTCCAGCTCCATGTTCAGACAGCAACAGGAGCTGCTTCAGTGACCTGCTTTCTGAATAAGGGACCATTTTCTGCAGTTGCTCTGTTTCCCAGCTGTTGTCAGCTATATATTGAGTAAACACTTGAAATGTTTGATCTTATCCAGCTATCATTAAAATTTAACTAATACATAAAATTACCAGGTGACTAACCTTCATGAACATTCTCCAGAATTTTCAGGCCAATTCAACTACTTCATACTGCCTTTAACTAAAAATGCTGCAAGAACTTGAATATTCAGGAATGTAAAGTGAACTCCGAGGATCCAGGCACAATGTTCCACAAAGGACCTGGCCTGAAACACTGGCTTACTGACGTGTCTCTGATACCTCGTGTCTTTGGGACCCTGGTACCAGGTGGGAATGGGGCAACCTTTGAGGTGCTGACAATTCCCCATCATACAGAAAATGCTTCAGAAGACATTACCATACTCACAAGTAAAGGAAGTTTCAATGCACTAAGTGTACAACATCTTGTTTTTAAATAACTCTGGATGGCACATACCAGCAGGCTCTTCTTTTTCTGGGTTCAATTACTACATAGGCCAACATAGTTTTTGAAATGCAAACTAACATAAAGGTCTACGTAAACTTTATAAGGAGAGAGGGATGGAAGAACAGTGTCTTTAGTTATCTAATTTCAATTTAAATTGATTTCAATAAGCAAAACCAAGGCGGACATACCTACAACTTTTTCCCATCCTGAGGCTCAATATATCTTGGTAATAACACTGACAGAAGAGAATGTATGTAACCCAGCTGGTCATGGTTGGCTTCATTGGGATACCTGCCAATAGACTGATTCCATTGCAAGAGTGATTCAAGACAGCAATTAGCTCTTTTTGCTAGATTCCTGGTCACGCTAACACAATCAACCACTCACCCCAACTGACTTAGTAAAAGATTAAATAATCTTTGACTCGTGTCCCGTACATTGTTTTGATTTCTTTTTTAACTTCAGAAAATCTGGTGCCTTTACCACAGTACAGTTTTAACTTTTATGTTAATGGTAAAAAAGTGAGCACAGAAGTCACTTTCAGAAAATGCTTTGGGTTCATTTTTTCCAGTTGCAGGTCCCTGTAACTCTTCCACCTCTGAACATTATATCTAAAACACCAACTACCCAAATGTCTTCACATTAATTTAAAACACTTAAAAAGACCAAACATGTTAGGCAAATACTTCTTGACTATGCATTAAAAACCACACTGGTGAGAACTTAGAAAAATAAAAATTGAGCTATCTAAATAAAAAGTCATGTTAATGTTAGATAATGTTTTTATTTAAAACTATTTGTAAATAAAACCTTGCTGACATGCTGTAAGAGTGAGTGTAGGGGGTGTACTACAAATCACTGCAAAAAGTCCATCATAGGACTCAGGTCCTTAGACTCAATGAGCTCAGGACGGAAAACATCATCTGGTTCACTCGCTGGGCCCTGTGTGTCTCTGCTCCCTCCCTTTTGGGGAGGTAGGTCCAGCCTTCCTAACAGGATTTTCCATTTCCTTAAAGACAGAAATTTTGCTTCATCCCATTTCTTTCCCTCAGTACCCTGCACATAATGAGTATCCAAAACATGTTCGTTGAGCTGACTCATCAAAAGCAAAGTCATGAAAATAATGTCAAAAGAGAAAGCGTTTCACAAGCGGCAAATACACATGTTCCTATCTCATTTTATTTATATTTCTCTCGAGTCAAAGAGCTCTCGTATTTCACACTGTGGCTATTTGTGCTGATATCTGTCTCTGATTATACATCTCTGCATTATATAGAATCTAGCAAAGTTCTTTATATATGGTAGACACTGACTGTCATGAATAAAGTCAATAAATGAATCTCTTCTTCATAAGGTAAGTTTTGCTGGAGGTTAGAACAAAGGGCTGGACATTGATAGAGAGGGAGTTAGGCTGGGAAGGCATTCTAGGTGGGAGAGAATGGAAGTGCAAAGAATGGAGAATGAGAAAGGCACAGCAAATACATCACTTGGTTGGAGGAAGGGGTGCAAACAGAAGGAAATGGAAAGTGAAGATGGCAAAAGAGACAGCACTGCGAAGCTAGGTAAAAATAGACCAAAAAGCGGTTTGAGGATGATCATCCCAACTGCTGAATTAGGGGAAAATAAAGACTAGATGGGGGACGAGCTCGCCTACAGACAAACTCAAGCAGGAGGGGGAAGAAGGGAGGCTGCTGAGAGCCTTGGGGAAGTCCACGTAAAAAATGGATACGTAAGAGTAATGCCATGAGGAAAGAAGCAACAGATATCATTGATATTGAATCGTAAATTAAAAAAAAACTTATTGGAGTTAATATGGGGAGAATTTGAAAGGATCTGAAGGAACTGAGGACCATTGGTGCAGGGGTATCTTTTGCAGTGGTCAGAAAAGAGTGAATGAGTACCTTAGGGAATAAAAAGGTTAACCCAGTTTTAAACCCATCAAATTTCTGTTGTTTGTTTTTGAGACACCCAAGTGATGTCCTGTAATCAAATGAGAAATGTGACTAGAGCAACATGTTAGGGCTGGAGCTAGAGATGGGTTTCTAAAATAATATTCAATCTACATGCATAAAAAGGACACTATTGTAGAAAGAAAAAGGCCAAACCTATTCAAACAAATTTGGATAGCATTCTACTGAACTTGCCGACTACTTTTCAGTGTAATCACCCAGCATTGTCACCACGCATTAAACAATGAGGAACACAAGCAGATCACCCGTCAGAGACCCACAGGCCTGGCTGTGAGCTACTGGAACACAGGCACACTGAACCTTGCACAGCGTTCAACACAGTGGCTCACACACGGTGGGTGCTCCATGAATGTTTATGGAATTAAATATCCCCTTTCCTGGCTCTGGCACTAGCCAACCCTTTCCGTAACCAATTTTCATTTTTAACAAACCCAAGAACAAGATTAATCCTAAACAGCAACAACAGCAGCAACAACAACAACGAAAAAACCTCACGTCGTATCACTTTCATTTGCAAAACATAATGGTACTACCTTATGGTACTACTTACTTTAGAGGCTTAACAGCCTCTGAAGACCTAGCAGTGACTCTATGGCTTTATTAACAACTTCAGTGGGATGTTTTCTAAGAGAAAGTGGAAATCCACAGTGGGGAAGTGACGCTTTTTCTTTCAAAGACCTGACCTTCACCCACCCCTCCCCAAAACCACAGTTCAATAAAGGGACAAGTCACTGTGAAATGGTGTTCTGATTTTAAATTAAGTTCTTGGGACGGGACTGAAAACCAGCCCTGACGACCACAGAGCCGCCAGAATGGCACTGCAGCCAGCTGTCTGCAGCTGTCACCTGCTCTCTGCTGTGCGCCCTGAGCCTGGCGAGGAGGCATCGATCCCGCCGTCAGCTCTCAGGGCCTGTGCCACTTGCCTGAGTGACTGACCGATAATGTCCCCGGTTTGCTTTCATGCTTTTCAGACACCATCACTTCCCACCTCTGGCTGTGACATATGTTTGGTGTCAGGAAAGTCGCCTCTGCTTCGGCTGCACTAAATGTCCTCTGAGCATTGACACAGCTTCTTCCCTATTCAGTGTATCGAGGGAGACTGTAGATAGGGCTGCTCCAGAGAACCACTGCATTTACTTGAGCCTCTCCCTCATCCAGATTTGGAGAACCCTTTGCCACAGGGGTCTCTTCCTTCTCCCAGTTGAAAACCTGCTGGTGGGACAGAGTCTGCTGAATTCATTCAAAAGTACAAATTACTGCTGACCCAATGTGCTACTACACATGGGGAGTTTTTTGCATTTTAAAAGAGATGGGTGTCTTTTAAAGGAACTGATTGGAATTTTGAAATTTCAAGTACCAAGGAGCAGATAGCAAATACATGTTTTAAATAAGATGGAATGGAGGCAAAGAGGTATCTCCTGAAATTATGCCATGTAAAGAACTCTATTCTGTTCCAGATATCTTTGGGTTTTGACTACTCGATATCAACACAGACACTACAATAATGTTATAATTGCAATAGTAATGTTAAAATGACCTTTAACACTGAATAACTTTTAAATCCCTCAAGAGGAAAATATTTCCAAATCTTAAATTAGCCAGAAGTTTGTAAGGGCTAAGGTCAACTGAGGTCATTAGAGAAAAGGCTAAATTTAGAAAAAGTCTGTGCGGATGAACTCCGGGTCAATGTTTTCTAAAATATTTTCATTTATTTCCTCTGGAGAAGTAGTATAGTTTGATGCAATTAGGTTTGCTTTCAGTAAGCGTGGGTTACCTAGTTTCCTGATTCGTTTCTTTTGATACTGAAATAAGCCAAACATTTGCATCTGTTCAGAAATGACTTCAGGTGGTTTGTTATTCTAAACCTGTCCTGTGTATTTTAGTGGCTACAACTTTTTCTCTTGGTTGGCATATATACAATTCATTACCACTTTTGAGAAATCCAAACATTTAAGTAACTTGAGTCTAGGTTGAACATGCAAGCTGTTTACTTTAGAGTATCTGCCCCCTACCACCACCATCACCACCACCAGGCAGTAAACCCTGGATTTTCGGCATTAGTCACCCAAGCAAGTTTTTATTAATGTCTGTGAGGTTTTTTAAGACTTTATTTTTATGAGAAGTTTTAGGTTTACATAACAATTGAATGGGGGAAAACAGTTTCTACATACCCTCTCACCCCACCCAACCCCCCGTTTTCCCTACTGTTACCACCTGCAGTAGTGTGAGGCATACGTCACAATTTAGGAGCAAAGACTGAGACATTTTTATTAGGTAAAGTCCGCAGGTCACATTAGGGTTCACCCTTTGTGCTGTACATTCCATGGGTTTGTACAAATGCATGATGACATGTATTCACTACTACAGTATCATAGAGAACAGCTTCACTGCCCCGAAATTCCCATATGCCCCATATTTATCTCTCCCGCTCTAGCCCTACCTCTCCCGTTCCCTCCAAACTACTGGTCTTTTTACTGTCTCTGTAGCTCTGCCTTAGTCTATGGGTTGTAACTCTGCGGGTAAGAGAGGAAGCAACTTAGCCAGGGTGATGTCATAGAGGTAAAACAGAGGGGATTTAAAGATTTACCATAAAGCGCATTCGGTGACAGTATGGGAACTGCATTATCTTCATCAGGAATAGATGCTTTTACTTTTCATTCATCTAACATCAATTGGTAACACAGTACGTGCCAGCGCTGTGCTCACTGCCAGAGATAACAGTAGCAAGCAAGACAGGCAGGGCCTCTGCCCTCGCAGTTATGCACTCACATGGAGGGGGAAAGGAGAAGAACAGAAATTACACAAAAGGTCAAACAACATCTTTTTCAAGGCTGTGAAGTAGAATGATGGAAATCAGAGTTAGGTAATAAAGTGACAGGTGGGGATAGTGGTTAGGGACAGGTTCTCTGAGGATATGACACTTGAGCTAAGAATTAAAGGATATGAAGCAACTACCCATGCAGGACAGAACTTTTTAGGCAGACAAAACTGCAAATAAAATGGGCCGGAGATGAGAACAAGCGTGTTGCTCTGACTGAAGCAAGAAAGAAAGCAAGCTCATCTGACACAGGGACTGAACCAAGGAGAGAGGGTGAGGGTGAGGTGGGCAGAGGTGGGTGGATGGGCAGGCGAGGTCAGATCCTAGATGGCCCCACGGGCCACAGTGAGGAGTTTCCACTTTACTATCATGGGAAGCCACTGCACAATTTTAAAGCAGGAAAGTGGCATGATCTAATTTATATTTTCAAATGACCACTCTGGATCTACAGAGTATCTTAGGAGACATCCTTAAATGCTAACACTAATGCACTAAGAGTATTAAAGATACCAACAGATACAATACAGGCCCTAGACAGTAAAAATGGCATTTTGACATTCAAGGCCAAGGTCATCATGACATGTATCTGCCCCTACTACCCCACTCCCTAAAAAAGTAACCAAAGAGATGTCAGCAGTGTTTTCGATCCCATCCACAGTCTACTGAGATTACCATTTGGTAGGAGGATATTTAGTACACTCAAACCACTAACAAAATTAAAAAATCATTCCATAGGAAACCATAAATGAAGACATTACAAGCATTTGTGCTTTCCAATATAGCTTTTTGTTTTAAGTTTTGGAAAATCATACTATGCCTGCAATTCAAAATTGTGTTTTAAAAATATAAATGAGAAATGGCTGGTGTTCAGATTTGGCTCAGGCAGATAAAACTGGAACAAAACCCCACTGGACACGTGGGGGTGTGAAATGGAAACTGGCCAACCGCAGTCGAGGTGCTGTGCTGCTTATTACAAGCCCAGCTCCAGGGGACCCGGCCCCCCTCTCAGTAATAATTTTTCTTTCTTTGCTTTAAAGGGACTTGAAAGAATAAGTGATTTCTACTGTCTGTCTCTATGGCAACTAGTACCCTAATTTCACCTCTTAGATGGCAATTATACCTATTCACTGAACAGCTTTCAGTTCCTACTTTTATGATGAAAAATTGACTTCATGAAAAATGAGGTATAGGCAATAAGCGAACTTTCCCCCGGCAGCCGTGAAGTGCAGTTTAAAAGAGGTGCAATCACTCATTAGCAGAGCGCACTCTGTGGGGCTGTTCTGTTCCAGTTGTAGGGTGTCTATCCCAAATGTTTTCCCTCTACTTGTTTTTTAATGATAAAACATTATTTTTCCCCTTAACATTTATTTTTATTCAACTATGAAAATTACCCAGGTTCATTATAAAGAGTTTGGGAAATAGAAAAGTGTTAAAAAGCATACACAAGAAAATAAAATTCACACTGCTTATTTAAAAACCATCACTATAATATCCTGCTAGCATTTTAAATGTGTGTATATATATAAATGCAGTTTAAATACTATTGAGTATATTTTTGGAACCAGGCTGTTTCATGAAATATAGTATGAGAAGTTCTCCACATCATTATATATTCTCCTAACGCATGATTTTTTTTAAGATTTTATTTATTTATTTTTAGAGAGGGAAGGGAGGGAGAAAGAGAGAGAGAGAGAAACATCAATGTGCAGTTGCTGGGGGCCATGACCTGCAACCCAGGCATGTGCCCTGACTGGGAATCGAACCTGCGATGCTTTGGTTCGCAGCCCGCACTCAATCCACTGAGCTACGCCAGCCAGGGCGTAACGCATGATTTTAATTGTTTCAAAGGAGTCCATAACATTGTTTCCTATATTTTATTTAACCAGTCCCTCTATGCTGAAATTTTTAAGTTTAAATGTTTACATACAAATCTGTTGGCTTAGAATAATACCCTGGAAAGGAAATGCATAGATCAAATAAGATAAACATTTTTAATTCTAATGCCAAATTTTTCTCCCCCTAAATTATATCAATTTATTTTCCCCTTAGTGGATGGCAGTATCTACTTTCTTAAATTCTTTATCAGAGGTACCGTTTTTTAAAAAATGCTAATTTAATGGAGAGGAGAAGATTCTCACTACATTTATTTAATATCTATAGTTAAAAACTTATTTTACAGTTAAGTATGTTTTTACATTTCTATTATACTTTTAAGTAGAAGAGATGCAGGAATTTCCTGTCCACCTCTGAGACAAAGACTATTTGTTTTCCCCTGACATCCATAGTCACTCTATTTCTTAGTTACAGAAGAGATGACTTTCAGTTGGACATTTAGAAATAAAGGCATTTCCCATCCTCTTTTGCATCTAAATGTGTCTGTGTGTCATCTCCAGGCTGAAATATGAGCAAAAATGACCTATGCTATTTCAGAGAAATTGCCTTAAAGGGAAAGGATATGCCCTATATTTCCTCTTTATCGTCCCTGTTAGCTGAAATGTAGATGTTATGGTTGGAGCTTCAGCAGCCATTTTGGACCATGAAGACGGCACAGGGATGGTGACACAGAAAGCCAGAGGAGGTCTGGGTTTCTGAGAACTTTGGAGAAGTGCCACCTTGGACGGCTGGTCTCCGTATTTTAATGTGAGAAAATAAAACTTTGTATTTTTAAGCCACACTCAGCTTACATTTTTAGCTTCATAAAGATGAACTTGGTCCTGACTAGTATAAGATTTTTCCCCATTTTTTCTTATCAATGTTTAAGTACTTTTTCTATTCCAAGGATATTAACTTTAGCTGGTTTATACAGTACAAATTTTACCAGTTGGCCATTTGCTCCTTAATTTTTTTACAGAGTAAGAAGATGCAAAAATATAGTTATTCTTAAACTTAATTGCTACATAAACCTATTATATATTCAGAAAAATTAGAGAATAATATTAGCTTAAAAACATAAATTCCTAAAATATATTTTGTCTCAACCATCATAAGGCAGCACGGAGGCATAAGTTCCCTCCTATGGGTAGGCAATTAAATGGTTTCACTGTAGGCTGAAGTCACTTAGATGACGAGATGTGTATACTTTTGAGGACTTAATCAATAATTCATTCTTTGCTAAACCAGAGATCTTCCATTTGCAATCTGTGGAGCTCTGGGCTGAAAGCACAGCCTCAGAGATCTCCACTGGGGCTCGGGGGAAGCTGAGTGGGCTGGCTCTGCCTGTCACCCCCAATTCAGGTGTCAAAGGCAATCACTCTCGGTTATTCATGAGAATTGCACAAAAGAGCCTCTGCAATATGATTTCACACACACACAGATAAGAAACACGGAGTCATAATTTCCTACCAGATCATAAGCAGCCAGCATCTTTTTCTGCACATCTGGAATTGCCCCCAGAGGCTCCAGATAAGGAAAGTTGTCTTTCATCACAAGCAAGACTGAGGGAGTATTGTCACCGGTGATGAGCCGAGAGGACAGAGTCAACAGGCACTGCTTCAGACTGGCGATTGGAGGAAGTCCACACAGTTCCTTGATGGACACTATGGCATTCTGTGAGGAAGAAAATATGGAATCACACTTCTGACCACAGGACACATCACCCCTGCACCTCCAGGTTAACACAAAAGTATATTCATTAAAAGCACACCCTTAAATACGTATGTAATTTGAAGCAAACTGCATTATAACCAAGCAAAAATGTTCTGATATGCACAGAGCAAATACAGAGCTAATTAGCTAATTCACTATTAGCTCTCATCTGTCTCAACTTCTATCAACTGCCACAAATGCAACACAAAGCAAAGGAGATTATGACCCAAGTCTACACAGTGCTTTTCAAAGCAGTGCACTGGAATATTCACACACATTTGCATTGCATTAGCTGGTCATGAATATCTTATTTGATTTGTATCATGATGATCATAAAAACATGTCTGTGGCTGTACATCGGAGTGCATCTGCTTTGAGCTTTTCCCCTGAAGGTAGCAGGCTGTTACTACTCACCACCCACTCTGACTAACCATCAGTGGCACTCCCTTGTCAGACCAACAGAAATGTATGTGCTCGGCAGACACACATACAAAACCACATTTCAGAGAGAGCTGCATTTGTCCATGTCACAGGCTTTTAAAAAATCCTTTTTTTTAAAGATTTTATTTATTTATTTTTAGAGAGGGAAGGGAGGGAGATAGAGAGAGAGCGAGAGAGAGGAAGAGAGATATCAATGTGCGGTTGCTGGGGGTTATGGCCTGCAACCCAAGCATGTACCCTGGCTGGGAATCAAACCTGGGACACTTTGGTTCCCAGCCCGTGCTCAATCCACTGAGCTATGCCAGCCAGGGCTAAAAATCCCTTGAAATAAGAATTATGAGTATTCTGTTGTATTAACAGTGAACAGTACCTAACCTGATATGCGCCTGGTGACAATGACGGCATTCATCTCTCTGCTGATTAGGCTCCAAGTTATCTCTAACCCAAAAGACTTTATGTTGAGATCATATAAAATATCAATACGACCTGCAAAAACTTTTTCCATAGCCAAGTCTCCTTAATACACATTTCAGTTTTTATTTTTTTTAGATTTTATTTATTTATTTTTAGAGAGAGAAGGGAGGGAGAAAGAGAGAGAGAGAGAGAGAAACATCAATGTGCGGTTGCTGGGTATTGTGGCCTACAACCCAGGCATGTGCCCTGACTGGGAATCGAACCTGTGATGCTTTAGTTCACAGACTGCACTCAATCCACTGAGCTATGCCAGCCAGGGCCCTTAATACACATTTTAAATACATAATATATGCAAAGGATATATTTCAAGAATTATATAGAAATATATAAAATCTACCTCTAACATACAAAGTTAAGTGTAAACTGACATAACTAATCTAATATAGGGATTTATAAAACCTATAGAATTATGTCAGAAAAAGTCATTAGAGGATGCTACTATTTGGAGCCTATTTTTAAATTTCTTACCATCTAAGTGTTTGTGTGTGTTTTACATACCATATTATTTTTTGCTATTTTGGCTATTTAAAATTGTTTTAAGCCTATCCCAGAATTCCTCTGGGAAGTAAAATAAAGTGTTCACCTAGTGCTGGGTGCGGGGTTCAGCATCATGTGACTAAAAAAAAACATGAACGATCATGGATTTTGGTAGTAGGCAATTCTGGTTTTAAAGCCCAACATTGCTATTTATTAACTGCAATATTTGGGAAATTACTTCACCTCTTCAAGTTTGTCTTTTGTCTTGAAAGTAGGGAGTTTTTGGTGAGGGTTACCATTAAAATATTAGTTAAAGGAACAAATAAAGTACATTGAAAATAATCCTCTCCGGTTTTGCTCTTGTATGCAGACCACTGCCGCTCCTGTGACCAACACCTTGCACATCGTAGGAACTTAGTACTTGTCGTTTCATTGCTTCACAGTTACATGAGCCTAGAATAAGTATATCACACAGTATTGAAGAGAGAAGTTTGCAGCCAACTCAAATTACTAGCGCTGGTGAACAGGAAGAAACTAACATTGAATTTCTACATGCTGAAGGCTAAGCAATCTACATACACTCCCATTTAGGTCTCATAATAATTCTGTGAGGTAAGTATTACCATTTGTCTTACCTTATATGAACAAAACCAATGATGAGGAACCTGAAATAGTTTGCTTGAGACCAAATGGGGATAGTTGAATCCAGAATCTATATCTTTCCATTAAACCACACTCTAAGAGAAGACCAAATAGTTTTCAACAAACTCATTTTTGTTTGTTTAGTTTTGTTTGCTCTTGTGGGAAGTAATTTATTATTGTTATACATTTAAACAACAAAAATAATGTAATAGGCATTACACTTGTTTTGTATGACTTCAAATTCCCTTCCATGCTCATATCCACAAATATTTTATACCTATAGTTATAATTATTATGCATGCATTTGTATACATATTTTATATACCACACACAGAAAATATTTTATATTCTATTCTTTTCACATATCATATACACACCCTAATATATCAGTTTGATTATGTACTAGGAATATTCAAAAGATATCAGGTATTTTGCTACATTGAGAGTCCATTAACTGCCTTACTGCAGGTCAAATTTAACATAACATACACAATTGGAAACATAAAATGTATCTGCTTTATCCTGGGAAAAACTGAACTTAATTAAGTGGTATTGGGTATATACCACCTTCTAATAATTATCTGGGGAATTAGAGCATTACTAAATCACAAGATTCACCGGTAAGAGTAGGGACAAAATAAATGGGATTTTCCTACCTGCATATTTTCTCTCATATCTATGGCTTCTCGTAAGGGATGAACTGCTATTTTAAAGATGTCATCTATGGTTTTCAGACCAATATTCTTGAGCATGGTATACTCTCGAACTTTCTTCCCCATTCGTACTGAAAGGCTGCG
Organism: Phyllostomus hastatus; assembly: GCF_019186645.2. Classification (NCBI taxonomy): domain Eukaryota; kingdom Metazoa; phylum Chordata; class Mammalia; order Chiroptera; family Phyllostomidae; genus Phyllostomus; species Phyllostomus hastatus. Next base: position 940,271 of record NW_025333912.1, on the reverse strand, counting down.
CTTCTGTGCCTTTCCCCCTCCACTTCGATTGGTTATTGCTATGTGGACAAAAAGAGTTACGTGCTCCATGATGTCACCCACAAAACAGCGCAGGGGAACATGTCGGTATCCAGGCTGCAAACACTCGAACGGAATTGTGTATTGCCCTATGAACTCATCCCCGATGTAGTCATCATCCAGCACTACAAAACGGATCATGGCCAGCTCAGGTAGGTTAACTTGAAACTCGAAAGTTTCATCAAAAATAGGATTATCGCTGTTTTGTTGTACAGTTTTAGTTCTTTGCTCTGCACAGTCTGCTGGTATTCCATGTATCTCTATACACACATAAGGATCTATGACATCCCCTTTGGCACAAGCTCCCTTGGGCTTCGGGAAATTCTGGCCACTGATGATCTTGATGTGAAGAGCCAGAGGAGACACCCCGGGGACGATGCCCTTTGTATTTGCACTGAAATAGGAGACCTCGTCCCGCATGATGGATGGCCTCAGAACATAACCACACCCTCCGTTTTGGAGAAACCAGCCTGTGTGGAGGTCCATCATGGGACCCGGAGTCTGAAAATTCATTGCCACAATCTGACAGCCACAGTTCCAAAAGTCCTGTGGATTCAAGTTACTGGAATCAATCCTCATGGCACTTGGATAGATTCTTGATAAGAACTTCTTATTATAATTCACAAAATCTTCTGGGTATTCATTGGCTATTCGGCTGGCCTCTGTTTCACTAAATGAACAAATTTCCCAGTAGTTTTGGCTTTTCATAGACAGTTCAAAATCCCTGTACTGAACAGATTTACAAATAGATACCAAATCAGAGAGCTCTCTGCACAGCCAGATTTGTTTCTGCTCACCATTGTAATCTACAGACATCCTTCGAGACATTTCGGCTTCCTCATCTTCATCTGTTACCTCTCCTTCTAAAGCATCTGAATCCGAAGGCAATTTCTTTCCTTTCACAATGATCATTCTTTTCAATTTTTCTGGTGATGGGAGGTAGGATTCTGACAGCAAAGGTGCTTCGGTGTAGAGTTTAGTGCCAAAGACCTTCTTCATCTGCTGGACCATTACTTTCTGCTGTGGTATGGAGCAGTGATTCCCCAAGCACAGAATGAGTGGGTATTCAGAAGCAACAAAGGCAAACTTGTTTATCACCTCTATGACACTTCGAAAGGAAAGGTGTGTTGTCATGTTATTTCGATTACAAAGGATTGGTTCACTGTCTGGACCATCGCTGACATCGAGTTCAATGCTTCGACAGCCCATTTTCAAAGCTCTAACATACCCGTTAATGTCGGCCGGCCCCCTGAACTGGTCTTCTATGAGATAGGTATTGTGAGAGGCACTGATGTAGTAGTGAGATAATGGCTGGGTCATGTCTTGAGCAACCTTTTTTTGCTCAGGATCAAAAATATCACATTCTGGTGACAACAAATACTGGGTAAAGCCATCAATGGCGAGAAACCCTTTCTGACGTCCCTCTTCTGAAAATTCGTATCTCCGAATGATGTCTAAGCACATGTCCTCGGTGATATGGGTGACTCCTTGCTCAGCTTCTAAAAAGAGCATCAGATCATTGGCATCCAAGTATTCTTTGTTTTTAGATATCTGTACAAGTAAGAAATATACTTCTGGCCTGGTGCAAAGTTCACAAAAAGCTTCACAAAATTCCTCTTCTGTCACGCGGGTGGTTAGTTTTTCTTTGCTCTTCTGGATTTCTTTAAACTTTAACCTGATCTTGGATTCCTTCAGGGTAGGGTTGAGTTGTTTTATTAACTCCACAGAGGTGTCTTCCAACATAATCCCATTCCCATCGACATCTGCTGCTTCGAACACTGTTTTCAGCCACATGATTCTGGGAGTGTTCTGGTTGCCCTCCATAAAATCAAGGGGTTGCTTACTTCGAGAAACCAGGTACCGTAACCCTGACACCCAGATGTTTGCTACATCTGCTGAATTAGCAACTAGGTCCAGAGACTCGTAGTTCTCCCCATGGAGAATAGAAAAGGCACAGTCCTCACAGATTTGGTCGGCAAGGCCGTTGTTTCTAAATGTCTCTGTGTTCTTCCCCAGTCTGATCTCTTTTATGGCAGAAATATCCAGCTTAGCTTTCTCGAGATCCTTCTTGGAAGGTTCCCAGCGGAGAGCTTGCAGGTCTGGGTCCAGAGTGAAAAAGCGGTTGTAGATGCGAGAATTGGGCCGGACTTTCTTCAGCTCGCAGCCAGCCTGCATGAAGCTGATGCAGTCGCTGGCGCTGCTGATCTTCTTCTCCGAGGGCATGCTGCTGAAAGACACGGTTTTCTTCCTTCCACCGCATTTTTGGTTTGAAGGATCCTGTAAAACAATTTGAAAATAATGAATCAATTTCCTTTAGAAAAAGACAAATTCAGTGACACTCTGAATTCCTTATACTCCATTCAGATATTACAGACAGAGGGTTAGCTTAAAATTTACCTTTTCACGATTTTAGAAAAGAGAAATTGCCCAGAAAGTTAATAGTGTTAGGTTCAGAAAAAAACTTATTTATCAAATGCCTGTGTGTTCTTTGAAGTGAAATCAAGTACTGTTGAGCTAACCATAAATCGCTTGTTGGCTCATTAAGGCAGGTTGTGTAAGAAACTCTACATGTTGGTACTGTGACAACCTAGCAATGTCTATACAGGTATGTGAAAGAAAATAAAGCTGGATTTCCTTTAAAAGTTGTCCTTATTTATACTTTACAACAGTTTAAGTTTTATGCTTAAAACTAGTTCAAATAAAAGATTTTAACCTTAACATACTTTACATCACAAAGGGCTTACAATATAGTTTGACTAATTCTTTTTCCCTCAACTATTTTGAAGAATATGTGTCTTGAGATCAGAGAGAGAGCTAACAGTAGACACGTGTCTCTCACGTGAGCAAATTTTCAGGTTGACATAAACAATGTAAACGAATGTGATGAGAATTCGTGACTGCATCTCACTATAAGGCGATTAGTAGCCACAGCTTAGAATCAAACAGAAATATGAATAGCTCCACTAGCTTTTATGGTTGTTGCAATTTAAATTAAACTTCAAAGCCTTTTGCCATAAGATTTCACAGGGAACCCTTGCACCTTGCCTTTTCCCCATGTCTCTAAGTGTCCTTGGACTCAGTCTCAGAATCGGGGTTCCCTCAGCCCATGTCGCCCTTCCCTAAACAACAAGGCTACCAGGGCATCGAATTTCATCCATTCGGATTCGTGCGTCTTATCCAGGTTAATTATTCCTTGTGGTTCTTTCTTTCCTGGGTGGGTCCTATCACTCCCAATTCATTTACACTGAACATCTGACCAACACCACTTAAAACTGGATATTTCTTTATATTTTTCTCTGTTCAGAGCATAAACTCAAGTTAATAATGCTTCCAACCACATTCAGATAATTCAGATAATTCTCCCAGGAGAATTTCCCGAAAACACACTAAGGCATGTTTATAGTGCCCAATTTTATAAGCATATCAAAGAGGCCACAAAATGTTGATTGTAGAAGGCATTGTCCTTGGGGCAAAAATAACTAGTCTCAACTTGTGATTATGCCATTCCCTAGATATATGACCTTTGTAAGTCACTTAGTTTCCCTCTCCGAATCATTATTTCTGCTTTTAAATAGGAGTTAATGATCTATCTATAGAATAGAGGGTTATCATGAGACTCTTAAAAAAGAAAATGCACGTAAATTCCTTGTAAACTGCAAGTGCCTATAAGGTCATTCTTTTTGAAGTAAGAGGAACATTTCCTCATATATCTGGTCATGGGGGGACCATCATAGGCACCGACCAAGACATTGGAGGTTATCAAGAAATTAATTACTTAATTCTGATCTCTGAGCCTCTCAGATAAATTTTCAGTGATAAACTGAAAGTGTTTAAAAACAGCCACATGATATTACTATTCTAAACACTGAAAAGTATAGCCAAAGTAGTCTAGCCTGTCTCCTTTCCAGCATCCTTTTTACAATAGGGCAGAATGTTCTGTGAGGCCTCATTTAACTGTGGTCCTGCCTGTAAGGGCCTCCCTGTTCCTATGACTCGGAAAAGGCAGGATGATGTATTAGTCAATTGAGTAAAACCTTGCCTGGAAAAAGGAAACAAATTTTGTTTTAGTTATAGAATGTTGGTGAGATGGTTCATTAACCCGAATACATGTCTATTTCAAATGACAAAGATATAAATTACCCCATTTAGATTACAGAATATTGCCTCTTGGTGCCCTGGCATTCACAAAATTTGCTCTTGCTTTTCCAGAGAATTATTATTTTTAATTGTCCCATAGTGGTCAAATCCCTCACCAGGAAGTCAAAAACAACTGTTCATACACAGATGCGCTGTCACAACACATTTACATCCATCACGACCCACATGCTCAGAAATATCATGATGCTTGTGTGTATTTTTTCACGCCATCAAGTCAGGCACCTAATGGCACAGCTGAGATGGGATTAATCTCGCAAGTAAAATGAAGAGGAAAAATGTGAATTGTGAGGGTAAATTAGACTGTGACTCAGCTTTTAAAGCTACCTACCATTTGACTAGTCATTCCAGCTAATGAGAGCTTTCACATTAAAAATTTTTTTATATAAGCAGATCATGTTCCAAAAAAGATTATTGTCAAGAGAGTTATAAAAGCTTTCTAACAAACTTTAAATGGGAAATTACTGTTCCTTTAAGTGCATGTCTGCAGTTCCTGTACCCTACATGTCATTACGTGTCATTACACCAACTCGCAGTCACATGTTCTACTCTTGACTTGAGCCACTCTTTGTTTATGAGAACAAAACTACTGCTGTCAAAAGAGAGTTCTCTTAAAAACCTCTCTTCTTTGCGGCGATATCTCCTTAAATCTCCTTAAATGAACACACTTTCTCTCCTAGTAAGTTAAGCCTTCAAGAGATGAATGGTTTATAGCTAGCCTACAAAAGAATCCACCTGCCCCATAACACTAATTTCTTGCTTCAAACTGCAATTCCTGCATGATTATAAAACATCCCAAAATGTCTCAAAACTTGGAACTAGCAGAAAAAATTATGATCTTAGGTTGTCCTCTCACAAAGGACAAAATCCAGAGTTATTATAAAGCCCCCAAATGAGCAAAAAAATTGATCATAGCACATGTTAACAGATGGTTAGCTTGTCTGCTGTTGACTAGGGCCAAGACTGCTTCTATTCAAAGTACACTAGAAAAGTTCTGGGACGCCACTTTTTCTCCAGATCTCTTCGCTCAGAGGTCATACTATGTGCATTAGCTCTGGGACGCTGGGAGGAGGGAGAGTGGAAACCATTAGAGTAGACAGGGAAGACAGGTGACTTCAAATCTCCTTCTGAGCTTCTTCACCACCATGGCCCCTTTGCCCAGCCCTATGCCCCAAATCTTTATTTCCCTCAAGAAGATGTTGGCACATTGTTGGTGGGGAAAGAAGACTGTACAGGTAAACAGACAAGGGACATCCCCAATTTTTAAAAGTTGACATATGGGTTATAGATCTTTTGTTGATAAATATAAAAAACATTTGACGATGAAATGAGAACAAATCCATTGCAGTTATCTACATATTGAGAAGACAGATACTTTTTGCATATTCCAAGATAAACTAAGTTTGTTATCAGTTCAGATGTGCTCTTGTCAGCTTATATTGGGTTGGCCAAAAAGTTCGTTTGGTTTTTTTCTATAAGATGGCTCTAGTAGCGCTTAGTTGTCTTTAACTTAATTCAAGACAATTTTGTTAGATTGTATTGTGGTAGATGTCATATCAGCATGCATTTAAAAAATGGTAACTTTTTGTGTAGTTACCATGTTTTTTTGACCATAAAATGCACCTAGGTTTTAGAGGAGGAAAATAGGAAAAAAAATTTTTGAAGCAAAAAATGTGGTAAAATATTTAATAACAAATAACATAATATTGCATCAATGTAAATGTAAACAGAACTCAACAGTAGCATTGACCATTATTCCTCCCAAGTTTGAGGGGGAGAAATGTATATCTTATAATCCAAAAAATATAGTATTTTAATATTGAAGATGGAAGAGAATACATAACATTTTGGGCATATTATACTTTATTATTTTAAGAAAGGTAAACATACAACTGAAACGCAAAAAAGAAAAAAAAAGATTTGTGCTGTGTGCGGAGAAGGTGCTGTGACTGATCAAACGCATCAAAGCGGTTTGCGAAATTTCTTGCTGGAGGTTCCTCACTGGACGATGCTCCATGGTCGGGTAGACCAGTTAAAATTGGTAGTGGTAACTGAGAACAATCAGTGTTCTACCACATGGGAGATAGTGAACATACTCAAAATATCCAAATCAATAAAATTATTGGTGAAAGTGCAAAATGTGTCTTTTATCCTACAGTAAAAAACTAAACGGACTTTTTGGCCAACCTGATAGCTCACGAGATGACAACAACTCCAGCAACCATCATCTATCCAAAGGATTTTCATGAAGTATAAGACCTTTCTGTTTATCTCAAAGCTAAACTTTTTCCTCTCTAGAATGAAAGGAAAGGCTAAAGTACCAATTCTACCCAAAATTTATCTAAAACCTACTTACCAGAAGAAGGTTTAAATGTATGAGGATGAACAGCACATTGTGATGCCTCTGTCCCCTTGATCAGCCTCACGTTCTACTGGGACCCAAGAAGTCAGGCATGGAGCTTAACCCCACTTCCTCACATTCTCTGCTTCCTAAACTCTATGCTTAAGTGTCTAAATTCTCATGTCACTGAAATGAATCACATTTAAAGAAATTACATAATAAAACAAATTTAAAAATTGTGTTTATATGGTCTCTGAACATTTCCATATAATACTTTTTGATCTATTGTCATCTTAAATTAATCAACACTTTATATAAAGGGCTTAATCATCAGAATCAAGAAGTCCCATTAACAATAACGTAGCAGACAAATGTTTTATTCCTACTGAAAACAATATAAGACATTGATTGGACCATGAACACTGTTTCTAATACATTTGTATCATAAAGATGATTTCTTTCTAATCTCATGATGTAAGGGTTGATTTCTAATCTTAGAAATAATTTCAAAATACTAAGGGGAATTGTACGGATGTTTTAATTTTCATTATTTTCTACAACACGGTTGCTTGTCTACTATGAGAATTAAGATAACAACCATAATTAAATGAGATTCCTATGCAACAGTATAAGCTTTGCAACTGCCTCAAAATGTTTTGTTAAACTAAAATGGGAAAATAAATATTCAAATAAGCCAAACTAATCAGCTTGTTTTCATAAGTTCCCATTGGCTTTTCCACTTCTAACACCAGTATGGCTGGATATGCTGCAAGTTTCTTAACAAAAACTCAGCAAACAAAAGCTTTTTTCCTCACAATAGACTGATAAGCCCCAGAGAAACTACACCGCTATTCAATACAAGTTCAGCGTTGAGTCTCAATCATGAAACTACTGAATTATTTCAGTATAGCAATTTCAGGAAAAAAGTATACTTGAAGAAGCACAAAAATGTGACTGTAGCTAACACCACAGAAATGTACACTTAAAAATGCCTGAAATAGTAAATTTTATGTTATGTATATTTTATCACAAAAAAGAGTATACTAAAGCATTGCACAAAAATCAAAGAATAAAGAAAAAAGCATACCCACATTTTCTTACCTCTGGCCTGATAAACACGTTTAAACATCTAATTACATTGTCACATATTTTTTTTCATTTTTTTGTCAAGTTGTTTTTAGCAAAGAGTTATAAAATGATTCTTTGTTTAAATAGAACAAATTTACAAACCCCTGAACAGCTATCAAAACATAGTTGTCAAACTGTGATTAGAAGGAATCTCTGTTTTATAATGCAGAAATCCAGCTACATAAATTCAAATTTGTCAAAATGACTTTCACTTCTGTCTCTTATTGTAAGGGCAGATAAAAACATTTCTCAATAGTTCTCTTAAGAAACTCTTCACATAAACGTTTAATAGATGATAACTAAAAGGCAGTAAACATTATTTTCACCATAATGATTAAACCCATTCTTACATACAATCTATAAACTATCGCACTATATTAATGATATTTATTCTGGTTTTATGAACAGGCAAGCAGAGCTCAGAAACAAAAGGTTTGGTTGATAATGAAATCTTCAAAAGATTATGGACAATATTTTCTAGAATCCAGATGATCCCCAACTTTGGATATTGAGCGACTTCTGGTCTCCATTCTTCACTAATTCAACAAACAATAATAAATATGTACTGCATGCTAGGGACTAGCACATTGTGGAGCTGAAGAAACTGATAAGGTCTAATTTTTACCTTAAATAGGTCACTTTGGATATGTGCTGAAAGTATATTATGCGGATAAAACTGAAAATGGTGCAGTAAGTGACCACTGTAGCATTAAAGGAAGGAAATGTAGATGGCCCGAATTAGATTACTAATAAAAGGAATGGATCTAAATGGGAAGTATCAAGAAATAGGAGGTAAAACCAGAACTCGTTGACTGGCTGAGGATGACTCCTGGTTTTCTGGTTTGAGTAAGAGGTGAATGGAATTGTTGCTAACTAACGTAGGGAATACCAGGAGAGGGGAAGTTGAGTAAGAACTAAGTTTACTTTGGCCAGTGGGGGGTTTTTAGATGAGTATGGACCATTGAGCTGTAGGGGCTGAGGAGGCTTTAGGGGAAAGTGGAAGGCGAGGGATAGAGAACAGGGGCAGGAGCTCTCACAGAGGCCAAGGAATACACCTGAGGAAGCGAGTGCTGAAAAATAAGATGTTAACATGGCTTACTGGGTTCTGCTGTTAAGATGTTACTGGTACAGGAATATAAAGCACAGCATAGGGAATATAGTCAATAATATTATAATAACTATATATAGTATCAGATGGGTACTAGAGTTATTGAGGTGATCACTTTGTAAGTTATTTACATGTCTAATCATTATGTTGCACACTTGAAATAAATATAATATTGTATGTAAACTGCAAGTGGAAAATTAAGAAATAAATCTGTGGGGGGTTTTTTTGTTTTTTTTTTTCAAAAAGATATACTGCCCTGGCTGGTGTAGCTCAGTGGATTGAGCGCAGGCTGCAAACCAAAGTGTCGCAGGTTCTATTCCCAGTCAGGGCACATGCCTGGGTTGCAGGCCACAGCCCCCCAGCAACCGCACATTGATGTTTCTCTCTCTCTCTCTCTCTCTCTCTCTCCCTCCCTTCCCTCTCTAAAAATAAATAAATAAAATCTTTTTAAAAAAGATATACTGGCAAGTTTGAGGAGAGAATGTCTTATGTTACCTTCAATATGGTGAAGACAGTGATAGAGGTGAGAGGTGAACTGCAGCCAGACAAGAGTGGAGAGCAAAGGGTTCCAGGAAAGAAAAGCAGGTACAAAGGTCATTTGGTGGGAGGAAGGGCCAGGATGGTTACAATGTAACAAGTGAGGGGTGTAGCAGCCCCAAATGAGACTGGAACAACAGACTGGGCAGAGAGTGTTAATCCAGGAAAAGTCTATCCTCAGAAACGCTGGCTGAATTGAATTGGATATGTGATTGTTCAAGGACTGCAACTGAGCCCTAAAGTGTACTCTTGCCCTGCCCAGTGGGCTTATGCCCAAACCCACGTCCGTGTTCGGCAGTTAGGCAGCCTCGAGAAAACCCACCACGCACACAAGGCCCAACTTTGAAACACAACTCAAGGAGGTTGTGGAGGGAGTATCCTCGCTACATCTGTTACCTTTAAGTTTCAGGTAAGGAAAGGTTGCAACTGTAGAATTATAGCATTCATCCACATTAAAATGTCCGAAGTCATCTTCTCACACAAACTCAAATTATTTAATGCAAAGTTGCAAACAGGTGACACAACTTACTTATGACTAATACCCTGTGACCCCCTAATGTTGCAGTGGAGGTGGAGGTCCTGGTATTCACTGCTGAGAAGTGGCTGAAGCCTGGCCAAGCTCTGTGAACCACTGGCTCTCCTGGTGGCTCCCTCAGCCTAGTTGGTAAGAGGCTGAATAGTGACTTCATTATGCATAAAGAACGCATTCATTCTTCACATCATCTTGTAATTCAACTAAATTCATCAAAGGCAATGCTAAGTGTATGCATGCACATATCTCTTGCCAAATTAAGTTTTATGTTTGTATTTAATGTTACATTTCATTTATAAAATGTGATCCATTTAATAAAATGTACTAAAGCTATATCCTTTAGGAAACCCACTCCAATAGGTATACAGTGAGGTAAGAACTGGAAACTAAATGAATTACAGGAAGTGGGGGACCCCTCTAAACATTCTTTGAAAAGACATCTCTTAATTGACTCTCCTCACTTAAAAGCAAAATACTGGACATTCTACAGGCAAACATGGGGAGAGAATATAGAAAGAGTCTGCTTCAGGATGGTTTCTTGGTGCCCCTGTTTTATTTTGCTGAAGAGAGGAAGGTTGCATTGTGCCATACCTCACTGCAGTCCCTCACACATTGGAGCTCATTAAGAAATGACACTCTAAAGAAAAGCGATTATCTCAAGTTCTTCTGCTGCATGGTTTCTGTTCAACTTACGGTTTTTCTTCAAGTATGACTCTTCCCAAGCATGCCCCACATATTACTTAAAATTATAGCACTCACTTGTCCAAAAATCGACTGAGCAGCTACTATATGCCAGGTCCCATCCTAGAGGTTTGTTCTTTAAAAACTAATCAGTCCCAACACTAATGTTGCCTAGAATAAATGCTTTTTTTCCTGCATCACTCTTTTAATGTATCAGTTTTTACAACTGATAAAATTAATAAATAGAACAATGACAAAAATCATCCAATTTAATAAGAGCATAGTATCTAATGAACACACACACACACACACACACACACACACACACACACACACACATATATATATATACACAGCTTGAAATAATATTAAGGATGTTTGAAAGCCAAGATCTCAGAGGGGCACAAGTGCTGATGAGGCAACATTAAAGAGAAGCGCTATAGCAATTATGTATAGTTGCAATTATGTATATCTTTAAAACTGGGGCCTTCGTTGAGATACTTAAAGACAGAGAAAAGACAGCAAACTAAGCATTGAAATGTTCAAGATCTATAAAGATGGCCTGAGGAGAAACAATTGTAAAAGCATTGCCATTCAACAAGAAAGCAAATACAACTTCTACAAGGAGCCTCACTATAATTTTAGGCCATGGAAAGAATACCTTAAATTGTGCAGCTCAGCCTTAGACTCCGTCATCCTGGATGTGCTAGAGACCTTCCACTCACAGTGTGACGTCTCTAAGAGACGTTGCCGGAACCCAGAAGGTGGCATGAGTGGGTTCAGTCATGCCAAGGGCCTGTTACCGGGCTTCCATAGAAACTGCTAACAGTCAGGCTGGAGAGCATATTAGCCAACATGGTACTGGATGTTCAACAGATTAATCATTTATAATGCCTCCTAAAATAACTGTAGTCGCAAAATCAGGATTAAGATGTCACACTCTATCATTTTCATTTTTGAGACAAGATTTCTTTATCTTCCTGTAGATGTTAATTTTTGTTTAGGCTAAAGGGCTTTGGTTGGGAATTTTTAACAAAAACTGGGAAGATTCCAGTTATAAAATCAATGTCACGGGGATGTAATGTACAACATGGGACTATAACTAATAATATTTTATTGTATATTTGAAGGTTTCTAAGACAGTAAATCATAAAAGTTCTCATCACAAGGAGAAAAATTCTGTTACTCTGCATGGGGACAGATGTTAGCTAGACTCACTGGGTGGCCAGTTAACAGTGTGTACAAATAGAGAACCATTATGTGGTGCACCGGAAACTAATGTAATGTATCATGTCAATGATACTTCAGTAAAAAAAAAAAAAAACTGTGAAGAAACTAATACAAAAGAATAATAAAAATAACAGTCACGGATACCAAACTACCTTTTATGAGCCACTGTGTAAAGAACACTATATCCTAATTCATATATTTAAACTGTTAATTATTTAACACCCGAAACAAACCTCCTTCAATGATGTTTATTCAACAAAAATGGAGTAAAGGTGAGAAATACCTCTCCTTGAACCCTTGTCTAACATTTCTTCATTTCTATGATTCGTTCAAGAAGAAAAATCCTTAAAACCTAATGACAATCATTGACCTTTCATTGTAAATCAGTGCTCACAGGTAGAACCAAAAACTGTTTCACCTATTTGGATTTTTTTTAAGTAGGAAATTAAGTCCATATAGGTGAGGAGACCTGGATACAGAGCAGACCAGGTAGATAATGGCTTTGGAAACCTTATCTCCATTGTTCCCTTGATACCTGTCATCTCTGTTTTCCCCACCGCACTGGGGCACAACCCCTGCAATTATCCATTGTGAAACCTCACTCACTAATGGGCATTCTATTCTCAACTTCTATTTCCCCTCCGGTCAGGCCCACAAAGGTAGATGCTTCTTTATAATGTCAGCTGCTGTCATGGGAAAAGCCTCATTTCTCACTTAAATCTTACCAATCCCCTCTCGCATCCTTCCCAGTCCACTTTGTATTCAGTTACAAAGAACATGAACACGCCCATTCTTCTAGGCAAAAATATGATCTTTTCAACTATCCCCAGTGCGAGCCGCAATCCGTGGTTTTGTTTATTTTAAGACCCAGGGGAATATGTACAGTACAGTGCCTTAGCAGCGCCCGTATGAACGAAATGAGGTAGGCTCCGATAAAGGTCATCTGACAATTATTCCCTGGCCTCTGAGGAATGTCACGCTGCTATCAGTTCTGTTTCCCTAAGACAGATGTCCACCTCACACTCAAAAAAACACGACATTTAAAATTCATCCTTAGCCTGAGCAACTCTCAGCAGAGGTGCCAAGAACAGTGGGCCTGGAGACGGAGATATGCTTCTGTCCTTTTTCACGAGCCTCCCTGCACAGCAGGGCCCCGGAATCCCGGCTGAATGGATGCCAGCCTCGCCTTGGCTGCTTCTGGTACGAGGATTAATCAGAGGCACTCTTTATGGAACGCAGCATGTCATGGTCCCTTAATAAAGAAAATCTATAATGAAAAATATGCAAACATATACTTTTAATACCTATACCTAATGCATCTCTTCCAATGTATTATTGTAAAGATTAAGTGTAATGCCCTAGATATAAGCAAATAACTTGATATTTAATTAGGACATTCATCAGAAATTGATAAATAATTAGGTAGGTCTTTAAATGTATGCATAATTTTTTTCATTCTAACTAATGTTGCACAGTTAATTAAACCACTTTATCTAAAAAATTAAAATATCAATAGTATACTATTAAATGGGGCTTATTTCACAAAATGTCCCTAACAAGATTTCTTACTTTCTTTTGAGTGCTAAATATAAATAGCCAATCCACAGAATAATTCCTCCATTGTTGCAACTTTTCAATTTTTAATGGTAGTATTTACCATCAGGTATGAGACACCAATTTATGATTTACACTGATTTTAGTCACCTTGGAATTTACATACATTCTCCAAGCATCCAAATTTGAATACAATATTTTTAAACTGAAAAGGAAATACCCAATATATGAGGAGGAACCCAAATACTAGAATTTATTTGAAAAAAATTGTGTATTTATTCTTACATGTTTCAACTTCAGTCACCTCCCAACTTTTCTCCATTTCATGTAATATACCTATCGAGATGTTTTTCCACTGCTCAAAACAGTTTTTGAATTTGTCAATTTTGATGCCTTTTAGTGCTTCTGCAAGTTTTTGTTTCACCTCTTCCACATTGGTAAAACATTTCCCTTCAAGGACTTTTTCATCCAGGGAAACAAAAAATTCACTTGGGGCGAGATCAGGTAAATAGGGAAGGTGGGAAATGGAGTTCATGCTGTTCTTGGTCAAAAACTGCCAAACACTCAGCGCAGTGTGGACAGATGCACTCAGAAAATCACCCGTCATGAAATGGGCAAGTGCATTGAAAGAATCTTCAAAACAAAATTCACTGAAGTCGAACACAGCCTCTCACAACTATGCCAGCTGGCACACTGATACAGAAGGTTTCCTAGAACACTCACTTAGCAGGGGAAGCCTGTACTTCAAAGCAGCCTGCCCTCCAGAAAATAATTCCAGGTTTTGGGGGGGCCCACCTTCATATTTCAAAATTATGTGAGTTCTATCACTTGTTATCATAAAAGCTATTAGAGATGAGTGTCAAAAACAGACGTGATTTATAAAAATAAGAGTTATTTAGAATTAGAAAGTTGCTAGGAGAGTAGATCTTAAAAGTCTCCATCACAAGAAAAAAAAATGTAACTACATATGGTGAAGGATGTTAACTAAAGTTATTCTGGTAATCACTTCACAATATATACATATATCAGATTATTATGCTGTATACCTAAACTAATACAGTGTTACATGCCATATATTTCTCAGTTTAAAAAATCACTTAGCCCTGCCTGGGGTAGCTCAGTAGAGTGAGCGCAGCCTGTGAGCCAAAGGGTTGCTGGTTCAATTCCCAGTCAGGGCACATGCCTGGGTTGTGGGCCAGGTCCTCAGTAGGGGGCACACGGGAGGCAACCACACACTGATGTTTCTCTCCCTCTCTTTCTCCTTCCCTTCCCCTCTGTCTAAAAATAAAGAAATAAAATCTTTAAAAAAACCTGTTAATTAAAAAAATCACTTAGAGTTGTATTTGCTTAAATGGAAATAAGAAATATAGCCAGCCTTCTTTCAGAGCATAGTGTTTTATTGATAAAAGAGAATTTGAAAAATTATTAACTTCCAGAAATTCACTGTTTTCTGTGAAATATTTGGCAAGAACAAGATTTCAGTTTATACATGTCATTTATAAATTCTAATTAGGGTATATAAAATATTCTTATTAATGAAAAAACTTATAGAAAATTTAAAAACAATAAATTTACTTTTAAAAACCATTTTATAAATGTGTGTGACTTAGAACATGAAAGTTAAATGTCAATTTTATAAAAGCAAGTCTCTTCAAACTTAAGAAACAATTCATTTACAGTCTAAATTAATTTCCCCTAGACTTAGAGAAGTCTAATCTATCATTTAATAAATAAATGTACAAATTAACAAATGCACAAGTTCCTGCATTTGTATTAAGCCTTTATATATTCTAAAACTTACATATTATCTTAAACTTCCCAATTGAATATTTCTTCAGTAATAAATCCCTAAGAGCAATCCCTGAGCTTTCCATAAGGTAGATCCCTGAACCACATATAAAACATAATGTCAATTCCTTTGACCCAGTGTAATGTGCAAACACATCCTCAATATTTTTTTTTCTCTTATGGTGGTAATAGACTATGCCCTTCATGACTAGGTACCATAAACATAAAAGCTTTGGCTCAAATAGCAACTTGACTTGAATATCAAGATGCATCTGAGGAAAGGTTTCAAACTTTATCCATAACTTCCGGAATGGGTTGGAACCATCTAATACTTTAATCCGTATTTTATTACCTCTGATTAACTAAGCATCAGCTTCTGTCTACATCCAACAAACAGATGGCGGGTTTCAGAGAACACATATTCTCAGCACAGAGATTCTTTCAGGTGGACTGCCCTCCCGCCTGCGTTGATACCCAATAAAGGCTCCATGGCCAAAATAGAAACACATCTCCTGCCTTCATTTAGAACAAACTGTGAAGGGAAACTATGTAAGGATAGTTTTATTTGAGAAAATAAAACTCAAAGTCTATAAATACCCTGCTGATAGAAACTACTGAAATAAAGTCCTTCTTCCCAAAACGCTGGACCAGGAACTCATGGATTTCACTCTCACCATCACCACCTACTTGCATGACTTCGTGCCAAGCAAAAATTTCTATCTCTACTGATTTTATTTGCAATATCTTATCTTAAGGAATTTATCTTAAGGAAATAGTCAAAGAAATGGGCAAAGATATAGTATAAGGCAGTTCAATGTCATCCTGTTGATGATATTTAAAAATTACAAATAAACTAATAAACCAAACACCTTACTATCCCCAGTAAGGATTGGCAAAATATATTATGGCACATTCATGCAACAGGATTCTATGCAGCCTTTATAATCTTATAATGGATGGCATATATTTATAGATCTTAAAATGGATAATCTGTGTGTGTCCTTAAAAAATGGGTAACAGAAGAAAACAGAGAGTACAAGATCTCATTATTTACATATGACAAATTTGGAAGGATATATTCTACTCAGTAATAATGGTTATCTCTAGAGGAAAAGTATATTTATTTATTAGTTTTCTCGGTATTGTTCAAATTATTTAAAGTTAACATACATTAGCATATATCATGAGAAAACATACAAAGATATTTCTGTAGCATTGGTCTCATAATTACCTCATTCATTATCAGGAAGATGTGCTTTGTAGAGATAATTAATGGTACATTTTTAAGCATTATTTGGGGCATAACTGAAATGTTTAAACTTTCAAAGTCCATGGGCTTATTTTTATTAAAATAATTATACCAATGTTATTTTAGTTAAATACAATTAAGTAATTTTCTTGGGACTGGCTAATGTTTCCCTGTTTCTGTATGACAAAATATCCCTTAAATCTCACAACAAGCCTTTGATTTGGAAATTATTTTAGAATCTTACATTTTAGGACTTTAATTAGCCTTGGTAGAAAGAATGTCCAAAGCACAATTCAATTTCGTAATGTGTCTGTAAATTAATCTCATGAGTACTTAATCATTTAAATGAAAAGGTACAGTTTGTCTCCTCTTAAACTTCCCTGCCTGTAAGCTTAGAGAATGGGTATAAGTAGATGAATATTCCCAGAGGAAGAAAAGGGGATTAAACTGAGACGTCCTGACCAGTTATTTAAAGCAATTTGATTTCAATTAAATGCATTCCACTGATAATGAGATTCAAATCTGATGCATTAAATTAGGATTTAAATATATTTCAAAGAAATTGGATTCTGCAAGAATTCCATATAGGTTATAAGATCTTTACTCTTTAACTGCACACATTCTATCAAAATTTCTACCATTTTTATAAATACAAAGTGTAACCTTAAAAGTTCTCCATCAAGAAGCCTTGGTCTATCCCTCTATTTTCATGTCTAGATATGTGATTCCAAATTTGCCTTTGCATTCTGTCCTCCTTAACACACTCCCAAGTCTTTGAAAAATATATTATGGTATACAAAAACTGTTTTTCATTGTCCCCTGACCCACATTCCTTTATTTCTTTAATCAGAGCTGTGGGGTCCCTTTTTAAATAGAAGTTCCTTATCTTAACTCAACTAGCCCCAACTCACAAAGTAATTTCTGTCCATGCCTGGCACATAAAACACTCTTTCATTAAATACCAACTGTGTTTAACTCTCTACATTTAACCTGTCAACCATAAAATTCTATTGATGAACTCAATATTCTACTTTGGATGATACTTAACATAGAAAATATTTTTCTGAATCACTTTTACACTCAAAAAATAATATTTGTCAATATATCAAAATATACTAAATCTGTTCAATAACCACCAGGATGGTTGCCTCTTGAGAATATAATCATAAGAAAGAATAAGAAGTAGTAACTAGAATAAAAATGCTCTCATATGCCATGTAAATCTGAGCCTAAATTTAACTGAAATAGTAAGAGTAAATTCTGGTGCATATTCTTAAGCATTGGTTCACTGTCTTTTTAAAAAAACTGCCAGGTGGCTTGCTTTTTTGGCACTAAGAGAAGTTTAAAAACCCTATGAAATTTGAAATAGTTAGACTTGCTCATCTTAGCAGCTTTAAAAATGGGAGGAACATCACAGCCTCTTCCAGGACTATAAATTAACACATACTGCTCTCTGGGCTATCAATTTGAGCACAAAGATAGTTAAAACTCGATTTGAATTGGGGCTGCTTACATAAGGTCATTAGTTTGACTAAAGGGCTTTGAATTCTCATTTGTTGATGAAACTGACTGGCACAACCCCGGAGAGGATAAACTGCCAATACGTCTACTAATGTTCTCTGGAAGGGCTAAAGATATTTTTATCTCGGGAAGTATGAATCCCCGGGTGAAGAAATAAAAGAAAAATATTCACATTACAGATTCTTCTTTAGTACTTAATCATAATACGATCATAGGCAGCAAGGATTCCAAGCCATGCTGGGCCAATTAAATTAAACCTATCTCAAAATAAGGTTTCATCTCTTAGATCTCATTTAAATTATCAGTGAAAAGAACATTAAAGTCATTTATTACCCTAGAACTGGTAGAGTGACAGGGAAATGAAGTACTTAATGAAACCATTTATAATCCACAATCATTTTCCTAAAACAGCATTCCCACTGAACACTTTACAATGAAAAAGCACAGCAATGTACAAATAGCTGAGAGGCTTATCTCTAATTAATCTCTTAGAAAGGTCTGACACCCCAACATATTTAAATTCAATTAGTAGTGCTAGCAGGAAGCTTGCAAAGAATTAAAAAGGAAATCCTTAATGAATTCACCACAGTTACTCACTTTCATATTGTCATCCCTAGGTGGTTTCTTCAGAGAAACTTGGGTAAATTTGGAGAAGGTGATGCCTAGTTTTATCTCTGGGAGTGACTAAATTCATTATTCTGTTAACAACCTCCAAGTAAATCGCTTTATTTTCATAAATGAACATCAAAATAAAGAGAGTAAAGGCATCTCATATTTCTAAGAAGTGTTATACTTTTCAAAAGGCTTCCCCATTCATTTTCTCATGAGATTTCCAGGAGATTTTCAAGATGAGAAAAGCTCAGACGTGACGAAACCGAGTAACTTGCCGAAAAACATGAGTTGGTGTCGGGGCTCAACATCAAACCCAGATGTTCCCATTCCTAGTTGAATTTCTTCCTACAAGCTCACACCACCTCTGCATTTTACTACTACACTTTTCTAGCTCCTGCTGCATTTTCTCACCCCCTCACCACGGCAAGGAACGCAAATGTTACAACTCTAATTGTTTTTTCTCACTGAATGTTGAATAAAAAGTATTGTCACTTACACTAGTTATCTCCACCTCTCAGTGTATATTACATGGCAAAAATGCCCCTCAAAAGGAGGGGCCACAGAAAGAGGGTGTGGTATTAAAAATTCCTCATAATCGTGAAATATTTAAAATTCTTTCAATCCACATTTATAGAGCCCCAATTTAGTGCCAAGCACTATGCTAGGTATAAAGTAGGTATACTGTAAAGGCACTTGGAATATACACTAAAGGATAATCATACAAACATGGAAACAGGCAACTAAAATTTAGAAGAAATAAATGGTCTGAAAGAAAATACAAATATTTCAGGTAGAGGGGGCTAATTTACATTGCCATGGGGTCTTACAGGTCCCAAGAGGAACTAACATTCAAGTTAGACAAATTGCCAGGCAAACAGTATGAGAACAATATTCTCACACTACTTGCAGAATGATATGCAGAAGGTCCCGAAGCAACTACGCTAACAGCAGGCCAGTGTCACAAATGCACAGTGAGAGAAAAAAAAAATGAAATGAAGCCAGAGGCTCAGGAAGAAGCCAGATAACGTGCGGCTGTACAAGGCTTTTCAAAAAGTCTGGAGTTTAGTCTATGGAGGTTTTAAGGCAGAAACATGGAAGTTCTTACATCAAATATGTACATTGATATGTATCTGCTGGAGAACAGATTTGGGGAAACAAAACTAGTAAGGAAACGATCTCTTAGATGGTGATTGTGAGAGACATCAGCGTATACTGAACTAAGGTGAGAACAAGGGAGAAGTGGACTTACTGGAACTGGAGTTGGGCAAAGAGGAGAACGAGAAGGAACTACCCCAAAGGACCCCCAGATCTCAGTGTGAGCAACTGAGTGGCTGGAGGAGCCACCCCCTCCAGTAAGAGAGAAGACTAAAGAAGGACAGATTTGTAGGTGGCTCTGGAGTTGTTGAAAATTTGCAGTTGCAAAACAAACAAACAAAAAAAAAGGACTAGACCTCAACAGAGACACCTGGGTTCAAGACATAAATTTGAATTTAGAAACGGTCCCCTTATTAGCAGCATCTGAAACCATACAACTAAATGAGATCACTCAAGGAAAGAGAGTCGCACAAAAAGAGAAGCATACCTAGCACTGAACTTTTGCAATCAATTAGGAGACAATCTAACAAAAGAGATGAAGAATGAAGGCCAAAGCAGCAGGAGGGAACTGGAAGAGTCCTGACAGCCAAGGCAGCCAGAAGGCGGGCACGGTGAATGCTAGTAAGAGGGCTAGTAAGATGGTAGCATAGAAGTTACTGGTGACCTTGGAAAGACCAGTGTCACTAGAGCAGTGGATATAGAGTGTGGAAAGTAGTAGATTGAAAAAAGAATGTGTGGAGAATACAAAAGTTCGGCCGAGGATGGCAATTGAAAGACAGAACTGATGGCTGGAGAGGGAAAAGAATAAAAGAGATTTCTGTTTCACTTTTTGCTGTTGTAGTAAGGGGAAAGAAAGAGGGGGCAAATGAGGATAAAGAATGTAAGTGCAGGACGGGGAAGACCACTGAGAAGAGAGAAAAGAAGATCCAGGGCCCATGTGAAGGGAATAGCTTTGGTCATAGAAATTCTTCCTCTACTGTAACGGGAAAGAAAAAGAGGAAGAGTGCAGACTCGAATAGGTGAGAAGAATGAGCGGTGGTAAAATGAATAATTATCACCTGGTGGCTTGTATTTTATTTCTAAAGAGTGAGGCAGTCATATGTTAAGAGTGAAAGAAGAGGCAGAGGAAATCAGAGGTTTGAGAAGAGGGAGAGGAAACAGTCTCCAGCTGTTTTTGCTGGCTCAAAAGGACAGTTACACAGAATATACAAAGGGCATTTAAAACTCAACAATAAGAAAACAACCTGATTTTAAAAAATGGGCGGAAGACCTTATAAGGCATCTTACCAAAGAGGACAGATAGATGACAAATGAGCACACAAGAAGTGCCCCACATCATGTTATCAGGAAAATGCGGATTAAAACAGCAATTAGATACCACTACACACCTACATGAGTGGCCAGCCATCTGCAACACTGACAACACCAAACGCTGGTGAAGATGGGGAGCCACAGGAGCTCTCATTCACTCCTAGTGAAAGGCAAAATGTCAAAGTCTCTTTGAAGACGGTTTGGCAGTTTCTTACAAAACTCTTACAGAGGAGTTGAAAACTTACGTCCATGCAAACACCTGCACATAGATGTTTATAGCAGCTTCATGCATGATTGCCAAAACTTGAAAGCAACCAAAATGTCCTTTAGTAGGTGAATAGAAAAATAAACTGTGATATATCCAGACAATACATTATTTACCACTAAAAAGAAGTGAGCTACTAATCCATGAAAGGCATGAAGGAACCTTAAATGCACATTACCAAGTGAAAGCGGTCAACCTGAAAATGCTACACACACAGTGTGGGCCCAACTACATGGCATTCTGGAAAAGTCGAACTATAGAGACAGTAAACAAATCAGTGATTGCCAGGGCTTGGGTTGGGGAAAGGGATGAACGGATGGAGCACTACGTGTTCCAGCAGTAAAAACACTCTGTGTGATGCTGTAATGACTGGTATATGTCATTACACGTTTGTCCACACCCACAGAAGTACAAGACTGAACTCTAGTGTGAATTGTGAACTTTGTGTAATTACGATTTGTCAGTGCGGGCTCCTCTACAGTAATCGACATACCTCTCCGATGGGGATGTGGACAATGGGGAGGCCATGGGTATGCAGCAGAGGGTGTACGAAAAATCTCAGTACCTTCCTCTTAATTTTGCTATGAACCTAAATCTTCTCTTTAAAAAATTGATATTAAAAAAACATTATTTATCACAATATTGTCCCTTGTCTCAACTTTAAATGGAAGGGATACTCAAATGTAAAAAGGGTAAATATAAAGTCATTCAGTATCTTATCAACATCAAAATTGGCAAAAGGCAAATTAGAAGATGGCCCTGTCCTGTTTGTTTCTAGATGAGGCAGAGACTGATATTTGTCCATGGTTTAACCAAGGACCGCAGCCCCTATAAACTCTATTCAATTATTTAGCAGCTACAAACAGATGCAATAATTCATTGTCAGTGAGACAAATCATTTTTCTCTCTCAATCCCAATGAAGCAAACATTTGCAGATGTCCAACTAGCACCCTTGCATAAAGCCAACAATACAGCCCTTTCATGAGTAACAAAGGAAACATACATTAATAAGATGAGAAAATAATGAGTCATTAACAAGACAAATATTTAGATAAGTTAAAAGAACTACTCTGAAGGACGTGGAAAACACTTCTTACCAAGATTCTAACCATAAAAGTCATTTCACTGAACTGGCATTTACCAAACTATTGTTGGAGATAATTCTGTAAGAATTATATCATCCAAATGTGAAATAATTTTTTCTGACTATTTGGACTAGAAAAATCATTAGTCTTCCCCACCTTGAAGCAAGAATACTCTTGGACTACAGAATTTTTCTAAACTGAAGAAAGAAGTTTCCTAAAGAGGTTTCCCAACAGGTGACACTTAAACCAACCCAGAGAGGACCCCCAGAGAAGACACAATCTCCCTCCGTGCAGTCTCACTTTGATTTCCAAAAACTATGCCTCATGCCTTCAAATGATGAGAGAGTGTTTCTCTCTGTTCTAATCTTAGAGGATGTTGAGCATCCTGCTGTTCCCATGGTGTGGGGTCCCCATAGTGAATGGATGTGCACGTGTGACTATATTCTTGAAGAAGAAATCTTTGCTGCCCCTCAGCCTTTTATTTTGCATTTTAAAATCTTTTTTTAATGATGTAATCTTTTTTAATTTTTTTATTATTAATGTTCGTATACAGTTTTCTCCATTTTCCTACCACCACTTTCCCCCACCTTGCCCTCCCCCACCTCCCACCCTCAATCCTACCCCCTTTGGCTTTGTCCATGGGTCCTTTATACATGTTCATTTATGACCCTTTCCCTTCTTTCCCCCATTATTTCCCTCCCCCTCCCGTCTGCTCACTGTCAGTTTGTTCTTCATTTCAATGTCTCTGGTTATATTTTGTTTGCTTGTTTGTTTTGTTAATTAGGTTTCACTTATAGATGAGATCATATGGGAAAATCTTAATGCCTTTTGTTTTCCTTGTGAATCCTATTTTCTAAAGCCTTAGTTATCTGTGCAGGTTCCTTCTGAACTGAGCATTCTATAAATCTGGACAAATCATTAATGGCCAGGCCAAGGCTAATTGTAGGGGAAAGATGGCCTCAAGTCTTCTAGGTGTGGTACTTCTTGTTATTGATCCTTTATGACCCTGGTTTTTTACCTCACTTACATTCCCATTATCATTCCAACCCTAAATTAGTTTCATTCATATTTTTTCATATTTACATTAAGCTTTAAAGTTTGTAGTATTGTGTTTTCTTCTGATTACTAGGTGGCTTTTGCCCCTTATTTTTGGGCTGCTGTGGGGCTCTATTAGTTTTCTGCACTCACGTCCCTAAGCAAATCCATTCAATTAAATGAAGTATGGTACTGATAATGCCGAAAATCCTCCAGGAAGGTAGACTTTAGAGCCAAAACAATGTTGCAGTGTCTTCTACGAGGGGGGACCCAAAATAAACCAGAATTACCTTCTGGAGGGCAGGCCCCTTGTAGTACAGGCTTCCCTCTCTAGGTGAGTGTTCTAGAAACCCATCTGTATCCGTGTACCAGCTGGTGGTGTTGTGAGAGGCTGCGTTCAACTTAGGTGAAATTTTTTTGAAGACTCTTTTAACGAGTTTGCCCATTTCATGATGGGTGATTTACAAGTGCACCTGCCCACACCACACTGAGTGTTCTTAAGTGTTTGACCAACAACAGCATGGCCTCCATGCCCCACCCTCTGTAGCCATCTGATCTCACCCAGAATGACTTCTGTTTATTCCCCTTCCATGCCCCCCCCATGAAAAAAGTCCTCAGATGGAAACATTTTGCCCATATGGAAGAGGTGAAACAAAAAAATGGCAAGAACACTAAAAGGCATCAAAATCAATGAGTTCAAAAACTGTTTAGAGCAGTGGAAAAAAATGTCTCAATAGGGTGTATTGCATCAAATGGAGAGTCCTGGGAAGGTGACTGAAGTTTAAACACGTAAGAATAAATACACAATTTTTACAAACAAATTTCAGTTTTGGGGGGTCCCGCTTCATATATGTCATAGAGAAACTGGTCTTGGTCCCTGTGCCAGACAGAAATTTGCCGGCCATTAATGATTCTGCCTCCATAATCTTCCCACACCAATGGGTCCCCTGCAATTATTTGTCCCCACAACTCACGTGCCTGATGAAAAATGGGTGATCTCTTTTCTGCAAAACATAGACCTTCATTCAGCCTTGCCTTAAATTAGTTACAACATAGAAGGAACTACAGTCACAAATTAATCAAGATTAATAATGAATAAAATTTTGGCACATTTTGGTGAAGACTAACATAGCACTCTCCTTTTGGCCCAGAAAACAAATTTTACTTAAATTTTCAAAGACTATCAATATGATGAGGTTAATAGAAATCAAGATCTTCCTAAATCAAATCCATCCTCAACAAAACAAAAATTACTAAATTATAAATGATGGAGTTCCTTTAAAAAATTATAAGATGAACACAAATTTCATAATTATAGTTTTAATATTTTCATTGTGCCTAAGTCTTTAATTTCAGCCACATCAAATAGAGTTATAATTTTCTATCTAAAAATATAGGAAGTTCACTGTTATTTGCACTAATATAAACAAAATCTATTAATGCCAGAAAGGACAAAAATAAAGAATGTTTTTAAAGTTGCAAACTAACCTTAGTTAATTTATTGAATTAAGGAACTCTGTTGGTTAAAGCAAGAAATTCTAGTCAGGAAATCTAAGCTATACACTGCCTGTAATGAAACAGAATAATGTGAACAAACTTAAATATAAGGTACTGTAATGTAAATTTGCAATGATAGGGCTTTCTTTTGTTTTGTTTACTGCTCTATCTCTAGTGCCTAATATTATAATAGTAACGTTCCTGCTCACAAGTTCATTGCCTGTCTCCCAGAGCTTCCTGGGATGCTCTGTAGATGGCCCCAGTACCTAGGACCATGCTTGGCATTTTGGGTGCACTCAGTAAATATTTTTTTAATAGAAGCTTGTAGAAATTCCAAAACTCCATGCTATGATTATTATTATTAGCTTATGGAGCATTTCCTATGGCACAGGCACCATGCTAAGGGCCCTGCCTGAGAGGTAGAAACAGGATTCAAACCCAGGCATCTGATTCCTGGACCTTTTCTCTTAATGGCCCCAGGAGTTCGATTCCATGAGAACACTGTCTCCATGTAATACATGGCTTCTACATGAACATTGAATATTTCCACTGATATTGGCTTTTTTTATTTCTCATATCGTGAGAAAAATACTTCTTAAATGTTTGACTTCCATAAGAATCTATGGAACAAAGTATTCATATTTAAATAATGGTGTTTGAACCCTGAATGTGATGACTATATTTCTTTCTTAGAATTCAATTAAACTTTCAAATGTCATTAGTCGTATGTACAAGGAGAGAAGATAGCAATGATTTTACCCTAAAATGACATGAGAAACAGCTCTCATGATGATTGGTTTCTCCATTTCAAAGTTATTTCCTTCTTTTCAGTATCTGAACTTATAGAATCTTGACAGAAATGATTCAAAGCATTCACATTAATCAATGCCATCAAACTCATACAGCCCAGTGACCTTTCTCTTCTCACAAAGTTAAGAGTCAGCTTGACTGTTAATAGATTCACTTCATATTCTTGAATTGGATTCGGAGTATGTTGTTGCGCTAGGATCTAGCTGCGCTGGCACTTGGTCATTATTTCGGTGACCGCTCTCCCTTCCACTTACCCCCCGGCAGCCTCCTCTCTTTCTCTCATCTGTGCCTTCTCCTTCCGGATTGCCCTCTGGATTCCACATTTAACCAATTTAGCTTGCATTGCACTTCCCAAGCATGATATATTTACCCATGTACATATAATATACATATGTTTTTTATAAATTTAAGTATATGAAAAAAATGAAAATAGGAAAAAAAGCTAAGGGTTATGAAGTAACTACAATAAAGTTCCCCAGCTAATAAATGGTATTGGAATCCAGATATCTCATCTTGAGTCTACATTTTTTCCACTACATCAACCTTTTTCATCTCATGGCAGACATAAACTAATTACTAAAATTCTGTAACACACCAAAAAACAAATTATATATTTTTGCCAATCTGACAAAAATAGGTATAATTTTGATGTATTCACACCAGATGGCTATTATTGTGTTGGCCGTTGCCATTTTTTTATTTGACAATCTAAGGGAAAAGAGGTCAGTGACCCTAATAGTCAGGTATTGTGTGTTTTAAAAATTCTTGTTGCACACCAGTTGAAAATTGCTGTTGGGAATGGTTCAGATTTTTGGTTAAGGGGTTGTAACTGTTATATATACTCAGATGAGAAGGAGGGGAGCTGCGCTTTACTAAGATCTAACCACTGCCACTCCTCAGAGAGTGAGATACCTTCTCTCTCAGTACCACACAATCTGTATGGAGTAAAAAAAGTAATAATCAGCATATCTTTTGACATTAATAATGCATTCAAAAGAGAACAATTACTTGATTATTTCCTAAACCAGGGTTTCCAACTCAACCAGAGCATGGACCAGTGAAGCTGCCTGGCCAATTTCCCTGAGTGCCTTTCTCACCCTTCCACTTTCCACTAACAGCTGCTCCTCCTGCCCTTACTCCCCTTCACTGTTGGGGGCCGTTACAGAGGATGTGAACGGGTGACATCCCTTTATATGGGTAGGTAGTACAAACTGTACTGGGAAACATTCTACGCCCAAGCGTTTTCCAGTGTTCAGGAAATAATAGAAATTCTACCTGCAGGATGTAAACATACTGAGAGTCACTAATTAACAAAGTGTGCTGTGTCGCTTTCAGATGAAATTTTCTCCTTCCTTCTGCCCCCTTCCATTATTGGTGGCTTTCAGTAATAATTTCTTTCACATCTAATCCCCTGCCACACTGAATTTCTAATTACAATTATAATTACCGTAATCTTTTTTTTTTTTTACAAACAGATGGAACCGGAGTTCCACAATGGGCCATTTCCATTGCTAATCATTACACTTACTGGGTCAGATCTGCAGTCCTTACTTCCAACTGGAACTCATTTACATCTGAAGTGGCTTACTAAGAAATTTAAATAGAATGTTCCAGATAATTACAGATGCGGTTTCAAAAGTGGGCATGGTTCTTCTATGTCCAACACTACTGATAAATGCTTTCTGCTAACAACATTTGATATATCAATATCAGTGCATTGATCCTGAAACAATCCTGTTGATAATTTTTATGTTCATTTTACTTAATGGTACTTTAAAGGAAGGTGACATGAGAAAAACATTTTTCAAGTCACTTCAGGAAATGAAATCTACCACTAACTTGTTACAAAGAATTCAACATTATTTTTTTTTCAAACAAATAGTAATGCAAAGGCAGAAAACTCTGATTCATTTAACCTAATTTATTTATTTTCAAAACATACTCTGAATCATATTGATCAAAAATTTCTACATGAAAGTTTGGGGGTAGGGAGGGAGGAAAGGATGGACACCATCAAAATTTCCAGAGCCTGTGTGTGTGTGTCCAGACATTCCCATAAGCCGTCTCTGTGGGCAAATTGACAGCATGCCAGCGAACTGCAGCTCTGAAGTGTTCCAACTCACCCATAACTACTGTTGCAGCTCAGCAGGAAAATACATGTGAGATCAAGTCAACGAGCAGCTCATTTGGGTGAAGGTGTGTTAAACATTACAGTATTCTGCAGTCTCCCGACTCCAGACTCAGGAGTTTATGTTTAGATGCAACTTAACATCTAAAGTGACTTACAGGGAAACAGCTTTAACTCAGTGACTAATTCGTGTACTGTTGTCAAAATCAGATAACAAATTATCTGCTGAATTTTAAATTTGGAACCAGTACCCTTCATCAAGCACAATTAGTACATTTTTCTGTTGTGAAGATGGCAGGAAATGAACCAACAAACCATATGAGACTTTACTTCTGTGTGGTTTTAAAAGCAATGGTACCCTGGCCAGGTAGCTCAGCTGGTTAGAGCGTTGTCCCTATATGACAAAGTTGTGGGGTGGATCTCTGGTCAGGGTGAATATGAGAAATAATCAATGAATGCATAAATAAATGGAACAAGTTACCTATTTTCACCTTACAACATATCTTTATAAATTTTTCGTTATCTCTATTTTGCAGACAGGCAAATCAAGGCTGAGAGATTAAGTAACCTGCCCAAGATCACACATCAGAGATGACTTCAGATTCAAGCCTAGTCAAGTGTTTATATCTAAAGATGGTATGGTCAGAAAAGTTTCTTTTGTCTGCACAGATGTTACATACAAAGCATTATGTTTTTTCCCTGATGCCTACAACAATTTAAAACTAATCAATCCCTTTTGGGTAGGAGAACAGCTTGATAGTATATCAATATCAGTGTAAGTGATATTGATAGTATATCAATATCATAGTATAAGGCTAAGAAAAATTCTCTAACCAAAAAATTCCCTGATGAAAAATCTTGTTTCTAGAATTTTTCTAGTTATTTTGTTTTTAATTAGCAGGGAATTAATAATGGGATAACAATATAAAGACAAAATGTTATTTAAGAGGTCAATATTGTTTGTAATAATTTTCTCCCTTTCTTCGACTATTTTTAATTTTATATTGCAACAGAGGCATCTTAGTGTAACTATCATTCCAAGAAGCCAAGAAGTAGTGGAAGTCTCATATGGAAATTTTAATAATCCTTTTCTCTCCAAAGGCAATTGTTTTTCTTCCCTCCTTGGAACTGGGGCACCCCATTCAACTTCCAGCCATGAGCTTGGAAGTTGGTTAGAAGCCTGTAATGAGCAGAGGCTGCCAGCATGTCAGATTCCTCTGTGTCTGTGTGACCACTGATCAGAGTGGTGAAACAGGGCTCAGCTTCGCTCTTATCACTGTAAATAAGTGCAATTTTTATGGCAACACTGGAGCTTTTGTCATTTATTAAAAAGGAAAGGAAGAAATGTAAAGGTGGCTATTCAACCCTTATTAATAAATCTGCTTGCTCCCTGAGGTCAGCAGTTCATTTTAATTCTATATTATTAAGGTCACTGTAAACAAAAGACTTTACTAATGCAAATAGGAATCCAAGGAGAATTATACTTCACTTCACCACATATTAGGGCATAACATAAATGGTTTTCTCCAGCAAAACCTAATTCACTCAGTATTGAAAGAGACCATAGAAAATAAAAGACTAGTTTGGGAAGCTATAGAATATTGATGCATTTAACATTTAATTGAATCAATTAGTTAATTAACTGGAGATTATCTGGAAGTCAGACATAACGTGGCACTCCAAGGACATCTGGAACATCTCTCACTCCTGTGCGTGCGTGTGAGTTCACACACACGAGCTTCAAATGGTACTTCTTGAGATTTGTGAATACTAAGAGTTTAAGACTTTAAATCAATTGGTTTGTGCATTTTTCATCCCCAAGCTCCTACAAAACAGGAAATGTTGTATTTGCAGAAGGCAGGTCAGAGCACTAGCTGTTTCTTCCCAGAACCTTCGACCTGCACAACGTGACTGAAAAGAATCTGGGAAGAGAGTTTAGGAAGAACTTCCTGTTTGTCTTCATTTTTAGCCTCTTTTCTTTCCCAACACACATATATAAAACATCATCAACGCCATGCAATGTGCTCTTTGTGATTTGCCAGAATGATTTCCTGTTTGTTTTTCATCTGAGGTCATTAATATTTCTAGATATTGTTTCTGAGGATGCAGAATCCTTTCTGTCCCTGAGGGATCATTTTCTTAATGCCCCCAGCACACTGAGGAAGTGGATTCCAGCCTGCTGTAGCAATACTGACCATCCCCACTATGAACTCTCTTAACCCACGAGGAAGTCAAACAATCAAGTATCTGCTGTTTTGCTTATTAAGTCTGGTCCTAAAAGCTGGCCCCTAAAATGTCTCTGGATTTCTCTAGGCCATTTGGAAGTCAGTTTCTGTCTCCTCCCACAATAAATCCTTTGCCAATGCTGCACTGGCAGGAGTAACACCCTGTTCATCTCAGTCCATCGGTTGAGGAGCCACTGCCCAACTGGCAAAGAACGGGTTCTAAGCAGCCAGCTTCCTACGTCCATGGCATTGGAGAGATGTGTTCCAGACTCAGCAAGGGGCCCGAGCGCATTCCCTCTGGGCCACACACTGCCCTCCTCTATTCCCTCTGAACTTCTTCCTTCCCCTCTCCTGAGAGAGATCAGCAACTCTGCCAATACTCCTGCAGCTGTAACACACTTAGGTGTGAAAGGCAAAGGGCAGAGACCACGAAATCCTGAAGTTTCTCTTTGATATGCTCTATCATCACAGGTGTGTTTAACCTGTGGCCCACGGGCTGCATGTGGCTCAGGACAGCTATAACTGCGGCCCAACACAAAATCATAAATTTACTTAAAACAGTATGAGAATTTTTTGTGATTGTGCATTGCATTGTATTCAATGTGTGGCCCGAGACAACTCTTCTTCTTCCAGTGTGGCCCAGAGATGCCAAAAGGTTGGACACCCCTATGTCTACATTAAACACGAAGCTCCTACCCCAAAGCCAACGCCCCTGCCAAAGACCTACCTCCATCAGTGACTGCCGTCATTATCTGAACTGCTTGATTTCTCCTGACCTTTGCCTCTTTCGTCCATCTACTCAGTCATTGCTCTCTCCCCTCCTTGTTTGACGGGCCTCTCCTTCCCTTCTCCTGTCACCACCGGCCTGGGTGAAGCTCCCCTCGGCTCACAGTCAGATTACTGAGGTGGACTGGGTCCGTAAAGGTTCAATCGTTGGAAATAGAAACTACTCCAAATGTTTAAAAGAGCAGGAAGTTAATACAGGGTTTTGTCGGGGGTTCTTGTCTTAGAAGATGGAGTTGGAGATATAGATTACGACTGATCTTTGAACAACACTGGTCTGCACTGCATGGGTCCACTTTATGTATTTATTTATTTTTAATAAATTTAAATTCAGTAAATTATTTATTTTCAATAAATACAGTCAGCTCTTTGCATCCACAGGTCTCTCGCATCCTCAGATTCAATCAACCACAGACCAAAAACAATAATACAGGGCTTTGGGTATACAAGGGCCAGAAGGCTGAGAAGCCAAGAGCAAACAATGTGGTAACACAGAGATTAGCAACCGCAGGTAGCCACTCCACTCCTGGCTGGAGGGACAAAAGGAAGAGGTGGTATAACAGCACCCAAGGGCCGGAATTGTAAAAGAAGCTGAAACCACAGCAGAGGCCTCATCGTGCACAAGCTGGGGCCACCCAAGGCAAACACAGTGGCTGCGCTCTCCCATCTCCTGCCAGTGCCTCCCACTGGCCAGAAGCACAGCTGGGAAACCAGCCTGCAGGGGTCGAACCCTCTGCCAAGCAGAAAGCAGAGAATAGCAGTGGGAGACAAGGAATCGATCTGATAGCAAAAGGCCAAGGGCCAGCTCATAAGCTGATTATATTATGTGCAGCTCTCACAAATGCTAACTGATAGTCCCATTTTACACACAAGGAAATTAAGCCTTGAGAGGATAAGTGCCATACTTGTGGTCAAATGGTACAGCCAAGCTTTGAATCTTGATGTCTCCAACTCTCCACTTCTTTCTCCTTCCCACCTTTCACTGCCTTCTCTGGCCAGCGGCTCTTAAGCTATAACATTTACACCATAATGGGCTATAGCATGTGATGACTTCTAAATAATAAATAGAGACTGCAACTGTAATCTTGAGGCCACAGTCTTCTCCCAGACCAGGAATGAAGGGTGAGGTACAGCATCTAATTGAGAGGGACCCCCCAGCAACTTTAAGGTGATGTGTGCACTGGTCAGTCCCTTCTCCCTTCCCAGGCCAAGGCCCAAGTACAAGGGATCGACCCGCACAGCCTGGCTTTCCTGGAACAAGTGAATACTTCTAGAATGAAATTCTAGGAGTATCGAGACACGGGAAAGGCCTCACATTACAAAATTAGACTTCATCTTCTCATTTATTTGTTCATTAAAAAATATCAAATGCTGAAATACACATACTCCATGATGTCCAATAAGAAACAGTTAATCAGACTCAAGGTATATATCCATTTTCTTAAATGTTCATGAAAAGGAAAGATAAGTTACAAAAGGCAAGGAACCTATACTGGTTGGTGCTAAAAATTTCACTCCACAAAGTTTAGGTCAGTTAGCTTAGCACACTGTTTTGAGGGGTTTTTTTTCCAATTTTTTTTCCAACCTACCAGCCACAATTCAAGGCAGAGTGAACTTCTACCTCAAGGGTCTGCACACCTCCAGACACCAGCCCCACTGTAAGACAAATCTTACCTTAAAAACTGCATGAATGTTACATTATGCTCTACAGTAATTCCCTCTGCATTTAAATATGAAAATGAGATTCCCCCCAACAATGTTTCAGTAGAAGCAGCTTCCCATGATAATGTGCCGTGATAATGTACCTAAGTGTGGTAAGCTTGGGCACGGCTGTCATCAGGTTTTAGTGTTGTTTTTTAAACTTTTCTTGATATGAATGAAGCTGGGAGTTGCTCCTATGAGTAGATTTGAACAGTGGAGAAAGAAGAGATGTTGAGCGACTCGGTTTCACCGTGGGGCTGAGGAGGCATCACCATTAACAAACAGAAAAGAAGCATCAGGGCCCCCAGACAAACCCACTTTACCATAGAAAGTGGGCCAGAGGATCGGGGTGGCATGGAAAAGGCAATTCTCCCCCCAAATTGCAAAGACCACACCCATGGGCACCAGGAGCCCCATAAAAGATTACATACATAGTTCTTAAAGTATAAACAAAAATATAAAATTTTGAGTAAGAAATTCATTATTTCTAATTGTTTCTAATAATATAAGAACATGGGGCCCTGGCTGGTATAGCTCAATGGATTGAGCGTGGGCCTGCGAACCCGAGGGTTGCTGGTTCGATTCCCAGTCAGGGCACATGCCTAGGTTGCAGGCCAGGTCCCCAGTGGGTGGTGCACAAGAGGCAACCACACATTGATGTTTCTCTCACTCTCTTTCTCCCTCCCTTCTCCTCTCTCTAAAAATAAATAAGCAAAATCTTTTTAAAAAGTGGTAACATCTGTAAGTATAAATTCATATTTACCATAATCATTAAAAATACAAAGCTATAAGATGTTAACACCAGAGAAAGCTGGATAAAGGATATATAGAACTCTATACTATCTTTGCAACTTTTCTATTAATCTAAAGTTATTGCAAACTAAACATTTATTTCTAAAAACTTGCTATATATTTAAAGTCTCCATATTATCTATGGAATATCTTCCCATAGATAGGAAAGAACCCTGTGTTCGTTCCTCTTAATATCCACTTTTCAGTCCCATTTCCAATGACTTGGTTCTCCTCATAGGTTTCTTGTTGGCCCTAATCATTCGATTTGATTTCGTTTTATGTGCAAGCCAGAAAAATCTAGCAATTTGAACCTGAAAGAGACTGAACTCATTCAGCTTAATTCCCACTCTCTGTCTTGTGGCTGTGCCATATTAAAATGTTTCCCCTTCAAACAGTTATACTACATAGACTTTTAACTATAACTACTTGAAGAAAACCAATCCAGGAAATCAAAAATAGCTCACAAAGGTGTTGACTGGGGAATGAACTGCTCAATCTAGGATCACAGAGGACTCCAAAGAGAGAGTTTCTAGATCTTCTTTAGTACATGAGATAAAATAAAGGAAGCATTAGGAAAGCAGAGGCTAAGGAGAGCAAAATAGTGTAAACTAGGATTTTTTAAGAAAAAAGCTGGAGAGAGGAATTTTTTATCAAAATCATTTCATGTCAGTCATACTGACCAAGTGAGCAATACCTGGTGCATGTTAACTCTTAACTTAAATACTTCCATCTAAGTCAATGGAATGTTATAAGACATATTTTAAAGTCTCCTTGTGGCATACATCAGAAAAAATAATCTTTTACCATTCAGCTTTAAACTAACAGCGTTCTATTAAGTATTTTCTTGTTTTCTTTTTATCACTACCAAGGCTCCTAAAGTGACACCCTTACTAGATCTTCATTTTACACATTCAAACCAAAAACACCCTTTTCTTTCATGTGTATTTTCCTTTCTCCCTCTCTGTTCCCCACGTCCCACTACCTCCGGGGCTGCAAGAAGAATAAAAGAGCTTTAAGCATCTATGTATTAATCACATCATTGGATACCAAAAAGAGTTACTTTTACTTTTTGATAAAGTCTATTTTCCTCAAGACTCTTATTTTTGCCAAATCTCACCTACCATTCTCTACACACAATAATAACCATGAAGAAAAAAGAAGAAGAAGAAAACGGGCCTTGGCAGACGGACGCCCTGAACACTAAGCTGGAGCCATTTCCACGGCCCAACCCGAGAAGTGTGAGCCAGAACCCTTCCCGCATCAGACTGCACACGACGGAAAGGCAGCTCACAAGTCACAAACCTCAATGCCTCGTGCTGCCCTAACCAGCCGGGCCTGGGAATCCTGCACTCTTCCAGGTGCCAGGGCACTCATCCTTGCCAAAGCCTTCCTCGCCGCTTTCACACCAGCTCTTCAGGAGACAGCAACACTGGGTGATAGATGTGCCCATCGACTCTTCATATTTACCAAGTTTTAGTTATAAAAAGACAGGCTTCCTTGGCATCCTCTTACTCCCTTCTCTGCAGTCTCCCGGACTCCCAATCCATCATTATTGGCACAGGCCCACCCAGTGTCATTACTCAATGGAAGGTGCCGGGGACTCACATTGTTGAAGTCAGGGATGGTGTGACCACCACACAGTAGTAAGCTGGAGGTGCCAAGTTTCACTCAAAAGGCGTGGAAGATGCTGTGATTTACAGCAGTCCTAATGAGCTGGGGAATTCTGGACCTGGAAGCACCTGCTGCTCTAGCAGCCTCTGCCAACTCCTCTGCCGTGCCCTGTGATATTACGCAGTACCCCCTCTGACTTAGGAGAATGTATCATTAAACCACATTGAAAACCTCACTCTGCTGTTCACCACCATTAAAAAGGAAAGTCCATTTGAGGAAATGAGAGAAAGCATCCTATTTTTGCAATTTTTCTTTCTTCTGTGACTACTCTCAAAAGAAAAGAGATGCCAAACTAACTCCAAAGAGAACTAAAATCAGGAGGTAATTTTATTTATTCACTATTTATACCCTATACTCTTATATAAAAGGTTTAGAGCAGAGGGCCAGAAAGCTACAGGAATTTAAAAAAAAAAAAAAAAAAAACCATCCCTGAAATTCCCAAACTAGGCTGACCTGCTCGCACTACTTGACCTCCCCATGCTTTACTTCAGGTGATGTTTCCCAGCGTTACACACTCAATCTTATAATGCGAAGGAATCACAGAAGCCAGGCTGACCAAAACGGCACCTAGTTGCTTTAGGTTCTGCCACCCATCCATTCCCTCCTCTCCCCCCTCATCTTGCTACTCAACTGATGTACTAACTCTAGACATAAACCGTTCCCTCCACCCAAGCTCTTCTCCCACACAAACTATGCTCATTCAAATCCCAGAGCCACATCTTGTTTCTCTATCGAAACAAACCCATACTTTTTTCAGAAACTGAGATCAAATCCAGTGCTCTCTCCACCAACTTTTCCCCTGTTAGTAGAGGTCACCTCAGTGACGTCTCTCCTTTCTTTTGATTCACACGACATTT
This sequence comes from Phyllostomus hastatus, assembly GCF_019186645.2. NCBI lineage: Eukaryota > Metazoa > Chordata > Mammalia > Chiroptera > Phyllostomidae > Phyllostomus > Phyllostomus hastatus. The sequence continues at coordinate 904,522 of NW_025333912.1, read as the reverse complement.
TGTAGTTGGTACAATAGCACAAACTGGTTCTACTATACAAATTCTTCCTCTTCCAACAGTCCCATGAAAGATTTATACAAGATGCATGGGTACCCAACCCTCTGATTTTAACCTCCCTGCCCTGTGACAGCCATTTCAATATAGAACAAAAGCACTCTGTTGTTTAATGCTGGGATCTGCTTTATGATGATGCGAGAAAGTCCAGGTACAAAACTAAAAGTAAATGAAACATCTTACGGATACATCATCTGCTGCTGCTCACACCTGCATGCAAGTACACACCAACTTATACACACACTTGCTTCTAGCGCCCCTTCTAAGCTCACCCATTTTCCCACACGTGTTCACTTGTGCAACAGGTTATTTCTCTCACTTCATGTACTGCTGGAAGACAAAAATCCACTCTTATGATCCTGAGTCTCCCTACCTACCTACATCTTGATTAAAATTATATTCCTCCGAAAAAGTTGTAGGGACAACCCTATACACTGATCACAGAACTGTCCTAAGAACTGCCTCCTTTCTAGCTCGTACTCAAGGAATCCCAGTGCAGTATCCCTTGTGACTCCATAATTTCCAGAAAAGCTGCAGACTTCTTTGGAACTCTGGCTGATCTACATCCAACCAGTGTCACTGCGGTTGCATCCATCCATCCATCCATCCATCCATCCACCCACCCATCCATCACTGTGTGGCAAAAAGGTGGTGCTCCCATTTCTAACTCATAAAGACAAAACATAGCCTCATATATCAGTGTGCTCACATTGTAATTTTGGGAACTCTGGTTCTGACCAGATTGAAAGAACTTCAGTTCCCTTATCTTTATGATACAGAATACTCCGAGGAGGTGTTTCTGCTACTAGCACACAATTTAGTCCTTGATTATAAAGTGTCATATTTTTCCAGGTATTTCATTTATACTTGTCTTGTCTGAAACATTCTCCAAGTCGAGAGCAGGATTTTTACCTCTTTTCTATCTTCCTTAAGATCTTGGTAATTTGATTCCATATTGACCTGTAAACAGTAGTGTGCTCTCCAGTTTAGAAAATACCAGGGGAGAAAAGTTTGACTAAGAATTGATAAATCTTTTCAGTAAAAAGTGAAATGTTTAATATTTTAAGCTCTGTGGTCCATATAGCTTCTGTTAAAACTGCTTAACTCTGCCAGCAGCCATAAGTACTGCATAAACAAATGAGTGTGGCTATACTCCAATGCAACTTTATTTACAAAAAACAAAGGGCAGCTGGACTGGGCCTGCAGAAAGCTTTCCACTGCTCATTAAAGTGAAATTGAGTGGTAAGATACATACACCTCCGATGAAGATCTCTGTCAAATTAAATGGTACACTGCCCTCCTAGGGCTCACTTCAAAGATGTTTGTGCTCCTTCACTTTCTACCTCATATCTGAGTATTTTATTCCAGGAATAATCAGCTCAGCTCATATAGACCACTATGTGTTAATACCGACAATTTTCAGTACTTAGTATGTTTTATCTGAGCCCAAAGAAGTTTATTCCTAAGCAAATGTCTATTACTTAAAGATTAACATTTGAGCCTTTGGCTGATGCACTGATTTCTGAGAGTTAAAATTCATTACTCCAGAACGCATATCCATGAATATCTTCCCCCTCCTTGCCAATTCCTGGTTACTTCTCAAGTGTTTATAGTAAATATGATTTATGCAAAAATAATTATTCTTTTTCATTGTCAATTTCAAAATGGAAATTCTATAAAGCAAGATAAACTGACACAGCAAATACTTCCACAGTGAAGATACCCTATGTGATAAAAATTAGGATAACATATCCAGATTACAAACAGTTTAACTTTCTGCCTAAAGTAATACAATACTGAGTTTCACAGAATTCCTCCTGAGATGAGAATAACGTTTTTTACATAGTTCAATTACAATGTTGGAAATAATGTTAGGAAATCATGCAACACACCATCTGCTTTCTCATTATAGTAGTATGCTTTTTTTAGGACATATTAAGAACTGTATTTCATAGAGATTACTAGGAGAAACCGCTGTGAATGAATGGCAGGTTTCAGCAGCACTGTCGGAAACCCAAGGCTGAGTCCAGCAGGGATGTACTTGAATATGTGGAAGGGCCAAGCACTGCTGGAATTAAAACAGCAATAGCTTTCTATTTCATATTTAGGAAATCGCACCTAAGAGAGATAAAGCGCTTTAGATCTGTGCCTAACTCACACTCAGCCTGAATGTGTTTCTAACTAAATAAAATAGCAGTATATTTTTAATGAATGCTGTGTAATTTTGCCCAAGTATTTTTCTCTTTAAAAAAGGAATATTAGAACAAGAATTACATTTCTTCTTGTAACAAGCCACTGTGTCCTCACCAACTCAAAGTCCTGCTCCGTGTGTGAGATCTGCATCCCCTCTTCTCAGGCCACCACTCCTTTCTCTGCCACTCCCCCACCACATCCTCCAAACCTGCTCTCTGTCCTCTGGACAATCTTCCCTCTTCCTGGCCCACGAGACTTCTCACCCTCCTCCCTCCCGGGGAACATTGGTCTGGACTCCCTCACCTTTAAACTCCCCATGAAACCTGCACCAAGCACTGGCTCTCCTCCTCAGCTCCTGCTTCTCTACCACAGCCCTGCTTGGGGAAAATTCAAAATCACGCAGCCTTGCCTTTAGTGGATTCTTGCCATCTAACTTAGGTCAGACTTGCCGACCTCTGCACAGATGCCTCTTTAACACATATCCTCACAATAGTCAATCCAGAGGTAACCTCTCTGATCTCTGCCTCCACTTCTTCCCACCCCTGCCCAGCTTCCAACCCCTGACTTCATCTACCCTGTGGAGAAGATGCACCCAGTATTTTCACTTGCACTTACTAGTTTCCACAGCTCCCTTATTGTCTTTGCCTCCAGCTTAAGAGGAATATCTGAACACCCCCTAAAACTAAAATCTTTCTCCAACACTCTATTATAGCCTTTACATTTACTATGTGTTTGGACCTTCCCACTAACTTCTTCCCTCTGGCTTTCAATCTTTTCCTGAGTCTACTGCCCCTGCCAGAATCAGCCCTTCTTCTCAAGTCCCACCTCCTTAATGAATAATTTTTCCCTACCACCTTCAGCTTCTACTCCCTTCCCGTCCCACTGATGAACCCCTACTCTTCTCAGATACGGGCAGCTGATATACAGCTTTCACTTCTGTCAAAACTCCTCACTTGGAAATCAGTAATATCTTATTTTTCCCAAGTTCACTTGTTCTGTCCTCAGTCCTCATCATCTTCTTTGACCCTCTCTGGAGCATTGGATACTGAGGATAACCGCATCCATCCCTGTAACACTCACTCATTGATGTCGTACTGCGTGCTCTTTGTTTGATGGCACTGCAGCCTGTCTAATCCTCTAACCCTGGTAGTCTCCTTTCCCTCTCTCCGTGTTTACAGAAGTCATAGCTGGAAGCATTATTTAATGTTTTTTCTCTGTCCATGCCCAACGTCACCAACACCCTACAGACTTACCTAAATTCGGATGCTATATTTCTATTTATAACACATTTGCACTCAGCGGTCCCATCATCTTCTCAGACTCAGCATGCCTCAGAAGAACATCCATCTTTATCATCAATCTACCCCCAAAACTATATGGCCATTCCATTTATCTTCCTGTTTGGGAACGCTGATGTTATCTAGCTGCTTCTCTTCTTCACTGAATCTGTATTAAATCCTCCTGATTGTTCTCTAGGAAGTCTGCCTTCCTTTCTAGTCCCTTTGCCATAAGTCTTGCCCAGTATCTCTGCACCCCAAGCAATGTTGCTATGACAACCATCTCAATTTTTACCACCTCCTGATTCGCCTTACACACTATTACAAATTACTCCTTTTAAATAATGCTAATCCACTACAAGCACCTAAATGTGTGACTTAGAGTGTTTTACATAAACAGAGGTTGGTTTTTCTTACAAAACAAGGAGTCCAGAAGTAGACAGCAGTTTAGTAGTGCCATAGACTACACCTCTTAGCCTTTCGCTCCTGGTAGCAAAGTTTGCACTTCATTCAAGGGAGAGGGGAGAGAAGTGAGTTCCAACATTTTATCAAGTGAACAAAAACACTTCTGGAAAGGCCATCAGCTGTTGCAGCTTGGCCACAATGAGATCACAGAGTTAGGCCATCTGCAAAGGAGGCTGGGAAAGGAGGGAATAGAATTGTGAGTGGAGTAAACCAATCATGATCCATCACCTGGAAACAAGCACAACATTGAGGTCCACTTATCAAGGAAGAAGGGGGGATACCCAAATTAATGTTTTAATCATCCTGAAGCTGGTCCTCTGGTCAGCAAGGTCTCTCCTCTCACTGTCCCAAACATATTCCATGCTCACCTTCATCTTTTTACCTTTGCTCTCTTTACCTGAAATATCTACCACCACCACCACCACCACCACCAAGTCTTGCCAAATCCTATTCATCCTTCATGGCTCTGCTCATATTCTATTTGCCCCATAAAACATTACAGTCCTCAAAAGTGTCTTCTTTGACTCAGTATTTTTTTCATTCATTCATTCATCTACATTCAGTATTCACTTATATTTAATCCCTACCTACAGTGAGTACTACACAGTGGAACACTTAATGACTTGATTCCATTGCCTTATGAATACTACAGGACAAGGAAAGGGCAACAAGCTAATTATAAGGACTGTTTAAAAACCTGATCAGTAGGGGTATTGGAATTGCATCTCTTGCATAAGTTGTGACAAGTTTGAAATCTTAGTTTTTCTGACTTGGTTTCATTGCCCTATAAATACTATAACCTACATGAAGACATGAACTGTGCTCTGATTTCTTTTGTATGCCCACTTCCTTGCACAGTGCTGAAAACACAATATGTGCTTAGTAATTGACTGACTGAAAAATCTTAAAATTGCTTAGAAAGAACAATACATGAATTACAAATTGAAAAAACACTGTGCTTGAAAACGGTACCTTATCTACATATTTTGGTGAAAATATACTCCATGAGACCAGAAAATAACGACAATTATTTGCACTTCGGTGGTGAAGGGAGCAAAATATAATCAATTTCCTTTGAGAATGCTAAAAAGACCAGTAGAGCTAAGGAAAATTCAAAATTGTCAAGTAGAGAAGCAGTTTGCAGAGATTTCAAATCAGAGGGTTAGTCTCCTAAGCCCTTCTCTGAAACACTAGGCAGAGAAAGGTCAAGTGACTTATTTTGGAGAGATGCTGATCTATGTGGGGATTAAGAGATCTCACCCAGCACCGCTGTCAGCCACAGGGCAGCTTTAGAAGTGTGCTAAGAAGATTTCAAACTGGGCACAACTTAAGCAAGGGACGCAATTCCCATAAACCCCTACTGATCAGGTTTTTAAACAGTCCTTATAATTAGCTTGTTGCCCTTCCCTTGTTCTATTTACTAAGTCAATAACCTAAAATGTACAGGAACATGTTTTCTCCAACTAGGAAATTTGCAGCTTCACCGTTCACAGGGAGCCAGCAGAATTGGGAGCTGTACTACATTTGCCTCGTTCTGCTTGGTCCTGCATGAGGACAGCCTCTCAGAAGTTGGGAAAAGAAAGCATTTCACAGGAAAGTTCATAAACTTCCTCAGGTCCTTCCCAGAAGCCAAAATTCCACCCCCCAGGAAGCAGTAGTTTGGATGCACCTTAGCATTGCAGGGTACTAGGTTTCTCTTTGTATCTCCTTTCTCCACCAGGACAAAGAAGACCCAATGACAGGCCTTGGGGCAAAGCTGAAAAGAGGCCTCCTTTCCCTACCTTTATAGCCTTCAATGCCACATGACAGCACTGTAAAGGCTGCATTCTCCCAGAGAGGGAAATCTGCAAATATTACCTTCCATGAAATAATTACTAAAAGGGACCTCTATGCTGATGCTCCAAGAAGCCCGAAAGCCAATTTCTCAAACAAGCCAATGCTCCCCTTATAAAAATCCTATCCTGTTTTGCCTATATTTTCCTCTACATACCTCAACTAGCTCTCTATGCTGGGAATATCAGCATGTTTTGTGTTTTCTATTACAAAATAGGATTCAAAAAAGTAAGGACATCTGAAAGAAATATTAATGCAAATATTACCCTTGGATTTGAGTACTGAGTACTATTTAGGACACAGTTTATTTCCCTATTTAGGACACACTGTCCATTTCTGTTCTGTTCCCTCTTCCTACCTCCATTCGCTCCCATGAGAAGTAATTATGTACGAATTCCACAAGGAGTTTGGTAAAAAATGATGTCACTAACCACAGGGACAAGATTTCAACATAACATCATGAAGGCTCTTAAAAAGTTTATAGGACTTTTAATAGATTATTTGGTAGCAACTAATCCATGCTGCTTAGTATAAAGTATGGATAGATTGGTCATTAGCGCTTACAATAGTTTTTCTATGCCAAATCCAAAAACAAACAAACAAATGACACGCAGATTCCCAAAACATTCATGCCAATAATTACTCTTCTGGAGAGCAGGGAGCTATGCCTGCACTTCTCTATTCAATTGCACCTCCCCCCTTAGTCCTTCTGCATCCTGACATGGTTACCCGCCCAAAAATGGACCAAAAAATCTGGCAAAATGAAGCACACGGGGTTTTTAAAAAATGCATTCAATTACCACCCTAATATAAGGACTATTTATGTTTTAAAACAGCAATATTGTACTAGGTAATAATATCTTTTTCATATTTAAATATCTGCTTAATATGTAATTTGGCAAATTACTATCTTATGGCTCTGTTTCTTGTATTTGTGAAAAAACATCAGATAAAAATTGAGTGAATTCAAAATTAGTCTAAGAGTCTCCTTTTTTTCTTTAATGAAAGGATCAGGCCATGTTTTCTCTTTTTGTTCCATTTTGTACTTAACAAAAGTATTTCCTTGCCTCACTGCTTTTATAAACTACAGGTCTCTGTGCAAACACGGTCTTAATTAAAAGTGAAAAACGATTTTTGTGCTACCCTTTTCAAAAGAGAAAGTTGGTCCAGAATAGAATAATTGTTTTTGTTTACATAGCACAGATGAGTAGAAATCTTAAAAATTCTTAAATAGCAACATAACCTTAACCTTGAATTGTGGCTGCCGTGGGACCAAGCCTAAGAAAGCTCAGATAGAAATCAAATGATATTTACTGCACATTCTTTCAAGAACTTTTACTACAAAATAATACTGAAAAAATACACTAGTAATAAATAAAATCTGTTCCCAGCTACAAAACCAAAACCAGAGGACTGGACTCAAAATGATGCACATATTTATATATATGGACCACTCCCCAAAAGAAATTAAAATGCTAACCCTCATTTTTTAAGAGCACTGTGGGCACAAAGCAATCCCATAGACTCACAATGAGGCAAAGAAAAAAAAGGCTGCAAGTCAGCGGCAGTAAAGGTTATAAAGACAACTGAGCCTGGCTCAAGAGAATGGACAAAATCTGCGTTGAATATTGAAAAACATATGGCAGAGTAAATACACACTTCCCTTTGAGACATCTCCTCTTCAGTTTTCCCTTGCTAGAACACAAGGCCTTTTATGTGATATCCACAGGGGCTGTAATTTGTCACTTAATCAGAAAGTTCAATAAAAGCAGGAAATAAAAATTTACGTATATATAGATATGTATATACACATTTTAGGTATTTTATTTAAATGTAAGGTTTTGAGCATGGTTCCACTGATTTGAGTTCTCCACTTACTCTTTCCTGAATAATGATACATTTCAGTTTCTTTAAAATGCATCAATAACTTAAAAGCTGACTTGCAATGCAACCTACATAAGAGATCTTTTCTATCCTTTTTTCCCTAAATCTTGAATAGCTGCCCTGCTCTCGCCTAATTTAACACTTCAATCATTCTCTTCTACTGTGTTTTTTCAAAGCTTTAAATTTATTTTTCAAAGAAACAATAACTTTATATTTACACTCACAAATCATAGGATTGTGTAATATTTAATTATGTAATTGTAATTGCACATAGAAATGGAATAAACAGGTTTTGGGAAAAATCTCAACTGACTGTAAGAGTTCAACTCAAGTGATAGGAGAGCATATTGTAAAGGAGACTGTTACTCTTAGGATTTTAGGAAAGGAATGTTAAGTGTCAGTGAAGTGGGTGTTGGTTAAGAAAGTTTCTATAATCCCAAAGCAGTGTTTTCTGAAGTATGTCCCAAGGAAAACTAATTTCAAGGGTGCAATGAAAAAAAGGACATTGTGGTCAACTAAATTTGGGAACGCAGGGTCTAAAGCTGAGAAGGTAGTTTTACTGCAGGACACTGACCTCTAAACAGCTCATGTGCATTTTTCACTTCCGGGAGGGCATTACAGAATGTAGTGTTTTCCCAACGCACTTGATCCAGGACTTTGTTTTCCTCAAGACTCTCTCAGCACTGGGATTCCTAGGTATGTCCTGGTGCTTAGGCCATTTCCTCCTCTCCCAATTCCATTACAGCTTGTACAGTTTACTTTTTCAAACTTTCAGTGTGGACAGTGCAATATTGTGTGCAGCCTAGTCAATTCAAGTTTTTACTCTGGGGCAGCAGCTTGACCTACGTGAGATCCACATTCAGCCCCTATCTTATCAGAAAGGCAGCACTCCGGAAGCAACCACTCTAAGTACTTCTACTATCCGTATTAAACCTAAGACTTTGATTGTCAATATAATACATGTTACCCATGTATTTTAATTGCTGAAACTAGGGGCTTATTAACTAACACAAAGAATCTAGACCTGGACCCTCTCATAAGTAGAATTAAAAATAGTTAAGAATATGCAAAGTAACAAAATAATTTAGAGATACTCTCCAGTCTGGTCAGGCCTGGTTAGTTAGTACCTGGATGGGAGATACTCTCCCTTCTAGTGCGAAGAGAATACAAACATCCAAAGAGGCTCTGCCCCTGGAGATAGACCTGAGGTCTGGGCTCTGAATGGTCCTGTATCAGCTGTTGGCTTAAAAAGACTTGGAATTGCCCGCTAATTGTGATAAGGGTAACAGAATTCAGTCTCTCAATATTGCCCTGTCTGTCCCGAAGAAATGTGTGCAAGGCAGTGAAAGGGGAACTTCATAACAAGCCGTAAAGCAAGCTGTACAATTGGGTTTGTTTCTTTGTTTATTTGTCTGTTCATTTTGCTTAACTGCTTGCTTGTGAATAAGAGTTTACTTAAATATTTCCATGTGTAACAGTATTTAGTTTTAGAGTTGCTTTATTATAGCAGCAACATTTCTGGATAATGGATAATATTCCTTCACCTCAAGTCTCTTCTGAATTGTGCATCAAGAGGGGCGGGGGGCAAAAAAACAAAATAAAGCAGAACAAAAACAACTAAGGGCTATGCATGACCAAAAGCTTAAGTCAATTCTCAAAACCTTTCTTTAAGATAGAAGAAGAAATTATCTACCAATCTCTGGCATAGGGAGAGGCCCAAAAATCTTACTTGCCCTCAACAGACGTCTTTGATCTGCTTCCAGACAGAAGGCTGGAATAATCCCCTCTTACCTACCTGGATTTTACCAATAGTGTGTTTGAAAATGCACTTATGTTAGCTGACAGGGAAAGATGCTTCCTGGGAATTTTTCTAGCTTTCATCTCGTTATAGACTTATCTAAAATAAGATAAATATTTTCTTGGGAAGCCTCTTCTGAACAAATAGGATAAAATATTAATCCAACAGAGGGAAAGCAGGGTATTTCCTGGTCTTAGATACTCTGGCACATGGCAGGATGGGCCAAGGGAAGGCCAGCGTCAGGAGAGACTTGACCTGTGTGCTGAAAGCTGTGGCTTGAATGATAAGAGGGAGGTGTCAGGAAGAGCAAATCCAGCATTACCAAACGTGGGAAGAATTCATTTGATGATGTTTGCCTCAAACAACCATTACTATAGTAGCTGATAAATGGTGATTTTTATTCAATCATTCCAGCTACATTTATTTGTTGGAATTCTACTATAAGAATGAACTTTCTCTCCTTTCTACCTTCCTTCCTTCCTTCCTTCCTTTAATGAGTATAGGCTCATAGATTTATATTTTATTCTATCTACCATTACCATCATTAATAATGATAAAAATCATTATTTTTATGTTCCAGTTGCTCTATGTTTGGCTAGTGGGAGTTACCTGTTCAAGCTGGCCCCCGCGTCCTTTGGATGTCTCCCTCCTTCTTAGCTTACTTACTTCCTTACTTTCTGGTGAAACAAGCTGTTCCAAGCTATCTTGTTCTTTTCCTGCTCCAGCAAGGAAGAAGATTTTGTTGATTGTAATTAGAGAATAGTATTGGGGAAACAAGATATGATACTAGTTGTGTTTAATGCTACCAAGTCGTCATTCCTTCTTTACCCCTTCAGATGATAGAACTAAGCAGATGGATGAATGGGTGGATAGATAGATGAGGGATAGATACACAGATAGATAAATAGATGATAGATAGCTAAGCAGCCTTACCTATATAGATATAAAAACCTTGTGCAAACTGCTATCTCCAATCCTAATCCAACACTACCTGGGTTCATGCTAGGCTTTTACCTTTCTAGATGTATAACCCCCTTCAACAATGCAAAACTTGACCTTCATTATCCTTAACAGACCTGTTAATTTTCATAGTCCCAAAGTATCTCCCCATACGATAGTTATTAGTTATGAGGAAGAATAAATTTACACTGCAGAAATGTCACAAACAGCACATGAACTAAGTGACCACATATAATGTAACAAGTAGACATCATGTGCTCCTGATATAAGACGTTAAAAAGGACACAACATCATTCCTGTGGTATGCCTGCCAAAAATATATAATCTTGATCTAATCATTAGGAAACATCAGACAAACCCAAAATAACTGGCTTGTTCACTTCAAAAATGTCAAGGTCATGAAAAACAAAGAAACACTGAAGAACTCCAAATTAAAAGACTACAAAAATGAGAGCATAAAGCAGTTTGTGATCTTGGATTGAATGCCTAAACCACAAAAATTGTTTTTCTTTCCCCCTTCGCTATAAAGAACATTAGTGGGACAATTCACAAAATTTTACTGTAATCTGTAGGCTTGATAATAGTATTATTAATATTAATTTTCTGATTTTGATTATTGTATTGTGGTTATAGAAAAGAATATCCTTTTTTAAGAAATATACACTGAGGAGTAAAGGGACATTAAGTCTGTAACTTAACTCGTAGCAGATGTCTCCTAGGTGATTTGAAGGCACAGTCAGCCAGACAATAATAATCATAATAAAGAAGCAGGCTGGGAACAGAAGCATAGGAAACAGCCAGCTGGAAAGTGTTGGAATGGGACTCAGAAGAAAAAAAGAAGTAGCGAGACATCATGTAAAAGGAGAATTAAGAAAGTTAAGAGAGAGTTTTAAACAGGAGGAGAGTTGGGTGATTTTCAATGCTGTACAAAGGTGAACAAGATGAAGCTGGACAGAGTTGTAGGTTTTCACAGTTTGGGCATAAGTGTGTATTATGAATATGTAAGGCATGAATGTGCATGATGGGGATACCACACCTCAGACGCTATCCTCAAGGGGCTTACATTGCACTGGCTCCTACGAGAAAAAAAAGCTATCCATAAAATCTGCCCCATCGGAGAACACATCCTATCTCCAAATCTCCACCTTCACAGTACTCTCAGGTGGAGTGTTCTTGAGGCCAGTTAGTTCCAGGCCCCTCTGTCTGGGTCCCTCCAGCACAGGGGCAATTCTTTGAAAAACACAGCAGAGAATGAGAGCCCTTATGGGGAGAACCCGTGTTCATCAAAGTTATTTCAGACGACTGGGCTTAATTAAGATAAGGCTCAGAAAGGTGTTAATGCTACTCTTGGTATTTTTGTGTGCTTGGTGCAGTGAATAGTTTTCAGTGCTTCCCTGATTGCATTTTATCTTTGAGATTCAGATTCTAGGTCTGTTTTTATCATTAAAATTATTCTTTTGTGCTCCATTAACAAGAATCAAGTTTTACCTACTCTACAATAAAACACATTTTCTTTTTTTATTGTATTTTTCCATTACCGTTTATCCCCTTTATCTCCTCTTCCACCTCTGTCCCCCACTGAACCCACCCCCAGCCATCACCACACTGTTGTCCCTGTCCATGAGCCCTTTTTCTTTTCTGCTCAATCCCTCCACCCCCTAAGCCCACCCCCAGAGCTGTCAGCCTGCTCTCTTTCTGTGAGTCTGTCTCTATTTTGCTCGTTAATTCGGTTTGTTCATTAGATCCCATACATGAGTGAAATCATATGGTACTTGTCTTTCTCTGACTGGCTTATTTCACTTAGCAGAAGCTGAGCGAAATGGTGATACTGCTCTTTGCCTGCTGCCTGCTGACCTTGTGTTGATTTGATTTTGTAAAGTTCAGGACATACAGGCTAGGGTTCTGTGAGCAGCAAATCCCAAGTCCCAGTCCTCAGCTTTTAAACAGACACACCAAACAGAATTCCCAGTTTCCTAAGAGAGCACTGTGGGTCGGAAGGAAGGGTTGAATAAACACAGGCATTTTACTTTGTTGTCCAGATAATAGTAATTAAGATGATAAGTAATATTTTACAAAGTTCTTTCAAGTTTATCTCACAACCTTGTAGTAACCTGCACAAATAAAATTTCAAATCAAAAGCCACTGAAAAAAAGTGATTTCAGTTTCCAGATTCCTTTATCTCCATAAAACAGCCTGCATTAGAAGAGTCCAGCATAGGCTAGGTTAAGCCTCCAAATCAGGAAATCCACCACTAGATTAAATTAGAAGATGCAATGATCTAAAGAAAAAGATGTTAATCAACGAATAATACGGTTCACCGGATGCTTGGCAAATTATTTTTTTAATGTAATGACCAACTCATCTGTCTATGTAGTTCCTTGAACACTCCCTTGCCTTCGTAAAAGCCAAAGACAGACACCGTCTACTTTGTCTTTCTGGGGTGATCTCCTGCCCCACAGACAACACACAGAAGCTTTAATTAAAATGACAATCAACAGAGGGGTTGGGCGGAGTTTGGTTTTTTAAAAATCTCATCTTCTTTGAGCCTGCTTTAGAAATGTTAATGCCAATGTGTTTGCCTAGTGCAGCCATATCTCAGAGAAAAACATTCAGATGTTTAAAGGCTGACTTCTTCTGGCTTTAGGTTAAAAAAAGAAGAAAAGAAAAGAAACGGATAGGTTTTCACAGTCTGTGAGCACACAAGCAGATTTGTCCTTAGAAAATGATTAGTTTGGGGAGACATATGTGATAAAGCTGTCATAGAGATCACAAAGGAATTTTAGTCATTAACTTTCCTTTTTCTTCAAGGAGGAGAATCAATGTGTTACGTCTCTCTCAATACACATGCAGAAACAAGCTGCATGTCCACCAAATTTTACAGACTTGTTCTACACGCCCAGAGAATGAAAGATAACAAGTGTGTAGGTGGTATCTTTACATAACAATGCTATGTGATTTGTGTTCTCAAATTATTTCTGATGCAATAATTATCATCAGTGTTTGATTGTCACCCAACATATTGAAAAAAACATGTCAGACAGCAATAAGTAAATATTCAGTCATTCATGACACAAATATTTATTCAGGGCCTGTGAAATTAAAATAAAATTCCAAGAGTTTCCAATTTAATAGGGAAAATCAAGACATTGATAAAAATGAGAAAAACATGAAGCCAAAAGTGATGTGTAAGAACAAATAAAGTACTGCTGAGTGATTAATCCTTAGAGCCGATAAATATAAAACATCACTCCTTTTAATGTTGCTGGCATTTCCAAATAAAGTAGATATCATAATTTAAAAACAACCAATTATAATACTAAAAATGTTGTTTTAGAGACTAAATACCCACTTAGTCAAAATATTCTGATAACTGCACCCCAGGAGATGAGCCAATCCCAAAATCACTCTATTGATCCATCATATTAAAACAAAATTACATTTTAAAAAATTCAACAATGATACCATCACCAAAAAATATATTTATTTAATATCATATTACTAAAGCGATTAAGGTATGACCTACAGGATTTTGTTCAAACAGTTTTAGAGCACTTTGTTAAGGAACTGATCATTAAGCTTACCAACTTTGACTCTTTGCATAACGTGTAAAAGGAGGCAGAACAGGAAATCCTCGGCAGGCCCACATGTGCTGTGAACACGGGAAGCCCATGTTCTCTGTTAGGACACGTACTAGTCCACGTCTGGCCAACTAGCATGCCTCCTGCGTCAAAGCGGAGGAAACGGAGTGGAAATGCTTTGGTTGGGATTCCGTCTCTGCGGTGCACTGTGTCAACTTGGCCCAGTTGCTCCACTAAACTCTCTAACCTGCTGTTTTCTCATTAGTAACACTAACAATGCACTTACCTCATATGCAGTTAAGGAAATTAACTGCAATACTGAATTTAAAGAAGTAACATTGTGTCAGGTGCATAGTGAGAACCTAATACATGATAATTACTACTATTATTATCATATTATTGCTAGTATCTTGCATTTGTACATATATATTTAATAACCATGGTAATCCCATACAAAGAGGGGAAGGCTATTAAAAATTTCATTGCCACTTTCTCTGCTTCCTAAATTTCTTGCACCTTCCTTCCCCTAAGTTGAGGAAAGCCTCTTCATTTTTAGTAATTCTGGGACTCAAAACTTAGGAGGACAGAGGGAGGTCACAGCACCATCCCCAGGCAGTGTTTGCCGCCCCTTAGTTCAAAAAAAGCAGGGCGGAAAGGTATATGGCAGGAAGCGTGATCAGCCACCCGGCACTGGTGGCAAAGGGCTTCCCCCTGCCGGAACTTCGCCAAGGGTTTCCAATCTCCATTTGGTCATGCCAAGCACAGCCATAGGCCCACATGGAATAGCCCCCATCATTTGTCGACAGTGGTGCTTTTCCTGTGTTCTGGTTGTTCCTCAAAGGTACAGTGATAGCAATGCACCAAAATACCTGCCAAAACAGAATGCATTCTCATCCTCACTAAGGAAAAAAATATAATTTCTAATGAAGCTATCGGGTAAAAATGTGTTATATGTTTGTGAAAATCTTTAAATTACACTCTAAAACAATTATGTCTTCCGAGCTTGGTAAGACAGAGAAAAATCAGTCTGACTTTCTAGTGTTGGACCTATACAAGGAAGTCAAATAAGCAATGGAGCATGCCAAAATATAATTAAATTGTGAGAACCATCGGAAAAGTCAGACAGGCACTACCACCTTCCTCAGGATGAATTACTTCTAGTCTCAGCATGAGAGAGATCTCAAACATCAGCTAAAATTCACAACCATGCTGTGCATAACAAAGTATATCTACTTATTCCTTCATTGATAGGCCATAAATGCATCAAGTTAAGAATTGTCACTCATTTATTTGTCTAGCTATTTATTACTCTGTATTCAACTATATCCAATTTCAGATGTTTGAAAATCATTATATATTTGTTCGAAATCTCTTCTCTTTCAATAGACCTAAAATGTGTGATCTGTAAAGAGGAAAAGGAAGTTCCAAGATGGAACAATTCATATGAATAGGCCAGACAGAAGCCACATTAGACGTCACCCCAATCAAAGAAAATAATTCCATGAAATGTGAAGTCTGCTTTTATAACAACTCTGAACATCAAAAGCTAAGGAACTTGGTGAGAAAGCAGGCAATTAATACCCTTCTTTCTAAGCAGGAAAAGGTCAACGTTGATGTAAGGCACAGAAGATCTGTGTACCAAAAAGTGGCTATGATCTCTCCCTTCCAGTGTCACAAGAAGGATCACTAGTTTCATCTAGTTTGGTGTGTGTGTGTGGGCGGGGGGGGTAGGGGGTGGAATTAGCAAACGGAAATAAATAGAGTGGGGGAAAAAGGAGCTGTTACGCATAAAAATAATTCCTTCTCTCTGCTAAGTTGAAATCAGGATAAACCCTCCTAACAGGTCCTGATTACAAGGTGTCTGAAGCAAAGGAACCACCGTCTGATCATCCACTACAGTCCCACAGAGAAGGTGGGAGACCAGCCGCAGTCCCACTCCCATTCCTCCTGAAATCAGACACAGCTTAGAATTTTTTTTTTACTCTTAAAATAAAAAGTCCTAGTGAGGTTAGGAAAATTTTTCATTACACTTAGCAACTGACATTGTTAAGAAAATTACTAAACTCCTTCCAGGTTTTTTTATTTCTTCAAATTGTTAAAGCAAGCTGATACCAACACACAATCTGAGGATCTGCCTTCCATCCGTGAAGGGCAAGTCACCGACCAACACCTGGGCTCAGTGTCTCCCCGAGTACCACAGGAACGGTAACTGCCCTCATCCACGGAGTCCTTCTCTCCCTCCAGCTCACTCTCTAAATCATTTATAACTATCAGAAGCTTAACCATTACATCCAACTTTCCAAAAATGTGTTCCATGAAAAATAGGCTTCATAAAGAGAAAATACTCTGTGAAAATCACGTTATATATCTCTGTCTTGAGAGTCACATGTATATTAGTGATTAATGGCTCTAAGAAATCTTGCAGTAAAGAAAATTGTCTAAGCCACAATTTTTCAAATTTGTTGGCTCGTGGAACTCTGTCCCAGAAATATATTTTGTTCTCAAGAGGACACTGTGACAAATACCGCATGAATCTATGAAAGCAATATATATACCACCCACCCACCTGATGGCCTCTACCAAGACCTCAGACACAGTGTCCAGGAATCCTTTTTGAAAAAAGACTTTAATGCAATAATCTATATGTTAGATTATAAACCAAACCTATAAAGAGACATCAAATGACTCCATCACACGTATGATAAACTCTACTTTCAGTTTGAACACATCTTTGGTCCTAGGGCTCTAAACAAGCCCTTAAACCGGTTATTAATCACTATTTTTAAAATGTATAATCTCACATGATTCAGATTTTCAGAAAAGTCATAAATGATAAATACCACCCCCCAAACACTCATTTATCTGTGTTTTTAATGTTTATATAGTAGTTTTCCCAGGCCACTCAGGAAAAACGGGGGGGTGGGGGCAATACCTTGGTGGCTCCAGTCAAATTACATGCAAAGGTCTGAGACTCCAGTGTTTCCCTCAGGGTTGTGTCAAAACTGAAAAAATGATATCCAAACTCACACATATGAAAAAATAAATTAAATATTAGTCTGCAATAAGAAATATAACTACCAATGGGGTAGACATTTAGATAAGATGATCAGCCAACTTCCTCTCCCAAGTAGCAATTTCCTATATGGGGCATCATCACATATCAGTGTAAAAATATTGGACCACTTACTGTAGTAATTTTTAACCATTAATTGTTTTAAGATGTGAAATTATAGTATCTATATAATAAATAATTGTAATGCCTCAAGTATAAAAGAAAAAGTTTATTTACCTTTGAAATTACTATATAACAGAATAATGAATAGTGTGCATTTAAATAATTGTCTACTGTTAAATGAATAGTGCTGCTCAGGGAATACATATAAACTTGCTTAAAATCTGTTTGGGGGCATAACTTTGCAGAATACAGTTTAGCATTTTGAACAACTATGATATAGTGCCAGGAGCAAAGTTTTTCTCAGAGTTGACAAATCAATAAGCCAAATATGATTACGACATAAGATGGGTTTGTCTAAATCTTTATACTGTGTTCAAATTATGCCCAAAATCAACTTGGAAATCTTGGGGTTACATAGAGATTCAGAAAGAAGACATCTCTCTTTTTTTTCCTCTCATTCATTAAATAAGTGCTGAGGGCGTACTCTGTGGAAGATTCTTCCTAGGTTCCTTTATTCTGGTGGGTAACCACAGTGCTGACAGCGCCCGGAAACACTCCACCCTAGGACTGAACACAGCTCCTGCAGGTTACTGGGGCAAGGGCTCTGCCACCCTGCACACTCAGCCAGCCTGGGTCTTCTCAGACATGATCGTTTAAACCAGGCCCTCTGCTCCCAACACAGTTGTAAGGCTGAATCCCATAAGATAACTCCAGACTGTCCCAGGAGGAAGCAGATGTTTAAAATTGGTCAGAATCTAAGGTCTTGGCCCCATGGCTACTGTTCTTTATGAAGGTGAACTCCCATTGTGTTTTGCTAAATGGGCATCACACATCTCACTGTGGTTTTAATCATAACAAAACACATTATGCAACTTTGGTTACGCAAAGACATTTTCCAATAATACAGCATGGTTTGTTTTCCTATTCACCATTGTGATTTTAAGAGCTGATTTAATACGGTGCCACTTTCTGTTCCCCCATCACCACCCCTGGGCCAAAACCTGTGGAGGCGCAGTGTGAAAAAGCACCACTCTCCAGGCTGTTCATGAACCCCTCTTTACAAGAAACTTTTAAAAGGACAGCCCAGAAGTTGAATATAAACATTTATTAAGCACTGATTTGGTACTGTGGACTCTGCCAGGTGCCATGGAAAGTAGAAAAGAAGCATGAACTATGTTTCCTGCTCTCAAGAGTCTCACTACACTGTGGGCGAAAGGAGACTTACAGATGAAACAACATGCAAATTACCAGGCACTGAGCTTTGCAACCTCAAGGGCTTTCAGAGTCGAGCCTTAGGTATCCAGCAGAACCAACGAAGTGCCAGATACTGTACAAGATGCCTTAGCTGTGGCCATCTCCTTAATCCTCACACGGCCCTAGAAGGGAGGTTTTATTCTCTTCCATTTTAGAGCCAAGGAAGTTGTCAATCAAGGAAGTTAAGTAACTTGCTCGGGTCACACAGCTAGAAGGAGTCACAGCTGGGACTTTAACGCAGAGCTACCTATGACCCCAGGCCCTTTCCACCAGGCCACAGCCGCTGGCGCTCACAGTGGCACAGAGCGTTGCAGTTTACAAAAGGCTTTCTTAGAAGGGAGGCAGCCATATGGGGCTTAAAGCGAGCAGTATGAAAGAAAGCTCCAGGCTGAGAAAATGCTTAATGCTTTCAAGTTGGGAGGAAACAATATTCTCACACAAAACCCGTTTGCTTTTTGTGAACAGCACAAGTAACACTAGCGTGTAGATCTTTTACTCTTTTTTTCAGCTTATTCTCCTATTAATTGGCTGTTATCACCTTGACCCTGGAAGTGAAAGACTCCATTGATCAGCCAGAACTTCAAATGCGCTGCTACCGACTGGAACCATTCATCCACCCCTCCCGAACAGCATCTGCCTCCCCAGTGAGCCGGGCATTCATGCTGCTATTTTACATATGACATTATACAGGGTACAGTAGCAATTTTTAAAGTAAAAAAAAATGTAATCCATATGTCAGAGTCATTGTACATTTCACATAAATGTTTTCCAGCACATAAATCCATTGTAATCTTGGAAAGACCATGTCAGGTAAAGTGATCAAATAAATTTACCTCCATATATACATATAAAATACTTTAATGTATCATTCCGAGAGTAGCTGCTCTCCCATAAGAAGTGATTTCAGGTGGGTACTCAAAAGCCTGGCTGCAATGTTTCAAACAGGATGCAGCAACTTCAACGGCCTGGCACAGTGTGCGCCCTGTCGTGCACAACCTGAATCACATGCTGTAATTATGTTTTCCTTTACTTGTTAACTTGGAACTGTCTGCCTTACCCACTGGACTGTTCTGTTCACCATTTGTATTACCAGTGTTTCAAACAGTATCCAGCCTGTCCAGGAATTATTTCTTGAGTGAATAAATCATTTCCACACCACAAAACACAGTCAATATATCTCTTAGTTAGTCAATTATTAGTTTAACAGCTAATAATTGACTGCTTGCCATAACCAACAAGATTTACTAGATGTAAGCCAAGTATGCTTTGCTTTCTGATTTTTCAAGTGATTATTTAAATTGTGAAGAATCGGTGAAAAATATGCTTTAGGAAATGTTTTCTTTTGCTAAGTAGCTACCATTTCCCACTCTTGTAAATATACCTTCTAATGACATTTTTTTACTCTGCTTTTACAGTCTTATTAAACTCCTCTTTGTGTCCCTAAAATGAATGATAGTTTAGGTAAGTAGATAAATAGATGAATTCCTACACATATTCGTGTGTGTGTGTGTGTGTGTGTGTGTGTGTGTGTGTAGAGAGAGACAAGAGCAGCAAGATGCCCAACATGTAGCCATAATTTCCCTGAGACTTTAGATTTGATGAAATAAAAAGAAAGTAATATATACATCTTGTCACCTTTTTTTTCTGCCCTGTTTCCAGTGGTTTCAGCATTTTATTTTCTTCTGAACCTCTGAGCTTGTAAGTGCCCAGAGTGAAGCAGGCAAGTGCTAAAACACTGAGACAAAATGACTCAGTGGCTATACCAGAGAAAGCAATAAGGATAACTCTCCGGGCCACAGCTACACACAGTTGCACAGGGTTCAAAAATCTTTGGGAGAAAAACAGTCCCTGTAATCAACAGAATTGACGGAATCAAAAGGAAAGCAATTTGCACCGGTAGACCACCTATGTACAAGGACTATAAAACAATCATCACATTTATAGCTGGTATTAAGTGAATTTTTTACAAAGGCTAATCTCTTTGTACATTTGAACTGAGTCATGAATCTTTCATTTAAAATGAATTGGGCACTTGAGGAAATGTGAGAATTGTTTTTCAGGCATTACAGATGCTCACATATTCTCTATTAAAAAATCCATACTATCTTATGATTCAGCACAAAATTTCCCACATGATAATAAAGACGGCATTAACTTAAAAATAACAAAAAAAAGCTAATACCTTTGAGAGTTTATCATATGCCAGACATTGGGCTAATCACTGCCTTATACAAATGAGTACATTTAATTTCAATCAAAACCCAGTAAATTGGGGTCCTTTCATTATGTCCATTTTATAGATGAATAAACTGATCATTGGAAGAGTAACTTGACCAAGGACATACAGATGGTAAATGGAGCAGTAAGAATTTGAACTTAAGCAGTCCTGCACTTGAGCCAGAGCTGAGCTCTTAATAAATAAATAATTAAACCCTAAGAATTTCCGTTCCTTTGAAATAAATTTTTCTTTCAAACCCAAACTTTTCTACCGAAAATACCCAGAGAGTCATTAAGCCAGAACATGTCCTTATAGGTAGCCCACCAGTTCATGATTTTAGGCTGTACTGCTTCCTATAAAATAAAAAATTACTGTGTTAACCAACTGTCCATGTGAAATATGCTTTGAGATGCTTTTCTAGAAATGATGATCCATCAACATCTTTTGCCTAGTTCAGCCTGGGAGCAGAGATACACAACTTGAAACAGACCAGAGGATTTAGGGGCAAAGCCTGTGTCCACGAAGAATGCAGAATTCACTGCTTTACAGTCTCACATGCTGAACTAGCCATAAGTAACAATAAGATCTCAAAAGAGATGTGAACTACTTGGGCTGAAAATTAGTACTCTGTTATGCCAAATCCCCACAGTATTCAACCTTAAGAAAGTTTAATCCTCACACAAAATATTGTTTTAATTTGGTTCAGCTATGTAAAATGACATTAAACCCAAGTAGATGTCTAAATCTCCAACTGTGCTAGCTCATTCATGTTTAATAATAATTCAACTCATGCACATAGTCACAGCTTTCTTAGCCATTTATCTATAATTGTTCTAATCACTGCCCACATTTGCCTTAAATCAGACCACCTATGGAATGCTTTCTAAGGTTTTCTTGGTCAATAGATTTTCAGTTAAGCAATGGTTGAATAAAACCACTGCCAATATAATATTCATGAACGTGGTACGTAGACGTGGTTAGAGTCTCCAGATCAGAAGATTTACTCAAAATGTGCCCTGAGTCAGTTCATGGGATTCAGCTGGAGACAAGGAACAACCTTCAAGAAAAGTACCAATCTTAACACAATGCTCACAGGTAAAGGATGAGGAGGAGAGTCTCATTTAGTCTTAGCACTTACTGCCACAGATTGATTTCAACATCATGGTATACAATCTAAAACCAGGCCCCCAAATTACTCAAGCAAATGCTATGTAGTATATAAAAATTGGAAGAGTCCATGCAATATAAATCAAAGTTAACTTTGTTTCTGGAGACAATAGCAAAGACTGGAAGGGGTCACCAACATTTCTACACCAACCTCAGCGTGAGATGGGGAAGCAGCAAACACTAGACAGTGAGCATTATGGTTTGCTACTGGAGATCCTGTCTGCCTCGGCTGCCGGGAGGCTTAGAAGTAAGCACTCATTATTGATATGAGTACTCATTTTCAATGAATAATTAGTGTAGATTTGGAAGGCATATTTATTTCCTTTTCCCTCAATAATTGTTTGACATTTTGTTTCTAATCGTGTATGTTTTCCATAAGAAGCCATGTCAGATTATTTTTGGAGGTTATTAGGGAGTGAGTTATAAATAAATTAGGATATATCAATAGTTGTGGGGGATGAGGAGTGGAATCTGAACTTTAAAACAACTGCCTGATGAAAACCATTATACAGACCTTTCGTACATCCAGGTGCTAAACTTACTTTTTTAGGCGTTTGATGAAACTGGCATAAGTGACTCATAAAAGAAAGGGTTAACACAAAGGTTTCTTTTACTTTGAGAAACAGTGATATTTAATTATCATCTTTTCTTTGCATCATTTCAGTGAAACTTCACATCAGCAGGCTCCTTTTTGCCTATAACATTGTTAAGTTGATATTTTTAACATGAGTATTGAATTACACATATATGTTAGTTGTCACTGCTGAGACTGATCATTCCAGCTACTCTGTGTGAGTTCTGGACCTCTGAAAGCACTTATAACTAATAGTTGGTAAGTCATCAGAACAGGATACAGACAACTGAAGGGACTAAAACACTTTCTCATAAGATGTATAGGTTCCCAAGGAATTTTATTTCCTAACTGTGTGTAGTGTGGGCTGAGTGGTGACTCCCAAGGACATGAGTCCCCTGGAACCTGTGACTATTATCTTATGTGGTAATTTTTGCAGATGTGAATAAGTTAAGGATTTTAAGATAAAATCATCCCGATTACCCTGGTGGGCCCTAAATGCCATCACAAGTAGCCTTATAAGAGAGGAGCAGAGGGGATAAGACACACTCAGCGAAAAGAAGACAATGTGAAGACAGAGGCAGAGACTGGAGTGACACAGACACAAGTCAGGGAAAGCCAGCAGCCACCAGTCGCTGGAAGAGGCAAGGGACGGAGTCCCCCCAGAGCCTCCACAAGGGAATGCAGCCCTGCGGGCACCTTGACCTTAGACCTATGGCTTCCGGAGCTTTGAATAATGTTGTTGTTGTTTTAAAAAATTTTTTTAGAGATTCTATTTATTTACTTTTTAGAGAGAGGGGAAGGGAGGGAGAAAGAGAGGGAAAGAAACATCCATGTGTGGTTGCCTCTCATTGGGTTGTCCACTGGGGACCTGGCCTGCAACCCAGGCATGTGCCCTGACTAGGAATCGAACCAGTGATCCATTGGTTTGCAGCCGGCACTCAATCCACTGAGCTACACCAGCCAGGGCAAAATGTTTGTTGTTTTAATTCAACAAGCTTGTATTAATTCATTACACAGCCTCAGGAAACTAATACACCATGTGATTCCTTTGAATTATAATCTGTGCTATATGTGAAATATGCTAAATAACCAACCAGTTTCATGTATGAAAGTTTCAGCAACACAGGTCTGAGGCCCATAGAGGCAACTCCAAAACTGATGTAGCCAAGTGAAGCAGGAAGAGCACTAGGGGTTTACCTGGATATCTGGATTCCATACCAGGTTCTAATCAGCCAGGTAAGACAAGTCATTTTCCTTCTGTAAGCCTCATCCCAGAAATAAGAGCCCAACTGATCTTTAACACCACTTGCCGGCTTTGATGGTCTATAATTCTCATTCAAAATGTCCTAACATTTAAAAATTTTTTAAATCTACTCACTTTAGGGCATTCACTAATTCTAATAATGTGTTGCATTTAAATTGTAAGGGTATAAGTATTTGGTTCACAAAATAGTTTTATAGACAATCTTTCATCTGACACATCACCCCTCATAATGAAAGCCAAGTTTTTAAATTTCTATGTTTCTCTTTAGAAGAGCACATCATTATGCATATTATAGCTGCTTCTATGTGTCCTACTCAGGTTCTGTATGTTTTTTTTTAACTCATTAACATCACCATCAATGTTTAGGAACACTTAAAAATTCTGCCACCCAAAGCAACCACTGTTTTCATGTGTGTAGATTACCTTCTCAGCCTTATCTCCACATATTGTTTCTCTTTCATGGGATCTACACACTCTGAGCCGTTTAATCGACCTGGCAGAGCTATAGGGGTTCCCATCCCTCCCAGAGAGATCCTCCTAAGAAAACAGATGGCTTATGAAACTGGTGAGAGGCTTTGAGGCCACAGCTCAGTTTCAAGAAGGCAGATGAACAATCGCTGAGCGGGGCCTCAGCAGCAAGGGCAGCCCTCTGTTTCAGTGCTGCAAACGCCGTCATCGGCAACATGCTCCAGGCTCACTCTTGGAATCTGAGCACTGGAGAGACAGAAGCCAAGAGCAAGGAGTCTTCGCTACAAATCAGCTGGCTCCCCAGGATAGGGATCCTTCATCATGTTACTGCACACTAGCCAGAGGTTCCAGACTGTTGAGAAAATTATGCTTCTAAAAATATATGTGGCAGGAATAAGCTGAGAATAAATAAACACAAATATAAACATTGTATATCCAATGGTTTAAAATATGGGGAGTTCTCAAAGGATAATTCCCCAATTGTAGGGTATTTGGGACGGATGTATACTAACAGTTATTCTTTGTTTACTTGAAATTCAGATGTATGCATCTTATCTTCTCATGAACTAAACATGGCAGCTCTACCCTCTTTTACCAAAATTTGATTTGCCTTCCAATACATATATGTACACATGTGTACACACACGGACATACTTTTAATGGGAGAAATGAGCTGCCCATCTTCATAACGTCAATGTTATTATCACTCTTAACAATAATGATAATAATGCCCTGACTGGTGTGGCTCAGGTGGTTGGGCATCGTCCTGCCAAGTAAAAGGTTGCCGGTTCCATTTCCTATCAGGGCATATGTCTGGGTTTTGAGTTCGGTCCCCAGTCAGGGCACATATATGAAAGGCAACCGATCGATGCTTCTCTGTCACATTGATGTTTCTCTCCACCTCTCTCCCCCTTACCCTCTCTCTAAAAATAAATTTTTCTAAATCTTTTAAAAATAATGATGATGATAATTTCTGAATCATAATGTCACTGACTTTTCTAACGTTTTTTGTATCAGACACGTCACCCTCACTTTTAACAGCTCCTGTCCTCTGCCCTTGCTTCTCCTGAAGGGGAGAAAGTGTTAAACTGCCTCCCTCTTCTCTCTGTTTCAAATATGCTTTTCCAGACACTCAGGAATCTTCTCTGAAAGAGTGAAGCATCCTTCAACTGCTGCCCTTAAGTGTCTTAATCAGCTCTCCTGTTTCAATCAGTATTTGTTAAGCAGCAATTACGTGAACATACGGGCTGTGTCATCCAGATGTGGATGTTTCCATCTTATTAGAAAAGGGATGATCTGAGTTGAGAAAATGTGCACCATTTGCCCAAGTGAAAAGAGGCCCTCAGTCCCCTGTCTCTTCTGTCACTGCTTTGTGTGACAGCCCCCATTCCCAGCCACCAGCCTTGACTCTCCCTTTCCTCAGAGGATTTGTCTGGAGCCTCCTTCTCTGCCTCCTTTGCCCAGCTGACCAGCGGCAGGCTTCCCTGACCACCTCCCTCACCTGTTACGCCCTCTCACACAAGGTATACCTTCCATCCCATGGTGCTGGCAGATATTGGTGTGAGTGTTTAATGTCTGCCTTCCCCTCAATGCTGTCATCTTGTGGGCAGAACATCAGGACCTAGCTCAGTGTCTACCAAAAAGGAGGCAGTCAATAAATATTCTGTAATGAAGAAATAAAAGAATGAAGAAAATAAAGGGCATTCTCTAGCACTGGCCTAGAGAGACTCTCAGGGTATAAATGAAGTGAAATCTCCATTTCAGCCCCTGAAAGAGAGCTTTCCTTCCCCGTTGACAGAGTGGCTGTGTTCTGCTGAAGGTCCCACTGAACCCTGGTACAAGGAGGACATTTTAACCTTGAAATCTGGTGGTGAATATGCTACAATTTCCCCCTTTATTTTTCACTTGCTGCATGTGCAGAGATAGGGTGTGTACTTCACCTGCACCCATCACTTAGCACTAGGAAGATCTTGAATGTGAAGTTCTGAGTTAACACACTTTGAGACAGGGGCATAAAGGAGGGAAGCGGGAGTGGGAAGGAAGGAAAATTTATAAAAGAAAATAGTTTAAAATCTTACCTCCCTACCTTATCTTATCTGAATATTTCATTTTCACTAAGCTATCTTAAGGACCTAAGGCTAGAAAACGACTATTTCTAGATGTGTTAATGGCCTCGTGATTTCTTTTCACATTCTACAGCAACAGCTAATTCAGAAGAAAGCACTTTTATGTTCAGTGGCTAAGCAGGATCTTTTTAAGAATTTGAAATTGGAAACAGAACTTAAATTTCAAATAATCAGTATAACATGGCAAATCTATTATTTCTCAAGAAATCTCTTGCACAAAAGGATACAGAAGATGCTTATGCTGGTAACAGTGCTACAAGTTTAGATTTTTTTGTATATGAGACTGAGACTAATATATGTGTAAAAACTTGGGTTTTAAATATTAGGGATTTTTTAAGAATCTATTTTTCTAGTATTTTAGGTTGATTAACAATAAAAATTATAAAATTAGTCGTCCATTCTTAAATTTATTATTTCAACATGACCACCTTAGATTTTATAAACAATACTAACTGTTAAATTCCTGTATGTCTTTTAAGAGCCACAGAGATGCTTTAATCAAATAGATCATGGATTTAGTTGGACACACACTCTATGGATAAGTTACCCAGAGCCACTTATGAATTAGTATTGGAAGCAAGCCTAAACAGTACCAGTAGGATACATTCAATATAATAAAGACATTCATTCAAAGAGTACTCTCAAACGACAAGTTCATTCAGAACATTTTAATCAGTTAAATGTTCCCTGGCATTGGTGCATGTGAAAGATCCATCTGGAAGGGAATGACTAACCTGCTAAACTTCCCTCTATCTCTTTTCAATCTTTCTTGAAAGCAAAAAAAAAGTGGGGGAGGAGTAATTTAAATAAACCAAGTGTTTAAAATCTGTTTTCACAAATTGCTAGCTACTGAGCAGAACAGTTCTAGAAATAGTCCCACCATCTAGACTTGCTTTTTAAGAAATACTAAATATACTACATCGAAGCTTTAAATAATGCTTGAAGTTTAATTTATTTATAGGAATACAGCAGTGAAATGACATCTTAGTTCCAATTTTTAATTACCCTGTTAGTTTAACAACATTAGAACAAGATATCTGGTTCTGTGCATGTGATATCGATAGCCTGGCAGAAGATCCCCTGCCCCTGGCAAGATGGCGACAGGAGGCAGCATCACACTGAGCATGTGCAAGGCTAGCGAGACACCTGGATTGGGGGGAAGGCTCTCCTACCCCCTTCTGATACTGACTTGGGGTGGGACCAGGGGAAAGCAGGTACATGCACCTTAGAGGTCAAGATGGCAGCAGGGGGAGGTGCTGTCTCAAAGAAAGCACTCAGTCTAGCTTGGAAAAAAGAAAGGATTGGTTATGGGGGTGGACCCTCCTGGTGCATGGGAAAGTTTGGGCTAAGAAAATCACCAGGTCTGGCCCACATGAGAAACTAACATATACCCAGAGGAAGGAAGGAAGGAATTTTCTTGCCCACCTCACAAATGAACTGGCCCGTGTGGTTGAGGGACTTGGAAGCCACATGGCCAATGGCAGCACCAGTAACATTCACAGGTTAGAGGATAGAGACTGAGGCCTGCATGGATGACCACTCAGTAGCTGCCTGTGGCTCTCGAGGGACAGACAGTACTTGGAATGGGAAAAGGAACCACTCTGGGCGCTGCCTTTGGTTTTGATCTGAGGGTGGCTGGGATTTCCCCTGGGTTTCTAGAGGGAATGAGCTTTTGACACAAGAGTCTGCCCTTCTCCCAGATTGTGTAGCATTTGAACATACACCTCTTTCCTTTCTTACCAACCTCTGCCTCTGGAATTTGCCTACTGGTAGCAAAGGGCAGCTGAACACCCACTTTGGTCCCACAACACACGCACTGACTAATATTACTCACTTTTCACAAAAGCATCACATGCATTAATTAGGCCACAGACTAGGTCAAGTTGTTTTTAATGGATTCTCTATAGAGGATCTCCACTTGTGTGCCTGTGTTAGAAAGAGATCTTGAAGTCAGCAGAAGCCCAACCTTTTTCAACCACAATACTCTGTAATGGCTCTACTTCCACTTCAGAAGTCCTGCAGAAATA
Source organism: Phyllostomus hastatus (assembly GCF_019186645.2). NCBI lineage: Eukaryota > Metazoa > Chordata > Mammalia > Chiroptera > Phyllostomidae > Phyllostomus > Phyllostomus hastatus. The sequence goes on along the minus strand of NW_025333912.1, from coordinate 876,207 downwards.
TTCGTGTAGGTTTGTAGAAAGAATGTAACCTAGGAATTTATTGGCATAGGTCATATATTCTCCTGAAAACCACTTAGATAATGACAGAGTAAGCCTTACCTAAAAATATTAAGCATACATTGGGCCAGGAAATATACCAGGGGAAATTATCTGTAATACCAGAAGGCAGAACAGGTAAAATAGGCTCTCTATCCTGAGAGTCTAAAAGCTAAAAGCAAGAGTATAAGTTTTGCCTATCACTTCCCACATTATGGTTAAACCCACTGAACCAATGGAGAATTCCAGAAAGTAGCGCCAAGATGTAGCAGTTTCAGGAATAAATAGTTTTCATGCCTGAGTTCCATAAAGAGCACCTCTACTAATACATTTTGCCCATTAAGTATAGAGCTGTTTAGACTGGTTCCCTCTGCCCTCCATATTAGATTCCATCCTTAACAACACTAGTTAACAAGCATAGGCTAGGTTAGCACAAAATGGCAAGTCCTACTCCTTGTTTTATAAGCTATAAAGATCCACAAAAACATTAGTAAGTCTTAGCAGAGATGTAAGCTAAGATATTTATTATACAAAGAAAGATCTCCTGTTCTTAGTTCAAAATAATGGTTGCAAATATTTTCTTATGACATTCTTATGATCCTGTGTAATTCATCTAGCATCTAATATAAACAAAGGGTATTTATCAACCCCTGAATCTAAACAGCTAGCTGATACATGCACCTGCACCCTGGGAACTGATGAGAGCAGGTAGCATTCAGAAGCTGATTGGCTTATGAAAAGCACATAGTTTAGATAGAAGGCTGGAAATCCTAACAATTGATTGCACAGAATAGCTCCCCTTTGGTAAAGGTGATAATCACATGTTACAAAGCGCATGGCAGGGGAGCAACCAACCAGAACAGATGGCCAATCAGAATGGATGCCAGCTCACAGCAGTACTTATGGTAACTTCCTGCTGAACCAGGCCCAGAGAAGATGGACTGCCCTCAAAATACCAACATACCTTATAGGAAGAAGCAAACCCAAAGAGCACAACACTCAAGATCCTACAGCCCGGTCCCTGTGCATTTTAATGACCTTTCTAAAGCTACACAATTCAGCTTTTTCTAATTCATGTGCATATGACTCTTTACCATAACAAACCCCTGCCAATAAGCTAAGTTCATGCAAATGAAGCTGTGTCATGCACTTTAAGAACATAACTAAAATAGGGTGTCAACAGAAGAAAAAAACATATACCCATTTTTCACATGGTTCAAACTGTATTTTTGCAAAATTGTATTTTGAATTTAACAGAATTTTACAAATCTTAAAATACATTCTATTTATGGGAATGTACGTTGGTACAATAGCTTTGAAAAAATATTTGTCAGTTATCTATTAAAAGCGAACATATGAGTATGTATACCCAGTCACCCAGCAATTTCACTCCAAGATATATTCACACCAAATATGCATATATATGTTCTCAAAAGACATGGGTAAGAATGATTATGGTAGCACTATTCATAAAAGCCAAAAATCAGAAACAACTTACTGCCATGCCCTAAAGCAGGATGCAAACACTGTGGTATATTCATACTATAGAATGCCCTGGAGCCATGAGAATGAACAAACTCTCACGACTTGAACAAAACAGATCAACCTCTCAACCATAATAGGAGCTAAAGGAGCCAGAAATGAAAGAGAACATTTTGTGTAATTCTGTAAGTTCCAAAGTAGGAAAACCTAGTAGTCTATCACATTAGAAGTCAGGATAATTACCTTTGTGGTAAGGTGGTGACTAGGAAAGAGTGCCACAGGGTCTAGATTGTTCTTTCTATAATCTGGGTTCTGGGTGACAGGGGTGTGTTTACTTTGTGAAAATTCATAAGGTTGTACGCTAATGATGTGCTCGTGTTAAACTTCAGTAGAAAGCTTACATTAAAATACCTAAATAGGCCCTGGCTGGCATAGCTCAGTGGATTGAGTGTGGGCTGTGAACCAAAGTGTCACAGGTTCAATTCCCAGTCAGGGTACATGCCTGGGTTGCAGGCCATGGCCCCCAGCAACCGCACATTGATGTTTCTCTCTCTCTCTCTTTCTCCCTCCCTTCCCTCTCTAAAAATAAATAAATAAAATCTTTTAAAAAAATACCTAAATAGACTTTAAACAAACCCTTCCATAGGTGTAACAGTGGAGCAGACATGCTTCACGGTTTACCGTGCCCTTCCCCCTCCAGTCTCCATGACAGTCGCAATCCAGTGTGGTGGGCAGGGAGTGCACCATTATCCCTAACTCACAGATGCAGTAGGAAGGGAATAAACATCACATTCTATGTAGGTCACCTCATTTTGTCCCGTAAACAACTCTATAAGGAAGTTATTATTCCCCTATGAGTTGGTCACACAGTAAACAGGAAAACCAGGATTGAAACCATACCATTCTATTTTCAAAGCCCAAGATTTACTTATAACTCTGCTGGGCCTAAAGGAAACTTAAGGCTCTAAAAAGTTAATTAGATACGTTCATCGCTAAATTATTACCAGCCTGTACTTCTTTTTTTAAAAAACATTTTTATGTTTTATGTTGTTTAAGTACAGTTTTCTGTCTTTTCCCCCACCTCTTCCCACCACCCCAGCCCTCCTCACCTCCCCCCACCATGTTTCCATCCACCCTTGTTACTGCCCATGTGTCCTTTATAATTGTTCCTGCAAATCCTTACCCTTTTCCCATATAATCCCCTCCCTTCTCCCCTCTGGTCAATACTTCTAACCCTCAGTCCAAAGGTCCTTGAAGAACAAAATTGACTCAGCCTTATGCACCACCCATCATGCCTGATCTCAGTTACCCCTTATGGTGGGTGTTAGAGGCATCTTTATTACAGGGCTCTCTAGCAGTAAGTCAGTGAAAAGATGTATATAGCACTTAGCTCCTGCTTCTATATTTGTATAACATGGTGCCAGGCATATAGTAAGCTATCAAAAAATAAATTATCATGATTATTCATATTGTAATAAGATAAAATTCATAAATCAACCCTAGGCTCCACATATTTTTTTAACTGCTATGAACAGATTATGTACCTAGCTCATTGCCCAGTACATAACAGAAGGTCAATAAATATTTTCAAATGAATAATCAAAAGAACACTCAGATCTCATCAATATGAGCCTAAAAGAAAAATTTCAATGGTTTTATTTAATAAAAGTCTCCAAAATAAAAGCTGAAAGTAAGTAAAGTGAGAGCTGGTGGTTTTTTAGCTCACCAGTGCTCTGACCTTAAGTCAGGTCCCGTGAGTATTAGTTTCCTCATTCGTAAAGCCGGGGTTTAGACCACATGACTTCCCTGATTCCCTCAGAGTGTAATATATTAGGCCTCTGTGACCACACAGAACACCCCACAAATGGATATTAAATGTCAACGTAATTTTGAAAAATGCATAATGCTATAATAGCATTACTTTGTCAACTTTGGGCTTACTAAATCTGCCTAGGGAAGAAGGTAATATCTCTAATACTCCATTGAATCTTGTTTGTTTTTTTTCCTAAAACACCAAAGTAGACGTCTCTGCACTCACAAGTATCTCTGGGGTGCAAAGCATGGCAATTACAATGTACTGACTTACAATGGGCAAAACTGAAGCCTCACTCCTTACCTACCCTGACATCGCCTTTCTTATCAGTAATTTAAGATATGCTTTCAGTACACTTTCAGCATAAAGTTGTCATCTACTCTGGGAAGTCAAAGGTTATTTGAGATAGCACTTTGGGAACTTTAAAAATGTGAATGGTGATTCAGACACTTAATAATTTGTTCCAATAAAAACATAATTTAAAACTCAATAGGCCTTCTAGCTATTTGCAACAGCACTGCCTTAAGTACCTATATTTCTTTTCTTTCCCTCAGGTTTACACATGCTGCTGATACACAAACATACATATTCCGTACATACATATAAAGAAGAGGCAGAAGGGGAGGAATAAAGAATGTTGGTTCTACATAATTTCCATAATTATATCTCTCTATTCAACTTAAAGCCCATGTTCCAGCCACTCCTTTTCAAAATCTGCATTGAGGTATAAATTGAGAAAGAAATAGACTGGGTATTTCTTTATTTATAAATTGTATTTTATTTTTTTATTTACTTTAGAGAGAGAGGAAGGGAAAGAGAAAGAAACATTGATTTGTTGTTCCACTTATTTACGCATTCATTGGTTGATTCTTGTATGTGCCCTGACTGGGGATCAAACCTGCAACTTTGGTGTATCTGGATGATGCTCTAACCAACTGAGCTATTCTACCAGGGCATGGGTATTTCTTTATTATGGGTATCCATTAGAGCTGAGTGCCATATACATCTAATCTACAGAATTATGTACAACTAAAATGATAATTAAATTATATTTCCATCTGTCAAAATTAAAGAAGCATGTAGCTATACATTCATAGCTACAGGTATGACTGGGACAAAACGAATAGGTCTTACTTAAATCTATTCCACAATAATGTTAGGATATGAAAGGAAAGTTAAATATTAGGGTATAGGTAGAGAGACTTGAGATGGTATAGATAAAATGTAGTAAAAATAGCTTAATCTTATTATCACTACCACTACTACTACTGTAACAGGGTGCAGCCAAGGGGGGGACACCAAATAGGGATTTGAAATGGGGTCCAGAACTCAAAGTGTTCAGGAAATATTAGGATCTCCTCACGCCCCCCTAACACACCCCCCACCTTGCCCTCAGGTGTGGCTTGGGGGAAGGGACACAGGAGCAGGGCCATTGAGAGCTGTTTTGCATAGCAACAGCTTTGCAGCTAACCTCTGGGGTCATTTAACATATCTATAACCTTTAACTGGTTGCACAGATATGTTAAATAGCTGTGGCCAGGCTCTGAGCCAGGGGGATGGAAGTAACTTCCCCACCAGGATGTAACTGGGAGGTGGGTCCCCCGAGTTACAGTGTCTGCGTGGGAGCTTGGAGAAGATTGGCTCCATGACATGGGGCCACACACCTGCCCAGACTCAGGATGGCAGCCCAGTAAAGCTGAAAGAATACAGGAATACTGGCAGGGGTAACTGATTGTAGGAGGAGTTGGAAATGGGGCTGCAGAGGAAGGTTGGTGCAAGGATTTAAACCCAGACTCAGCAGCCATTGAGGAGATGACCACTCGGCTGTAGCAATAGAAGGGAGAACCACTTGGTCTTTAGCAGAGTGCGGACTCCCGTGGCCCTGGGAGAGAGAACCACAGGGCTTTGCCAGAGTGGGGACTCCCTCGGCCATGTGCAGAGAGAACCACGTGGCTGGGTCAGTGGAGAGAGAACCTCTTGGCTTTGCCAGGGTGAGGACCCCCACAGCTTTAGAAGAGGCAACCACCACCCGGCTTTAACAGAGATCCCAGCGACACAGCTGATGGTGCGGGGAACCGAGGGAGGCCTACCAGCCAAGATGGATTACTGGGAAGAACGGGGAGGCTGCCTGAGCCACGGACTTCTATTTCTTTTCCTGAGATACAGTACCCCAGGCTGGGCAAAGGGGGAAGGAAGGACTGTGTGTGTTTGTGGGTGTTTTAAGGCACTTTGGGATTTTGATGAAGACATTAGGTCACTACTTTAAGTCGGTGTAGCATTAAATAAACATTTCCTTTCCTTTTCACGTATCTCTGGCATTGAGAGATGTCTTTCCTCTGGCAGTGGGCATAACGAACCTGGGGGGTTCCTTTCGGGTAATAGTATATTGTCCAGGACCCCCCCCCTTGTTGTTCTGTAACACTACCATTACTGGCCTACATTTATAGGGTACTTATGCTCCAGGTGTTGTGCTCAATGCTTATACAGATCATTACATTTAATCCTGGCAGTCTACATCTTCATTTTAGAGATGGGGAAACTGAGAACCATCTCTTCTCTTTTTGCTCTCCCAAACAATTCTCCACCCTTCTCTGCCCTGCTCTGTGCCCCAGGAAACTGACCGCTATGGACCCTGATCCTTGTACTTCTCTTGGGGTCCCATCCAATGAAGGAATCAGCTGAAGAGAGTGGGATATTGGGATAATGATTCCCACCCTCCTCGCTCCCTGCCAGGCCATTGTCTCGAAGTGGTTGAGTTCTCCCACCTGTGGTACAACTCGTATTGGAAGCCCTGGCCCACAGATACAGCTCTCACTAGTCCCAACAATGAACTCTTCTTCCTCTGCCTCAGGCTTAAAGGTGGCAATGTTTCCTCTGTTGCTGGTCCTGAAGTGACTCACCATCATTTGTTGGTTCTTTTCCCATCAGTTCTTTGTATATCTTCTTGATGACCTCTTTAATTGTGTCATCTGTTTGATAAGGGTTGTCAGAGGGTGAAGAGATAGAATTAAAGGAAAAGTGCACTTTAGATTTGGTGAATGAGCAGATCTCAACTGTGGAGGATGGGGGTTAGGGACAAGTTCATTTTAATTCACTGGATGAGCTCTCTGTGGAGGTACTATGTGGCCAATTTTTCTGTCAAGCTTAAACCAAGTGGAGATAAAAGCTTTTCTGATGTAACATTATCCACAGTCATGATTTCTTATGTTACCACAGAAACAGGAGGCCACCGTGACCAGAGGAAGTGGTTTGGGTGGGCAATAAATACATTGTTATGCAATAGGCAAGAGATAAAAAAATGGTGATTTTATAAGAGTGGTGTGTTAGTTATCTATGAAAGCATCGCTGTGTATTGCCTGCCTCTCCCCCCCCACACACATACATGTGCTTACATACTCATATAATGTGCACACACCTTGCTCAATTCTTCTCATGGAAACTCTCAAGGAAAACTGAATAAACCAGCAGCTTCTCTTCCATTGGCCTCAGTTTTCATTTCCTGTGATCCTTAGAATCACTCTCCATCATCCCAACCCAAGTGGGGCCACCAAACCCTCAGAATTTCCCTTCCATTTGCCTTATCAATATCTGAGTTCAGCAACTCATTCACCATAAAGTCTATAATTGAAAAGAGCAACACCCATGAGATATTTATATTTTAATATAAGACCATCCTTAGTATTGTCTTCAGTGATCTGAAGTATTGCTAAACCCATTATTAATTAGAGAATTAAAGAAATCAGACTCAGTGTACTTTGGGGGGAGAAAAGAGATGCTTCTTGTGGCCCCTGAAATTTTGATGAATGGGGCACAGCCTCATCAGACTAATGCAAGACCTTCTTTATTCTGTTTTTCTCTCTCTGATGGCTCCACCCCAAGGGTTCATAAAAGGGAAGATGAAGACCAGGAATGGCATGCTTCCTAGAACCTAAAGTGCACCAGATTCAACCTAATCTAGTTAAATGGAGAAGCCAAAGAACTTATATGCATGACCCCTGGACATGAACTAAGGGGTGGGGGTAGAACTGCTGGAGGGAAACAGATATCAGCATGTGCTAGGCTATGGAAAGGCCTGTCTTGGGTGTAAATCAGGAAAATCATCCAATGCTGAGAACAGCTCCTTCAACAAACTGCCATGTGTAGTATGTGTTGTTCAGAATGGGAGGAGTATGGTGTGTGAAAGGACGCAGCTCTATTGCAGGTTGAGAAGGGAAAGTCATCACTTATCACTTCTGATGATCAAAGGCTGACCTCAGCAAACCACAAGAAACCACTTAGCTGCTACTTGAGTGTCAACACCAAGACCAGAAAAAAAAAGGAAGGGGGGAGAGTGCTGGCATAGAGTGGGTACTTGGCATTCAGTAAGCACAAAAAAAAACACAAAACTACACTAAGGACACATCACACGCCCTGATTTAAAACTATATGACAAAGCTGTAGTAATCAAAACAGAATGACACTGGCACAAAAACAGATGATAGATCAATGGAACAGACTAGACAGCCCAGAAATACCCACAATTATATGGTCAACAGGCAAAAGATAGTCTCTTCAATAAGTGGTGTTGGGAAAACTGGACTGCTATGTGAAAATAAAAAATGAAAATGGAACACTTTCTTATACCATATACAGAATAAACTCAAAATGGATTAAAGACTTAAATATAAGACCAGAAACCATAAAACTCCTAGAAGAAAACATAGGCAGTACACTCTTTAACATTGGTCTTAGAGATAATTTTTGGGTATGTCTCCCTAAGCAAGGACAACATAAGCAATAACAATAAACAAATGAGATTTCATCAAACTAATAAGTATTTGCATAGCAAAGGAAACCATAAACAAAATGAAAAGGGGACTCACTGAGTGGGAAAGATATTTGAAAATGATATATCCAATAAGGAGTTAATATCTAAAATATATAAAAAACCCATGCAATTCAACATCAAAAAATATAATTAAAGATCACGCAGAGGATCTAAACAGACATTTTTCCAGAGACAACATACAGATGGTCAACCCACACATCAAAAGATGTTCAACATCACCAGTCATCAGGGAAACATAAATCAAAACCACAATGAGAAATCACCTCACAATTGTCAGATTGGCTATTACCAAAAAAACAACAAATAACAAGTGTTGACAAGGATGTGGAGAAAAGGGATCCATTTTTGGTGGAATTGCAATTTGGTACAGCCACTACGTAAAACAGCATGGAGATGTCTCAGAAAATCAGAAACAGAACTACCATATGACCCAACAATTTCACTTCTGGGTATCTATCCAGAGAAAACAAAACTGAACACTAATTCGAAAAGATACATGCAGCCCTGTATTTATTGCAGCATTATTTACAACAACCGAGATATGGAAGCAACCTAAGTGACCATCAACAGATGAATGTGTGTGTGTGTACATATATATGAATATTACTCAGTCATAAAAAAGAAATATATATTATAATATTAGAATATATATTTGATATATAGATATAGATAGATCTATAATAGAATATTACTCAGCCATAAAAAAGAATGAAATCTTACCATTTGGACAATGTGAAAGGACCTAGAAGGTATGATGCTAAGTGAAGTAAGTCAGAAAAGGACAAATACCATATGATTCACTTACATGTACAATCTAAAAAACAAACAAATAAACAAAACAGAAACAAACTCACCGATACAGAGAACAAACTGATGGTTTCCAGAGGGGAAGGGAGTGGGAGGAATGGTGAAAGGTGAAGGGGAATCAGCAGTACAAATTTCCAGTTATAAATAAATCCTGGGGATGTGATGTCGGGCACAGGGAATGCGATGAATAATACCACAATAACTCTGTACAGTGACAGATGGTTACTAGACTTATCGTGGGATCACTTCACTAGGTATATAAATGTTAAGTAATTATGCCGTACACCTGAAACTAATATAATAGTGTTTGTTAACTATATTTTAATTTTAAAAACTATACTAAAATTATATTACAATGAGTCTTCTTCAGGTAATATAACAAAGTACAGTCCCTCATTCTTTTCTTCCCTCCTTCCCCTCCTTCCTCCTCTTCTTCCTTCTCCTCTTTCTCTCTCTCTTCCCCCTCCCTTTCTCTCTCTAAGACTTTCAGATCTTGCGTACTCAGATTCTCCTCCAGTGTTACAATGCAGCCCTAACAGCGTTAATGCAGCCTTAAGAGCAAGCAACGTCCTCCCTTCCTCCATGCAATTTGGGCTAATTTACTAGTAAATTAGAGAAGTTAGAAAAACAGGATGTACTACAGAGTGCATTCTGATAACTACCGATTTGTTCAACTGATTACTTCTCTTTGAGAGAAGTGTTATTTTTTTAACTGTATTATGTAAGCCTGAAAAGAGTAGGCTCACCAGAGAGATTCTACAAAAGTAAAATTGCTGTGTACATAACTGATCTTCAAAGACAAAATGTTTTTACGTTAATAGACTTTATTTTTTTAGAGCACTTCTATATTTACAGAAAATACAGAGAGTTCCCATATATTCCCTGTCTCCTCAGCAGTTTCCTATTACTAACAGCTTGCATTAGCGTGGTACATTGACCAAATCTGATACATCTTCATTAACACAAGTCCATCAGGGCCCACTCTGTGTGGTACAGTTCTATAGATTTGGGCAAATACACAATGTCACATATCCACCATTGCAGTATCGTACAGAATAGTCTATCTGCCCCCAAAATGCCCTATGCTCTACCTATCCATCCCTGCCCCCTGCCACACCCCAAGGGTCTCTTAGGAGCCTCAGAATGGGCCCATTCTTAAGGAGGCTCACAAGACAACAGAAAAGGCTTTACCTCAACTGATAGCACATGAACCTACAGCAATAACATAAAGAAAGCTGAACTTATAAGTGAAAACAGAGCAAAATGGCAACACGGCTCCACCAAAAAGGACAAAATTTAATATTTGTAATTTATGAATGCCATAGGTGTGTGTCATATGGTAAGGCTTCAGAGTTCCACTAAACCCAGTCAAAACCGAAGATTATTGGGCAAGTATTGGGAAAATCCTGTGAGAAATGACAGCTTTGTGCTTTGTTTCCAAATGCAGGTGATGAGATGCTTTTTCTCCACTAGTCCTCTGACCAGGTAAGGAGATGGATTTCTAGAACATATCTGCTTCAGTGATCATACACACAAAAGAGAAAATGGCTTAAAGGTCATTCTAAAATAAATTCACAAATTAGAGCAAATTAAAAAAGTCTACATAAATCAAACGTGAAATTGCTTATTCAAAAAAAAAGAGAGACTATTAAATCTATCAGGAATTGAATGAGAAATTTTCTACAATTAGTTTTATCTTTAATTTAGGCACACTTTACCAAATTTGAAAGTTTTTTATTTATCTAATTTAGGTTTTACTTTTTAAAGCTAAAAATACCTGGTTAAATTTCAAGGAAATCATTGACCTGTGTTTCTACATCAGAAAAACTTCCAAAGAAAGCATGTTTTATATCTCCAAATATACGGTAATCCCAAATATAAAGCAATGTTCCACATTTCTCACTGAGATGACTTGTGGAAAAAATGTGTTTCTATTAACCCAAATATATAAACTTTTGGGGATATGGATTAAATGTGATGTTTGTAATGGGGTATTAAAATAGAACCAATTCAGTCCCAGTTTCTGTTAAAGTTCCTAGACTTGGCTGAGCTATTCCCAAATGTGCATGACCTGCAGAGTTGTAGCTTTTACCGTTTCACCCATGCTACAGGCAAAAAAGGGTAGGTAGGTAGTTGGAAAGTAAAGGAGAACATATGGAGACCGAAGTGCTGTGAGTCTCCCCATAAGAAACAGGGGCCAAGAAAGATGTAACCTCAGGCCTGGGGGAAGAGGTTGAACAGAATTACTTAGAGCAGTGATTTTCAACTGGTGTTCCATGAGAATTTTTAAAATATGCAATACCTATTACTCAGGGGCACTGACCTCTTTTCCCTTAGACTGTCAAATAAAAAAAAAAATGACAACAGCCAACATAATAGCCATTCAGTGTAAAGAAATAAAAATTATACTTTTTTCTTGTCAGATTGGAAAAATATATCTTTTTTGGTGTGCTTCAGAATTTTAGCAATTAGTTTATATGTGCCTTGAGATGAAAACGTTTGAAAATCGCTGACTTAAGAGTAATGTGTGTTTCCTGGAGGCGAGGAAACGGCAAATGACTCACACAACCTGAGAGCTCTCTAAAGGGCAGAAGGCCTGCTGAAGCAGCCCGGGGCAGCAAAGGCGGGGCTGTGGTTAGAGAAGTCACAGCTCCAACGACGGGTGGAAGGTCCTGCGGACTAAACAAGAGCTCCACACACGTGCGGGACATCCTGCTCACCAATATACATCCAGCCTCCACCTTTCACCTCCCTACGTGCTGCCCTGGAGCCCCCTCTGCACTGACCAGGCTTCCAGCTAGGGCTGGCCATTGGGAGAACCAGCAGGAGACCAGACTCTCCACTTCTAGCCAAACTTGAAGTCATGAAACAGTTCTTCCAAAAAGTACCTCTTCCCATCTGTTTAAATTGTTAAAGAAATATTTTCTGAATCTCCCTTCACTGGAAATGTTATTACAAGCCATGAGTTCCCAGTCATATTAGGCTAGAGAGTTGTTTTCCTTTTATCCTGAGGTGTATATTTGTGATATCCACAATAAAAATACCTACTGTATTGCTTTAAAAGGCATGTTTAAAATTATATGTAGCACCTGCAATTGCAAACTCATACCTCCAGGAATAATAACATAAATGGTATTAAATTTCTTTGCCTCTTTCTTTACTCACCATGTCAGCACACCTCTATGATCAAATAAAAATAGCACTGATTGAGGTCATTTCAATCTAATGTGTCTTCCCTGAATAGTGCTTGGCTGTTCAAAATAAGGTAATTGAGCTAGTGCCCTGTAACATGAGAGACTTTATAAGGACTCCAATATAAGGTGACTCCCATAGGCATACACAGAGACTGAAAATAAAATGACATTCCAGCCTCAATGCTGGCTTGAGCAAAACAGAATTCTCCAACTGTAATCTGTTACTGGTAGGCACTCCTCTGTACTTCTGCCCTTCATGTGGTACTTTGGTTTCTGCACATTCTATGTTATGCCTTGGAGAGTCTCCAAGAGGACTGCAGTGAGAGTCTGGGGAATTATTTCTACTTAGAAAGGTTTGGATTCTCTCCTTAGCAAACCGTCTTCTAAATTGCAACTATTAACAAAGGCATTTTATAAGATCCACTGAGAGTTATCTATTCCCAAACACTTTTCAGTGTATACCACAATCTTGGCAACGAGATCCCTTGGTCAATTATGGAGACCATATCCATAAATTGCAGATTCTCTAACCTGAGAGTCAAGACCCTTCAAAAGTCTGCACCCTCCATCCTGTCCAGCTCTCTTTTCTACTCTGCCAAAAAATTCATGCACTTTGGTCACATCTGTCTCCTCACAGCTAACTGCCACTGGACCTTTGCTCTGCCACTAGCCCTCTCTAAAGATACTTCTACCATTCCTTTTGGTGTTTCAAATGCTACTCATTTTTCAAGGTCTTGTCAAAATCATTAGTCCTCATCCCTCAGAAAGTGTTTTTCCACATCAAGAAGTGGTGTCTCTTTCCCTCAACTGCCAGAACATTAACTCACATGGGTTTGTCTTGCTTAGAACTTTTCATTTCTTCTTCTCCTAACCCTCCAACTCCTCCAAGTCAAAAGCAACCCAAAGGCAGGGACAAATGATTCTACCTTTGGTCAGTCCCCATGGCTCATTATGGCATCCTACACTTAGCAAACTGTCAGAGATAATTATTGAATAAAAATAACAAGGACAACAATCATAACTATCTGGAAATGTATTCATCTGACATTTTGTTTTATGCATTTTAGAGGTTCATTCAAAACAAGAATGTCAACTATTCATTTTTTTTATAGTCATTTTTTGCAAGTCCCTCAGTTAGTTGTTACACTTAATAGGATATGATTTACCCCCTTGGGTTTAAGTTACAATTCAGAAAAAATAAATGATAAACACAGTGCTTCACTGAGCCCATTTGTGTACCTGACACCCTTTCTCATCACTGGGTAGGTGCCACCATCAGTTCCTAAACCACCTATACTCCCTCAGCCTCTGCATATTCTTCCTGAGATGTAATGCCATCTCTTCTCCTGAAAAGTTTAGTGCCCCAGCCTAAACTTCTCTCCTGAGGGTCTTGTGTATATTCATACTCATCTGCAGTTGCCTCTCCTCCCTCAGTTGCTCTTTAACTTACACTAAGGCCTAGCAGGAAGCCTCCCACAAAGGAGGCACTTATCACATGCTTGAGGAAGCTTCCGTTGCACACAAGGGAAAAGCATACCTCTGCTTCTAAAACTGAAACTCAGTCTCTGTGCTGCAATCCATTCATGTACGTATGCATCCTCCAGCTGTCTTCTCCAATATAAGAAAATAAACTTCTTTTCTGCAATTTGCATGACCATGTTTTCCAAAATAAAACCTACAATACATAGTCTAATAGTGAAATATTTGAAATCTTGCACATATGGCATAAATAAACATAAAATATATAGCAGACCCTCACTAAAACATTATTAATTTATTGAAAACTGTGCATTATTTCTTGACCAATTACTATTCCCTTGCTGTTCTATTATTCTCTAGTAATAAGGAATAATATTATGAGATAATATAAAAACCATTTATCTCTACCCCTGGCTCCTAGCACCGAGCCCCTGAAACCCTTGCAAATTCAAAGAAAAAAGAACACTAAGAGCATCTTTTGTTTTAATGAGGCAAATCTGAGTGAGCTCCTGGTTGGCTCCTGGTCACTGGAAAGACCAATTCTCAGCCCTACACTTCACCCTTCAGTGAGGGGAGAGGAGCTACAAACAGCATTAATAATTCATCGTGCCTATGTGAGGAAGCCTCCATAAAACCCCAGTACTATGGGATACGGAGAGACGGAGAGCTTCCAAGGGGGTAAACACATCCACACTGGGAGGGTGACACACCCCAACACCACTGGGACAGAAGCGCCTGTGTTTGGAACCGGGACCTTGCTCTATGAATCCCTTCATTTCAGCTGTTCATCTGTCGTCGTCGTCTTCTTCTTTTAAAGATTTTATTTATTTGTTTTTAGAGAGAGGGCAAAGGAAGGAGAAAGAGAGGGAGAGAAACATCAGTGTGTGGTTACCTCTCATGCACCCCCTGCTGGGGACCTGGCCTGCAACCCAGGCATGTGTCCTGACTGGGAATCGAACCTGTGGTTCGTAGGTCTGCACTCAATCCACTGAGCTACATCAGCCAGGGCTATTCATCTGTTTTCTTTATCTGATCCTTTAATACACTGGTTAGTGAAAATCAGTGTTTGCCTGAGTTCTGTGAGCTACTCTAGCAAATTAGTCAAAACTGAAGAGGAAGTCATTGGAACCTCCAGTCTGCAGCCAGTAGGTCAGAGGTAGAAGGTAATAAACTCAGCTTGCAGCTCACATCTAAAGGACAGGGGACGTCCTGAGAGGCTGAGCCCTTGACCTGTGGGATCTGCCACTAACTCCAAGTAGATGGTGTCAGATTGAGTGAAACTGTAGGACACCCACCTGGTATCGCAAAGAATTGCCTGTTGTGGGAAAAACCACCACATATCTGATGACCAAAAGTGAAATATTTTATGTGAGTAGTAAAGGAGACTTTCAAGGAAGAAACACACAGTAGGAAAAAGATTGGTTTTTCCTACATAGGAAAGAAAAAAGCTGAGTAAGCATGGTGCCCAATGAAGGGCTATGTCAGGAAAACAATCTAAACTTGGTGCTACCAAATTACCTTACTACTTCAAATTCCACTTCCTCATCTGCAAAGTGAGTATTCTGGCCTAGAATACTCAGGGGTCACAAATTCAAATGCATATAAGAACCAGTAGATATTTGTAAATGCCTGAAGGGGGGTGTTGGCTGGGAGGACGGTAGCGAGTGATAGAGGCTGATGGAAACTGGAAAGCAAAGGTCTTTTGGGGAAAAAAAAAAAAGCAAGTGTTTCTGTGCTTCAATTCAGGCCACTGCCAGGTAGGGATGTGGGCACCACATGACCAGATCTTCTGGCTTGTCCAAAGTGCCTGGAAATCAGGATTTATGTGTGATATTAAGGACAACTAATTCCATGTATTCATATATATATACCCATATTGTGTAAGCTAAGCCACATACATCGGCAGGCCAGGTGAGACCTATGGCCAAAAGTCTGTGACCTTTGGTTAAATTTCTTTCTAATATAATATAATCTGGTTGCTTCTTTTATAAACTAATAAGATTGTATATTTTACCCATTTTCCAATAAACTTGGCTGCGAGGGAACATGAGACAAAATGACAGGGCAGAAAAAAATGTAGTCTATGAAGTGAGAAGACACGTTCAAGTCCCTCCTTTACACTTTAGAACTGTATGGCTTGACTTCTGGGAAACTGACGTTTTCTTCATCTGTAAAAGAAGGAGAATTACATTCCTTCTAATTTGTAGGGTAAGGATAATATTTGGATACAATCGTGGAAATAAAAGCAATTTGTAAATTCCAAAGCACTCTGTAAATTCTAAAGCACTCAAGTATAGAATGATTACTATATTGTCTAACTCCCTAAATATCAATTTAGGAGAAAAAACTTTGAAAGTAGCCGAACATCACTTATTGTGCAAAATGAGAGAATTCTCAGAACTCCCACTAGGCTAATAGTTGTTCTGATGTTAAATCTATCAAAATTATTAAATTGAGCAGAATGTGGTTTCAAACCTTCAGGTAATCTGCAGCACGCACTTAGTGCTACAGCTTGAAGCGTCCACTCCAACTGGGTACAATTCATTCAATTCGGGGCCTCTGACGAGATTGCCTAGTGGCCATCTCGTAATGCAAACGACACACAGAGACCTGCTGAGACTGGCTGGATCTACGCTGTGTAATGAGAGCTCCGAACAATCTCCAAGGCTGTAGGCTAATGAAGAGCCCCATATGGCGAGATCTGTGTCAGTCTCTACTTCCCTCCCACGCTGAAACTGAACCACAGGGCAGGTTTCAGCCCTGTCCTAATCCCTTCCTGTAGGTCCTAGATGTGCTATTCCTAACTGTTCCAGGGGCCCTCCGCACTGGTCACAGATAGCCCTTAGACTTCTCTGGGTAACCCCAGGGAATGGCTAAGTAACCCTGTAGTCTGCTCCTGTGGTATCTCACTTAAAGTGGATCCTCTCATTTGTGCAAATCACGATACTTCATAGTATCAATGAAGTGATCCCCTGACAACAGCTTAGACCAGGGGTTGGCAAACTTCTTCTAGAAAAAGTCAGACCGTCAACATTGCAGGCTTCATGAGCCACAGGGTCCTCATCACAACTACCTTGCTACGGTAGTAGGAGACCAGCCACACACTGTACATAAATGAACGAGCACAGCCATGCTGTAATGAAACCATATGTAGCAAAAAGGCAGAGGCTGTAGTTGGCCATCCTCCAGCTTAAACTATTCATTCCTTTCAATCTGCGAGCTGCAGTCAATATCAGATGATTTTAACTTTGGGGAAAAAATATTTTTATAAAAAAAGGATGCCAAGTAAAACTCACACAACACTGCAGGACAATCTACATAATGGATTCTGCTTTCTTCTCAAAGCAAACCTACAACATGGTTATTTGCCCCCTGTTTTATATGTGCAGAAATTGAGACGTAGCAAGCCTCACCGGCTGGCTCACAGGTACACAGCAAGTAGATGGCAGAGCCGGGATTTCATCCCAGGCCTCTCTGGCCCCACCTTGCCCTTTCACCAAAGCACTCTGCTGCCCGCGGAACATGCTCTGCAATTTCTGAATGCCTCCAAAAATTCCCGAGCTAATCTTATATATGGAAACTCATTAAATCTTCATTAAAGAATGGTCATAATGAAAGTAGGTATTTTTTAAAATGTAGCTGAAGTGAATCATGCTGAAGTCTAAAAGGAAGAATAAAGCTAAATTCCATTCACTATCCTTTTTTTTTTATTAGGCAGATGAATTTTTATTTACAAACTCTTTTGTAGAAGAAGCCAATGAAGTAATAACATGCCCATTTCTGATGCAGTAGACTTTTCTAGATAAGATAAATCCTTTTTCTGGCATTTCCACAGGGCCTTCTCTCTCTCTCACTACAATGTCACCAGGAACACGTGCTGCTTTTTCTTGTGCTTACATCTGAAACACAAATCTGTTTTGCAAATCTAACAAAGTCGATATTATGGACCACCCAGGAGACGAACATTAAAAAGAAAGAAACTTATTATTAAAAAATCCAAATATTTAGCAGGAAGAAATCATGAACATGATACTCTTTCTATTGAGGATCTAGTAAACCACATTTAAATGGGTTTTTAAATGTATTTTCTTCATGTTGAAAATGTTTTCTAAAATGTACCTTCAACTTTGTTGGAGGTCAGAGCTAGTCATTGTTGAAGGTTTTGTAACATATCTCCACATTATCATTTTAGGTGCTAAGAAAAATTAGTTTCCAATGCTTTTATGATAACCAAATTTTTCTAACTATAAATTACCATAAGGAATAAATGTAAAATTAATAAAGTAATGCAAACAAGTTTCTTTGTCATCTAATCAGGAATATGCCTTTAGCTACTAAAACGTAAATGTTAAACATGTTGAAACAAACCATTAAAGCATGTGTAGATCTCTAACAAATTGGAAAGTGCCTGTTTTCCACAGAGCTGCCTAATCACTAATAAAAACAAATCTGAAAGTTCTTCAGCGAAGTAAGATTCATGCTTTGATAACCAACAAGATGAAGCTTAATATAAATACACTGGTGGTTGTATTCCAGTTATGCTTTCCTGAAAGGGATATGGAAAATGCAACTGATAAAGTAAAATCAAAATCCTGGGAAGCGTAGTGAAACATTTTAACTAGAGGAGCTTAGGTTTAATGCTACGTCATAATGAAAATTTACATGTTAATCATCCCCCGTAACTCTTTGTGCATGTTGTAGATTTACACATTACTTTAGAAATAAAATACAAAGACCTGGAGTATAAGCTGGTAGAAGCTCTGGATCCGACCTACAAAAAAGCCAAAATCCTATTTTCAGAGAACAATGGTAACTCTAACTCTGTAACTACAGGCCTCATACCAGGCTTCAATCCCTGTGCGATAGTGTCCTTTTATTGTCTCCCCGTCTTGGGTGACTAGCACAGGGGCTGGCAATAATAATAGGAAAAATAACAACTAGCATTAACTCCATCCTTTCCATAGGCCAGGATCTGGGCCAATGAGACTTTTCAGAAAATGCTGATTTAAGCCTCAACACAACCTGATATTACTAAGTGCTGAGTAAATTTATATAAATAAGCAAATATATTAACCTACATACTTGTAATCAAACTTTAAAGGAAACAAGGACTCCATTCTCATAAGGAGCTCCTCAGCAGCTCATTCATAAGTCCGAGAGAAACTTTGCAGTGCACATAACCAGCCCCCTCCCTAACTCCTCACTTGAACAGGGAGGTAAAGTGGAGGAAAAATATTTTACAAACAATGAACTAAAATCTATTCTATCAAAATTATTCATTTTGAGCCAATTTTTTATATTTCCTCTTGAAAATTAAGCAGCCATTTAGTTAACAGAAAGATTAAAACTTAAAAGTTAGACAAAGAAACCTATTAATGGAAAAATATTGATATAGAAGTCTTGAATCAACAAACCAATTGACTTGTAGTCAAGGGTGGAAGCAAGTTCATTCATGGCTCCAACCCTGGCTCCTGGAGATTTAGCAAAGGCTTCACAGGCAAGATGGTATTTGAGCTGGTCTGAAACGATCAATGGGAGTTGGCCAGGGTAGGAAGTGAGGAAGGTATTTCAGGCTTCAGAAGATCATGGCCTTTTCTGGGAGTAGTGACACTCTCAGCATAGCCATGACAGGGGACACAGTTGAGTAAGTGGTAGGATATGAATCTGGGGAAGGCAATCGGGGATCTAAAGGGAACTTGAGGTCCCATAAGTGAATCTGACTTGCTTCTAGAAGCACCAGAGAGCCAGAAGTAAAATCATCAGATTTGTTTTGGGTAGTGGCAACTCAGCTGTACAGAGATAGCAGGTGAAATTGAGAAGAAACCGGTGGCAGAGAGAGGTGGTAAGGCTCAAAAATGAGGCACCAGCAGTGCGAATGGGGAGTAGGTAGATTTCACAGGTAATTTATAAGTAAAATCAATAGAGTTGAGTAATGTTAGGAAAAACATGTTAACTTGGTGGTACTTGTTCAAATCTTTTTTGCTATGTTTCTTAACTGCAACACTGTATTAAAACTGAAAAGACAGAAACAATCTCAAGTCAATAGAACTACATACCTAGGGGAGCAATATTCATCACAGTGTTTGGGCTTTTTCCAGGCAAAATTATGTGCAGTCCCACGAAGGCCCCAAAGCCAGATGTCTTCTAAGCAAATTTCAGATACTATTGGTTTTGGTAGGATCAGAAGCCAAAAACAAAAAGTATAAAAATAACTAAAAACAATCTAACATGAAGAACTTGAAGAATTTTTTGAATGACGGAAATAGTGAAATATTAAAAACTGGGGCTATAGAACAAGCAATGGCAGAGGTAAATAAAATAATTATATAATATTAAAAACTAAGACAGTAGACTTCAAAATTCAGGGAAGACTATACCATAATTTCTTGCTGGGAATGAGAGTAATCAGGAAAGATTTTATGATAAATGACATTGGTATTAGACATTAAACTGTGTGGTAACTCCATCTGCAGAGTTAAGGAAAAGTCATAAACAAGAATAAGAAAATTAAGATTGAAAAGGTAGAATGGGGCCAGCTTATGATGGATCTTGAATGCAACATGAGAGAGTCTGGACCCCAGGGACCCATTAGAAGTGGGTTGAACAAAACCCACTCCCTCCATGGGAGGGAGCTGAAGCACGGGTTGAAGCACCATGTTTCAGGAAGAGTCGCCTGTCAGGTGTAGGTAAAATGGAGGGAATGGGTGAGGCCATAGGGTAGGAGCAATAAGAACAGATATGGGAGAAATTTTTGAGGCCAAAACCAAAAAAAGTAGGCGGGGCTTGATAAGACTGGAATTGGAAAACACTGGAACAGGCTAGTTCCAGTGGGGAGCACAATTGGGGCTAATTAACAACAAGATTGCAATGAAGCCAGAGAAGGGCTAATTGTAGGTTGGTATTTGTGGTAAGATCAATCAGCCCAATTTTTCTGCTGAGTCTTGTCTCTTCATGGCTGTCCTGCAGCCATGCAACAGCTGTCCCATAATCAAGAAGATAACCACCCAGACTGAAGTTGACCTTCTCCAGACAGGAGCAGCAGGGTCAGGGGAGAATGAAAAGATCCAAGGCTCTGATGATATTGTGTCATTGATTTAACTAACCATTTGACTTTTGGCTATATGCTAAAACGTTGTAAATTTCCTTATTGTAAAAAAGAAAGCATGGTTTATGATTTTTCTTTTATTCAGTAATATGAGAACAGGAGTAGAAAAATCAGATGATGAAGTCTACTCAGAATTGGAGATTTGCAGAGCAAGTAGAACAGGACACTGAGAACCAGAGTCTGAAGGCTACTCAGGTAGCAAGAACCAAGTTTAAATGGCAGACCAAAAGGTCCATATGAATAGGGAGACAGGTGGGGCCAGTATGGTATGTCAAGGCAATGGATGGGGTGGAGCTGCAACAGTGAGAATAAAGACAGGATTCAATAGGAGAGAAGATTCAGAAGAGGTAGAACCATAACCGATCTTGTCTGAGGTCATTCCAGGTGAGGAGTATGGCTGTGCCTAGATCCAGAGGCCAGAGATCTCTCAGGCAAGGATTGAAACGCCAGATAAGTGTTCAGGTTCCTGAAGATAACAGAAGAGAAGAAGTCAGCAAGAGCAGACTCTTAATGGGCTGAGAAGCAAGCAGGTGTGAATTAAATATAAGATGGAAAAAATTATAGGATACAAGGATAGAGCTCAGTTAAAAATATGAGTTCTTGGGGGACGATGAACAAACAACAGCATGTGATGGTGGGAAGCAGGAAATTTGCTAACCTCTGCTCCTCACTCTGAGAGCCAGAGAAAAGGGAAGAAGTGACCACTAGTGATGAATTTGGCTCAGGAACTTGTAACTTAGGATAAAGCCAAGACTGAGTTTCGGCGAGAGTAAAGGGAAATGCTGAAGGGAAAGGTTAAAGAATGTGAGGCGTGTTTAACACAATACTAGAGTGTGGTAGAAGAGCATGGTGGGAGGAAGACAGGTGTGGCACGGGAGGCTGGAGCTGAAATCTAGAGACAGCAGAAGTATCAGGGGGTGGGCATGTGTACCTCGGGTGACCACTTTCAAAAACAGAAATGTGGGTGGTAGCTAGTTGGGTATTTGGCTAGAAAGACATAAAAGGGCTGAAAGGAGAAAACAGGGCTGGGAGAATAAACTAAGGGGAAATTGTGGTAATTTAACAGCCTGGCAGAATAAAAATTGTAATAAATTTGGAACTAGGCAGCCCTAGATCTGAGTTCTGACTCTGCCATTTACTAGCCATGTGACCTTAAGCTTCTGTTTCCTCATCATTAAAATGGAAATTAAAATGCCTGCTTTGCAGGGGGGTTAATATGATCTTACAATAATCCATGCAAAATTACCAGCACCACGACAGGCGTTTAGTGGACACTCATTAAGGTGTTCGTTTCATCACTACAGCTAGTATTCAAGCTTCTAGGCCTGTCAGCGAAAACACCTTTTGAAGGTACAGTTCAGATGAGGGTGATGGGGGGATACAATTTCCCCCAATAGCATTCCTCCAAAGTATACAATACTAGGAGAGAATAAAGCCATTGACTTTAATTTTTCATTGGCAATGAAAAAGAGTAAAAATTCTGAATTAAACTCTCAATAATTCAGCAGTCCTGGGCCTAAAAAACCTAGAGGCATTTCACACACACAGTTGTAGAGACAAACTTTGTGCTCTGCATTTTCTTTATTCAGTGAGTCAGCCCATTATCTGTACTTGCAAATTAACTCTAATTAACAGATAAAAGTGATGTGGTGATTAGAACTGCCTGATAATCAACTACTACAAAAAGCCCAAGTAATAAGTAATAATTACCATATCATTTCATATGGGGGCTTTTTTTCTGACTAAAATTAGTACACATTCAAGATAAACTACAGAACTGGTTTAAAGTTTTACTTAGCTTTCCATGCCCATGATTCCCTAATTCAAATCTCCAAACCCAGCCTTCCCATTGAGGGCCAAGCAACCTCTCTGACCTCTCCCTTCAATATCTAATATGCAACTCCAACTTAGCATGGTGAAAACAGGACACTTCTGCTTCTAAACCAATCCCTCCCTCGGACTCCCCTCCTCAGTAAGGGACACTACCACCCATCCAGTTATGCAAGCCCAAAACATAGGAATAAACCTTGATTCATGCTTTTTTAAATTCTCCTTTAAGTATCCATTAACAAGCTGTGTTGCAATCATTCAAGTTCACGGGATTCAGGCAGACAGAAGAATATTCATGGAGCCATTGGAGATGCTTGGCATGCCTGTATTCAAGGGTGGGCAATCCATGCATGCTGCAAGCTCTGTGCCCCCCTGTATGTCACCTGTCCCTCTTCACAGCACCCAGTGGGGAGCCCTTATCCCTTTAAGTACTAGATACAAAGAAAGCTGGCAGAGTGCCAACAGATATTATGCAACAGCTATGGGAACAGTTTATCGGACCCAGTCTCAAGGCTATGAGAACACTACTTATGGAGCCAATTTTCAAGATTATGGGAAAACTGCTTCCCTTAGTTGCCCAGACATCTGGGTGAGAAAACCAGACTGCCTCTGTTTACCCTACACAAGCCCTGTGGGCTTTTGCCTAAAGTATATCCCAAAGCCATGATACTTCTCTCTCCATCATCTCTCACCTGGATTATTAAATGACTAACTCCTAACCATTCTCCCTACTCTTTCACCATCCATTCACCACCAAGCAGCAAGAGAAACCAAGAGAAGTACAAATCAGATGGTGTCCTTCTCTTGCTTAAGCCCCCCAATGGTTAATTGCTCTTACAATGAAATCCAAACTTTTTCCCACAAGGCTCACCTGACCTCACATCTGCCCACCTCTCTGACCTCAGCTCTTGTCATTCTTCCCAGCACACAGTGCACTCTGGCCACTCTTGCCTTCCTTTTGTTCTTTGAACACGTGAAGCTCATCCCCACCTTTCCCTTGCTTGTCCCTCAGCCTGGAATATCCTAGCAGCAGAACTCGTTGTGGCTGGCTCCTTCTTTTCACTGAGGAGGAATTGTTACTCCCTCAATGAGGCTGAGCCAATCTTAATGAGTATCTCCTTCCAGCCTTTCTCTATTGCATTGTACTGTTTTATTTTTCCATACTTGTTGTCAACAACATGACATATAGTAAGCACTCAACAAATATAGAATTAACAAGAAGAATACAGAATAACACATACACAATTTTTCTTCAGTTGAAATATGGTGAACATATCAGACAGATTTAATACCATTCTACTGAGGACAGTCAAGTGTCAAGGTGATCTAGAATTCACCTTTAATTCAAAAATTGCTAAAAAATATGCTGGATGGACTCCCACCAGCTCCTGAAGGAATGAGGAAGAGCAGAGGTAAATAGTCCAGAACAAAATGCACTTGTTGCCTTTTACAGCTTCACAGTTCACACCTGTAGGCACTGTTCTGGCTAGGAGCCTCTCAGAGCACCTAGGATGCCCCTGACAAAGACCCACATTGTGTTCCTTGCAGAGCCTGTGCAGGCAACCCACCCCAAACAGGCAGAGTCACCAAGCAGGGGAGCAGCTCCAAGAAGACTTGAGGGCAAGGGGCATTTGCTCCTGCGATGGAGAGAATATTGCTGAATCTCATTCTTTGTACAGCCATCTTGAACATACACACAAACCAGGATCAGTTGGATTCTTCCTGTCAATCACCACAACCCAGTAATAACCATGCAAAGGCTTTCAGAGTGTGCAGAGTACTCGAAGGTATTTTGTGGAAGGTCATACTTCTAGGCATTGCTATAAAGTCACCTACAATTCTTTTTGCAGCAGAGAATTGGACCTTGATTTTTAAAAATATTTTGCTGATCTATGTGAACGAGTATATGAATATGCCAAAAATCATAAAATAGTTTGTGTTTTACTTTGAAAAACAAAACTGAGCAAAGACCCAGGCAGGTTTTACTATCCAAATCCTCCAGATTCAATAAATGGGAAAGAGAAATGGGACCCAGATAGTTTAAATGACTTGCTCAAGATCCCCCAGCAACTCAGAATATTTTTCACACATAACACCTTCTGTTTTGCACATTTTTAAAGATGGAGAAAAGTGACTGACTATGAAGGATACTTTCTTTCCTTTGCCCTTGTTCAGGAGTTTCAGTAAAATTAACCTCACGTGGATGTTTTCTATGAGGCAGTCAGGCACAATTGAACTCAACAAGGTCACAATCTCTTGGGTGGGGGGCTTTTTTCATCTCACATCTTATTACACTGTTTTTCCTTTCCTCTTGCTACACGTAATTTTTGGAAGTAGGATGCCTTCACACTAAATTCATCTTGGAAAGATATCCCAAGAAATTAGAGTTCCAAGTTTTCCAGACATTGCAAAACAAAGCCCATATTTGCCTTTCTTTAACAAGACTTGGCAGCCTGCCGCAAAAGCTGACATTACTCAGCATGTACCCTCATGGCGTAATTCCCAAATCCTCTACAATCTTACAAAAGCATTTTCCTTCTTTCTGAAGAAATGGTAGCTTTCAGATAAGACGCTTCCACAATCTGAACCAGCCACCTCCTTTTCCAGGGAGAAGGTGATGGCAGCCCGACCCAGGGAGGAGGCTGCCACGCCTGTAAAGGTGCACATTTAAATCCCAAATGCATTCATTCGCGTAGGACATTTCTTATAACCAAAATGAATTTATTTACTTCATATATTTCTGTCTTTCAATTACTTCTCTCTTTAAATTTATAATCATTGGACAGTTGTTTTAATAGGATACAAACAAAATAGACAACTTCTGGTTGGGTCCTAAAGTTTGTCCTGATTTATTCATAAGTGCAAACTGCTGGATCAGTTTATTTACTGATTACACAAATAATACATGCTTATTTGGGAAAAAAATTAAAAATGTGTCACAAAAAAAGTAAAAATCTCCTAAAATTCATCCACCACTCAGAGAGAGGCCCCTCACTAATATTTTGGTAATTGGCATGTATGTCCTTCTATGCAGGTATACATAATATATGATTTTATGTGAATGAAATTATATATAAGTTGGTGTGAACAAGTCTTGGTTTATTCTACAGTCTTTTGATAAGGGCATCAGCCCCTGCTTCCCCTGTGCCGTCTCCCCTCCTGCCCTTAGCGAATGGAACCGCCTAGTCTAAGTCCTTCCATACCTCCCTTTAGTTTCACGCACTCTTATGCCAATAGCCATAATTTATTAAGTGCTTAAAATACTGTTCCAGCATCTTGCTTCATGCTTCTTCCACCATTTATTTTATAAAGATGGGTTGTTACTGTGTTTTTTGGACTATAAGATGCACTTTTCCCCCCAAATTTGGGAGGAAAATGGAAGTGCATCTTATAGTCCAAATGTAGCTCACCTGGTTGGCTGTGGGGGGTGCGGGTGGCAGCCTATGTTATTAATGTTATTAAATATTTTACCACCTTTTTTGCTTCAAAAATTTTTTTCTATTTTCCTCCTCTAAAACCTAGGTGCGTCTTATGGTGCAGTGTGTCTTACGGTCCAAACAATTCGGTACTTTCTAGGGCTCCTTTCACGGCCTACATTGCTTCCTGTCTCACTCATCTGGAAACTGAAAGCCCAGCTTCCTCACGCGACGGGGCTTCCACACCTGACATTGCAGAAAGCCCTCAGGGATGCTCTATTTCTCCCTTCTGTTTCCTCTTGATTTGTAGCACAAGGCCTCATACAAAGGGCAAGACAATATAATAAATAACATAAATGGAGAATGTTGGCACATAAATAAAGGTCACAATTATGACTAAACACATGGGGACCTCTTGATTATTTCTACAAAGATAAATAAGAAAATGCTAGCCATAGGAATGACCTCGTTAAAAATTTGACCAGGGCAAGTATTTAATGACCATAATCCCAGCATTTTTGCAGTGTGCAACATTTTAAAAACATTAACATCACATAAACATAACATAAAAGCATAGCATTCGATTTTCTGATTTTTTAAAGATTAAGGGGATTCTTTAGCTAAAGGAACTAAAAGAGGGGATTATTAAACACGAAAATACAAGTAAGCCTCATGTTGAAGATTGCATTATTTTTTAATCTTTAAATATGAATGGAGACATAGTTCACTCTTTAAACTTGTATTTGTTTAACATATCCCATATTCTGGGGTATGTTAGATACTGTTAGACACTGTGGGAAAACAAAGGTGAAAAAGACAGAGCTCCTGTCTTCAATAAGCTTGTAGTTCAGTGCAACACTGTCCAACAGAAAGATGATGCAAGGCACATGCATAATTTTTTTAAAGTAAAAACAAACAGTTGAAACTAATTTTAGTAATAGATTTTATTTAACCCAATATACCTAAAATATTATTTCAACATGTAAACATTTAAAAATGTCTAATGAGATATTTTATATACTTTTTCGCACACTAAGTCTTCAAAGTCCGATGTGTGTTGTATAGTTACAGCACATCACAAACAGGACTAGCCATATTTCAAGAGCTCAATACCACGTGTGGCTGGTGGCTGTGGTATTGGAAGTGCAGGTCTAATGCATCTGTCAGAACAAGCTAGTTTATGCCATGTAACCCCAACATCTCAGCTGTTTAAAGCATCAAAAATATATTTCTCTTCCAAGTGACTCTTGCAGCTCAGCAGGGGGCTCAGGTTTCTGCAGTCATTCAGGGACTCAGGCTCCATCTCAACACATAATCACAGTTAACAGGAAGGAAAAGTAGGAGTCAAGCACTAGCTGTTAAATGCTTGCTTCCACCTGAAAGGAACGTGCACTACTTCTGCCCAAAGAAACTCACAGAGCTGAAGATAGTGGAAGTGCGATCTTAACGCCTGCCCAGAGAGCTGAGAGATGGAATATTTGTTGTCCAACACCAATGATTACCACATCTATTAAGCGAACGCTGTGAGTCAAACCATGTGAAAAACAAGAAGGGAGATAAAGAGATAGATAGCTAGAGCCAAGCTACAGCAGGGAGTGGAAGGTGATGAGACTGCTCAGGCTCAGCGTGGGACAGATAAAATGCTGAGGGAGTGAGGGGAGTGCAAGGTTCCTTCTGGCACCAAAGGGGAAGCATCTATAAATAGTAAGTACTTTCCCGAAACTATCTTACACATCTGGAAGATGGTACCACCTAATTCAATCAAGGCTAGCCTTGAGAAACCAGGTATCTCATCTCTACTATAAAGTACAAATTGCCCCCGCACATGCTCTATAAAAATGTACAGTGCAATATGTACTAGACACACACATACACTTTGAAGGTAACTACATGTAAATTGTTTTTTTAAACCACTCACTCTGAGCTTCTGAAACAGCTGTCTCTGAACCAGCCATCAGTTCCCCTAAACCATGATAAGATCTCAGAAAAGGGAAAGGGAGGGGGAGTAATCTGTAGTGATTAACACTGCAGTATGTTCTGGGAAAACTCTTTAAAAACCTCCAGCAGAACAAGAAATGCAATGAAAGACCAAACATAGTACCAAAAAAATCATTTGAATTTCCTAAGCAATATCCTGTGAAATTATGGCAAGACCGTTGGTTAAGAAACCTTCTCCTTTGACCTTGTTATCTTTCCCTGACCATTTTGGAAAGGTGCTAGCTATATATGGGAATATTTTGTGCATTATAGAGTTGTGAGATTGTTAGATTTAAAAGTGTCAAGGAATGTAGAACACTTGAATCCCACCTTTCCAAAAACACCTTGTGAAAAACGGAGGACAACCTGTCCTCCTACATCTGCATAAGTGGCTGGGTTCAGTAATATAAACTTCCGAAAAAGACAATTACACCTTGTGGAATATCTACTATTTTGCCATGCATTGCATAAAATACATCCTGTCAATTATTAAAGGCTGCATATAAGATATGCAAAATAACCTAAAGTACAACTTTATCCCAAATCATATCTGTACCTAAGAACCAAATGGAAGACAATCCTCTATTAGCTCTGGTAATGGTAGGGTCACTAATGTATAATCCAGAAAAGATTAAAACAATTATAACAATATAAAATTGTAGAATGTCCACTGTTCTACTGTTACAAAAGATGCATCTCATTCTGTGATTCATTTAAGGTAAAAGCACACTCATAATAGCCAAAAAGTAGAAACAACCCAGATGTCTACCAACTGATAAATAAATGTAAAATAGTATATTTGTACAATAAAATATTATTTGGCAATAAAAAAGGAAGTATTGACACATGCTACAACATGGATAAACTTTCAAAACATCAAGCTAAGTGAAAGAAGCCAACCACAGAAGACCACACATTATACGGTTCCAACTACTTGAAATGTCTGGAACAGGCAAAACTACAGAGACAGAGAATAGATTAGTGGCTGCAGAAAAGTGGGTAGAGGGGGAAAGGTGAGTGATTGCTAATGGGTATAGAGCTGTTGTTTTTTTGGGGGGGTTGGTAATGAGAATGTTCTAAAACTAGGTGTGGTGATGGTTGTACTACTTTTGAATATATTAAAAAGCATGGAGCTGCATACTTTAAATAGATGAATTATGTGGTTATATAAATTACATTTCAATAAAACTACTTTAAATGCAAGGTGCGTTTATAGGGAACCACAGACCATTCTGATCAAATAAAATAATTTTTATAGTAGAGAAATGGAAACTAAAACTGGCAAGCTAAGTTGTCACCACAGTATGCTAGAAATGCTTCCATGCAAAGAAAAGGATTCTGAACTGTATTCCCTGCTTCCCAGCTGATTGCCTTAGGATAATAAAGAGTCTGAAATCTAGTAAATACCCCAAATATGACAGCTCTTCTTGTCCTCATTAAGAGGTCTCTGACAATTCTATGCGGTGCATTCACCTTTTTGGAGCCTCTGGGTTGGCCTGTGGGGGCCTCTACAGTCAGGGGTTTATGTGACCCCTTGGGGTCAGACCACTCTCCCAAGACCAGAGGTCCATCCAACAACCCAATTTACTTGTGTAGATAACAGAAGACAGCTTGATTTTTAAACCCTTAAAAAGCAGAAAATAATTTCAGAGCCTTAAAATTCTAGAAATACTTACATAAATAAATTAGACTGGTAACTTATCTTGGGGTAACAGATTGTCACTGGACTAACAAGTGAAGGACCACTGAGCTTAATGAGGTCCATGTTCACTAGAAGTCACTCAGCCAGACACAGGTCGCCAGTGGGAAGCTGTTAGAGAATATCGGTGTGTGGAGGCGAGTGGGCCTTACGAGAACAAGGGAGATGTTGAGAGTCACTCAAGATGACTGTAACTTTTCCAGCTTAGACAGACTAGGCCTTTGAGCTACATGAGGAAGCATATCATTTTTTCCATAATTCTCTCTATTGTACAAAATAATCCAAAGTACATGTGCATTATAAAATTTGGCATTTTAAAAACACTGAGAATTTTATTAATACTAAAAATAAATCAAGAGAGAGACATCTGTAATAGTGTCAAAAATTAGAAAGAAAAAAAAAACAAGAGAGAAGACCTAATTTTTCTTCTGAGTTTCTTACCTTTTCATTTAGGACCACAAGGAAGACAGAATTTTTTTTAATTAAAAGGTAATTAACAAATATGCATACAAGACATTGGAGAGTCCCTGAAGAAATCCCTAAAATAAATTAACAGACAAAATGGAAAGCAATGTTCCTACCTTTGAACAGACTTACAATTTTAGTTCTAACTATTCGGAGTAGAATGTATTCCAGTTTCCAGCATGTATCTAATGATACCCAGGTTACTTCTAAACTTAGGACAGTTATCAATGAGTGAACAAAAAGTGAATGAAATCTCTAACATAACATGATAATTCTCTGACACAGTAAAAAGGCAGGATTTCATGAGGCGCCAGGGACAAACCCTCCCGGGGCTCCCTAATGTCGGCACCTGCTCAGTCCCTGCCTCTCCACTTTCCGAGCAGGAGCAGCAACCTCCCCTTCCAAGTGTGGTTCTGCGCCAGGCTTTGATGCTACTCTAGGGCCTAGGCTGGTATGAGAAATTAGTTGGCGTTAGTCAGCACACATTGACGGGTGGGCCACGTGAATTCTGAGTTGAAGGAAAAATACTAACCAGAGATTTTTAAACCACCATGGGTAATCCACCTGTGGTTAATTAAGTAGTAACACAGACAAACCACATGTATTTTCCTCCCCTTCAAGTGCCCCCAACTGCACATGGTGACCCTCGGCATCAGCGGACTACTCGTGGGTACGCTGGGTGGTCTGTCCACTGACACCCTAAGTGGCCCATGAATATAGGCACCCCCTTTTCTTTTCTGTTTCTCTATTGTTAAAGGCAGAAGGAGGGCAAGAATAAAGACACAGGCATTGTGAACAAAATGTGCAAGCTATTCTGAGGACATAGCCATTTTTTTAAGACATAGAGTCTTTTACGATTATTTTTCTCTCATTTAAAAAGAAAAACTTTGCTAAATGTTATGCCATTTACATTCCAAGCGTAATTTAATTACTTCCATTATTCAAACACAAATTATTCATACTTTTAATTAGAATAGCTACTTTAAACAAATACAGTCTTCCTCCAAGTCCATTTATTTATTTTTGTAAAACAATACAGTATTTCTTGTTACTCTCCACCTAAATGGAGAGGCAAAAGGTATCTCAGCCTTTGGGGCAAGAGAAAGCACCATTATCACCTATTCTTGGAGGTCACAAGCAAACCCTCCTGAGGTCTGAAGTTTCATTTTCAAAACCACCTCTCATATAGAATCTGTAATCCGGTTGAAGGAAAAGATGTTAACTGCCATGGCCCTAGAACCAAAGCTTATTTTGTCTCTCAGCCAAACGAGGCTACAATTCCTAACAGAATGGCATAATAAGCAATCTTCTAAGAGCTATAGTCAGTAATTTACTAAAATTACTCCAAAAGACAGCATAGGAAGCATAAAACTTTTGCTAAGTATAATATTTCTCTTTCTATAATTTAAAAAATGGATTTAGAAGTAAACTACTAGGTGGATTTAAATATGAGAAAACTACAAATCTATTCAAGATGAAAATAAGCAACTGGCTAGAGCTAATGATGCCCTTAATATGTTCAAAATTAATAGAAAGAGAAAAAATAGGAAATGTTCTAAGACTGGAAAATCTGGAGGCAAGCATATGCCTCCCAAGCAGAAAAATCTAATGTTAGGCAGTAAGACACATGCATTCTCTCTCTGGATGATCTTCACACAAATTATCTACAGAAATCCAAGTATCAAGGAAAAAACACAAAATTTAATAATTCAAATACATACTCTGGGAAAAGTAACAGCAAAAGCATTCTTGCTGAAATGGAATACAGTAGCCATTTATAGCTAACACATTTATGAGTATTATAAAATGTTACTGACTGGGATTAATAAAAAAAATAACCAAATGCTGAGTTCCAAAATGAAATCTGGAAATATCCCAGAATACTTCTAAAATCGTGTGTCTTAGGGAGCATAAATACATGATCAAACACCGTTTGCCAAGAAACTGACAAAGATTCTAACATTCCTGAGTTACTTTTATGAAGGATGACTTCTAGAGAAACCATAATAATGTTATACATCTGAAATACATTTTTTAAACACAGAAAAGTAGAGCATGTTTGCAAACCATATGCCTGATGGAATTAATTTCCAAGGCCCCAAAGGCAATTTATATATATTTTGTCAAAAAAAAAAAGGTCATAGGCATGTTAACATGGAAAATAAAAAAAAGATGTGGGTGGGAGAGCTAAACTAAGCATTCATTCTGGTTCTCCAAACCTCTCCGTTTCTGTGCCCTTTCTCCCTCTACTGTTTTCAGATTTACAAGGCCCCTGGGTTTCATCTTTTCCCTAGTCCCCCATCAAAAATGAATTTGCAATGTAGATCTAATACCACCACTTGGTTCCTGTGTCAATTTAGGCCGAGCTGCTACTCTCGGAGGTCTCTGCTGTCTCTCCCATTATGAAATAAAAGCTTTGTCCCGGTTGAGGTAATTTCAGCATTCAGAGAACAACTGGGGAAGCTATTTTCCCTTTGAAGTCGTCCTGTTAAACAACTGTCCATTCTGTTTTCCTATAAAGCGAGCCTTGCTGTAGCAAAGGCTCACTCACATCTTAAACTGCTTGTTAAAGTAATTCCACTCTGTGCAAAATAAGCATGTTCTCTTTTTACATCAATGTCCCTCCACCTTTTCATCCAGGGACCCCACTCAGCGACTCTGAAGAACCCCACTCACAATCCGTGTCATCTCCTGACCAAAAAAGGTGGCAGGAATATAAAAGCATCCCTTTTATGAATTCAAAAGAAGGTAAACCACCCCACACATCATGAAGAAATAGCTATTTCCCAGCCAAGCATAAGCTTCCCTGTGTTTCAGAAATCCTACTTCTCCCTTGTCATTTGTAATCATGGAGGTGAAGCTGCACAGCTAATAGCCAGCAAAACAAGGATCCAAATCTCAAATGCCAACAGGGGCTCAGCAGCTCACAGAAAACGCAAGATAAATGCCATGAACCAAGTGCGTGATATGGGAAGGGGGAGGGATAGAGACAGCAGACCTCCTACAGGTGGCATTTGTGACTCAGTCACATTGTGGCCATGCAATGTTGCCAGATCATCGATTCTTTTTAAGAAACTGGAAATATAGATTTTCGTGTAAAATTTGTTAGCAACTAATAGTAATTCGAATTTAAGAAAAAAACACTGGGTAGACTGTGGGTGAGCCAAGCCAGAGCCTTCGGTCGTCAGGGTGTGTCCCTCTGGTCACCACTTGGTGCATCTTTTATGTAGTTACAATCACCTGGCCCAGTCTCTGATGATTTTACCACTGGGATTTTACCTATAAAACACAGGAGGCTTCCGTGATGTTGACAGTTAATTTAATGTATCAACTTGGAGGGTGTTTTGGGGTGAGATTAACATTTAAATCAGTGAATATGGGGTAAAGCAGATTGCCCTCCAAAATGTAGGCTTCATTCAATCACCTGAGGACCTAAACAGAACAGAAAGCGTGGCCTCCCGGGGCAAGAGAGAATTGTCCAGAACACAGTCGGCGGTCTTCATCTGCACTGTCATCCGCTCTCCTGGGCCCACGCCTGCTGGCCACGCTGCAGATTTCGGACTCTCCAGTTTCTGTAATTGCCTGAGCTGATTCCTAATATAAAATCACCGTGTGTGTGTGTGTGTGTGTGTGTGTGTGTACATATAATATACATACACACACATACACACATATTCTTTTGGTTCTGTTCCTCTGGAGAATCTTTAACAAACACAACTGATTTGGCCAAAGTCACACAAACAGTTTGCCACCGGTGGTGGTGGTGGTGGCGGGGGGCGGGGGGGGGGGGGAGGGGGGGGGGCGGGGCAGGTGGAAATACTCTCTTTGCCTAGAATATGTCCCAATATACTACTACTATATTGGAGCAGTAATTCTTGTGGAGTGGGAGATGACATTACAAAGATGTCTACGAGTATGTGTATACATTATAAAAACCTGAGCCACCACATACAACAGGTATTTCTCAGAGTGTAGTTGCAACATTACAGAATCATATAGATTCTTGTACTTATTTCTATGCAGATTCCTAGGCTCAACTCCAGATGGATGGAATCCAACTCTCTAGGGCTTCAGCCTAAGAATCTGCATCTTGGCATTTCCCCAAAGCGATTCCTAGGCAAACCAAAGTTTGAGAGTACTGGAGTGATTAAGAGGCAATATAGATTGGTGGTTAAGAGCACAGCTATTGCAGCCAAATTACCTGGGTTTTAAGCCCAACTCCAGCACTCACTGCTGCAGGAGTGACCTTGGGCCAGTTACTTTACCCTGTGCTTCAGAGCAGAGGACACATCCAGAGAGGATGTGAGGGGTGAAGAAGGAAAGCTTCTGAACGCTTACATGTAATTAGCATTTAATTAACAGTAGCCATTAGTACTAACCTTTCTTATTATGGGTGTTCCAGCACATTTTCAGTATCATGTTAATCCATATTTACAGTGACATTCACAGTGGCACTTTAAAATCTTGAAATGCTTTCTAAAGCATTTATCAATGTTGTTAGATATTGTGTTTCACTTTATGCAAATTCTCTGTAACTTGGTAGTGCTTTGTAACTTGGTAATGTGTACAGTAACTTCCTGGAGATTAGAACATTTGATTAGCCAGAATACCACATTCAACAATAACATGTAACAGAATTTGCTATATATGTGTAGCAGGTAGTGTGAAGACGATGAGAGAGATTTTTCTCAGGTAGTGTGGTCTTTCCACAGTCTACCCCGCCTCTTCTCTATTTCCATAAGGTTAGAGCTATATTTTATTTATGTTTTAGCTTTCCAGCCCCTAGCTCAAACAGGCTCCATAATAGCTATTTAAAATAAGTATTCGGTAAATTAAATTTTCACACTAGCATAATGTCTTCAGTCCATCATTTTTTCACTAACAAATTGTCATGATAATTTCTAAAGAAGATACACATACAGTATTTTAAAAATTAGGCTGGAAATAATATGGACACACAAAATATTTGTCTTCCTCCAACACACACCCCCTAAAAACTCCAATTCTCATCTTTCAATCTTTTATCCCACCCAACTGCCAATCAGAGAGTATTTATCAGCTAATAAACTGAACCTGAACAGATAGATACAGGAACTGGCATGCAAGCAAAGGAAAGCAACATGAGAGAAAACTGAGAGAGGCCAGAAATATAGTGATCTTTTTTACCATTTAGACTGGATTATGAGCTTGGGAGAACTTTGCATTTGAATTTGAGAAGGTTAAAAGTAGTCTTTTAAAGGAGTGGATATGCTTTAGGACACTTTACAAACATGGGAAATATTTTACTGTTCCCATGAGTCACAATTAAGGAATTAAAGGTGAAAAATCAAAATAATGGAAAGTAACAATTACTGCAGAATACAACTTAGAAGAGAGGGAATATGCCCAAGAAAGTAAGGATGTGGGCAAAACAAGGCACTGGGCATGAAAGTATCATTCTCCCATTTAAAGCTCGAATAGGATGCGGGCCTCTCCAGAAGGGAATATCCTGGCTGAACAGAGGCCAATGGCCTGGGGTGGGGTGGTGGTTCCCTGTGGAGGAGATAGTCTGAGAATATGTGAGAGGATCAGCAATCCAAGAACTAGATTCAGGCCTAGAATACCAGTGGTTAACAATTTCTCAGCCTAACGGCAGAATAACACACCTACACATACCTGATATCACTCAGAACTCAACAACCTCACATTAGTGAGAGGTTCCTAGATCAAAGGAAGACACTTTAAGGGAAGCGGTTTCACCACAAAACCCTTCATCTATTGGCCCATTCAACCGGCAGTTATCAAGGCCAACCCTGTACAAGGTACAGTTCAAAGGAAAAATAAAACCAAAGCCAAAAAGCATGGCCTCTACCCCCCCCCCCAAATTATGATCCAGTAAAAGGATATAACACAAAGAACATAGCTATCCAAAAAACACCACCACCACGAAGGAACAATCATAATGCTTTAAGGAAGTTTCAGTATTCTAACACAGTTAAAGAAAGGAAAGGTTACCCCAACAGAGTGAATTAGAAGGAATAGAGTTAAGAGTTTCTGAGAAGGTCTAAACAGTTGGGCTTGACTTCATTACATGAGATCGAAGGAGAGCAATACCTGAAGTGGCACAAGCAGAAGCGTATGAAGGGAAGAACAAAGAACAGCCGAGTAAAGCAGGTAGACGAACCCACCTGGACTTAGAGTACTGGCTGGAGAGTGAGGAGGGACCAGGCTGGAATCCCACCAGGCTGTCATGGACCTTCACTGCTGAGTGACAATTTTGGCTTTTATTTGCTAAACAGCAGGAAACCTCTAGGCTTTGACCTGATCACAGCTGGGTTGGGGCTATCTGATGAGGTACAGTCTGGGATTTAGAAAAGAGTGTGAGTCAGAAGAGAAGTTAGAAGTCCCCTACGGTAATCCAGAAGTGTGGTGGTGAATGCCTACACTAAGGTAATGGGAATAGATATGGGAAAGAAAAGGTTAATGGAAGTGATACCTGTTCCTTGAACATATGGAATGTTCTGATATTAATTAGCATATACACTGCCTAGAAAATAAATGCATACATGTCCACTGGAATTAGAAATGATTCCCAATTTTAGTATGGTAACTCTCAACATACCACTCTCAAATGCTTAAAACATTTCTCAATTGTTTCTTCTCAAAGAGAAAAGTCTTTCAATACTTTTTACCCTTTAAATTAAAATGAATCATCATTATCACCTGTCAGAGGTTCTCCCATAACTGCCATGCACAGGAAGGATCAAGGAACCAGTGCATATCGCAGAATGTCGAACACAGTCCCTGCAGTTAGTAAGCTTAAACGTGAAATTCATAGAGGTGTACAGCTGCTCTCACTTACAAAGCACCTCCTTTCTAAGTATAACCATACTTCAGCAAACAAGTGCTTCTAAAACTATCGTTCTCAAGTGCACACATATTACATGATGCCACAGCATAACTGTAAACTACACATAGTTCTCGACACCCACAGTGACGCTTCCTCATGAAAGAAACCACACAGATGCTGAAACACAACAGAGATTAAAATCTCTCCCCATCGTTTGAAGGAAACAGGAGGCAAGTCATCAGAGAAACTAAGCTAAGGCTCTCTGCAGGCCTTCCTGCTCTCAGTACCTATCCGAACACAGTGAACAACAGAATTTGTGGGGTTTTCTTCTATTTCCACAAGGCTTTGTGATCAGACAGCAGCAAACAAACTTCCAACTATCGGGCATTAGAGAATTCCAGGTTTTAAGCTGAAACTAAACCTGCCGATTATTTGTTTTAGTCACCTCATTCTAAGACTATGAAAAAGAAGGATTGAGGTCCTACAGCTGGTATGGCAAAGCGTAAGTTTATCTTTCCACTTTCCCCTTCACATTGTCTCTCATAAGCCTTCAATTCTAAATAATCATGTACTCAAATGGTGGGGTGTCAGCCCCAGTATCATATACTGGGTCACAGTCAAAGTAGAAAAACAAAAGACCAGCCATATGAGGTCTGTCCAGAAAAAGTCCAGCCACTGTTAATGTAATGATAACATTTTATGCGACATCAATGCAACCTGGCACCCATGAACAATGACAACTTCACTGTACTAGTCAGTGGAGGCGGTAGATGCCATTGAGTGAGCATGTGTACTGTGTGGCCATTGCTTTCAAAATGACTGAGTGAGTACAGCAAAAATCTGCATCAAATTTTCCATTAAGCTTGAACATTCCCCCATGGAAATTATTCAGATGATTTAGAAGGCTTTCAAGGACAATGCAATGAGTGCAGCACAAATAAAAGTGTGGCACAAATGCTTCAAAGATGGTCGAGAATCTTTTGAAACTGATCATGTTCTGGAAGGCTTGCAACAAGCAGAACACCTGAGAATGTTGAATGTGTAAGGGTCACAATCAGCAAAGGTCAGCAATTCACACTGCGAGAATTAGAAGCTAGCTGGGGATTCCAGAAACTACTGTGTCCGAGATTTTAATGCAGGATCTTGGCATGAGGCGTGTCCTTGCATAATTCATTCCACGGCTTTGGCTACCAGAGCAGAAGAAACATCATACTGCGGTTGGGAGAACTGTGTGAGGTTCCAAGATGCCTACTTTGAAGGGGATTGAGGTGTCATTATCCTATGTACAATGTTTCTTGTATCTTGTATCTTCTTCAGTAGGTGTCTATTCTTCATAGTACATGGCTGGATACTTTCTGGAGAGATCTTGTATATACACAGGGCAAGATTGCCTCAGCTTTGTTCCATCACAGAGATGGGTATTGTTTCCAAATTGTGCACCAGTCAAGATTCATGAAGCTTTATGTTTCACTATGGTATTATTGTCTACTTAGGAAGCTATCAAAAATAGGACGTTTTTTAAATCTCTGGAATACACAAAGTGTAGAAAAGATTTTAATCCATGCAGATTTGATTCGATTGAGTAGGAAAGTATCAATATTACTCT
Organism: Phyllostomus hastatus; assembly: GCF_019186645.2. NCBI lineage: Eukaryota > Metazoa > Chordata > Mammalia > Chiroptera > Phyllostomidae > Phyllostomus > Phyllostomus hastatus. The sequence goes on along the minus strand of NW_025333912.1, from coordinate 837,641 downwards.
ATTAATTAACCCAGATGCCTCTAAAATGGAGTTCATGATGAGAGGTTGCTTATTGATATATTAATCAATAATGTAAGCAAGAGCATGATTTTGGTTACCTTTAGGCATTTCAGGTCTGAATTATCTCTGATATACCTGTAGGACTCAAAATAGTAAGTCATTGAGAGACCCATAGGTTCTCAATCACCATAAAGTAACAAACACTTAATAATTCCCAATAACCCCAAGGAATTAGCCTCTGGTCAAAATGACAAACAGCCTACATTCAGTCTGTGTGTGTCATTTAGTGATTCTTGGTTGATATCAAGATCTCTCCACAGCTGGATTAATCATGATGCATGGTGAAGAAGCTTTATATTCTCTAGGATTACCATAGCAACCACTGCCCACTGCCCACCTAAGGCAGGTAAGGAGGTAACTCACAGGCAAAGGGCCTAATGTGAAGGAAGCAGCACTGGTCACTGTCATCTGAGTTATACCTTCTGGGCCATCTGACTATAGCCAAGCGGCTCAACTTCTCTGTGCCTAGTTTTCCTCTCCTACAAAATAAGGATAATAATATCTATATAACATTGTTCTAAAGGTTGAATTCAATGAGCATTGAATAAAGTGTGAAAGCCCTAGCAGTATCTAGCACATGGCAAAGTGCTATCACAAGAAGTCATATCCTCCTCTTCTTGCTACAGTACCTTAAACCCACAAATAGCTCACTCCCATGAATTAAAAGGTAAGTACTAACTGGAAAGGGCAACAAAATAAGCCATTATCAAAAAACTTCACTTCAACTGAAAGAAGTTTACCAAATCTTTAGCTGGTCACCAGGAGAATACTGAAGGACCTGGGAAGGTTTACGACAGGACATACCGTAAACTTTCACTACGTGGCTATATTGCTAATAAACAGCCTCAAGTGTATGCTCCAAGTCAAATGATCACTCAGTCAATCAACAGGATTTCTACAGACAGAAATCCATGTTCCTCCGTCATGTCCAACAACCAACCAGTTCAGAGCATTATAAACCTCAGGATTAGTTCGAGGCCAACAGCCTCTAGCCTTTAATAAAAACATCTTTCCTATGTACAGTGCCCATGTGTTCATCAGGATTCGCTCCAGTATGTGACAGACCCTGCTTAAATGAGATTGAGCAAAATGAAAATATACAGAGAGCATACTAAAGTACCTGTTATTAAGGGACTGAACACTCAGTCTGCAAGAAGTATGCTCTCTCCATGGTTAGACCCTCTCAATAGGCTTCGCTCTGGGCAGCAAGCCCGGCTATCAGAAGCTCCTGGGTTTCACATCTCAAACTACCCAAAAGAACCCACTCTTTCCCAATTCACTTGAAAATTTCAGGAGAAGGGCCGGCTTGAGTTAGATGCCCACTCCAGGCCAGTCTGCTGCAGCCCAGGTGAAAAAAAGGATGGGAGTAGCGAAGGAACAGGGTCATACAAGGAAGGAAGCAGCAACCACTGGAAGCGTGAGCCCCTCCCAAAGGAAACGCTCCACTGTTCTCAGAAGAAAAGCTGAGGGAGGGGCTGAATAGACAACAATGGCAATTTATAAGCAATTTTCATTTCAACAGTCAGCATGGTATGAAAACACTATTTTTGTTCATTTTGTAAAGGAGCCTTCACCAAACTTAACTATGAGCCGTAAATTTTATAGCTTATTCCAGTCAGGCAAACTATTGTGTCCCTGACCTTTTCAGCCCACCATTTCCACTACCTTCCCCACCCTAGGCTCTTAGCTGAAACACAATGAGCCTCCTAAGGAGCCCCGTCTAGAGCAGAGAATACATTCACAGTGACTGCAGAGCCACGCTTCTCTCGTCCAGAGCAGCCCTCGGCCTTACAATATTGCCTACCAAATACTGAGCAAATTCTGAAGTAGCAGATGAGGTGCAGGAGAAATATTTAAAATTTTAAAAAGTTATCTTATGTTAGCATTGGTAATTAATTCCTCCAGAAATGCCTATGCTGACTTTGATGTTTGCAGTATCAAAAGTATCTTAAGGCTCTGGCACTGGAGTTTAAATTATGGCTAATAATGAATCTTCCTCCTTCTTCCTTTCCTGAGTGAAATGACCTTTTTAATATTACTTCATATCTATAACCCTTACTGTTTAAATCCGCATGATCATGCAATACACAATCTTTGGAAAAACTCCCCACTCAGGCTCATGCTCGGAAAACAGTCTCTCAGAATGTTAGTCATATCTCACCTCCCTGCCTGAGTGACCAGAGGTCTCACTGGGTTCAGGTGCCAGGTGGGCTTCAATAGGCCCCCAGGGGCGAAAGTGCAGGATTGGTCTCCCACAAGGTCACGGGAGCGAGGGAAGGAGAACATCCAAAACAAAAGGATACCAGAAAAAGGAGACTGCACCAGCTGGAGAAGCAGACAGTGCATTCTGAGAGTCAGCTCAGCTGCTGCTTTCACAGCCCACTCTCAGTTCTCCACCATTAGCAGCTCAGCCTTTCCTGAGTTCCCCACCCATTACCCAACTCACATAAAGCATCCATGAAGATAAGAGACTTTGTCAATTATTTAAAGGGAGGCATAAAAGCAATTTACATGAAAGCAAACAGTTTCAAATTGAACACTGAACATCTTCCTCCTTAAATTATCTTCTGGCCATCCCACCATTGGATTATTTCCACAGGTCTCTTCACCCAGCTGTGCAGCATCCACAAGTTCTTCTGTCTTCTGTCCTTTCTCTGCTTACCTCCTTGGAGAGAGCTCAACAAACTCTCCTCTTTGTGGCACAGTCTTAACTTAACCCTTCTCTGCTACGTTGGATCTAGCTGCCAACATATTCTCCAGTTTTGCTGTATGCCCCTCAGTGAATTATTGAGGTATTTTCAAAAATAGAGTTTTCTTCTTTTAAGAAGAACTTGGGTGACAGCTGTTAAGCTATGGACTTATCTTCTAGCTCCCATTACCCAGGATGGAGGTAGAATCGTCAGTCCCAACATGGAGCTAACACGGAGAAATGAGTTTGTGTAGCTCTCCATTCCAGGGCACAAAGACACGGCAGCCTGGACTAGGGAGAGATTCCACGCATCTGGGTATCAAAATACAGCCTGGGAACAGTTCTCATCAGCTGCCCTGATCTCTCTATTCGTGAAACTGACTCTTCTTTCCAAAAACAAAGTCTGACTTTTGATTCATCAGAAGAGGTACTTACAGGCAGATGTTGATCACCTTTAAAGTCTCAGGTAAATCAGGCGTGATCACACATTCCACATGGCACCAAGCTAGCTTAGAGGAGCTCTTGCCCCTGAGCCCTCTCCCTGCTGTGGCCTGGCAGGCTCTGGCATGCACAGAAGCAGGGGACTCTCTGTGGAGTCAGGTTCAAAATCTGGTCTGATTCTGCTGAAACCAGTGATGACCTTGTCTCACAAAAAAAGGGTAAAAAGGCAGAAACATGTGACTAGAACCAAGGCAAGGCTCAGATCCTACTTGCTACCCTTTTGCCCTGGGTGACACAAGGAACGCTGCTCAACTTACTCCAAGACCCTCTGCCCTTCTGGATTCAGAGGACTCATTTGACCAGTTAACTACTTTCTGACAACCTAATGAAGACATAATGTTTAACCACAGGATATTTTATGTCCTCTATACAATGTGATCTAAATCCACGTCACCCATCAAAATGATAAATGAGCTTTGATATATAAAAGTGACTCGACTCATTCATTCATTGATTAATTCAACCATTATATATTGTCTACCACATGCTCACCAGCTTAAGCTCACAGGTTTAAGCCTCCAGAAATCTGGTTCATAACTATTCTTAAAAGACATCTCAGAGTTAATATGTCCAAACTAAAAAATGTTTTCATTTCTCCCCAAACATGTTTCTGCTCCAGTGTTCTTAGTTAATGGTGTCACCTTCCATTCAGTTGAAAAGTGACTTTGGAATAATATTTGCATCTGCACCCTCTCTCATCTCTCATCTCCACTCTATCAGCAAGTCCCTTCTGTTCTACCTCCCTCAAATCCCATCCACCATCCTGCCTCCTATTTCTCACCACCAACACCACCTAAACTAATCCAACATCACTTTTAACGTGGACAGCTGTAATATTTTCTAACTGCTCTCCCTATTCACTATTAACTACCTTACAAACTCCATCCTAGCAGACAGAAACCAAAAGCAATTATATCCTCTATTGTCCAATGCCTCCCCATCATACTTGAAACAAAATCTTAACTTTGCACAGCTGCAAAGGTCCTGTATCCATCATTCTCAGTCTTGACTGCTCATCAGAATCAGCCAAGGGGCTTTTTTAGCATTCCTAAGTGCCCCCCAGATTAATTAAATCAGATCCCAGGTGAGGTCTGGCATTGGTTTATGTTGTGTGCTTTCGAAGTAGAGAACCTCTGCTTGCCATGGCCTGCCCTCTGCCCCTCTTCCTCTCCAGTTTCATCTGCTGCCCTTGTCCCTTCCATTCATTACACAGCAGCCTCACTGGCCTCTCTGCTCTCGTCACACCACAGTTTCTCTGCCTTCCCTGCAAAGCTCTTCTTCATTCTCACCCTCCACCCCGCCCCAGCTCTGCCACTGATCATCTTCACTTCATTGGTTCCTTCTCATCATTCAGGTCTCTACGCAAACACCACTGCTTTGGAGAGGCTTTCTGGGACCTCCTTGTATCTTATGCCAGTGGTTTTTTAAGTGTTTCTCTAGGGCAGCAGCAGCAGACAACTTGTTAAAAATGTAAATTTATAGGCTCCACATCAGGTCCCTACTGAATCAGAAGCTCTCTGGGAGGAGCCCCACAATCTGTGTCTTATTAAGTCCTATAGGTGATTCCATTGAACACTAAAGTTGAGAGACACTATTATGTGTGTGTGTATGTAATTATATATGTATGTAATGTTACATGTAATTATATATGTAATGTGTGCACTTATGTATATATTTATCTGACTATCCATATCCCTCTATTCTTTATTACTTTTTTTAATTTTCTTCTTCATAGCAGCCATTTGAAATTCTTATTTTTTAATTCTTATTTTGTTAATTGTCCCTACTCTCCTCAAATTTGGTTCCATGGAAACGTACGTCCACTCCTACATGCCCAATCATTAGAACAGTACCTGACATACAGTAAGCACTCAATAAATATCCACTGAATAAATGAACCCACAAATGGACCAATCTAGTCCCATCCTCCCCCAGAAGCTCTAAGGGTTTGTTTGGTTTTCCTCTAGAAACAGAGCCCCTGAGAAAGATGTGAACCGGGTCTACAGAAGATGGTCTCAGAAAACAATGCGAAAGTTTCACTGGCAAGCAGAATGGCCACACCCCAGACAACTCTGGCTCTTTCAGAGAGAGACTTGTTAAATGTTGACCACAATGGCATTCTACACAGCAGAAAGAAAGAAGGAGCTCCCACCCTTTGCAACAGCATGGATACAACTGGAAAGCATTATGCTAAGCGAAATAAGCCAGGCAGTGAAAGACAAATACCATATGATCTCACGTTTAATAGAAACCTAAACAACAAGACAAAGAAACAAGCAAAATATAACCAAAGACACTGAAATAGAAACAGACTGACAGAGTTCAGAGGGGAGAGGAAAGGGAATTTCAGGGGAAATTCAGGGGAAAAAGGGGAAGGGTTTACAGGAATAAGTATAAAGGGCACATGGATAAAAACTAGGGGCGGGTGGAAATGGGAGGGAGGAGGGAAGGGCTGGGTGGGTGGGTTGGGATGGCAGTAAAAGATAGAAAATTGTCCTGGCTGGTGTAGCTCAGTGGATTGAGCACAGCCTGTAAACCAAAGTGTCGCAGGTTCAATTCCCAGTCAGGGCACATGCCTGGGTTGCAGGCCATGACCCCCAGCAACCGCACATTGATGTTTCTCTCTCTCTCTCTCTCCCTTCCCTCTCTAAAAATAAATAAAATCTTTTTTTAAAAAGATAGAAAATTGTACTGTGACAACAATTAAAATAAAATAAAATGTTGATCAGGATCAGCTCATTTGAATATGAAGTAATTGCTACCTGTGACTAATGCATAGCTGGAAGGCACCATTAAATTTCCAGTAACCTGCCAGAGCATTTTTTCCAGGACAACAAAACTGCAGGAGAAGAGCACTCAAAGGGGTATCTTGAAAGCAGAGATAAGGAAGAAGCTGCCTACTGAGGTCAGAGGCCAAGATAATTGTACCCTCAAAAGATATTCTCCCTAGACTGGGGACTCTGGAAATTCACATGCGTGTCTCTCCCCACCCTCCACCCCCACCACCATTTCCAATAAATGAACAATATCTCTGACTTGATTTAAATGTCTTTAAATTTTAGTGAAGACCTTTGAATGTCATTACATGCCATGTGTACTTTCTTTCTGCAGTTTTCTTTTAGGTTGTTTGTCACTTTCCAATTGATTGGCAATTACACTTATTCTTGTCCATCATCTGTGCTGTCAGAATCTGTCCCAGTTTCTCTTTCACTCTCAACTTTGTTTTGACGAGTACTCCCTCAGTCAGAAGTTAACATTTTATTTTGTCAAATGTAGCAATCTTTTACTTTAAGGTTTTTTATTTTAATATCAATAAATAGAAAGCTTCCTCTACTCCGAATACATTAAATAGTCTCCACATCTCCTACCAGTACTTCTAGGGCTCTTTTTTTTTTCCTTTTAGGTTTAAATCTTTGATCCATCTGGCATTCATTTTGGTGTAAAGGTTGCAGAGAGGTTCTAATTTTTTTTCCAAATAATAAGTTCATTTGGGAAACACTGTAACCTCAGCGTTTAGCAAACTAAAATTGCACATGGTTGACACTCAATTCATTTCTGTTAAATTAAATTATCAGAAGGGTGATAAAGCCATAAAATAGCTATGGGTCACAGACAACAGCACATTCCAATAAAATGTGTGTTTATGTATGACTTTAATGTGATACTTATGTATATTTTAATAAGTAGACAGGTAGTAAGCAGTACCAATTTGGTTCTCACTAGTGCCAACAACAGAAGCAATAATAATTACTATTTAGGGAGCCCTTACGCTTCTCACACTGTAAGTGCTTAAACATATTAACTCAGTCCTCATAACAAGCCTATGAGGAGCTTCTACTCAATCTTAATTTTAAAGATGAACATATAGAGCTACTGGGAGATGAAGACACTTGTTCAAGGTCCCATGACTAGCAATCAGCAGAGTCTCACTCTGGGACACAGGCACTGAGAATCCTACTCCTTAACCACTGCTACCTTGTCTTGAAAAGCATTACTGATCATGGAATAAAAAGAGCAATAGGCTGTATTTGCTATTAACATAAAAAGTGTACACATTTTATTGAGACATTCTATAATTCTACTTTGATAACTGAATAAATATGCCCTCATCCCAACCTTCCCCAACAAAATACCTATCTCAGAGCTCAGTAATACCTATCTGTGGCTATACTATCTATTAGGGGAACTATGAGGATTGAGTACAAAGTAACTGAAAACTTGGTAGCTCTCTCTAACCCACATTCCTTCACATCTTTTCAGTTCAAAATCCTCCCGTTCACAGCTCTGGTTTTCAAGCGTGCCCTGATCTGGAATGGGTACACTACAGAACTACACTGAATAACTTGGTCTATGTAGCAAAGTGAAAAAATTACTTCTCAGCGTCTTATACTATAAAATATATTTTTAAAAATTTAGACAAGGTTATTCAAAATACTATTAACAACAGGGATCATATTATAACTCTAGATGTTGTTTGGAAAAATAACTAGAACTTTCATTTTCGTGATGGCAAAGTAAAGACATGATCACTCCTTTCTTCTCTCAAAATTCTAAAACCCAGAAAACAAAAAAACAAACTGCAGCTTCAATGAAATGAAGAGGTGACTGTCATCCAACATTCGAAAATGCAAAGCAGATGGAGGAAACATTTTAGCAGAGGAAAGAAAAACCAAGCCAATGACTACAAGAAGCAAGCCAATTTGCCCCCTGGACATGCTTAGGAAATGGAGACACTGGGTACTTTGGAAGATGAAATAAGAGCAGTAACTAAAATCAAGAGGTTTTAAACACAATCATTGGTGGGTTTCATGAGGCTTGTACCAGCAACAGTCAGCTGGGCAGTGGCCTCACATTGGTAGCTTGAAATCAACCTCAGCAGGAGTACTACAGAAACTGACAAAGCGCTACATATCAGAGTTTTGTTTTGTTTTGATTTTTCAAGAGAGCTAGTTGTTAAACATTTATCAGCATACTATAGTTGCTAAGTCCTAACCCTCACTACCCACTAAAAATTGGAGATTTAGTCTCCGGAGAAAGTGTACCATGGGGGTTTCAGGCTCAGCAGGTGCAGCAGAAACAAAAGAGAGTGAATAAGAGGTATGGTGCTGAAAACAGGGATAATATGTGGAAATCTGTGTATTGATCACTGACTTTCTTCAACCCCAGGACATTGGGCTTCAGATTACACTGTCCTAGCAGAAGACTTAGATTTCTTCTCTGGTGAAATTAAACTGCCCAAGAGAAAAGATTAATGTATAGAAATATTGTGGGGGGAGGGCGGTCATCAGTGAAAATTCTAGTGAACCTGTCTGATCACCCTACAGTGATTAGTCCACCCATACATGCAAAGTCTACGCTCATCCCATCAATAGCTCAGCTGGTATAGCGGAGGACTATAGTTGATTTCCATACATGCAGTGTCTAAAAAATTCATTTCCCAAGCACTATTTCTCAAGAAGCCACTAGAGGATATGCCCCACCAAGACAAAGGAATAGACCAAGAAAGAAGAGGCTGTGAATTTAGGAAATAAGTACGGGCATTCCCAGAGTTAGGGCTGTGCCTTGGTCCTAGTGAGCGCAGCACACACTGGGGCAGGAGGCAGAGGCTCCGAGAAGCAGCAATGAAAAAGGACTGGGGAACTGTCTGGGTGCTTGGCATGGGGCACGTGTGCTGAGAGAGATTTTACAAAACTGTCAGAGGGTGCTGGAGGACACAGCCCTCAAACAGAATTAAACAAAGGGGAAAATGAGGCCGTTACTCATTCCTGGGAAAAATGACAACCACAAAAACAAGAAATGCAGTTACACAGTAAGTTAATGGTAGAAAACACTGACACAGTCATAACAAGATATTGGGAAAAGATGTGACCAAAAATTTAAAAATAGTAAACTACATAGAGAGAAAGTAAAATTTTTGACTTTGCAATATAGACCAAATTATTCAGTGCAGCTTTCTGATATACACATTTCAGATTGGAGCATACTCAGAAATCACAGCAGTTCATTTTAGATTTTGAACTTAAAGGAAGAGGAAGTATAAGTACATAAAGATCTAATATACTCTAATAGGAAGTAAACTGAATAATCAAGAAGTATACTATTTTCAAATAATAACATAAATATTAGAACAAATAGTTAAAAACACTGAAATAGTTCTTCTGCATTAAACAGAAGAGACAATACCAATGATAGCAGCACCTAGAACAGTTGGCACATGGTAATTATGTAATATATATTAATTGAATCTATAAAAAAGAAATGGTTCTCATAGTAGGTAGAACAAGGCACTGAGAGGGGAAAGAAAAGAATATTGGGTTTTTTTGTATGCTTCTAGAAGTAGCTGACAATCATCTTCATGGAATGCTTTCATCATGATATTTTAATTTAAATAAAAGTTTGTAAGTTATGGGCAACTCTAGAAAATATGGAATTTTCTGGTATTCTAGTAATAAATGGATTTCCACATTATAGCAACAGAAAAGCTTTCCAAATTAGGTGAGGTCTGGTTAAGCCACCTTGCAATAAATTATCCGAGTATTCCTCATTGGGTACCGTAATCACAGCCTCACTTCATTATGGACCATTTGACAAGAGAACCTGTGATGAGCGTATCACCAGAAAATCAGGACAGATTATCTTCTCACCTCATCTTCTGGGGGACGCCAGAATCTTTACTGGGGCACCACACTTACTCATCAAATGTTCATAATAGATAAAATCCATGTGTCCTTTGTATATGTGTCATTTTATTTTCTAAAGAAGAAGAAGAAAAGCCTTTTCTTTTCATCATTCTCCTCATACTTTTTATTTCGTGCTTTGAAACACCAGTCTAGCTGCTAGGAAAGAAAATGGATTTCATAATTACAGAAAATTACTGAGGGGGCAGGTTTAAAGTGGAAAGAATCAGAGCCATCAAACTTACTGGTGAGGAAGAAATAGATTCTTTCTGGAATCTTGGTGGGGGAAAGACTCAGAAATTCAATTGTAGCACAGTGATAGAGGGAAGAGTTTTCCAAGTAGAAGAAATCTGTGTTGTTCAAAGACTAAGAAAAGAGGCAATTTAAAAAGGGGGTGGGGTGGAGAACAGTTAGGTGGTGGTGACATGAAGGGAACTCAAGGTGGGAAATGGATGAACTAAAAAGCAAAAGTGGAGTTTACTCTCTGGCCAGCACCCCTTTCCTGTAAATTCAAAGAAAGATGATAGTTATCTAGAAACAGGCTTCTGAGGTAAACAAAAAGAAATATTAAGGCTATTTCCTGGATGGTAAAAGAAAAGACCCAGTCATTTTCTAGGGGATAAGTTAGGACTGGGAACTTACGATCACGGATGGAGCTGAGAAGAGTCCTTCTCCAAGAGGGGATCAGCAGGAGTACCAGGCAGAGGCTGGCCTCACCACGCAACGCCCAGGGAAGGGGCCAAACAGAAAGATTCCCCTGGCTGCATCTGCAGAAATTCTAACCCAGTTGGTCCTGGGTGATACTGGGGCTCAATTTTTAACAGGCTCCCCAGAAGATCTGTATCAGTAACTAAGTTCGGAAGCCACTAGATACAGATTCCTGAGATACAAATTTTTTAAAATTCCAAACAGTATTAAAGGCACCAGTGAGGCCACAACATAAAAGTTTGTAAGGATACATATCTGCGAGGCTTTATTTTCTCCCAACAGCCGCAGGAAAGAGGAAATAACATCATGAAGGCTAAGGAGCCACACGGTAACTGGGTATCACAGCAGAATTAAATTGCTGACCAAATCTCACCCTCTGGGGCCATGGTAAAATGATTCAAACCAAATACAAAACCTTATTTCTTTTATTTAATCAATTCTTTTTTTATTCAATACACTTTAAAATTTTTATCATGAAATCGGTAAACAAGATTATGTACATTTCAGGTGAACACCATTATCATTTGGTATTTGTATATACTGCATAGTGTGCACCACTGTAGGTCTAGGCATCACCCAACACCTTACAATCCACGTTTAACCAAAAGTAGCCCGCTGCCTTCCCTGAGGATACATCACCTCCGTCCACTGGGGCACTTGTGTCCCATTTCAGCCTCTAGGATGAATACAATGAAAACACATCATTTGTTCCTTCCTTTGGGCACTTTGTTAGGGAACTTCTAGTGCTGCATTCTTGGGTGCTTTTAAATAAGATGTCTAAACTTGGTGATGTATTTAAACTGGACCAATCTGGGCCCTTGGAATTCTTGTATGGCTTTCAGCAAGACATGGGAACCTCACAAATTTAGAAAATGATTACCTAATGGAGAGATGTAATCATTGTCTGTTTTAAAAGTTACAAGCTCACATACTCAAATCTCTGTCAGAAATCAACAGAGAAAATAGACAGGTAAAATCAGCTATTCTCCTCAAAATGCATACTTATCTCGTTTAAGTGATGCTTTTCTGATCTTAAGTACTGCTTCTAAATCACGTTGATTAAAGCTACCTAATTCAGACAAAATAGAAGCCATAGTATTTAAAGATAACTTGCTAAAAATGAAACAGAAAATACTATTAAGGCACAACGGAGAGACAGTGTGCCGTGTGTGACACAGCACAGTGGAAATGGCCTTTTGTCACTGAAACAAGAATGCTGTTTCCTCACCCAAGTGTGGCGTTTGTTTTCAGCCCAGAGAGTGAAGAAATGTACACATAATCAGTTTAAGCACATTACAATGCCAGCTGATCCACGGCTTTATAAAATAATCTCTGACACAATACTACATTCTGGGAGGCAGCCAGCTGTTGTCAAAACTTAATGAAAAATGCCAGATAAGCAGCTTTACTTCAAAACACAGAAATTGGCCTGGTTAAATCAATGAAATTCTATCATATTTTTATATCATCTGGAAAGGAAAATCTAGCCTCCTTCTCAAAGCCGAAAAACATCCTTCTTTAATCAAGAAATTTCCTCACTGAAAGTTATGACACTTTCGTGAACTGAATCATTAAAGTGTCAGTTACTTCATTTGCTTTCTGAGTGATGTGCCCAAGTTCCTTTCATTTATTTTCATTAAGCCAAAAAAAAAAATGGTCAATCTCATGAAAAATAATATCACCAAACCCACACTCGACATTTGAAACTATACAACCTTAGAAGAATTATTCTATTTTATTGGATATACATCTTTCATAAAAGGAGCAGTATTTCTTACAACAAAGAAAAAAGTTAGAAAAAGATAAGAAACATGCTTCCATGTATAGAGTTTAAGAAACACATCGCAGGACAGTGGTGTTCAACCCCAGCTAACATGTAGGTCACCTGTGAGCCACTGGAAAAGAACACCCCATCCCACCCAGATCAAGTGAAACTTGGGAGGGCGATGCCTAAGTATTAGTGTCTGTGGCCTTTTTTAAGATACCCAGGTGCTTCTAATGCACCAGGTTTGGAAATCCTACTGAGGACACTGACTCTCAAGTTTGCCTGCACACGGGAATCTCTTGGCAAGTCGGGGTTGGGGGGCAGGTTAAAACCACTGATTCTTTGGTCCTGGTGTGGGCTGAATTGTGTTCCCCCAAATTCACATGTTGAAATCCTACACCTAGTACCTCAGAATGTGACTCCATTTGGAGATGGGTTCTTTAAAGAGGTAAAATGAGGTCACTAGGGTGGGCCCTAACACTTATAAGAACAGGAGTCCTTACGAGAAGAGGAGATTAGGACACAGACAGGTACAGAGGGAAGCTCCTGTGAAGAAACGGGGAGGGCAGAGCTGCCCTCTGCAAGCGCAGGAGAGAGGCCTCAGGAGAATCAACCCCACGGACACCTTGATCTTGGATTCCCAGCCTCCAGAACTATGAGGAAATCAATAAATATTCACAAGCCACCCAGACCTTGGTACTTTGTTTTGGCAGCCCTGACAAACCAGTAACACAGGCCCCCTCCCCAGAATCCAGACTTCGCAGCATAGATGCAGCTGGGGATCAGGGCAGTCTCATGGCTCCTCGGGTGGTTTTAATGTGCAACTGGGATTAGGAGCCGCTGCTTTCGGAAGCCTGACATCAGACTCCGCCTGTTTTATACTTGATGTTAACTGGAGAGAGTGCTTTGTAATGTCTCCCTACCAAAGCTATTAAATGGATATAACCAAAAAATTGAATAGGCAGGTTTTTATTTTATTTTATTGAGGACTTTGCTCTACTCTGATAAGGATTCCCACATGAGGCTTAGAGACCCGAAGCCACAGCCTTAGTTCTTTTTCCCATCTTGCAAGATGATGGTGAAAAAAACTGAGAAGCTGGATACTGAGGAGAAGAAACATGAAGCCAAGAAGGCTGATGCTCGTGGCGAGGCTGAGAAGGGTCACCTCAAGGCTGAGACGCCTATGAGGGGGAAGCCCCATTGCAGCCGAAACCCTGTCCTCGTCAGAGGAATTGGCAGGTATTCCCAGCCAGCTATCTATTCCAGAAAGATCACGTACAAAAGGAAGTACTCAGCAGCTAAATCCAGGATTGAAGAGAAAAACAAGGAGAACGTTCTTGCTACTGCCACGAAACCAGTTGGTGGTGACAAGAATGGTGGTACCCAAGGAGTTAAACTTCACAAAATGCCTAGATTCTACCGTACCGAAGATGTGCCTCAAAAGCTGCTGAGCCACGGCAAAAAACCCTTCAGTTAGCATGTGAGACACTGTGGGCCACACCACTCCCAGGACCATTCTGATCAGCCTCCTGGGTGCCACAGAAGCAAGAGGGTGGTGTTCCTGAAGCAGCCGAGCAGTGGCTTGCTACTTGTGACTGAACCTCTGGCCCTTAATCGAGTTCCTCTGCATAGAAACACCATAAATTCCTCATCGCCACCTCTACCAAAATTGGTATCAGTGGTGTGAAAACCCCCAAGCATCTCTCTAGATGCTTACTTCAAGAAGAAGCTGCTCAAGCCCAGACACAAGGAGGAGGAGATCTTTGACATCAAGAAGGAGAAACACGAGATTACAGAGCAGCACAAGGTTGATCAGAAAGCCTGGACTTGCAAAGTCTGCCAAAATTCAAAGCTGCTCCTCAGCTCCAAGGCTACCTCTGCTCTGTGTCTGCACTCACAAATGGGCTTGATCCTCACAAAATAAAGTTCCAAATTTCTTTTGAAAAAATCTAAATACCTATTTCAAAAAAAAAAAATTCCCACAAGAAATAGTGCCCGTGACCCTCTGTATCATCTTAGCTCCCACCCCCATCAATGGAAGGCTTTCTTTTTCCTTATGCTAGTGACTGTATTTGTGTCTTATCATTATCAAGTATAGTTTTCAAATGTTCTCCTTTCTATTCATCTCTTCAAAATATGGATTTTAATAGATTTAATGTTCATTTGGAGTGCAATAACTGTTTTATCCCTTTTTACCTATATGTGATGTTATAGCTTCTGAGTCACACAAACCTCAGATCCAATCAGCTCTACCACCAAATAGTGGTGTGACCTTCAGGAAGTTACATAAATTCTCCAAGCTCCTAAGCAGTCCCCTAAGAGGACTAGGTGTATGTTCCCTGGGCCTTTCTCTCCCATCTGCTGACAGGAGACGATAAACATGAAGTTCAGGGCTCAAAATAGAAACCATGTTTTGAAGACAGAACAGCCCGAGACCTCCTGCCCAGCTGAGACTTTACCTGAGAGAGATTTAGATGCCTATCCCATCTCAAACACTCTACCTGAGACACACACGACAGCAGTGCAACTTGTATCGCATTCTAACCGCTGTGTGAGAAGAGTGTGAAGAAAGAAAAACGTGGAGGTCACAAGATCAGTCAGGAGGTTACTGCAGCCGTCCGAGCACAGTGGCTTGGGCTGACACAGTGGCCATGGAGGTGAAGTTGGTTGGATAAAGGTACGCTTTGCAAGCCAATCAATATGACTTGATGATACCTTAAATATAGAGGGAGGTGTCCAAGATGGATCCCGAAGTTCTAAGAAGATAAAAACACTTACTTACTTATGAAGACTAGAAGAGAAGCACAGTTCTAGAGGAAGATCAAGAAATTTAAACATGTAAAACTTGAGATGTGACATGAAACTGTCACATCTGGGTTGAAAGTATGAGTCTAAAGTTCAGGCAGGTCTGTTCCAGGGG
The DNA here is from genome assembly GCF_019186645.2 of Phyllostomus hastatus. Lineage (NCBI taxonomy): Eukaryota > Metazoa > Chordata > Mammalia > Chiroptera > Phyllostomidae > Phyllostomus > Phyllostomus hastatus. The sequence continues at coordinate 822,321 of NW_025333912.1, read as the reverse complement.
TAATTTGGGACTGACTGCCCTTTTCATCACCAGGCTCAGAATCATTGCCCAACCGACCCATCCCACGTGCTAAGTACAAAGGAGCACAGCCATCCAAATGCCATCTTAAATACTTAGGGAACAGTCTGAGTCCCAAGTCAGCCATTCCTCTTCATGGAAAAATCATAATCATTTTTTTCCTTTGGTTTTGTTTTATAGCCTTTTCTCTTCGGGACCAATTGACTTCAAGTTTCTTTCATCCTATTATCAAATACCTGATTAATTTCTATTTAATCTTTCATTGTAACTGTGTGTAGTTTGGGTTGGTTTTCAAAATTCTGTGTCTAAAGTTTATCTCCCAAATGTCTTTGTCCAAAGAATAGCTGCAAACACTTAGAGGCCGGTATGGCAGAGAACATCACAGGGCACTTGGTGACCACGATCTACAGACATAGCTGGTGAGAGAACTGTGATGAGGAAACAGGCTTCATAAAACTTCATCCAGAGGTCAGAATTTGAACTTAGGCCTCTCTTATCTGAAAGCACTCGTTCAAATATTATCAATCATCTTAATAGTGCTGTTGAGTGGAAGAGAAAAAGAGAAGGAGAAAACTCCTGATTTGATTGATATGATTATGTGAAAGGCCTTGTGGATGTGGGTATGCTGTCTTCACAAGGTCAAAAGCATGAACACTAATTTCCTTCTCAGCTCTAATGAACACTCCCCCCTACAGTTGCACATTAATAAACCTCCATGAAGTCACTGAAAGTGGGTTCAGGATCCATTAGACATTTTATTATAGTATCCCCTCCTCACTCTACTTTTAAAAGAGCTGAAGAAAAAAAAAAAACCCTTGGAAGATAGCTTCCTGTCCATTTACAGCCTACAAGGCATCCTAACAAAAACCCATTTGTTGGCAAACCAAACCATTTTTCCTGAGATAAGAGAAGGATCCACATTCATTTTAAAGTATTCAATACTCATCTTGTAACTATGACTGCTAATATTGAATGACAATTGCCATAAACTCTGATTGGCTGCATTGCATGAACCAAAATGCTCTCACATTTGCCTTATAGATTTCTGGGAGCATCTCACAGCACATATATCTTCCATTATAACCATTTTTAACCCAGCTTACTCTTCCAGGAAGTTTATTTTAGGCTCAGAAATTTAAATACTATATGCAAAAAAAGCACAAAGACTTATAAAATCATTATATAATGCAAGCATAGTTAAGGACAATATTTTTAAAAAAATAAAAAAACTGTGACTATCAGGAACCTACCTCCCAGTCCGGCCCAAGATACATCTTGATCTTAAGTCACTCAACAGGCCCAGTCCATTAACTTCCATCAGGCATTATCCATAATGACAATGAAATGAAACAAATGACTGCTTCACCAGTTACCATCATTTTGCACAAACATCACAGCTTTTTCCTCACCAGTCTTTCTAAAGATTTGCCATTAATCTTTTTATTTTCCTTTCTAGCAGCTATGAAGAAATTAGTATACGGAAATGACACAAACATCAGATGAGAGGCAGAAATAAAAAGAGAAGAAGAGGGCAACTTAGATAATTCTCCGACTAGATAATGAGCTCCTAAATATTTAGGAATCAGCTAAGAATTGTTACTCACTCACTGAAATTTTTAAAAGTTCTCTTTCCAGAACCTTAATCGAGGACAAGCTTTTTAAAAAGCAGTAAGCCAGGAACTGCTTCACTCACATATGCTTTGTTTCTAGGATCAGATACTTTTAAATATTTTCTTTATTAATGTTTTGCTTTTTATACATTAACCCTAAGTCTCACCAAAGAAGGAGAAAACCAGCAGCCCTAAACTAATCAAGGTGCCTTCCCTAGTAGATGTGATCTCCCTTTCCTTTTAACATTCACAGCAAAGTGCTTAAAATTATGTCTTCTGTTTCTTCACCATTCTGAACCCCATCTTCACCCAAGTCCACAGCCCACGTTTCACTTTGAATTCCTGTGATGCCAGAAATAGTGTCTTATTCATTTTAAGTGACTAAGGAATAGCTCTTAAGCTAAATTAAAAACACCTTTCTACACAACACACACAAATACTGAGTTATCAAGAAAGCATAAATGCCTAGAAATGGGGAATAAGTTGTCCAATGCGGTAGAGAGATGTCCTAGGACATCAATTCCTAGACTATCAAAGGCTGAAGAAAATACCCAGGTTCTAGCACAACCTCCCCCACAGGATCAGAGGGCTGCATGCAACTAGCCCTATCTTCCCAGGGGGCAACTCTGTGGAACGGGCAACCATCAGAGGGCCCTGCAATCAGCGTGAGTAGTAATGGCTGCACAGAGACCGTGTGGGAAGAATCACAGAAACCTAAAACAGAGACACTGGTATTTTTTTGGGTCCTTTGGTCACACCATGTCTTACTTATTTGCTATTCAGGAGAATTGGTTCTAAAATAGGCCATGCCTGATTCATGAATGATATTTGATAGTCTGGCCCGAAACAAAATTGGGAATACATATGTAAAGTGTGTAAAATAATCACAGCCCTCCAGTTTTAATAACCTCACCCAACTCCTTTAGCCTCTCCATTTCCCCTTTCATGTTCAGCTGATTTTGTAGTAATGAAAACATTCAAGGAAAAAAAAAGGTTCTCTTATACCTTTATCCTGCACACTAACTTTAAACCTGGGAATAAAGGGCTGTGTCCTGTGGAAAAAAGATCATTGGTGGCTGAGTTGGTTGGTTAGTTTACTGGTAGATCAGTTAGTTGGACGAGGGCAAGAGGTCTGTTCTAATGCCTGGGAAATTACACTCATAAACGCTCTCTCTAAATAGGGAGACAGAAACCCAACTAAGACTGTTCATGTGAAGGTACTGGCAGCTTCTGCCAGGGAAAGAAGGTACTTTCCCTTCTGCCAGGGAAAAGAACCGGTACAATGTGGATGGAGAAATGTCACTTAATTGAGGACCAGCTAGTGTAGTCTGCCTTGTAAGTTGTTGTTTCCCACTGCAGAGGCCCCTGCCATAATCCTAGTTCAAGTCAATGGGTTTATTCTCTAAAAAAAAAAAGACTTGAAATGTCCTCAAAGTACTATAAATTATAGCAACAATTCTAGACCACTGCTCTAAGGTGAGCCAGGCAACAAGAAAATGTAGATGAACATGACTTCCACCAGCCAGATCTAAACACTCTTAGAGGGAGAAGATGGCCCGGCTTGGCTGCTGGCCGTGGACACCGCATAGTCTCTGTCCTCCCTCCTGAGACACCTCCCACTTCCCTTTCTCTGTCAAAGTGGTCCTTATTTTTCTTCCAGCCAGGACCCACCCATGTGAAATTTCAGAAAGCAAGCATAAAATGTGGCTTGGCCCAAACCCCTGCTTACCTTCCCGGCCAGCCTCCAGCCAACCCACTCATCCGTGACTCTGCTGTCGACAGCCCCTGCTCACTCAGAGCTTCGATACAAAGAAGGCAGGATTATCATAAAGAGCAACTTTCTACATCAATCATTCAGAAGACTATCTTTACAGGAAAGGAGATAATAGAAGATACAATAAATCTAATTCGGATAGAAAGAAAAATTTTGACAGCCCAGTCTCCTCCTTATGTAAAAACTGTAAAACAGAAATGCCATTTTTTAAAAATTGCAAACATGCCCCTCAAGATGCGCCCTGGCCATGGCAACCTGGTTCCCTGACAGCTGAGGAGGCAGATTACCTGGACCCTTCAACATCCGTGACATATAGCCCCTCAGGCCTAACCACTGGTAAAAGTGGCTGCTTGATACAAGTCAACAGACTAGAGCTGTATGAATGTATATCACGTTTCCTAAATTTACAAGGAAATTAGAAGTGTCAAAGAATAAAGCATAGTAAAAAAATAATGAAGTCTCTTTACACAGTAAACTATTGAGAAGGAAAATAAAAGACCCAGTTATCTCATTTTAACCCCTTAATTTCACATATGCAAAGTCATCAAATATAAAAGAATCCAAACATCTTTCTCTCAAGACACTGCACTGAATAGCTTGACTGCAAAGCATCTGAGGTTGAGTTTGGTCCTGTCACTGGCATGTGTTCCATGTAGCGAAGAAGAGTTCTGTAGAAGTAGTGTTTCTAACGACCAAAATTATACGGTATTTTGAAGCAATGTAGTAATTGAAGATTCTGCTGGACTGATATGTTCAAAAACATCTCTTTACAATGGGAGGTTGGGATATGTGGTGAGTCTTATACGCTAAAGGCCACTATCGTCTCTTATAAAAGCATGTTCTGCTTGAAAGAACCCAAATGGCACATATTCCATTTTAAACCACTTCAATAACTTTCAGATTGTTTATATTCATGCAGAGCAGTGGTAATGGATCTTTCTTTACTTAGAAGTTCCAGGACTAGTAGTCATTTGCACAAATTACTGCACACTCTTCCATGCAGATTCACTCCATGGGGATGACTTTTTCTTTCTCATTCAGTGAGATATTTTTCTCTCACAGGAGAAAAAAATGACGACAGAACAACTTTAGGTAATGTTTGATTCAATAAATGGACTGATATTAAGTATACTGTTTTCTCTTTCCCCACTGTGGTACAACCTCACACTGATAGAGAAAGGATGAGAGACAATGCAAGGCCAAGAATGACAAAGATGGAAGTGACACCATGCAAGTCTCCTGTATCACTCACTCTGCTGGCTACCTAGCACTGTTTTTACTTTTTTACATGGTTATTCATGAGAATTCACACCTGTCCCAAGTCCAAATGTAGAGCTTTCCTGTCCTCTATCTTAAAATCAAAATATATAAAATTCCCAGTTTCCAATTATTCCTACAAAATGTCATATAATCACTCACACGCCTTCCACCTCCTGAAACTTCTGAAAGCTGATAGAGGAGGAGAAGGAATTTTTGCTGAGGATACCAGTGAATCTCTGTGAGTCACAGAAATGGACCAGGCCACTCCTGCTGCTCTGCTAACAATAGAGCTGTAGCCAGGTCGAAGTGAAGAGTGGAGCCTTCCTGGCCACCCAAGAGAAGAGGGGAAGCATCTTCATTCACCACTAAAGGAACATACTGCCTCGTCACCTAGAAGGTGGAGCTGTTTCCACCTAAAGTGTTTATAAGACCAATAATATAAAGGTATAAAACCAAAAGCAGGGGAGAGCTGTGTATACTAAATGTCACTGTGGCACCAACAAGCTAGAAAATTGCTGACCTCGAAACTTAATGTATTCATTAACATAACTGAAAAACTAACAATTCAGCTGAAACATACATTAGCTATTATAGGATCTCCTTTAGTTATTTTAAACATGCCCATGCTAAAATATTCTCATTCTAGAAAAGTTAATGTTAAGGAAAAGTATTTTAAAAATCACTGAAGGGAAAAAATACTATTGAAACATATTAAGACAGTAATTATTGCCATGCTTTTCTCTAGAATTTTTTCTAGATATATATATTTTTACATTATTATGCCCAGAGCTGAACATGATTGTGGATCCTACTATTTCATTTTTATTGTAACATCCAAGATATCAACCACTCTTTAAAAATAGCATGTGTGTGACTAAATTTAATCTTGAAATTAAGTAAAAGTGGAGACAATGACTCATCAGTGATTTAGCGCACACAAAGTTCAAAGCTACATTTCTATCATTCACATTTCATCATAGTGTTCTCGTAGGCACTTTTTAAATGGTGAGATCTAGTGTAATTTAAAAGAGAGGGAAAGAGAGACAGGTCCCTAACAGTGTTAGCAACACTTTCAACAAGATTATTCATTTCGGAAAACTTCAGAGCTAAAAACTGTACCAGTGACAATAATGTTAGCATGGCCTCCACTCAGAACATCTTAAATGTTTATCCAAAACATGTTCTAAGCACTGACTAATATCTATCTTGCTTCTTCAAAAATCAAATGGGGTCAAGAGAGGATTTTTGTATCAGTTACTGCCTGGAAGCTCCTAACAGCTCTTGACAGTTAGGATTGACTACCATGTAAGCGACATTTGTTTGCTTAATGCCACTGAGTACAGAGACCATGAGATGTAACTTTGACAGTTAAGCCATTTATGTTGAGTGATTATGTATATTAGAAAAAATTGCTTTGTGCAAAGTGAAAAGCTAATAAATCATTCTGCATGTTTATCCACAGCATAATGTATTGAGCAATGCTAAAGGAAAATTGATACTTGTGTGAAAGAAAGGTTCTGAAACTGCATACCTTTAATTGAAATAAATGCACATAATAACTAGATGCAAATCTAAAGAAATATATCAATTCAAAAAAATTTCATACTGTCATATTTCAATTAAAATGGCCTTCAGTTCCAAATCTAAGTTTAATATTTTATGCATTTCTCAAAAAACAGGTCTGACTTTGTGCTTTTTCTAAAAGAAAAACTACACTATGTGTCTTTATCAATTTTCACTTGAACCTGTCACAACTTCACTAATGTTTATTATAAGTAACTAGGTTGTTACTGACAAATCATATAAACGTACATTTTTCCATAATATGCAAAGATAGTGATACTCAAATGATTTCACCTTAAAAGCAGAACCACACCATCCCAACTGTGGAGAAAACATTACCATCCCACCCAAACATATCTGAATCAGACAATTGACTCACGAAGAAAGATGTCTGCTGAGAATCCCTCCTTCCAAACAGTCCTTTCAAATGAAGCAGAAATGAGACTGGTTTCTAAATCTGGAAACCAGTATAGCCATTTCTCCAGAATTTTTGTAAAGATGCCCTCGAACTTGACTTATACGAGTATATACCTGGCTGTTTGCCTTAAAAAAGAGAGAATTTTGTTTGTTATGGTGCTTCTTTTGGCTTTCTACCTTTCTTCTTTGTATTACCAGCATTAACAATAGGCACAAGGTAACCCTCGGAAGGAGAATGTGAAAACGTAAAAGCCAAATTAATACTTGAAATCCCAAAGGCAAGAGACACACAGAAGAGGGCACATACACTGCGGGGCTCTGCACCACTAGCAGCACCAAGGTGAGTTTGAGTGATGGGTGGAGACGGAATTAAGTAACACTGGATTACACGGTGAGAAAGTCATTCCCCTTTCAGTTCTCTCTGAATCATTCTGATTGCATTATGCAGTACATCTAAGGTTGGTGCTAGTCTTTTTTTATTTATTTAATCTCTACTTTGTTGTTTTATATTACATTTTAGTTTCATTCCCTCTCTCCTCCCACCAATCACCAAACTGTTGTCTGTGTCCATGAGTTCTTTCTCTTTTTTGTTCAATCCCTCCACTCCCTAACCTCCCCTCTTAACTAGCTGTCATCCTGCTCTCCATGGATGATTCTGTCCCCATTTTCCTTGTTAGTTCAGTTTGTTCATTAGATTCTACATATGAATGAAACCATATGGTATCTGTCTCTCTGGTTGGCTTATTTCACTTAGCATAAGGCTCTCCGAGTCCATCCATACTGTCAAAAAAGGTAAAATTTTCTTCTTTTTTACAGACAAAGAGTATTCCATTATGTAAATGTCCCATAGTTGTTTTATCCACTCATCTAGTGATAGACACTTGGGCTGCTTTGATTTTAATGATTGTAAATAATGCTACAATGAACATAGGGGTACTTATGTTCTTTCAAATGAGTGTTTTGGGTTCCTTCAGATTGGATTCCAAGAATTGGAATCTGTGGGTCAAAGGCAGATCCATTTTTAATGCTTTGAAGTATCTCCATACTGCTTTCCACAGCGGCTGCACCAATCTGCATTTCCACCAACAGTGCAAAAGTTCCCCTTTCTCCACATTCTCACCAGCACTTGTTATTTGTTAATTTATTGGTGATAGCCATTCTGACAGGTGTGAGATGATATCTTATTGTGGTTTTAATTTTCATTTCTCTGATGTTTAGTGACAGTGAGCATCTTTTCATATGTCTATTGGCCATTTGTATGTCCTCTTTGGCAAAGTGTCAATTCAGGTCATTTGCCCACTTTTTAAGGGGGTTGTTTGTTTTTTCAGTGTTGAGTTTTGTAACTACTTTGTAAATTTTGGATATTATCCCCTTATCAGATGTATCAGCAAATATGTTCTCCCATTAAGTGGATTGTCTTTTTATTTTATTAATGATTTCTTTGCTGTGCAAAACTTTTTAGTCTGATGCAGTTCCATTTGTTTATTTTTTTTCTTTTGTTTCCCTTGCCTGGGATGATATATCCGATAAAAAATTGCTATGAGCAATGTCCGAGATTTTCCTGCTTATGTTTTCTTCTAGGATTTTTATGGTTTTCCATCTAACATTTAAGTCTTTAATCCATTTTGAATTTATTCTTGTATGTGGTGTAAGAAAGTGGTCTGGTTTCATCTACCTGCATATATCTGTCCAATTTTCCCAACATCATTTATTGAATAAACTATCTTTACCCCACTGTATGTTATTGCCTCCTCTGTCAAATATTAATTGACCATATAAGTGTGGGTTTATTTCTGCACTCTCTATTCTATTCCATTGATCTATGTGTCTGTTTTTATGCCAGTACCAGTCTGTTTTGATTATTATAGCCATATAGTTTGCTATTAGATAGCATGATTCCTCCAATTTAGTTCTCCTTTCTCAGAATCACTGTTGCTATGTGGGGCCCCTTGTGGTTCCATATAAATTTTTGAAATATTTGTTCTAGTTCTGTGAAATGTGTTCTTGTAATCTTGATAGGAATTGCATTGAATCTATAGATTGTTTGGGGTAGTATGGACATTTTAATGATGTTAATTCTTCCTATCCATGAACATGGTATGTGCTTCCACTAATTTGTACCTTCTTCAATTTCTTTCTTCAGTTTCTTATAATTTCCCAAATACAGATCTCTTACATACTTGGTTAGGTTTATTCCTAGGTATTTCATTCTTTGTGAAGCAATTGTGAATGGGATTGTTTTCTTGATTTCCCTTTCTGTTAGTTATTGGGGTATAAAAATGCAACTGATTTCTGGATATTAACTTCGTATCCTGCTACTTTGCTGAGTTCATTTATCAGTCCTAGCAGTTTCTATGTGGAATCTTTGTGGTTCTCTATGTACAGAGTAATGTCATTTGAAAATAATGACAGTTTTACTACTTCCTTTCTGATTTGGGTGCTTTTTGTTTCTTCTTCTTGTCTGACTACTATGGCTAGGACTTACAGCACTATGTTGAATAAGAGAGATGAAAGTGGACATTCCTTACTTTTGGCTTGTTCCCAATCTTAAGGGGGGAATGTTTGTAGTTTTTGCCCATTGAGTATGATGCTGGCAGTGGGTTTGTCATATATGGTCTTTATTATGTTTAAGTATGTTCCCTCTTTTCCCACCTTGCTGAGAATTTTTATTATAAATTGGTGCTGGATTTTATAAAATGCTTTTTCTGAATCTATTGATATAGTCATGTGGTTTTTATCCTTCATTTTGTTTATGTGGTGAATCCACATTTATTGATTTACAAATGTTGTACCAACCTTTCATTCCTGGAATAAATCCCACTTAATCATTGTGTACAATCTTTCTGATGCATTGCAGTATTCAGTTTGCTAATATTTTGTTGAGGATGTTAGCATCTATGTTCATCAGTGATATTGGCCTATAATGTTCTTTCTTTGTAGTGTCTTTATCTGGTTTTGGAATTAAGATAATGCTGGCCTAATAAAATGAGCTTGGGAGACTTCTCTTCTCTTGAATTTTATGAAATAGTTTGAGAAGCAAAGACACTAGTTCTCAGAATGTTTGGTAAAATTCCCCTGTGAAGCCATCCAGTCCAAGGCTTTTGTTTGTCTGTAGTTTTTTTGATCACTGCCTTCAGTTTCACTAGGTGTAATCTGTTTATTCAGATTCTCTGATTCTTCCTGATTTAGTTTTGGAAAATTATATGTTTCTAGGAATTTATCCATTTCATCCAGGTCATCCAGTTTGTTGGCATATAGGATATTTTTTTTACAATCCTTTGTATTTTTTGGTGTCAGTTGTTATTTCTCCTCTTTCATTTCTGTTTTTATTTTGGGGAGTCCTTTCACTTTTTTTCTTGATGTTTCTGGTTAAAGGTTTGTCAAGCTTGTTTTTCTTTCCAATGAACAAGCTCTTGGATTCATTGACCTTTTGTATTCTTATTTTAGATTATTTCATTTATTTCTATTCTGATTTCCTTCCTTCTACTTACTTGGACATTATTTGTTGTTCTTTTTCAAGTTCCTTTAAGTGTGAAGTTAGATTGTTTATTTGAGCTTTTCCCTGTTTTGTTTTGTTTTTTTAGATAGGCCTGTAATGCTATGAATTTCCCCCTTAGGATTGCTTTTTCAGTGTCCCACAGATTTTGGATTGCTGTGTCCTCATTTTCATTTGTTTCAAGGTATCTTTTGATTTCTTCCTTGACCTAATTGTTGACCCATTCATTGTTTAATAACGTGTTATTTGGCTGCTATGTTTTTGTGTGTTTTCAGGGTTCTTCTTGTGATTGATTTCTAGTTTCATAGCATTGTGGTCAGAGAAGATACTTAATGTGATTTCAGTCTTCTTAAATTTACTGAAACTTGTTTTGTGTCCTAACGTCTGGTCTATCCTAGAAGACATTCCATGTGCATTTGAAAAGTATGTGTATTCTGTTGCTTTGGGGTGAAATGCTCAGAAGATATCAATTAAATCCATTCGATCTAGTTATTGTTTAAGGTCACTCTCTCCTTGTTGATTTGCTGTCTGGTGCTAGTCTTTAACACAACTCTAACAGAAGCTGTGGTAGACTAAAGATGACCACAAATCCCTTCTATTCTTCTCCTTGAACCTGGACTGGCCTTAGTGACTCCTTAACCAATAGAAAGTGGTAGATGTTATGGGACTTTAGAAGCAAGGCCATAAGAAGCCCCACAGTGTCCACCCAGACCTCTTTGAGCACTTACTCTTGGAAACCAAGTGCCTTGTGTGAGAAGAGCAAGTCACATGAAGAAGCAATGTGTAGGCACTGCATTCAATAGTCCCTCAGAAAGTCTCAGGGAACAGTCAGCACCCACTGCTCAGCAAAGTGAGAAGGTCTTCATGACATCCAGCCCAGGTGAGCCTGTGGATGACTCCTGCCCCAGCCACTGACAGAAACTGCCTAGGCGACCCCAAATGAGAGCCACTAGACCCAAGTCAACCCACAAAACCATGAAAGATAGTAATAAAATGTTATTTTAAGCCACTAAATTTTGGGTGGTTTGTGTTGCAGTAACTGCTAACCAGAACATTTCCTGCCTCCTTTTTCAATAAAAAGAGGTTCAGGAAGTACACAGGCTACTAGTATAAAATCCAGAAAGACTTTTCATCTTATTTATGTTTATAGCAATTGATAGTGGGTTTCTTAATTTATGGTAATAATTAAAAAGAGAAACTTCATATGAATATATTTAGGTTAAAGAGAATTTTTAATATCAAGTAAATTATAATTGAGAGCTTATAATAAAAAATATGATGGTGAATAGCTATGAATGATTGACATTTGTGAAACATTGCACAAAGTGATAGAGTTAACATGGAAAGGTTCTCAAAGAAGAGACTGGGATCAGACAAAAGAAACCTGTTCCTTTGCTTAGGGAAGTAAAATGGCAGTGCAAAATCCAGTAGTGGGTTTGGCCCATGCTTGGTATATTCATTCTAATGTCCTCTGTTCAAACATCACCACTTATTTCTGAGTTTCCACCGCAGGATCTAAGGGCAAACCTGACCCCTCCCACAGGGTGGTGGGGGCTCTATAGCACTGCTGTCCTGTTATTGAGTCTACTCCATATACTCCTTAGAGGTTTAAAATTATCAGAGGAAGCCCACTGAAGTTTGACAAGTTATTTGCCGACATGCTATAAAGAGGAAGTTCACACACATTAGAGAGCAAGGATTCATAAAGATGAGAGAGAAAACAGGACCTCTCAAAAACAAACTAAAAGCCATAATGGACAAACACCACAGTTTGAATACAATGAATGATGACCTACCTCCAAAAGGAGATTGAGTTTGATTCAGAATGTGCTTGGTATACAGAAGAAAACAAGATGGATATAATATGGAAGAAGCAACTTTAAAATTATATACTTAAGAGCATTTGAAACAACTGAGTAGAAAAATTAAACCATTGGTTAGGAGAGAGATCAAAATGAGAAGAGACTAGTGAAAAAGATGTGGGAAGGAGGCTCTTCTGTAGGCATTGAAGAGCCTCAGACAGTGAGTGAGTGAGTGAGTGAGTGAATGGAAAAAATTGTAGTTTAAGTACAACTAACAGACCATTAACATTGGTGATAATTGTCCTTGCGTTTTTCTAAGTACCAGAATATCATATGATTTCCTTTATTAAGTACAGACTTGAGAAGATGTGGGTACAGACTTTTTCCTTGGCTGTAAGCAACTCCAACAAACCAGCCTTGCATTCTCAATGTCATATTTAGGATTTGACAGAATTGTAAATCACTGCATTGCAGAGCTTACACAGCTCATTCCCAAGTACTGGAAGATAAAAATGTTAAATCTGGGAAAACCAAGAGTCTACTATATTCACTGGGGGAGAAGTTCTTCCCAGAAGCTGAACATTGATGACTGATTAAGTAATCCACTGGCTAGAACTGAACCACCCCACCCAAAATTCAAGCTGATTTTTTTAACTGATTTGTCAAACTACCCAAACACATTTCCCAACACACTTTTATAGCATAGAAACAAACATTCCACAACTAAAAAGAATTTATTTTTTTACTTAATCACCCAAATAGACTTTTTCTAAGTACTTAAAACATTTTCCAGGTGAGAAATTGCTTGTATTATTTATAATTTCCTAATCAGGACATTTATAAATTAGAGATTATTAAGTATTGTATCACTATTTGCAAAAGTCCATCAGGAAAAGTCAGAAGGGATTCTTAATCTTTTAATTATAAACCATATTTTCTATCTTAAAAACATACATTTTATACTACATCTCAGGATCGTTTACTGCCCTAATTTGTTCAACAAATTGATAGGAAAACCAGAGCTTGAAATCTGTATGCACCTTCATTTTATTCTATGTTCAGTTCTAGATCTTCCCCAATTATTATGGAAAGTCTTAGTGATTATTTAATCTGTAGGATTTCAGGATTTTCAGTCAACCACTTAAATCCTTAGAATATAATGTGTACTTTCCTACTTAGGACCCCCAAAGTGAACAGGATGCTTCACTGAGCAGCTCCCTGCCCTGTGCTACCAGGCAGATACGTACAGTGCTTGAGAGTGCAGCTCTGGAGCCAGTCCCTGCTCCAGGGGAGCCTTCAGCTTAAGCCCTTGGTTTCCCTGTCTGTAAAGTGTTGGCAATAATAGGATGGGGTTGCTCATGGGGTTGTTGGAATGGCAGAGTAACCACTAGATAAATTATAGCTGCTACTGTATTGTTGTTATTATTAGAATTTACCACAACTCATATTAACTCTAAAGTGAATCTATCAGAGCTTCCTCCATTGTCAATACCAATGGAAGGTTCATTGGAAAAGATGTTTGTACACTGTGATGTGACTGCAGTTACAACTTTATCTATCGGCTTGCACTTAATATTTCTACTGGTGCCCAGAATGTTGTAGTTAGGGTGCTTTCCTTAAATAGCACAGCCCAAGTGAAAAGGGCAAAAATACAGAAATATGAAATATAGAGATAATAACACAAGATTGTGTAACTGCTAGATTGTAAGATACCAACCACAAGATTTGTAGAAATTCTGAGAAATACCAGTGTGAGCCAGAGAAGTCAGCTGATATTTTGGAAGAGATATATAATTTCTCTTGGACCTTAAGCTCAAAGAAGTGCATTTCACGTGGATGGAGAGTGTGATCAAAGGTAGAGAGGTAAGAACAAGAGTGGAGCATGCATAGAAACTAAGTGACAAAAACAGAGATCTTGGTGCGTAAGTACAGGGACGTTTCTGTAAGATTAAGCTAAAGGAATGCTAATTTATTATTAAATTTTAACTTATACTTTTATTTTCAACTTTTATCTGTTTGTTTAATTAAGTTACATTGCCTTTATTAGAAGCTTACACCTGTCAGAATTAAACGTGAGTACATTTTCTGCATGCCAACATTTATAATTGCGTTACACATACTTATCATGTCTAACAACATATCACCCCTAAACTTTACAAATGACCCCAACAAATAAAAGTGTCTCTTATTTTTCTCTTTAATAGTTTTCATACCATTATAAGTGACACTCAACAAGTGAGAGATGCCTAACATAGTATGAGTGGCTTACTGATGTAGACTAAATATTTGTGTCCCCCAAAATTCATATGTTGAAACCTAACACCCAATGTTATAATATTCATAGGTGGGCTTTCAGGTGATTAGGTTATGAGGGCTGAGCCCCCATGAATGGGATTATTGTCCTTATAAAAGGGCCCCCAAAAATCTTCTCGGCCCTTTTGCTATGTGAGGTTTAGCAAGATGGCCATCTATGAAGCAGGAAGCAAGCCCTCACCAGACTTCCAACCTGTCCGGTGCCTTGATCTTGAACTTCCAGCTTCCACGATTGTAAAAAGTAAATTTCTGTTGTTTATAAGTCATTCCATCTGTGATATCCTGCTATAGCAGCCCAAATGGACTAAGACACTTGCTATCATTCCATATAAACTGACTTTTCAGAATAAATGTAATCACTAAGCACTAAAAACACAACTATACCTTCAATTTTCATCTCTATATCCTTTTTCATTGAGCTGGGAAATTAACTGCTCATAAATCAAAGTATGAAGTACTGGTGTCCTTAGTTTGCAATCAACATTAAATTGGCTTGCAAATAATGCTGGATATTTTTCCACTTCTGGAAAACAGCTGCAAACAATTTATAGAAAATATACCAACCTATTCCATATAGATGTTCTTCTAGAGGGCACGAGACGATGGCAGGTATGTCTTTTTACACTGGACACTTTCCATAACAACTACAATAATTTCAGTACACTAATGTAAGTGAGCAGCCTTAGGTACTTTTTGTATGTTTTATTGCACAATTGCTCTATTTTGCAATCATTTCATTAATGTTGACTGTTCCACTTAGCAGAAATGTTACAATTAAATGAAGCAGCCATTTGATTAATAATAATAAAGAAAAGATGAGGAATCTGTTTCAGGCACTAGAAAAATAGTAGTAATTTCCAACCCCAAGAAAGAATCTCAGTCTTCCTCAGGCACTCTGCCCTCTGCTTGTCTGATGTAGCCTCTCCTACTACACTGTAGTGTTCAGTTTCCTCATGCTTCACGGACTGCTCAACATCAAAAGCACTAGATAGAAAGATGATACAAGTGAGCCTCCCTGGGAGCATTCTCAGAGTCTGTGGAACAGCTGTCCCTATGACACTACCCTTTAGGAATAGCTGTTCATTTGAACAGCATTGTACTTAATATATTATATTCAAAAGTATAATTTGTAGAACCACTGGTATATCTTAAGGTATATAACCAATACATAATGCAATACACAACTGGTACATAACCAATAAGACTGAAAGATAAACAAGGAACCAGTTGTTAGTGAGTTTGTGTTAAGGGGTGGCATATATTATTTTGTTTAACTGTCACACAATCTTATGACATAGGCATTATTATTATCCTCATTTTACACATGAGGAAATCAAAGGATAAGGGGCTTGCCAGAGATCACATAACTAGTAAATGGTGTAGCCAAAACTCAAACCCCAGCAGTGTGACTTGTAATTTTTCTTCCAGTGATTTAACAATAGAATCTTATTTCTCATTTATGAGTGAGAAATAACATCCAACACAAGCTGGGAAGCAGGGGGTGGGGGTGGTCCTCTGCTCTTAGTAGTCACTCGGAGGATCAGTGGTACAGAAGGTGTACAGAAGGGAAACACAGATTTCCTCACTCATGGAGGCAGCAAAAGAAAATTCGACAAATCTGGAGCCAGCTCTTCAAACTTCCTCCTGTAAAGAACTTAAGTTATTTCCTCTTTTACTTCACTGGTCATCGTAAGTCACATGGCTATGCCAAACTTCAAAGCAGGTGAGACATGCAATCTTACCATAAGCAAGGAAGGCAGAGAGCCAAACTGTTTCAGAACAAAACTAATGACAACCATAAAGGAAGTCAGTTAATGGTGTGGGGTGGGGGGTGTGGCTTCAAAGACAAAAGAAACAACATTAGAAGGGGCAAGAAGGTGGAGCTTCCAAGAAATGCCTCAATATTTTTTAGCTATGTTGAAATGTTATTACAACAAATGGTATTTGGGATAAATGAGCTGTAAGAAAGAAACGTGTTTTGGTAGAAAACTATGCATTATCTAGAAAACACTCTTCTGATTCTACGGGCATTATTTTACAACTCTGTAAGTTGTAGACAACTGGCTGCAGTGCGAAATAACTCTTGCACATGGACATGCAAACACTGTCTTGTGCAGTAGAGGTTAAGCTGACCTGCCTCTCCCTTGGTGAAAGAAGCTAGTTTTGCCTCCATTTATGCATTTAGTTCAACATTCTTGATCTATAAATGAGTCAAATCTTGAGATTCTTCTTTAAAGGGTTATAGCATATTTCTGATTCCTTCATGAGTTTATATCTATATAAGTCATAATTTTACCTTTTTAAAAATACCCTTTAAACAATTATTTTGATAATAAACTTTAATTTTTAGAATTGTTCTGTAGCGATAGAAAAATTATGAAGATAGTAGTAAGACTTCCCATATATCTCACACTCAATTTCCCTTATTAACATCTTACATTAGAATGGTACATTTTTTACAGCTAATGAACCATTACTGATATATCATTATTTACTAAAATCCATACCTTATCTTAATTTTTTGGGTTTTTACCTATTGCCTTTTTTTGTCCCAGGATCCCATGTAGGATACTGCATTACATTTAATTATCATGTCTCCTTAGGCTCCTCTCAACTGTAATCATTCCTTAGACTTTCCTTGTTTTCGATGGCCTTGATAGTTTTAAGATATTCTAGTCAAGTATTTTGTAGATTATCCCTCAACTGGGATTTGTCTGATGTTTTTCTCATGATTAGACTGGAATGATAGGTTTAGGGGAGGAAGATTACAGAGGAAAAGTACAATACCATAGTTATCACATGTCAAAAATACACACTATCAAATGACATGACTGTTGATGTTGAACTTGATCACCTCACTAATGTATGTCAGGTTTCTCCACTGCAAAGTTATTTTTACCCTCCTTTCCATACTGTACTCTTTTATCAATGTAGACTCCTGGGTATTTTATACTTTAGATTATAATCCAATACTTTATGTTCTTGCTCAAGTAGTTCCAGTTTGGGCCATTGGAAGTCTTTCCCTTGGCTCCTGTGTCCCTTTGATGTTCCCTCATGTGGGTTTGTTTTTTTATTGTTTTTGTGAGGACTGTATTGCTATTGTTTTGTTTTGGTTTTGAGCACTCACCTTCTGGTGCTATAAGATGCTACAGGCTCATCTTGTATATTTCCTCCCAGTCCTAGAATCACCTACTTCTTTAAGAAGCCCTGGTTCCCTTTATAGGAGAATGGTATTAGAAACCAAGATCTGGGCACTAGGAGTTGCCACTGAATTGTCAATGTTTACAGGGCCCTCAGCTGTCAGAGCAATGAAAATACACAAGTGTATAATAACCCATGTATATGGACATATCTATAAATATTTCTTTATGTACCCATCTTTATCTAAGCTAAATATGAGTTTATACTGATGTCTCCAATGCTAATCCATTATCACATGGATTATTCTAGCCTCCTCCCCTGGCTTATTTGTAAACTCTCACTACAACAATAAGAAATCTGGCCCGCACCATCCACCCCTCATTCATTTAATGGTTCAATTCCACTATATATGTACAGTAGTATCAGAATCGTTAACCCATATGCTCATGGAAAACAACTTTTCCATCTAGATAACCTGTTTATGTGTAGTTTCTTTTGCCTTTAGTCTTACACACTCATTTTCAAAGTTACTTAGGTCAGCAGCTTTTATTGACACCATCACTCCCTATAGTGAAGTTGTTTCATTTATTTATAATATTGTTACATTGCTTTGTCACATTCCACATTAAATCCTGGGCCTCCTGATCTCCTAAATTATGTTGTCAATTGGTATTTATTAAGGTTCACTCTTCATGCTATGAAGTTTTAACAAATGCATCGTACAATATATCCACAATTACAGTACCACACAAAATAGTTTCACCAACCTAAAAAAGATCCCCTGTGCTTCATCTCTTCAATCCTGTCTTCGTCTCCCCTGGCAACCACTGATAGTTTTACTGTAATGATAGTATCATCTTTTCCAGATATTGTGTAATTAGAGTCATACAGCATGTAGTTTTTAGTTAGAAATATACATTTAAGATTTACCCCTGTCTTTTTGTGGATTGACAGTTCATTTCTTTTGGTCACTGAATAATATTTCTTTATATGGATATACCACAGTTTATCCATTCACCTACTGAAAAATATCTTAGTTGATTCCAATTTTGAGTGATCACTGATAAAGCTACCATAAACATCGCATGTAGGTTTTTATGTGGACATAAATTTTTAAAACAGTTTGGTAAATGCCCAGGAGTGCAATTGCTAGATTGCATGGTAAGACTATTTTAATTTTGTAAAAACTGCCAGACTATCTGCCACCAGCAATGAATAAGGATTCCTGTTGCTCTATCCTTGCCAGCAGTTTGTATTGTCAGGGTATTTTTGCCATTCTAGAAGATGTGTAGTGGTATCACATTGTTGTTTTTGCAATCACCTTATGATAAATGATTCTGGGCGTCTTTTCATATGCTTGCCATCTGTATTTCTTCTTTACAGAGCTGTATGTTCAGTGATAATGTCTTAGCATAAATTATTTTCCTAGGCACTGAGTATCAGAGTCCATCCTCGATTTTCCCTTCACTCTAAAATTTGGAGGCAGTATCTGGTATGCAGTTTGAATGGTCCTCCTCAGACCCCAATAGGGTGTCAGTGCCCGGGAGGTCAGTGCTGCTGGGCTGGAAATCATCGTTAGGCTGTCAGACATCCCCGCAGAGGGCCGGCCAGCCACTTCTGTGAAAGCAGCACCTGCTGCTAAGAAGAAAGATGCCCCACCTTCTTCTGATTAACCCTCAGCACCTCTCGCCTCTCCCTCTCGACTGGTTGCTTCACGGCCTGCTGTCACAGGACTTTTTTTTTAATCTCCTGCTAGAAGGTAAAATTTTGAGTTTGGGCAAAAACTTCTCATTACCCACCAAGTTCCCCAAAACAGTGCCTTCCGGCTCTTTCTCCCCTTTCTTTCTCATGCACTTAAAACCCCTTATGAAATCATTCTTCACTTAAATACGGGCAGGAAGTAAGATTTGGACATCAGAGCTTTCTGTAAGATGGGGCTGCCTACATTCAAATCCTGCTGCCTTATTTTGCATCGCTGACAATGCCATCACCTCTTTTACTGAACAATCCTTGAAGCTTTAATCATGTGTCTCAACACTGTTTCCAAACATTTTTTTAAATGTTAGCAGATTATTCCACAATTAAACACTCCTTCTAACTTCCAAATTATTTAATCACTTCAATCCCATTAGAAATATAGGATTGTTCTTACCTGAACTACAAGCTAGGGAGTGCAGCCAAAACAAGAATTCAAGCTCTCTGGGAGCGCTAAGTGGTTTTTGGCTCCTTGGGGAGAGTGCCATGTCTTTAACAGTGTCTTAAACAAATGCTCCTTTATCCAACTCTTAATTCTAACAAGATGAGGCATGTCCCAGGTTACTTAAGGAGGAAACAAGCTCTGCTCATTCACTGTGCTGCTTCCCTCCATCACTACCTCGGGGCCTGCCGTCCACATGTAACAAAGGGTGCCTCGCAGAGCTGTGCAGCAACTGCCTTAGGCGGTGACCCTACCCATGCCAGTAAAAGGGGCCTGAGAGCAGGAGCTGTGCCCTTCATCTCTGTCCTCTGTGTACCCAAGGTACTCAATAAATGTTTATTAAATACCTGACAATCACCCTGAGACACACAGGGTTCTTACTGAATAAAACTACTTCACAGAATCTCATTCATGTGCTGAGAAAAGGTTTCAACAGAAAAATATAATCCAAAAGCAAATAAGACCTATGCACTTGCACAAAAATATAAATCAGATACTCATTTTTTTCTTTATCTTTGCACCCCATTTTACAGTGTCTATAATTTATTCTTAAATGTTTCAGCATTGTGAATATGTGTGTTAAGCCACATTGAAGCATTCTGGTTACCTTAATCAAGGCCTCACACGCCTAGGGCTATTAGCTAACATTTAATAAGAAAGGCCACAATATCAGTGGCTACTACAAATGCTTCAAATCTCTTTATCTCTGGTCATAACCAGAGGATTTGCTACTTAGCATAATAAAGGTTAGGAATTAATTTTCATAGGTAAAAACAATGGGATAGGTCACTGTGCCACACCTGTGTAAACTGTTCACTACTGGCTGCTGCTTTAATTTTATTTGCACTTGATGCTAAGAAAGCTTTAACTATGAAACAGAATTTTCTGCAGCTGGACAGCATTGGTGAGGAACAGAATTACCAATTTCAGAGTTCTGGCCAAGATGGAGGCATAGGTAGAAATGCTTCACTTCCTTGCACCACCAAAAGAAGGATATCAACCAATTTAAAAATAATAAGTAACCAGAACTGCCAGAAAATCAAACTACATGGAATTCTAACAACAAAGGAGCTAAAGAAACATCCACCCAGACTGGTAGGAGGAGCGGAGACTAGCAGCCAAGTGGAGAGGATACATGGTAAGGTGGCAGCCAAGCAGGCAAGGCAGGGCTGGCTGAACGGGAAACTAAAGACTCAAAGCTAGCTGTAAACTACTGCAGGGGATGTGACTGTGGGAGAAATTCCCAGTCTCACATGAGTTCATTGGAAAGTGGGGCTACAGCAGAGCATGCAGGCAGCATTGTTCCCCCTCTGGCCCCTCCCCCACAGAGAGTGCCACAATGCAGCAGAGGGTTGCCCTGCCCCTGTGAATACCTAAGGCCCCACCCCCTTACAACTTAACGGGTGCACTGACACAAAGAAATATGGCCCAAATGAAAGACCAGATCAAAACTCCAAGTGTCCCAGGTTCGATTCCCAGCCAGGGTACATTCCTGGGTTGCAGGCCATAACCTCCAGCAACCGCACATTGATGTTTCTCTCTCTCTCTCTCTCTCTCTCTCCCCCCCCTTCCCTCCCTAAAAATAAATAAATAAAATCTTAAAAAAAAAAAAGTAATCTTTAAACTCCAGAAAAAGAGCTAAGCAATGAAGAGAGATAACCTATGTGATGCAGAGTTCAAGACACTGGTTGAATGCTCATAGAACTTATTGAGCTCGGTTGCAAAATAAAGGAAGAAATGAAGGCTACCCAAAATGAAATAAAGCAAAATATACAGGGAACCAACAGTGAAGGGAAGGAAACTGGTACTCAAATCAACAATTTGTAACAAAAGTGAGAAATAAACATCCAACTAGAACAGAATGAAAAAACAAGAATTCAAAAAAATTAGGAGAGGCTTAGGAACCTATGGGACAAGTTTAGCATTTTAATATCAGAATCATAGGAGTGCCAGAAGGAGAAGAACAAGAGCAGAAATTAAAAACTTATTTGAACAAATAGTGAAGGAAAACTTCCCTAATCTAGCAAAAGAAATAGACTTCCAAGAAGTCCAGGAAACCTAGAGAGTCCCAAAGAAGTTGGACCCAAGGAGGAACACAACAAGGCACATCATAATTACCTTAGCCAAGATTAAAGATAAGGAGAGAATCTTAAAAGCAGCAAGAGAAAAGGAGACAGTTACCTACAAAGGAGTTCCCATCAGACTATGAGCTGATGTCTCAAAAGAAATCTTGCAGGCAAGAAGTGGCTGGAAAGAAGTATTCAAAGTCATCAAAGGCAAGGACCTACATCCAAAATCACTTCATCCAGCAAAACTATCCTTTAGAATGAAAGGGCAGATAAAGTGCTTCCCAGATAAGGTAAAGTTAAAGGAGTCATCATTACTGAGCCCTTATTATATGAAATATTAAAGCAACTTACTTAAGAAACAGATCATAAACTATGAATAGTAAAATGAAAACAAACTCATAAATATCAACAACTGAGCCTGAAAAAAAACAAAAACTAAGCAAACAACTAGACCAGGAACAGAACCAGAGAAATGGAGATCACATGGAGGGTTATCAGTGGGGAAGAGAAGGAGAAGAATGGGGCAGGAAAGGTACAGGGGATAAGAAGCATAACTGGTAAGCATAAAATAGATGGGGGGAGGTTAAGAATAGTATAGGAAATAGAGAAGCCAAAGAACTTACATGTATGACCCATGGACACGAACTAAGGTCTGGGGGAATGCTGGAGGGCAGGTGAGTTGCAGTGTGGAGAGGAATAAGGGGGGTGGGGGGATTGAGAAAACTGTAATAGCGTAATCAATAAAAGCCCCACCTTTTATGTATATTTTATATACATAAAATTTTTAAAAATAAAAAGAATCACCAATTTCATTTGGGTATGGTACTCTAACTTGGCAAAATGGCACTGGGAATACAGAATATGATGAACATATACATGATAACCTCCCAAGTCTTTTTACACAGGCATTTTGCCTCCAGAATGAAAGAGTAGGGAACACCCATAAAGTCACACCACAGGGAAATGTATTCACGTCCTATCCTTCATGCTAAAGTGTACAGTTTCAGCTTTGCTCCCATCCTTTTATCTCTATGCATTTCAGCTTAATTGTTGAAGCCAAAGGATCCTTCCCAAACCAATATCTGACAGTCCAGCAAAAAAAGATTTTAATATTTTTTGCCTCCTCAGAAAACCAAGTTAATGGTTCACAGAGACAGCACCCTCTTCATCAACCACCACCTCACGCAATAGCTAAGGCAATGAATATAGATTCAACATTTCCCGAAACAGTGTCCAATGCTGCCACTCAAATCTGTTTTTAATGGGATCTAAAGGAAATAACCTTTAGGTTATTAGGAAATAACCCTGGGTGTGTTAAGCTATATGGTGTTATAGCACCTCTCTCCATTTTCTTCAAAAGCATAACTTTCCAGACATTGCTATGCATGCAAGGAATGCACTGGAGAGAGGAGGTGGGGGTTGGAATGCTTCTCTGTGTGTTCTGGCAGGAACAGCAGATACCGGAGCCGGGGACAAAAGGCACAGGCTATGTTTCAAGTCATTGAGCAAATGCTCAATAATTTCCTGAAAACTATTCTCAATCTGTTGTTCCAATCAACATTATAAATCTAAAAGTGTTCAGGTACCAGATTCAGGATACTATGCATTCCACACAAATTAAGCAGGATACCGGAGAGAGAAAGAAAAGGGGGAAAGGGCTCACTCCAGAACTCCAGAATCCTGCCTACCTAACACTCATGATACCAGCCAGCAATGGATGATCTTCAAAAGGCCAATAAAACATACTGTGCTACACCATCCTAATTTGCATTTAAACCTTTCTCATCTCTGAAGAAAACTTAATATTTTTCTGTTTTTGAAGAAAATCTGACTTTTGGATATTTTCTCAAAGGTTTCTCTTTTCCAAATTGCTGAACTATTCAAGATGACTCAATTGATAAGTGTGCTCTTGAGGCTTTTACATAAGGTGCATTGTACCCAAAATATCAGCATTCTGCATCATTAGTCACTTCACAGTATACTCAGATTTGGTTTGTTTTAAATAAACACCATGTCCATTAATTTTATATCCAAATGTAGAGCTTTCATTTCTGCATGGTCTCTATTCATTCTAGTTTCTCCTTTCCAACTTTGCCCAGCAACAGTGAAGACACAAGACTCTGGACTCTGAAGCAACTACCCAATGCAAGGTACATAACATTGACCACAAAGCTGCTTACTTCTCTCATCACTTATTGCAGGATACTTGAGATGGATGGAAAAGATTAAGAAAATTAACTCTGAATTAACCTGGAGTTCAAGTTGAAGAGAATTTTCCCAGGTTGCTGAGGAAAAAGAATAGTAGTTCACTGTGTGAGGCCGATCAGAACATAGAGGCAAGGCTCTGTTTCCAAGTAATTGCCATCAGGCAGAGAAGAGAAAGATGCAGTGAGAAACAAAGTGAAATGAGGTAGGATTGTAAATGAAAACAAACACAAAAAACTGAAAGAGCAAGAAAAGGAATGATTGTGTCTGAGGAGTGGCGGGGCAGAGGAGGGCTGGGGAGCAGGCTTTGGAAAGGGGAGAGTGAGAAATGAAGCTAACATTTGCTAAGTGCCTACTTGCTGCCCAAGTAGGGCAAGACCGTCCACTTAAACCTTGAAACGGCCCTCTGAGGACGATTCAGATTTGCATAGAATGAAGTTGAGGACCACAGAATATAAACGCTTGGGTGCCTTTCATTAGAAATCATGCAACTTAGGAAAGACAAGAACCGGAGAGAACCCAAATGTGACTTGATTCCCAAGTTCATGCTCTTTTGATAAAAATACTTGCTTTCCCCAGGAGATGTGTTAACCACTTTATATGCTTTAATGGACTTAACCTCTTTTAATCCCCACCTGAAACCCTGTGCAATGGGCACTGTTAACTCTCTTTTACAGGTAAGGAAAACAAGTCCAAAGAAACAAATGAATCTGAACACAGTTCCATGTGTAAAGCGAGGACGAAGGTTCAAACACAGGTCTGTTTCACCCTCACTTCCAGGCGGGCCTGAGAGCCAAGTGGAACTGGAGCAGGTGGAGACGGAAGGACAGGTACAAGGAGAGTGCCATCCTATTTCCCGGCACTGAGGCCTGCAGGTCGCAGTATGTGCAAAGCCAGAATTGAAGGTCTACTGCTTTTTCATTTTCCCAAAGAACATTTACTACAGCACATGACCCTTATCAAAGGGCAGACAGCCTCAACTTTTTAAGCTGACTGCTACCAGCACAACTTTTCCCTGGAGATCTCCACTCTCCCAACTTCCAGGACACCATCCAAATTCCAAACATCCTGTCAGAGAGGGAACTCTGAGGTAAACAGCTCTCATCCTCAAAGAGTAACTGAGGAGCCTCTGACTATGTATGACTCAGGAGATGAGGCACCTCCGTGATTCATCTCTACCAAGGCTACCCTCAGGGCTTCCGGGACCATGAGGAGGACCTGGGCCAGGAAGGAATCAAGAACTGCCACCCGCAGACATACATGTAAGTGCTCTGAAGGAAGTGACCAAGGGCACCTAGGAAGGGTCCTCAGAACACACAGCCAATCTTAGTTCTTCCAGGCACAAATTTTCAGTGCCCACTGCTGTTCCCTGGCTTAAAAAAAAAAAATCAGCTTGGGAATGAAATTTTAGTAACATTCTGTCAAGCCAGAATGGGCGACGAAGGTTTTTCCAGCTATATATGGAAACACGTCCTGGCCCTGCCAAGTACCTAAAGGAGACTCTCCAATTCTTCTCTGACGTATGATTCATGATCTAAACAACAAATTCCTAGCTCAGAGCCGTTTCCAAGGGAAGAAAAGGGAGATTAGTTATCCAAATGTGTGCATACCTTCCAGAATAGAAGCAGTGGGAAACTAAATGCCACATGTATCTTTGACAATTAAATCTTCCACAAGAGAAATAACAAAAGTCTCATGTTTGGCCTTTTTTTTTTAAGTGACTATACTGTTCTATAAATTTACAGACTTAAATAAACACTGTATCTTCACCCTGAAAGCAGAGAGCTCAAGTATTTTTCCACAGTGAGATAACTTTTAAGATACTTGTAAGTGATCTTTTATGCAACAAAGTACAATGTATTCCACATAAATTTTCTATGTTTCAATCTAATTGTTTTATAAGGGGTATATAAAGAAAGAAAAACATGTATTTCAGAGAAAAATATTACCTCTTCTATACTGCAAACGTAGTGTGTTGTTTTTTTTTAAAGAGCTATACTATGTAATGTCATTAAATGAACACATAATCAGGAATTGCTTATTCCCTTTGTTTACTACTGAAGCCCAGTGGGTAATTAATTAACATTTGTGATTTAGCTGCCTCAGCAGAAGACACGCTAGAAAGTATGGTTATTGCAACCATGCTAAATGAGGAAGTGGTAACCTTGAGCACCAGGAAGGGAACATTTGAGAATAAATTTCTCCTGAGGCATGGAAGTGAAAGTGGACTTATTATGAATAGCCCCAGAGTAAAAAAAAAAATCATTGGATAGTGATTAGGAACAAGGGAGATTTAGGGTCAGAGTAAGGAAGGATATCTGAACTATTTCAGCTATAAGATAGAATGGGTCATTCATTCTCTATTGCTAGAAATATTTAAGCAAAAGTCAATAAGCATTTGGCAAGAATTCTTTAAGATACTTAGCACTACAGAATAAACCAATACTCCAATTTTGGCCAGCTCTAATGTTTTAGGTGTTCTTTCTTATCTCCAAATGGGTGTCCCATGCGTTGCTCAAATCATCAGTCTAAGGCAGAATCACCATTTTCTCTCCTAAGCACCACGGCTGTGTCTGCTGTCACCACCCATCAACCACACAATGAATTCCCAAACCTAAGCAACTATCCTGGAGAACAAGCTACAGATGTATGAAAAAAATTAGAGCATTTTGTGTAAGTAAATTGTAAAATGTTCTTCATATAGAGTCACCAAAGGCATGCCCCCCACCAAAAAAAATAGATTCTAAAAACATTTTGGGTCACTAGAAAGCAAAGAATTGTATCTCTCTAAGTCATACTCTATTATCTAATATTCACATATCTAGTATTCACAAATATTAGAACTAGTTATGTTTTTAAATGTTGACCAAATATGATCCTTTAAATTGACCTTTTTTGTTCATTAGATGCCACAAACAAAATTTTTCTCTAAAAAAAATTCTCCAATTGCTATAACTTGGAAGCATTATGGTACTATCATATGAATTTAGTTGAAAGATAAAATCACTGCCAGACCAATAGACCTTGCCATTCCTAGAAACAGCCCTCATTCACCACAGCAGTTTCCTCAGGAAGAGGGGTGGGAGCAGAAAGCCACCAAACTCCTACGCTTGTCACCAGCCCGTGACGTTCTCTGCTCTGGCACCAGACCCTAGGAACAGGTCTCGAAGTGCATTTGAGTCAAATACTGTAGGCACTCCACTCTGGCTTCCTGGGCCTTCTCAACACTGCCAGAAACAAACCACAAGAGAAATCTGTTACTATTTACTAATCAAAATTTGGCCATCTTTTTATAAACTTTCTAATACTAGAGAAGTATGAAGTAAAACCATCTAGGAACAACTTTTAAACCCTATAAGAAAAATATAAATACATGAGATGAAGCCATGAAGAAAACCGAGGGAATAAAGGACGCACAGTCCAGGAAGGTGCATGGACACCTGTGGGGGCAGAGAGAAAGGCAAGGGCCTGGGTAGGGGGTACACTGAGAGCTTCAAAGGGAATGGTAGCATTCTCTTTTTTAAACTGACTGTGTGATGCCTACACAGATGGTCATTGTATTATAATTGCTTATACCTTCTACATATCAAATACATACTCTTTTGCAATTATTTAATAATTAAAATATTTTTTTAATTTTTAATGGAGTAGAAAGAAAACTATTAGATATCTGTCCCAAGCCTGTCATTGTGTAACATTTAACCACACACTTCTCTGAAATTTAGTAAAATATAGTCATTGGACTAGGGCAAAGGTCATGAAACTACGGCTCACCACTTGCTTTTATAAAGATTTATTGGAAGATAAGCAAGCCCATTTGTTTATATATTTTCTGTAGTTGCTTTTGTGTCAACACAGTAGCTAGCATTAAGTACTTGCAATAAAGACCATATGACCTCTAAATCCTAGAACTTTTAACATCTGGTACATTAGGAAAAGATTTCCAACCCTGAGCTACAGAATTATATGAGCTTTCCTATGTAACAAAGACTAATATTAAAAAAAAAGAAACCATAGTATCGAAACATGTCTACCCTACTAGACCTACTAGTGAACTAAAATTTCTTTTTGGTACTTTTCATAAGCAGTTTGTTTAGGTTAACTGTTGCACAGCTTGTAAAATATCATGATCCATGTCAAGAGATACTGGATGTGAATTTTGTGCAAAATGTAGCTTCCTCTCAATCAATAGTAGCACCCGTGTACAATCAATAATCTCCTGCCCTGGGTGCTAAGGTCTGTCTCTAAAACTGAATCTCATAACTGAAAGCCTGGTTTGGAAATCTCAGTACCTAACACACCACTCCTGCTCACTTAGAATCAGAAAGGTTCATTCCCGGGATTGAATCCAATGTTTCCCCATATGCTGGCCCCACGAATATCTCCAGGGGATTTTTGGTCTCTTAGCACACACATGTGTGTACATGGAAAAGCTTGGCATTTGCCATTTTTAAATACCAAAGGTAACAAGTCCATCTGTTCTTGTCCCATTAAGTTCACTTTTTATATCTGTGTAAACAATTCTTCAGCCTGCAAAACCATTGAGGAGCTGCCTTTGCCAGAGATAAAGAATAGGGTATGTTTATTGTCTCTTCAAACTTGTTCCTCTAGAACTCTAACTCTTTGTGCTCTTCTAATCCCTCCTGTGACACCAATGAGGTGATCAGTGTTGCAGTCACACTTGAGACTGACAAACAACCCTAAATTTGCCTGAAGCCCAACAATCACTTATGTAACGACCCCCATCCTTAGATGATCTAGTGGCATGAATGACCAGAAATCATTTTGAATGTCTAACTTTGAGTTATGCAAAACTCATGATATTAACCAAAACTCAGATACGGTTTGAAACTATCCATTTCAGATAGACCCAAAGTTCTCCTCGTTGCTTGTACCAGGATAGCTGGACACCAGGTCTATGAAGACGGTGGGAAAGTAGTAAAGAAAAGGGGGCTAGTTCCTCAGTGGACACCAGTAGTCCCTGGAGCCACAGCCAGGACACTGTACTTGTTTAACACACAGTGCTTCTGCTGTGGTTTTTCCACTGGAAGCAATAAATCTCCTTTTTTTCCTCCTAAAAAGAGATTTTTATAAGGGTTCATCTGATTTCTTTTTTAGCCTGCATTATCACACTCACAGATCAAAGTTACTTATGTGATGAGAAGTGTTTAAAGTAGAAAATTATTTTTAGTATATAGGTCTTTGGGGGATTTTGACTTTTGCTAAAAAAGAAGATTTGAAGCTAAAATCACAGGACCTGGATTCTAATTTTCTGTATCAAACTGCCACCTTGGACAAGGCCATAACCTCTCACGACATATATCTCTGAAGTAAAGTTCTTGGAACTTCAGATAATTTCCACAGTTCTCCTTCTCCCTTTTTTTATTTTTTTTTTATTTTACTCTTTGTTCAAGTACAGTTTTCTCCCTTTTACTCCCACTCCAGCCCACCCACCCAACCCTCCCCACTTCCCTCCCATTATCACCCTCCCCCTAGTTTTTGTCCATGTGTCCTTTAAATTTGTTCCTGTAAACCCTACCCATTCTCTCCCGAAACTCCCTCTTCTCTCCCCTCTGGTCACTGTCAGTCTGTCCTCTATTTCAGTGACTTTGTTTATATTTTGCTTTTTCTTTGTTTTGTTGTTTAGGTTCCTGTTAAAGGTGAGATCATATGGTATTTGTCTTTCACTGCCTGGTTTATTTCGCTCAGCATAATGCTTTCCAGCTCCATCCATGCTGTTGCAAAAGGCAGGAGCTCCTTCTTTCTTTCTGCTGCATAGAATTCCATTGTGTAAATGTACTATAGTTTTTTGATCCATTCATTTACTGATGGGCATCTAGGTTGCTTCCAGCACCTAGCTATTATAAATTGTGGGCTATGAACATTGGGATGCAAAGGTTCTTTTGTATCACAGTTCTCCTTCTCAACACATTACATTGCCCCCTAATCTAATGAGTTTGAAGCTGTGAAACAACATCCTCTACCCTGTGACTGCAAGTTCCTCTGACCATTCGCCCTGTAGGTCTTTGTTTCTCTCTAAATTGAAAGTATTCTTCCTTTTTGTCACAGGTAAATTTTCCACTCTGTCTCTTGATTTTATCCCCTTCTGCCTCTTCTGAAACATTGCTGTTGCCTTAACATGACCCATAATCTTCCACC
The DNA here is from genome assembly GCF_019186645.2 of Phyllostomus hastatus. NCBI lineage: Eukaryota > Metazoa > Chordata > Mammalia > Chiroptera > Phyllostomidae > Phyllostomus > Phyllostomus hastatus. The sequence goes on along the minus strand of NW_025333912.1, from coordinate 792,297 downwards.
CCCATGCCTCTCATCCACTCATCAGCAAATCTTATTCTAGATCCAACACAGGCACCATTTCCTGCCTCTTGCCTTTTCGGAATCTTGATTAAAAGCAATCCCTCCGTCTTGTACACCTCATCTTATTATTATAGTACTCACTTGCATTGCAGTGATTGTACATTTGCCTTATCCTTTACGATAAATTACAAACATTTCTCACTCAACTTTGTGTAATAAGGTACTTGACCACCTTATAATGTCACACATGTAATAGCATTCAACCTGTATTGGGTAATAATGAATAAAATAGATTGAAAGTCTCCTCACATACTGATTCCAGAATAAAGCTTAACTTCTCTTGTCTGTAGTCTCTACCATGAAAGGATATGCTTTAGAAATACTGATCTTTATTGAATAAATTATCTCCTAGTCACAGATGCAATCCCAAAAGATGTTATTCCCCAATGTATATGTATCTAAGCCATTTTTGTTTCTCTACTTTACAGATATTTTTTCAAAATCCCAGCTGGTAAAGTTGAGTAAAAGAGAGGTTGGCAGTGGAGGATAGTAAAAAAATGTTTAATGTGTGTGTGGAAATTTCAGGGGTGGGGACAGTATAGCCAGTTCAACCAACTTTCTCTTGCACCTTCAAGAAAGTACCCTCCAGAAAAGCCTTTAGGTTTTAGTGGTTGTCAGAAATTGTCTCTTTATTGTTCTGAAAAAAGTTATCTATGGCAACCCTTTTATTTTGTAAGCAACTGATAAATGTTAGTTGAGTGAAAAATAAAAATGGGACCAATAAGAGCATAGGATACTAAGAGGTCACAATAAAAATTGAAGTGAGACACCAATCACTCATTTCTTCAGGGATTTCATATCAGGGCTAAATTAGACAGTAATTCCAAGGTCCGAGGACTGTATGTTCTTTCATGCACTCATGAGAGACATATATTTATATCTGAATATTTATACTCTTGGACAATGTATTCCAATGATAACATCAAATTGTTGCCCATTCCTTTTTCTTATTCTTCTCTTAGTTTCCCCAACAAGATTTAGTTTATTTCCTCCAAGAGCACATCCCACTTAATGTTAATCATTACTTGTTTTGCTTCTCTTATAAAAGCAATCACAATTTTTAGCTCCATTTCACCTAAAGTTAGAATTTAATCTGTCCTACTTAGTATATTCTAAAACGTTTCCTCTGCAAAGTCCGTGAACTCTTTTGCATCAACTTATTCACTTAGTGAATGTTTATTTAACATTTACTATATGCCATTCACAATTCTACATGTTAAGAATATGGCAGTGATCAAAACACACCAAGTCTTCTCTCATGGAGCTCATATTTTAGCCGGGAAGACGAATAACAAACACATGTTTATCAGAAGGTGTTAAGCTCTATAAAGAAATGTGAACAGGGTAAAGGACTAGAAAGTGCTAGGGAAAGAGCACTATTTTTGGAAGCATGACAAAGTTTGAAGAAGGGAAGCAAAGCTTACAAAAATCTAGGAGAATAATTCTGGGAGAAAGAACTTAAATGCTAAGGTCCTGGGGCAGGGGCCTGCTTGGTCTAGTTGAGGAACAGCCAGAGATGATGAGGAAATCCTATAGCTTATCAGATTAGACCAGCTGAAAGACTTCATTTAATTAAGCCTCATTACTTTCCTATCATTTTTTAAATTACAGTAGAAATGGTCATAGAAAATGTAAAATGATCTAAACTGTACTATTCCCCTTGAATTAATTATTGCTGAATACCAGGAGGCACTCAGATAGTTCCAGATGGCCAAAACCAGATCCTGGCTCTAAAGCATCCTGGGGTGTGACATAAGACTGTGTGTGACAGTAATGCAGTTCCTCCAAGTCTCGTTTTTATTCTCAGCCTTGTTCTATCTAAATAAATTAAATGACAACCTAAATTTATATAGATTACTGGATAGGTATCTAAGAATTCTTCACCGAAGATAAGTAGGTTATCACTACTAACATTATCCTTATTTATGTATTGTCTTTCTCCTCCAACAGAAAGTAAGCCCCATGAGAGCAGCGGCTCTGCTTTGTTCAACACTATCTCCAGCACTTAGAAAAATAGTATCTGAGCTGCTTATTAGACACTCAATTGATATTTGTGGAAATAATAAATGAAACTTAAAGGAATCAAATGAGAGCTGGAAATTACTGAAGTGGTAACAAAAGCATAGAAGTCAACATTTAAAATAAAAAACATGTCAGAGAGCTAGAGGTCTGCCAGTGTGAATCCCATGGTGCAGGGTAGGGGATAAAGGTGATGAGAAGACCCCAGAAGCCATATATACTAAGGTGTGGTGGGAAGTCCATCCAAGTTAAGTAATGTGGGCTCTACCATAGACTTCTCATTCCTCAGACTCTGGCTTGAGTGCCTTATTAAATAGCATTCTACTAACTAGACTAAAAAAGATGAAATAAAATATATAATGAGTTCAATGTTGAACAAATTAAGTCTGTGATGCCTACAGAATATCAGGTATAAAGAAAACTATGTTGGTCTCACAGCATGTAATTATTACTAGCAGCTAATGGGTAAAAAAATCAGATGTGTTTTTTCTAAGAGCAAGTAAAATTCACATTGTTATATAAAATCTCTCAATGTTTTATAAGTTGATAACTCATTAAAAGAATTTTTAAAATTCTGTTCAGGCCAAAAGAGCACAAGAACATACTGGGTTTGACATAAAAGAAACCAGTTTACCATCTTGGGGAAGAATATGGAGGAAAAAAATGAATCAGAAATGGAATCCTAAAAATAATTTAAAGGGCAGATAAAGAAACAGGTCAATGGTCAGAGAAACCAGTCAGAAAGTTAGGAAAAGAATCAAAAGCAAGTATGGTATTACAGCATTCAAGGAAAGGGAGAGTTTAAAGAGGGGAATAATTAACAGTTTCAAATATTACAAAGTATCAAATAAGAGCAGGACCAAAGGGTCCTTTGGATTTTGCAAAAAGGTCATAGGAGATTTTTGCTGATAAAATTTTAGCAAAGTAGTGAAAGCAAAGCTTTGTTTCCGTGGGGATTCTTGTTCAACACTCTATTCCTAGGGCCTAGAAAACACTACCTGAGCTGTCCACTAGTCACTCATTACACAGTGAAGAGTAAATGGGAATGTGACGAAAGGAGAGATAAATACGCTATGCCATTCTGGTCAAAGAGTGGCTATTTGGTGTGGTTGATGACAATAACAAAACTAGTGACACTTTGTGAGTCCTTAAGGAATGGCAGGCACTTCAAAACGCTTTGCAGTGCAGGATGCAATATGCACAACTTTATGGAGTAGGTACTGTTATTACCCTTAAGTTAGAGTTGAGAAGACAGAGGCTGAGGGAGGTAACCATGACCAATTTGTAAGTGCCAGAGCTCCGATCTGAACCCAGGATGTTGGGGTCAAAGAACTAGAAGGCACACACACACACACAACCTTATTTTCATAAATTATAGCTATTACGGGAAATGTTCTATTGGGAACCTGAAACAGGAAAAGAGCACAAAGTTAGGGAAGCACAGGTACTTCCCAGATGGAAGAAGGGCAAAGCCAGAAGGTTCTCGGAGTGATGCCAATATCAGCCTCACTGTGTATTTTATAAATGGACTAGAAAAGACTGAGTAATCTGATGTTTCAAATTTTGCAAATGACACATTCCGCATCTCTGGGGTGTGAAATGCCAACCTGACAAAAATAAAACAAAGTAAACTTAGTGATGAGCTATAAGTTCACAGGACCTAAGAATGGAATCTGGCAACTCCATGAAGCAGGTAGGTGTCTCCGATTTCTATTTCAGTACTGCTTCCTGTTTCAGTGTGTTCCCATCCTCAGATCCATCAACACCCTTGGTGACTTCTCCCATGTCAAACCTAAGGCTCAAGGCCTGAAGGACAGCTGCCAAGAATTGAAAATCAACCTCATTGAAAGCATGTAGTTCAGGGTAGGATATCAAGCCCTGTGGACTAGAAGAGCCTAACAAGGTCTAGTCCTCAAGGGAGCAAAAGCCAGAACACTGCAGCTCAGCTATACCTCCTCAAAGCCTTTGCAGCTAAAGGTGCCTGGCTCTCTACATAGAGAGAGTGAACCTGTTGAACTCCTTACTACAACACATGCTACAAACTGAAAATGGGAACTTGTTTAAGAGCTTCTTAAGTGAATCCACATGGGACTTAAAGTAAACTAGGGCCACTTCTAAGATGACAAAGAAAATCAGCTTCGGCTCCCACCAACACGTTTCCTGAGGCAATGCTAGTACTGAACATGCAGTACTAGCACTAAATGGATCACAGGTCTGAAGTGTGCAAAACTTCTCACATAAAATATTTAGTAGCTAATAGACCTTCAGGACAACAAATTTGCCTCTTAATACTTTTAAACTTATAATGCATATTCACCTGACATCCAGAAACCAACAATCCTTATGTTTTAGGTCATTAGACAAGTAATTGTAGCAATAAAAAAATGTTCAGCAACAAATAAATATCTCTTGAATTTAAGCCAAAATTCGTGATAGTTTTTGTTTGTTTTTGTCTCACTTAGTACATATCAAAAAATACAGAAGTAAGTGCTCTTATTATCCTGATATTACAGATAAGAAAACGGAGCCAAGACCACACGGCTATTAGTTGGCAGAGCAGATACTCCAACTCAGGGCGGATTGACCCCAGAAACCATATTCTGCATGACAAACACTCTATAATTCCCTTCTACAAAACTTAAACTTCATTATAACATATCCTTTTAAATTAATCTGCAAATCCATCCACATCAAATCAAATCCTCTAATCCAACACAATTAGATAGTACATATAACAGAATTAACCCCCCTAAAAGGGGGATCATAGTCTTGTCTCCAAAGTATCCTTATGAAAATTTTCAACTGTACATTGTAGATTAACCAGAATAACACTAAAGGCAAAATATAGTTTTCTAAATGAAAATAGCATGTCTTAAATCCCAAATCTTAAATTGAGGGGTTTTTCCTCTGGTCTATCCGCTCTCCAAGGGGACAGTTTCAAGATTGGAAGAGCTCTGCTGGGGTCATCAGAGGTCATGTGCAACTGGTCTCAAGATAATATTTCCACGTAAATAAGACAATATAGCCACTCTGCAGAGACAAAACTTTCCACCTGAGGAAAGCTACCAGTGAAAGGAAAGCAAATGTAAAACTGTTTTTAGCATTTTAACTAAATTATATGTAAACAAAAATGACCAAACATTAAGCAGCAAAAATGGTGGTTTGTAGAAAATGAGCTTGTGGGCAGAGAGGTGTGCGAAAACCGTATGGATATGCAGTTTAATATGCCTAATGTGCATCGCCGTCCTCACATTTCACACTTCTACCACATTGCAAAGCCATTTCAAACTGTTGGCTATCGGGGATATTTATCTTTCAGGGTCACATACTGAAATATGTATGGATGAAATGATATATGTTTTGAAATAATCCATAATGAGAAAAGAGGGACATGGAAGTAGATGAAACAAGGTAGGTCTGAGAGTTCATTACATGATTCTCTACTTATTTATACTATTCTACTTATATGCACATATCTGACATGTCCCATAGTAATAGTTTTTTAAACTACTTAAGAGTTTTGAAATTGTATATTACACTTGCATTAATTTTGGTATATATTTTTATACCAAATAAAATAATCTCTGCCAACACTTTTAAAATTCAGACTGTGAACAGAAGACAAATGTGTCCACTAAATTGTATATAGTTTATAATCTGCCTCATTTAGTTCAGTGAAAGCTTAGGACAACAAAGTGTCATAGGTTCCCTTTTTTGTTTGTTTGGTTTTTGGGGGTTTCTTTTGTTTGGTTTCTTCTGTTCCTCATATTTATAATCCTAATCTCATTTAGCAGTTCTAAAAAAGCACTTTGGCTGGTAGAACAAAGGGTGCTCTATAATCCATGAATGAGAACAGCAATTACCCATAAAAGAGCTCATTATATGTGACAGTACCACCAAAAGATGACCAGTTCAATAGCAATGGCAGGCCATGGTGTCATTAAGCTTTAAAACCACCATGCTTTAGTGCTTTGCTGATGTGCTGATGCTCCCTCAAGCCTTCTCACTGAGGGCCCACATTTCACGCGTTAACTTGGGTTCTCGTGATCATTAAACGACACCAAACTACAAAGTTCCAAACTTTGCTTCTGCTAAATACAAATAGCCTTTGTATGGTGAGATCTAACTTATTACTGATGTGCTTCTTGGTTGGCAAATTTTTCTCAAAAATATACTCTTTAAAGTAACTATAACGTAAATTTCTAAAGTGCTCAATGGAACCAGCAAACCAAAGGCTGGTAATATTGAATTATATTTTACAAATCTGCTTTATAAATATCACAAAACCAGCTATCTCAGAAAACAGTTCTCATTGACTTCATTATGAATTACATGAATTTCTAAATATGGAAATTTCGTAACATATATATATATATATATATGAAAAATACACAACAAAAAGACAAAATGTAAAGATCTTCGATGAACCAATGTTCTTCCTTTGAATTCACACATCCAAATGAGTGTTTCTCTTCTGAAATGACCTTAGAATGGCACTTTTTGCTTTTCTCCGACTCAGGCTAGCTTATGGGCACGGGATGAAGAAGAAAAGAGGCATAGGGGGAGATGAAATAGATATTTTGAGAGAACAACTTTATCCTGGGGAGCGAGGACCTTTCTCCAATGTGATTAAGTTAATGATATTTTAATTGGGTATTTGCCTTTCTATCATTAGACAGGCTTGCTGTGTATTTTAATCAGAAGGGAAGTCTACTGAGCCAAAATTTCTAAATTACTTCCCTTTTCTGTACAAAACATTTCTATCAAGGAAAATAGATAAACTGCTTCCAAGTTGAACAAGCCAGGGAGATGTAGGGGAAGCAAGGAACTATAAAGAGGAAGGGGAACTAAAACATAGGAAACACCTTCTCTAACTCCAGATCTGTGGTGCCGCCAATCATATATGTCACGTTGAGAATGCTCACAGCATTGCAGTGAACACCATTTCACCTTCACTTGAAAATGAGGAGACTGGGATTGAGGAGGTGATCCAGGATTACAACACAAGTCCGCCTGACTCCAGAATTTCTCTTCCTACTCCACTAACCCCAGGAAAGTGCTGTAAGTCATGACTTTGCTACGACTTAAAGGAGCTTTATGAACAGACCTGTGCTTCTTCATAAAAATACTCTGCTCTAGGCAAACACACAATGCAAGACCTGCTGATCCTACACAATCATTCTTAGAGACAGCAAACATATTTTCATTCCTATTCTTTACTAACATACAAGCATGCAGAAAAACAGATGTCTGCAAAAGATGATAAAGTAGATATATAACTGTCCCACAAAGAATCTCATGAAATAGATATGCTAGCAAAGAATCACATACTGAGCAAAAAAACTAACAACCCAACCTCTCACCACCCCCACCCCCACCCCTGAAATGGAATTATACCAAACAAAATGGGAGTTACTTAAATTTGGCTTTCTCAGGAGGTGATAAGGAAAAGCTGCCTAGCATTCAGAAGCAATAATCACAAAATTCATACAGTGGCAAGAATGTAGAGGAATGTTCACTGGACGTTTATCCAACGTTGTTTGCTCCAGGTTGAATTACAGTAGGACAGAACAGACGCTGTAGGCTGGCTCACTCAACAGCCATTGCCAACCACCTTTCTCCCTCGTCTACCTCTGCTTTTAAGGTTGACAAAGCTAAATATTGACTTTCCTTGTCTCTTGTAAGGTGTAGGCAGGAGTACAGAAGAGGGGCCTCAGGGACATGTACCAACTCTCTATCCACGACAACTTAAGTAGAAATCGACTGACAGAATTTCTGGGCAGCTTTTTGTTTTCCTGATAAGAGGGACAAATGAAGCTAGCATCTCTCCTACTGCACAGACCTTCCGAGCGTGCCCTTTCTGCCCAAAGCTGGGGCAGCCATCTTGCAATTATGAGGAGGCAAACAGGAGGATGAAAGTCACTTGCATAAGAATGGCAGAGTAAATAGAAAGAGCCTAGTCACTGAAGAGCAGAACCAACACCAAATGCTTATCTCCAGGTGTCTAGTTGTACAAAAACACTGAACTTCTATTTGTTTAAACCACTTTAAGTCAAGCTTTTTGTCGCTTAGAATTGAATATCTCCCTAATGAATACCATGTCAGTGTTAAGTACCCACTTAAAACTTAATAACCTAAAGCACTTAAGCACCTAACCTACTTTGCATTTGAGTTTTTCTTTTTTTATTGTTGTTCTATTACAGTTGTCCCAATTTCCCCCTGTTGCTCTCTCCTGGCCTACACCTCCTCACAAGTTTTGCATGCTGAGGTGAATAATATACTGGGCTCTAAATCAGACACTGACAATGACCTGATGTTGGCCTTAGGCAAATCATTTCACCTCTCAGAGCCTTAGTCTGCTCACATTTCTAAAATGGGGATAATGATGCCTGCCCTACCTGCCTCACATGATCATTACAAGTCAAATGAAGGACCTGCCTCTAAATAAACCCTGAAGTACAACATAAATGTAAAAGTTGTATGCTCAGTGTACATATTTAGTTGTCACCTCTCCCACCTGCAAATCCTATGGCAAATATAATATGGCACTGAAGTCAGTGAAGACAATAAACAAGAGACTACTTAAAAGATGTTTTCATTTTTCTTCCCTAGATTATTTATGCAACACAAAATCTGTACAGCACAAAGCGTTCAAATCCAACGAGAGACAAGATAAGCATAGTTAAGGCAAATGACAGAGGTACTCTAAAGTTATATTTCAGCTCATACTTTTTAATTAATCTGTTGGTTGTATTTCATTAGGGAATAACTATGCCAAGAAATAAGTAATGGTTGTTTTGTTGACTCAATGCAGTTACCAACTTTAAACTTCTTATTTTGTAAAAGCTCAATAGCATTTCCTAGTTCTTTGAAAAGCTTTAAGATTTAACTAAAAAATTGGCTCTGCATTGCATACATATATTGGTTGGCCCTGCAGTGAAGCTTTCACGTAGTGAATTATGAGTAAATGGCATACTACCTGCACAGTGAAAGGGGCCAATTAAAATATAACTTTGATGGAGGCACCACCATAACAGATTATAAAGGGAACTTATTGAAGTCATAAGATTGTAGGGCACATTCACATGTAAAGAATAAAATGGAAATTCTCCTTAATCAAAAATCTTCTACTAACACATTTTCTATGCTAGTGTAGTCCACATATCAGGCCACCTACATCACCTGGGAACTTGTTAGAAAAGCAGAATATCAACCTGACATTGTCTGACAAAGTAAGTGTTCAATATTAGCTGATTTACTGCAGTATTGTTTATACCAGGAATAAAAGAAACTGAAACAATCTTAAATCCCATCATTTGGAAACTACCTCAATTAATCACAGTATAATCATCCAGTGGAATGTTATGCATTTATTGAAAATGATGACATTGTTGGTTATTTACTGATTGGAAGGATACCCAGGATGTGTATAGCAGAAAGAAAAGGAAGGAAGAGAGAGAGAGAGAGAGAGAGAGATGGAGGGAGGGAGGGAGAGAGGGAGGAAGGGAGGGGAGAGGGAGGGAAGAAAGGAAGGAAAGAAGGGGGAGAAAGAAAGAGAGAGGAAGGAAGAGAGAAAGAGGGGTGGAAGGATGGAAGGAAGGAAGAAAGGAAGGAAGGAAGGAAGGAAGGAAGGAAGGAAGGAAGGAAGGAAAGAAGGAAGGAAGGAAGGATGAAAGGAAGGAAGGAAGGGAGGGAGGAAGGAAAGAAGGGAGGAAAAGAAAGAAAGAAAATTGCAAACATAAGTACAAAATGCTCTTAAGAGTATACACCAAAAGGTTAACCATGGTTAACTCTGAGTGGTGGGATTAGAAATTAGTTCATTCTTTTTTATTTTATTTTTCAATTACCATTACAGTTAATATTATTTTGCATTAGTTCCAGGTATACTGCATAATGTTTAGACAATCATATAATTTACTATTCTCTTCTTTATAGCTATTATTTTTTACCAGAGAAATTTTTGACAATTTTTTGCAAATTATTTAATACATTTTTTACAATTAGAATTTTTACAATAAACGTGTATAACTTGTTTAAATATTAAAGCTATTCCCATTTTAAATGTTTATGGGATCAATGTTATTATAGTAAATAACAGCTTCACTTATTCAGCTTCCAAGGACAGAGATTTTCTAAGGTTGGCAATGATCCAAAGGTTGGCAACGATTCAAAGGTTGGCGATGTTGCTAAGAAGGAGAAAGTAGGAAATGGGTCGTCCTTAGCAACTGGCTCTCACCAGTGCTCTTCCTGTTGTCTGAGATTTAGAAAAACATTTAAATATCCTATAATATCTTGTTATATAACACTTCTCTAATAAAAACCATGGATTCCAGTGGAAACAATGTTGAAAATATCGATTATTCTCAGCATAAAGAAACTATCTGTTCTCAATTCTTTCTGTTGGAAAAATCAGCTTTCAATCTGATCATACTTCCCCTGTTGGCTCTTCTCTCACTTTTCAGAATGTTCACTGTCCAAGATGAACTTGTTAAACACTGTGTTTTACTCTATTTACCGTGATACCAAAACTGGATGTGCTAGCTAACGGCAATGACTTTCAGATACTATCACCAAACTGAGGCATTGCATTTGCTCTTAGAAGGGTGAATGAGGAGGTGGGAGGGAGATCTCCAGCTGTTTTCCTTGTATTAGAAGAAAAACCTACAAGCAACAAAATTTATTTCAGTTAATATTTTATATAACATCAAGAAGGTTTGAAGAAAAATAAAACAAATTAAAATCACACCTACAACAACAGGAAGAATGTGCCAAGTAATCTGGCATTTTTTCACTAATTTCAACGTTCAGCCTAAAACAAAAGCAAAACTAAGACTTATAAGGAGAAAATTGAAATAATTTCATTAGTCGCTGGTAGGATTTTATTACAATTTGGATCAAATTTGAATGCTTTAAATATATATTCCACTTGAATAATATCAACAAAAAACGTGTATCGTTATAGCTTAATAACTTGAACACATTTCCTACCTGGGTTCTCCTAAAATGAATTATTCTTGCTACATGAAAACAGAAAGAGAGAAAAAACAACTTTAAAAGGCTTGCTAGAATTATTAGAATGCAGTATAAACTAAAATACAAGAATTTTAAAGCCATTTTTTAACCTAGCTCAGAATGACCTCTGCAAAAGAGCAAAGTTTTACTACAGCTTATTAACCCCTAGGTTCAAGAAACACATGTGTTCATTTAACAGGTTTGGAAGTATAGCTTCTGTCATAAACACCAAACATGTAGGCATGCAACCTGTGCATCCAAAATGTCACAGGGCAGTGGAAGGGGCTCTCAGCTGGAGAAGAAGAGACAGAATGAGTTCTTCCCTTTTGTTCTGCAGTGGCCAAATGACTCAAGTTAGTTATTTTGCTTCTCGGAATTTCTGACTTCCTCATGTCTAAAATACGGGCATCTGGCTAGATGATGTCTGGGTTCTTTCCAGATCAAATATTTTGAAAGCTTTAACTCTACACATTCTCTCCCACACATATACAACCTGAAAACATCTTATTTCTATAATCTATGAAAGTTGCAAATAAAAGAACTTCATTTTAGCAGATTTTTCTCACTAAAATTTTTTTAAAGTAAGATTAAACTCTACCCTTTTAACATAACTATTTCATTTTTTCAGTATTAGTATCATCTTTTATTACTAATTTGCACTATTAAACCATAACTTTTTTCTAGTCATGGAATTAGAAAAAATTTTATCTTTCTTAACTACTGAATCAGCAAGAATCATAAGATGAGCTAAAGGCAAACATCTGAGATACAATGATAATTAGTTTTGTCTTCCAAAAAGTAACTGAAGGCAAAAATTCCAATTTTCCAAAACATGATATTCCAGTGTACAACATAGCTCGGTAATCAAATCAGTAATAAAAACTAGTATGTACTTAGTGCTGTTTATAAAGCACTTTCACATCTGTGATATAACTGTGGGGGTCCAGAATGAGTCACCCCAATATGTGCCTCTCTGGTATGAAGATTGTTTTGAGCTAAAGGCAACTTTAGCCGCAGATCAAGAGGAACTTCTGTCCCCTACACTGAACTGCCTGAAGAATTTGAATTAGAGGCCTTGCACCTAAAAGATTATTATCAATAACTTTTTCCACCCACTTATTTGGCAGGGCAAACTTCTCTTCAATAAAATTCTACTCTTCTTACCATCCCACAATGACCTTTTGAAGCCCCCAAGGCTCCTTACCTCATTCCTAGCTCAAGACGTCTTACATACCCATGCTCCCTTTCTGTCTCTGGACTCGCCTGCATGTGGGGTCTCTGACTTTCCATGTATGTGGGGTTTCCATTCCTACGTCTGTACTAAACTCGGTCACTTTCCCTTGTTAATCTGTCTGTCAAGCCAGAAGAAAACCTCGAGGGTAGAGAAAAGTTTGTTCCTCTCCCACATTACTAAATTTCCATGAATCTATGGGGAAGTATTTTATCTTTCCACTCTATCACGGAGGAAACTGAGACTCCCTGACATTAAGTAATTTCTCAAGATCATCAGGCTAGAAAGCACCAAATCCATGACTCAACCTCCTGACCTTTTCCTCCAAATCTCTTTCCCTCTCTCTATAACATTCCACTATGCAGAAACCTTTAATTTTCAAAGGAAGCACACTTTCACCTAATTTTAGAGTAGATGGTTGATCATTAACACCATAAACAATTACTTGATTTCCTATCCTTAATATGTGATGTGTCCTTTCAAATTAAAAGAAAAGAAAAGAAGAAAAGAAAAGAAAAGAAAAGAAAAGAAAAGAAAAGAAAAGAAAAGAAGAGAAAAGAAAAGAGAAAAGAAAAGAAAAAAGAAAAGAAAAAGACTAGCAACCCAATAGAAAATTGGGAGAGAAAGATAATCAGAGTTTACAAAAAATTCATTGCAAGTAGGACTGGGTAGAGATTGGCAAAAGGACAAAAAATAGGGACAAGTATAACCGTGTAAAGAATAAAATGCCCTGGCTGGCGTAGCTCAGTGGATTGAGCATGGGCTGTGAACCAGTGTCACAGGTTTGCAGGCCATGACCCCCAGCAACCGCACATTGATGTTTCTCTCTCTCTCTCTCCATTCCCTCTCTAAAAATAAATAAATAAAATCTTTTAAAAAAAGAATAAAATAAAGTTAAATTTTTTCATTGCAAATAACACTAAAATACTTGAAATAAAAATGCTCAATCTCTGTCAACTAACTACAAGTAAAAAATAAACATTTTTCTCACTGTCTTATTAACAAACTTTAAAAACTGCCCATGTGCTGAACTGACCATCGGGTAGGAAAAAAGTCACTCTCCTCCACCATCAGTAGACAGAGCAGTTAAAATCTCTTGGAAGAGCAATTGTATGATATTTAATAGAACTAAAAACATTTGGCCTTTGACACAGTAATTCCTCTCCTAGGTATTTATTTATTATCTATTTAAATGGGCAAAGAAAAAAACACTTATTGTGTAAAGGATGTTTCTGAGAGCATCTACCATTACAGCAAAATACTGAAGACAAACCCAAATTTCCATCCATTGGAAGTATTTTAAAGATGTTGCATACCTCACAAAATAGAACATTATACTCCAATGTAAAGCACTACTTTTAAAAAAGCAGAATAGTATTGCATACTCTACATTATATGAATAGAAGAACACAAGGAGACCATACCCTAAAATGGGAACTGAAACATGCTTTAAAATACTTCTGGAAAAATATCCAAGAAAATCCCATGTAGGGAAGGCAACTAAGGATTTAAGTCTGGTTTGGAAAGGGAACTTAACATTTCAGTTATTTTGAAATGTAATACTGTTTGAAATGTTTAATTCTTTGCATGCCTTGTAGTTATTTGTGTGTTGCAGGAAGCTTCCATGTTTGTACTCAACTTGGCTGATCTAACAATCCAATTAGATAAAATAAGGAATGTGACAGCATTTTGCAAACTAAAGAGAATATACAAATATGCAATTCAGGAAGACTTTATTACTCTAGTACCTACTGCCTCAAGCTACACCGGACAAGTATAATTCCTTAATAGCTGCTTTTTAAGAGATTGAAGAATTCTCTATTAAAATGCAAATATCCACCCAGGAGCTAAAACTTTTAAGCAGTGCCTCTCAGATCTGGCATTCAAAGTGCCTTAATGTCAAACATACTTAGTTGGTACCCCAGGGACCTAGAAGGTATCTCAAAGACCCTCAAACTTTCAATAGGTCCCTACTTTTTGGATAGAAAAATGTTTTTTTCTCACAATTATTGAAATAAAATTGATCCAGGAAAATGCATTAGGCTAATCCTGAGGTATTGCTCCAGAAACTGGGATATGCCAGTTTGAGGAATTTGGCTTTATGGGATATGTGTTATCGAATATCTTAGGAGAGGAGAGGCCTTAAATATGGGGTGAAGGGCATGGAGGAGGGAAAGGAGGGAAGAAATGGGGATTAGACACTTGATGATCCAGTCCTCAAAATCACCATTCTTTCAACAAATTCCTGAGCTCCTACTGCAGCTACAGACCCTCACAGAGCTATAGTTTCTAGCTCTGATACTGTAAAATTGCCCTTCAGACAGGTTTTAACCAATGCATTCTCCACTGATGATGTAGGAACCTGCTTCTTTCCCCACATCATGGTCAATTCAGCACATGGGCAAATTTTTGTCTAGCTAGCAGAGCTGGGTGGAGGTACGCATCAAGCACGAAATCAAATGTAATTTGGCAGTGAAACAGAGGATAACTTAGACATGAGGTTAGAAAGAACTACTTCAGCTGAGGAGTCAGTGAAGGCCTACCTGATGAAGGGATGTTTGAACTGAGACCCAAACTGTGGGAAGGGTTTGGCCATATGAAGGTGAGGAAGAATGTTCAAGGGCAAATGTTGGAGGTAGCATGTGGTAGATTCAAGGGAGAGAAAGGCATTCATTATGATTGGAGCATAAGGACCTGGGGATGAGAGGTGGATGTTGATTTTAGAGAGGCAGGAGCCACATCAGGTAAAGCCTTATAGGACAGCGTAAGAAGATGACATTTATTTTTATTGTAATGAGAAGCTATTAAAGGACTTTAGGCAGGAGGATAATATGATCTCACTTATTTTTTAAGAAAAATCATTCTGTTTGCTAAGCAGGCAATTAACTGTAGGGAGACAAGACAAGAAGCAGGAAGACCAGTCAGGAAGCAATTGAAATAATCCAGATGAGAGTAATGGTGACTTGAATTGTGGATTTAGTAGTGAAGATGGAGAAAAGATTCAGATTTCAGAATATATTCCAGAGCTTAGCACTTGGTGATAGTTTAAGTGTGGGGTTTAATAAGAAGAAAGGATTGTTGAATGAACCCCCAGATTTTCAGTCTGAGCTATCTGAGAGACGGTGATACCATTTACTAAGATAGGGACAGAAGGGCAAAAATGTTCTGCTGTAAACATTACGGCCCGTAGTTGCCACTCAGATGCAGTTTTCATTTCTTCCTACGTAACCAAACCCCATTTTTACTCCAGGCAAAAGACTGTATCTCCCAGCCTCTTTCTACTGCTAAGTGAAGTTATAGAGCTAAATTCTGGCCAATAAGAAATAAGTGGATGTATTCCAGGACAATTGAAAGAGGGCGCTAACTCAGCCAGGAGTTGTACCTTTTTGTCTATGCTCCATCTTCCTTCTTGCTGCCTATAATGAGGAAGACAGCTGGAGCTACAGTGGCCAGGAGGCAACCTTCAGACTGAAACTCACATGCTTAGTAGGGCAGATTAAAGAGTTTAAGTGGAGACTAATTTGCTGGCCTACTTCAGGGAGTAGACACATCAGTGCTGGACTGTCTGACTCTGGCTTCTTTTAACTGGAATGAATTCTTGTGTGTTTAGTCACATTGAGTTTTCTTATCAAACAGCCAAACAGCATCTCTAATCCAGAGATGCAAGGTTAGATAGAATTTTCTTATTAAATATTACAGTTAGCTAGAGCCCCCTTTTTTTGACAATGAGAAACTGAATGTCAGAGAAGTCATTTGCCCAAAGTCAAATAGTCAGTTTGAGACAAAGGCAGGATTCAAACCAAAGGCAGTCTGACTTCAAAGTTCATGTTTTTCCACTATACCATCCTGTACTGAAAAAGAAAAGGAGAAGGAAGGCAGCAGAGATAAATCTTTCCAATAGCACAATCATGTCTATAACCAGCTCCGTGCATGGTATCCCAAAATAGTCTTACTCAGTCTGGTGCAAGGAATAATCATCTCCTATACGTGTTACTTTTTACATGATGTCAGTAATACATCAAGCTTGTTTTAGCCTTTTTTAAGGCAATATATTTTTAACTATATTTACATGATCCACTCAGCACTATATTTACTTCTATTACATTAACATGCTACTTTATGCTATTAAAATGCTACATACATTTATGCACTACCTTGCAATTAAATATATGGAACGTCATTCTGAACTGCTCTTGCCACACTGAGGTAATTTGGGATTCTAATACAAACTCCAACACTGAGCCAGGACCTTCCCTTACGTGAGCTATTAATGATGCTCCTTGTAGTATAATAAAGACGTGTTCTCCAGAGTTGTCAGCACCAACAGATCTGGCTAGCAGTTCATCTTGACCACAGTTTCACAGTTCATTCATGAAGCAGAGAAATGAAAGTTTTGTATAATAAAAACATTATACATTTGCCACTCCTTCCTCAGTGTACTAGTTCGGTCCTATACAAGAAAGAAAATCAGTTTAGTGAGGCAAGTCTTGTTTCTTATGAGGTCAGGTGGACAACTGGCTTAAACTTTAAGTATTCCTAAAAAGTCAAAAGGGAAGGTTTCCTCTTTGTACTTGTTCATTGAAGTATAAAGTACCCACTGAGAAGTACATAGATCTGAAGTAGAAAGCTTGATGAAATTTTGCAAAGTGAGGACACCTATGTGGCCCCACCCAAACCAGGTTACAGAACATTTCCAGCACCCAAATCCTCCCTAGTGCCCGTCCAGGAACCACCCATCCCCTCATAAAGTGAACCACTGTCCTGGGTTCTAATTCCACAGATTCATTTTTCCTGGTTTTAAACTTGGTATGAAGCCCAATACATAATCTTTCACTTAACATTATATCTGTAAAAATCATCCATATTTGTTTCAGATTGCCATAGTTTTTTTTCATTATAGTTTTTTTTCATTATAGTATTCCATTTATTCTGTTAATGGAATTTCGTGTTTACTAAACTTTTAGCATTACTTTATTTTATTTTTAATGTATTTTTTCATTACCATTTGTCCCCTTATACCCCCTCTCCCCTGCAGTCACCACAGTGTTGTCCATGTCCATAAGTCCTTTTCTGTTTTTGCTCAGTCCCTCCATCCCTACCCCACCATAGCTGTCAGCCTGTTCTCTATCTATGAGTTTGTCTCTGTTTTGCTTGTTACTTCAGTTTGTTCATTAGATTCCACATATGAATGAAAGCATATGGTATGTGTCTTTTTCTGACTTGCTTATTTCACTTAGCATAATGTTTTCCAGGTCCATCCATGCTATCGCAAAGGGTAAAATCTTCTTTTTTTACAGCTGAGTAGTATTCCATTGTGTGCTCATAGCTGTTCTATGAACATCCTTGTCCGAGTCTTTCAGTGTATACTAAGGGAGATTTTTTACTTTGAGTTTTTTATTCTTGTTTTATTCATACATTTGGAAGTAATATATCCAAAGCAAGTACACATATGTTAACTAAAACATATCACGCCCAAATCAATGCCCTGAGCAAAGCTCCCATGAAGACTTGATAGGAAAATGATTGAAAAGAAAGAAAGAGAAAGAGATAAAGAGGCTGTAGTTAAGGAAACATACAAAGCTTAGGAAGCAGGTGATAATAGAAAATGTAAAATATAGTGAAGTACCCAGGCCAAGTCTTTCCTATGAATTTTCAAGTTCCCAGTAAATCAGGTGACCACAGTTTGGCCTTTAGATTGTGCCATATACTGCCACTAAGATGTTACCTCCAGGTGCACCCATATAGTTGGATAGATTTTTGCTGATCTTTGGCTTTACCTTACCTTCTTGAAGCATGCCAGAGAAGTGATTAAGTGTAATAGGCTTTTTAAAGAAAAATCCCCTTAATATTCCAACTACATAAGGATTTCAATAACTGGAAGCTTTGGCTTTTCCTCCTCCTTCACTCTGAGAATTTAAGGGTTAACAAACTTTATTAAGTGTTTAAAACACATATAATATTGGCTGTGGGTTGGGATGCCCCACCACTTATACTTTCCTGGCCCACTCTCATTCATTTATTCAAAATTTATCTTGTTATCTAATGTGTACAAGGTGTTGTGTTAGGGTCCTTGTGGTGATAATACATATAAATATGAAATATTTACAGATTAAATGACATATCTAAGATTTGCTTCCAAATATAACAAGGATAAGAGGATTGGCCATGAGTTGAGGAATTGATAGTTGGAGCTGGGAGAGTTCAGTAAGCAGAGCTGTCTGCTTTTGTGCATGTTCAAAAGTCTCTACAATAAAAAGATTTTTAAAAACACAGACACACAAAAGAAATGTGTAAGACAGCCTCTGACCTCCAGGAGCATGCAAACTAATAGAAACACTAATGTATGCATTTAAATTGCCAACTGGAATTTAAAGGGGCCATAACAGTTATGAATTCCACCCCCAACATTTTAAAATCAAGACAATATCCAGAAACGAATAACTCTGAGGCTTAGAGGTTAAATGAGTACCCAAGGTCACACAATTGGTGTG
This sequence comes from Phyllostomus hastatus, assembly GCF_019186645.2. Classification (NCBI taxonomy): domain Eukaryota; kingdom Metazoa; phylum Chordata; class Mammalia; order Chiroptera; family Phyllostomidae; genus Phyllostomus; species Phyllostomus hastatus. The sequence goes on along the minus strand of NW_025333912.1, from coordinate 773,484 downwards.
TGGTGGCAGAGTTGATATTGAAAACCAGGTCTCAAATACACACACACACACACACACACACACACACACAGAGCCACTGTTCTTCTAATCAGATTGCTGCAAAGCAGAGTGGTACAAGGCAAAAGCCATGAAATTAGTCCAAATTAGACACATAAGAATTAAGATAATAGAGATACCACCTAGGGCTAAAACCACGGGCTATTTCACAAATGTGCTCTGTTCACCAGAGAACATCTAAAGGGCTATCCCCCTCTAAAACAGAGAAAATATGGTTAGTGAGGCAAGAATTTTACATTTATTTGCATGCTTGTTGAGTGAATCTCTGTCTCTCCTCAAGCCACAGGGTTTCATCATGGGTTGTCGAGACCTACACAACTGAGCAACAGAAATCCTAGCGGCTGACTGACAAAACGCAGTGGACATTTACTATCAGCCAAGAAATGTGTCAGGAGTGGAAATACTACAGAAATAAGCACAGTCCTCGCCTTCAGGGAGCTCACAGGCTGGAATAGAATTATTAAACAAATGCTTTTGAAGGGGAACCACAGGGTGCTCCAGCAATCCAAATTCCCTAGCACTAGATTCAGAAGTGCCTTTAGACTAGCCTTTAGAAGGTACACTTGTGCACATTTAGACATTTTCAAATTTTAAAGAAATAAACCCCACAAATAAAGAAACCAGGCATGGTTCTAGTCTAACTAGCAAATCATCAGGCACTAAAAAGGTGAAGGCAACTGCTTGTAAGAAGACCAAAACTATCAGGTATTGGTAACTGTTTGCTTTTGACCATGATACCTATATTTTGAATATTTCCCCAGGTGATATTCCCATAAGTGGGCTATATGAATGACTTTCTAAGAGATTTAAGCTCTTTGAAGACAAATTCCATGTGTTTTAGTCCTTCTAGGACAAACACACAGAGTAGCAGAGTATAAATGTACTTGATTAATATTTTGTGAGTGAAAGAACAAAGCAAGACCAAATTCCATATAATATAAATGTTCTATTTTTCTTCTACACATAAATGGCTTTTATCTTAATCTCTATATATGCTAGATAAAATCTTAACAGGCATCATCTCACCTCTAGTTCTTTGAAAGGAGACTGCCTTTTTTCTAGTAGACTAGGAAAGGAAATCAATTTTTTCCTGGTGTTTTTCATTGTACATTAGAACATCCTAAGACAAGTAAAACAATAATATGATTTTAAAAAGTAGAAAAACATCCCTGGACTGTGTGGTCCAGTTGGTTGGAGCATCATCCTGGAAACCGAAAAGTCACAGGTTTAATTCCCAGTCAGGGCACACGCCTAGGTTGCGGGTTCGGTCTCAGTGAGTGCACATACAGGAGGCAGCCAGTCGACGTTCACATCCATGTTCTCTCCCTCTCTCTCTCTCTCTCTCTCTCTCTCTCTCTCTCTCTCACTCTCTCCCCCCCCTTTACCCTTTCTCTAAAACCAATAAGCATGTCCTTGAGTGAGGATTTAAAAAAATGGAAAATCAGTAAAAAAGTTAAACTCGCTTAATGTATCTTGTTTTTACTTTTCACATAAAAATAGATGTTTCCTCAGGTCAATCTGAAAAACCACATAAATAATATAATCTGTACCCAAGGCATTCAAATGTATTTTGAAAAATTTCATTTTGGGGGGAAATTTACCAAGTTAAAGTGGTTTATTCAAAGTCCCTTGGCTGCCTCTACAAGAAGAGAAAGAAAGAGGGGGAAAACCAAGACATCTAACTTGACAATCATTAGATGACTTCTCTGTTCATAAGTAGGCATCGCCAAAAACGATTTATACATACATAGAAATTTTATCAATGTGCACATTTATAACTTTGTACAGCTTTTATTCCTAAAGCCAGACAATAATTCTCTCATTGTTAAACACTGACCCATTCCCACATTCAAATCCCCTGAGCTTTTATGTTATCATGCCTTTGCTACATTGCCCGTCTAGCAGTATGTGAAAACTAAATTGTCTTTGAAGGATGTATAATTGCTTCAAGTTACGACACTTGGAAAGTTTTGGGTTTTCTTTTAAAACTTAAATACTAATTACCTTCACATTTGCAACATTACTGAATACCTCATGTTTGAGCCCCTCTATCCTAACTAAACTGCAGAATTTACTGGAATTTAAAATGGTTTACACAGACCTTAGGTAACAAGATAAGGCTTACCCTCAAACAACTTAAATATGAGTTTTGGCAACATTTCTCCATCCTCACTAGGAAGTATTATTTGGAAGAACTGGGAAGAAGGCTGCCTGAATTTGCCTAGCCCTCTATCCTGACTAAAACAATTAAAAGTTCAGAAATTAGATATTTGTAGCCTCATAAATTATAGACAACCCAAAATCTATTAAATTTTCCCCAGGATTTTGTACGTTGTACTTGGAAGCATAGAGAAATTAAAATGTCCTAGATGTGTACATGTTTCAGTGCTTTTTAAATGAATCAACTATTTTTCATAAGGCAAAAAAAGGTTTCTCATGATCAAATTCCAAAACTAGCAAGCACAAATTTAGTTACAGCATCACTAAAATTACAGCCTCAGACCAGCTTTGAGAGACAAGAACAGAAATTGAATATTTGTTAGGCGAGATAAGCATTTTAGGCATTTATGTTCTCTTTATCTTTACTCCTTCCCCATCCCTAATCCAAATTAGGAATTCTAAATCCTTTGAACCAGAAAATTATTAGATTTGATGGCCAGATGTCAATGTAACAATAAATAATAAGACTCTCAATGATTAAGATGATAGTTGTTATATAAAGCCAGGTTATTATTAATCAAAAAACCCAAGGTATTCTTAAAGACGGCTCTAAACTAGTTGCAAATTAGTTTATCGCCTCCAGCAGTCCAGCAGGTAAACAACTGCATAAATCCATTGGGAGAGTGGGGGGCACTTGAAAGAGCCCAGGGGGGCGAGGACAGCTGCCCCTCAGCTCCAAATAATTGTTTCCCTATCTTCTGATTTCTCAAGACAAGCCAGAAATGCAGATTAGCATGTGAAATGTTCCTATTAAAATGTTGGCACAAAATTTTTAAAAGCACTGCATGGGCCAAATAAAACATGTCTGTGGGCAGATTCAGCCAGCTGGCTGCCAGTTTGAGATCTCAGGGAAACTATGGAGAAAGCTTGACTCTCCCTCCGCCAACTTGGTAATACACAGTCTTAGAGATCACTTGGGAGTCTAGTCAAAGGAGGATTAAAGATGCTTTGGAGACTTCAATTTGATCCTAAAGGAAGCATTACTTTTCTACCATACTTTTTCAATGTATTTTGCACACACACGTACACACTTTTTCCCCACAGATCCAGGGTCATCAATCATTTCTGAAGCAATTCCATCATTGAGTTAAGGGATATGCTTGTTTGTACCCAAGAAAATGAAAATCCATTAAAACACATCTATATCCCAGAAGATAGGCTGACCTTAACTACAGTTGTCTTTGCTCTTAACAAAAAAGCAAAATGCACATAACAGCTGCAAATTGTTCTCAGGGCTATGAAGTAACCAATTCAAACTCCAATAAGCTGATTCTCAATTACAAGTCAAATGTTTGCTCCTACCAGATCACTCTTGTTTTATTTATCATTTAGTCTGTGAGATGTGGTACAAGCAAAGTGTGGTAACAGGAGAAAAATAAAGAGAAAGAAGTCCAAATTTCTGATTTACATACAGCTCTGGTAATGGAAAATGCTATTTCTCACTGGTCACAAAGCAAGGCAACATGGCACAGAGAAAAATAAAAGTTTTGCATCTCAACCAAGAAAATAAAATAATCTATGCTAGCATTTTAATAACATAAGCATCATTGGACTTCATTCCCAGAAATGTAAGCACCTTTCATCTTTGATACCATTTACATTTACAAGGTCTGCTCAGAAGGTATCCAGCCATGTACTATGAAAAAGAGACATTTATTGAAGAAGATACAAGATACAAGAAACATTGTACATAGGACAATTACACCTCAGTCCCCTTCAAAGTAGGCACCTTAGGACTTCACACAGTTCTCTGAATCTCCATCAGCCGCCTCATCCTATTTTCCTGAATCTCAGCAACAGTCTGAAATCTCCCTTTCAAAGGTGATCTTAGTTTTGGGAAGAGCCAGAAGTCGCAGAGCACAAAATCTGGTCACCTGGGTGATTTGATGTTTCGCCAAAGAACTCTGCACGAGACATGATGCATGAGCAGACACATTGTTGTGATGAAGCTGCCAGTTGCCAGTTGCCCATAGCTGAGGCCTTCTGAATCATCTGAATAGTTTTCATGGAGGAATGTTCAAGCTTAATGCAAAATTTGATGAAGATTCATCACTCTATTGATTCAGTCATTTTGAATGTGATGGCCACACAGTATACACGCTCACTCAATGGCATTTACCGTCCTCACTAACTAGTACAGTGAAGTCACTGTGGTTCACACATGCACTTTCCAGTCCACTGTCCTTGGCTGCCAGATTACATCAATGTCGTGCAAACCATTCTTGTTATATTAACAATGGCTGGACTTTTTCCAGATATATCTCATATTTTACAAGCTTATTATGTTTTCATCTATTTACCCACTATCTCTAATAAGCACACACTGGTCACATTGGTTGAAATCAATGGTTCTTAATTCTTTTAAGAACCCAATAAAAGTACAGGACCAACCCTGCTCTTAAAATAAGCCACACAATTTTAAGGAGTTCAAGAACCCCAGTGAAGAAGTCCATCCAAGGGTCCTTATTTAAGAACTCCATTGCAAAACCACTATAATTTCATTTTATTTCCTTTATGCTAATCTTTCAAAACCACTGACTTTAAAATATGCTTTAAGAAATTAAAGCAGTTTACTTGTGTGCCTTTTCCTATATTTAAATAATCTTTCATGTTTGAGAATTACAATCATTTTTAAATCAGTCAAGCCTGGGCTGATATATTCAGCAACTGTATTGGCTAATGATAGGTTACCATTCACTTATTAAACTGTGTGCCTTTTTACTTCTGAATTGTAGATGCCTTTTCCTTTCCATTATTAGTTTGTGACACATATTTAGGTGACATGGATATGGGGCAAAGTGTGAAGCACTTTGATTTCTCTTGAAAGCACCACTTTCAAGAGAAATTTCCCTCAACTATCATGTAAAATGGGCCAATATTTTCCATTTTACTATTTTTTAAATAGTACAATCAACTTTCAAAATCTATGAATAAACACAGGGTCTTTCAAGCTTCCTTTTTTGCTTCATCACTAATACCCCGCTCTCTCCCACTTGAACTTTCTAGCAGTGATTGTAAAATATTTTAGAGCCACCTTATAGTGAGTATCATTAGAGATGCTAGGATATGTCTGTTGGGGAATGAAAAATAATGCTTCTGAATAAAGGTTCTGATGCTACTATTATATATTCAGCATCAATAACTGAATCTCATTGGTGAAATCTGGTTAGGTCTGATGTGTTTACAAACAAGAGATCATGTACTGAACCTAATTAAGAAAACACGATGATGCCGATACCCTGAAAAACAAAGATGTCAGCCCTGGGATGTTGCCTGCTTGGGCATTATGTAACAGCCATGAGATTTTGCTTCCTGGGAGGTTAAGCTCATTTAAGTGCCTAAAAATGCAACCTACAGCATAATCTATTTTTAAAATTATTACCATCAAAAGACTGTATACAACTCAATTGAATTTATTTGGATTGTGATATGCATGATTTGATGGTATTAGAATATGACTGCAATAAAACATCTGAACAACCATGAACCTAACAGTTCAGCACTTTAGATTTTCTGACAAATAAGGTAAATGTGGTATAAAAACAAAGAAATTACTGCTACTAAAAATAGCCCCTTCCACAGAGCACAGAGGATTTTTAGGGCAGTAAAAATACTCTATCTGATACCGTAGTGATGACTACATCTCATTATACATGTGTCCAGACCCCTAGAACATACAGCACGGAGAGTGAACCCTAATGTAAACTATGAACTTTGGGTGACAATGACATGTCAATGTAGGTTCATCAGTTTTAACAAACACACTAGTCTTGTGGGAAGGTTGTTGATGATGGAGTCTATGCATATATTGTAGAAAGAAAGTACAAAATCTTCCAGAATCAGTCTCACAATGGTCTTAATAAATAAGCTTCTATACTGCTGGATCCTGTGAGAAAAAACCAAAGGATTAATAAGACCCCTTGTCTTCAGGGGCCTTACCATCCAGCTATTATCTCTGAAAATCAATCTGGTCTTTCAAATTCTGAAAGATATATGTTCCCTGAGAATCTAAAGTTTCCTAAAATTGGGAAGTAGAAATATCACCAGGGAAAAATGTAGGAAATCTAACCCATCCAGTTTCAAATACAACCTTATATATTTAAGATTAGATTTAGTTATCTTTTCCTTTAAAATACCTCCCAGATATTTCTTCATGTGAAGCTTGTTGCTGGCCCTTCCTCTCGTCCCACAGTCTTGTGTGATACTCTATCATTTCACTTATCACGTTGTATTATAATCATATTCCTGGGTTTATTCCCCCAGAGGCGGGCACGATATCCTGTACTCAGAAATGTTTGTTGAATCGATGAGTACCCTTCCCACCCCTGCAATGTGCTTATCCACAGTACTTAGATACAAATGTAAATTTAATCTGCAAAAATATTTTTCATAGTTAGTGCCTATTTATGCTCATGGAAATCTTATTTCCTTGAGAGCGCAAGGTTTTTTGAAATTCTAAGATATCTGTGACTGTAGCAGAGTTCCATAATCAAACAGCACTGAGGAATGTCAAAAGAATCTGCACTCTGATTCCAGACTCCGTCCAACACTTGCTCTCCAGTGTCTACCTTCCTTATCTGAACAATGGAAACAACAATACCAGCCTGTCTCACATTATCTGCTGTTCACAAAAACTAACAGGACGTATCAACCATCTAGAAAATATTTAAGAGAAATATTGGAAAGTTTTATCACAATAGATAAACAATGGTAGCCATTCTGTCTTTTTCTTTTTTTTTTTTTAGCCCTAATGCATTCTTGGAAACCATGAATGAATGACAGTAAAGAAGATCATATTTCCCTGAGGAAATAATATGAAGATCAAATGTGATATGGCCAGAAAAGAATGGACATCACACAAATATGACTTTTTAATAATTGTCTATATTTTTATATTGAAGTATACATAGAGCAGAGTACACAAAATGTAAATGAAACTCAATGAATAATTTTTTAGAGGAAATAAACATATAATCACCATCAGGTCAACAAATAAATATTTTGATGTTCCCTCTTCCTCCCCCAATCACCAAGCTCTTCTAGCTCCCCAAAAGTAACAAGTATTCTGACTTCCTAACTGTGCAGATTATCCCAACTATAGTTCATTTACACCTATTTTTGAACTTCACATAAACACAGTCACATTCATTGCTCTGTATCTGCCTTCTCTCAGACGACATTGAAAGCTACATCCATGTTGTTGCACATGGCTCTACGTGACCTCATTTGCATTGCTGTATAGTATTCTGTATAATAATGTAAACAATTATTTAACTATTTTACAGTTGAACATTTTTATTATTTTGATTATTACAAATTTAAATTAATAAAATTATGCTCCCAACCCTACCAGTCAAAAATATACTATATACTATCAACATATAAGAAACCTCAGTGCATCATATGCAAATTGTATCCCAACACAAAATTACACTAATACAAAAATATAACTATCAAACCATAAACTTAGTCTAAATCTAAAACATCTATATAAGAAACATTTCATATTTAATTTGCTTTTTTTGCCTTTTAAAATTTCACATGAGGTTTTTGCTTACTTTTTTTTAATGATTTATATGACTCAGACCTCTTTTGAAAACTACCAAGGTAAATCTAAACAGATTATTTCATTTTCTGTTAATATATTTTTCTGCAATGAACAGTAATTTTAAAAAAATCATTTCAGTATAAACACCAAATTCTGACATGGGTTATCTCTGGATGGAAAGATTTTTGTTTTATTTTCTTATTTTTGCTTACCTATATATTCTAAATTTCTAAGCTATAACTATTATAATTATAAAAGTTACTTTTTTCTTTCATGAAAATCATTTCATCAGTCTTCAAACTGCAATATGCAAAAATGATCTAGTTTTCTTTCCCTACTGAATAAAGTATAAGTGTTTGGATGAAACATCAAATAAATGGTTTATCCATTTATATTTACCTTTGAAAGAGGAAACAATAGAGTTTATACCAATTAAGTAAACATTAACAAAGTGGAAACATTTAAAATATCATGAAGGACTTGTGCCTATATATTAAATATGGAAATATTCCTACAAGCCATTGAGATTTGGATTAGTCACTATTTTGATAAGTAAACATTTTTCAGAACAAGTACTATAACACAGGAAACTTATATGTAAAATTTTACAAGCTTGCTTTGAAATTATGCTTGCATACTGGTCAAAGAGCAACTCTAGATACTACTGATAATATGTTACTCATGTCAATGCTAGCAAATACAAAAACAGTTCCCTCTAAGAAGCAAATGCTATCAGTTAACAACTGAGGGTGACAATGAACTGAACTGGGAGATCAGCAAGAGATAAACAAATAAACAAGTTACTAAACAACTAGAAATGCTGAGTCATTGAACTTCAAAGTTTGTTTCTATTTTTTCAGTGTAGTGAAGTCTTGTCCAGAATGTTCTACGCCACAATTTAAGCAGTAATTATGATGTACCAAGAATCTGGCAAAGATTGTGATACCAATTTCAGGTCTTTTTTTCAGGTCTTACTTACTTCATTTTCTTTCATTTTTAAGATGTTCCTATTCAAGGAAGGTGGTCTGATATAGTGTCAGCGCACAGAGGTAACACAGGCAGACTGCCTGAATCGGAATGTTCTACTCCCCCACCCCTGGCTGGGTAACATTGTAGACCATATGGATGCATGAGTTCTGACTCATAAATCCTAGGAATAGCCACAAATAAGGGTTCCATTATTTGCATCTGCGTAAAACTCATAGCCAGATGGGTAGGGGTAACAGATCCCACTGCTTGCTACTTTGCTGAGGCCAATTATAGTCTGATTGTGAGCTGCCACAGCCCAGAAGATCCTCTCTGATCCAGGGAGTTCTCTACCACAGAGTTTAGGACCCTGACCATCACAGCTGATGGTACCTTCTGGCTGCACGGTTCATGCTGTTTCTCCACTGACCAAAGTCACTGGGTTTAAATGCTGGTTGTGTGGTCTAGAGCCACCAGAAAGAAAAAGCATTCCATGCCTGCAGGCTCCCACCTAGAGGGATTGAGGCTTTTACCCCTACCCCAAAGGACTTGTGGTAGGGATGTATTAACAGTAAAGTTTTCAGAACAATTTTCTAGTGGCCAATTTTTATTGAATAAACATAAACTTCATGTTGAATAATTCTACAATAAAAAATAAGTAATTTGGGGGCCCTGGCTGGTAGTCAGTTGGTTAGAGAGTCATCCCAATGCACCAAGGTTGTGGGTTTGATCCCTGGTCAGGGCACATACAAGAATCAACCAATGACTGCATAAATAAGCAGAATAACAAATTGATATTTCTCTTTCTCCCTCTCTCCCTCTCTCTATTTCTCTCTCTCTCAAAAGCAAATTTTTAAAAAAGTAATTTTGAAATGCTCTCTCCATTATTTTCCACTTTTGAAGCCAGTGGAGTGACTCTAACAAGGTACATAGTGGAAATCTTGAACAAATTACTTAATCTCTCTGTGTTTCAGTTTCCTCATCAGGAAAATGGGATAATAGTAATAGTTCTTCCCATACTATAATGATTAAATGAGCTCATACATGTGAAACATATTACAATGGTACTAAAACCTGTTAAGAGCCTAATCCATGTTCATTATTTTCAAATAATTATCTTTCAGCCAATCATCCTATAGTCATTACCTTCTTTTCTATTATGAGAAATCTTTTTTCAACTCTGACTTATATACATTTTAAACAAAACAGAATAGAGAAATCAGAGTTTAGACAACAACTATAATAATAATAATAAAATAACATTTGTTATTAAAATACCTAACACTTATTGAGAACTTACTAAGTGCCAAGTACTTCATAGGGATTACTTCATCTAATTCTCTGAGTCATCATCATCTTCATCCCCATTTTTCCAATGGGAAAACTGAAGCTTAGGGAGGTTAAATAACTTGGTCAAGGTCACATGGTAGTAAATGATAGAGCTAGAGCAGTTGGATCTGCAGCATAGCCCTTAACCATCAGGATACAATGGCTTCTAGGGCTCAAGGGGTGCCATCATGTGTTTGGTGTAAACTTATGGTTAGCATTGATGCCTACCAACACTTTAAATAGGTAAAACAGAGAGAATATAAATGAGGGAGAGAAGAAGCAGGCAAGTAGAGATTCAAGACCCTAAATGCCTTCCAGATTTGGTATAAAGGTATTATATAAGTGATTAATATTTTTGCTGTATTTAATGCAGAGAACTTCCTCTACTTGCGTGGACCAGGAACTTTCTACCCAAAACTAAATGAAGATTAATGAAGGGCCTAATGAACTACTCAGAAACCTCTTGGATTGGGCCAGGGGCGGGGGGGGGGACGACTAACAAACTATTTCAGGTCAACTGACATTTTTATTTTATTTTATTTTATTTTATTTTTGATTCTCAAATTCTTTATAGTTTTTTTAATTTTATTTTATTGTTGTTCAATTACAGTTGTCCCCATTTTCCCCTCCCATTACTCTCCCCTGCCCTACCCACCCCCCACCTTCCACATTCGAGCCTCCCCCACCCCCACTGCCTTTGTCCTTGAATCCTTTATACATGTTCCTTGACTTGACCCCTCACTGACATTTTTAAATTTTATGTCTTACTGCATTGTAAATATTGGTCAAAGAGTTGTCAAAGCAGATTTCCTTGTCAAAAACATCAACATCCCAGGCCCAGTTGTCTCGGCAGCAGAATGGTTAACATCAGACCTGATCAGAGACTTACACCGAGCACCAGAGGAGGAGGCCACTAATGGGACCACCTAAGTGAATTCAGGTTATAAATTTTGTGGTTTGGGGGAGAGGAAAATTCAAGGAAGACATTCTGGGGCAGTTATGTCTGAGATGAATCAAGAGTTTGGAGACTCCATGACAGAGTAGTTCGCTCTTCTGGCTTGGCTGTCAGAGAAACCCGGGTTCACATCCCTAGCCTGCCACCTACTACAGGACACCAGCAGTTCCTTACCCTTCCAACATGAGATCATGACCTTTCTCTCTCAAAGTATTGTGAGTATTAAACAAAATCATGTACATTAAAGCATTTAACACAGTGCTCAATAATTAGTGACTACTATTATAAAAAACTCTAAGAAGGACTTGCTTTTTCAATTATTTATAGTGCCAAAGAATCCACCCCTGGGCAGACCCAGAGACTGACACGCCCATCTGAGGTTTCTGAGAGTGCAGTCCTAAGACCAAATATCAGAATCACAACAGGAGTTTGCTTGAAACCAGATCCCTAGGAATTACTTGCAGTGCATTAAATCAGAGGTCCCTAACCTCCAGGCCACAGATGGGTACCCCTCAAGACCTGTTAGGAACCAGGCTGCACAGCAGGAGGTGAGCTTGAAGATAATGCACATGAATCATCCCAAAACTATCCCCCCTCATCCTGGTCTATGGAAAAATTGTCTTCTACAAAACCGTCCCTAGTGCCAAAAAGTTTTGGGACCACTGTGTTAAATTATTACTCTCAAAAGATATGTCCACCCAGAATCTGTGAATGTGACCTTAATTGAGGAAAGGGTTCCTGCAAATGTAATTAATTAAGAGTCTCAAGATCCTTCTGGATTAGAGATTGGAGTGGGTGGTACATCTCATGACTGCTGTCCTTAAAAGCGAAGGGCAGGAGATATACAGAGGACTCGGGGATGTGAAGATGGAGGCAGAGGCTGGAGTGGCGCGTATACAAGCCAAGGCACACCAAGGACTGCTAGCAGCTACCAGAACCTAGGAGAGAGGCAGAGAATGGACTCTCCCTCAGAGCTTCCAGAAGGAACCAACCCACTGACAGCTTGATTTCAGCTGCCCAAACTGCAAGAAAACAAATTTGTTTTAAGCCAAGTGTGTGGTAATATGTTATGGCAGCCCTGGAAAACTAACACACTACCCTTGGTAGAACCAGTTTGGTGTCTAGGAATCTACATTTCACCAATGATTCTGGTGCCCGTGAAAACTTGAGAACCCCTGCCCCGCACTGTTCCCTCTGCTCTTAGGAGGCCACTCTGCCCCTCGTCTTAGGTCCCTCAGTCTGAAAATGGATTCAAGAGACACCTGAAGGCAGCACTGTGGAGAAGACCAAGGACTTCTTCCCCGCCTCAGCACAAGGTCTGCTTGGGGTCAACCTGGTGCGTCTGCAACTCTGCAGGCCCTTCTTACCCCTCAACTTAGACTTCAGGACAAGTCTAAAATAGGGTGTAGAAATTTGAATGGTGTCCTCATTCCTGCTTGAGGGTAAGAGTCAAGCCTCTTTGTTGGTGGTAGGCTCAGACAAATGTCCCCAACTCTGACACCAGCCCAAACATGAATTTTACACAAATATCAATATGTTCACTCTTGGTCACACACTCTGATCTCTAGAAAAATAGTTCTGTTAGGGACTGAATGTTTGTGTCCGCCAAAACTAATATTGTATGTTGAAACCCCTACCCATCAATGTGATGGTATTAGGAGATGGAAGATTTTGAAGGAATTTCGGATTCTATGAGGTCATGAAGGTGGAGCCCTCACGAATGGAACTGGTGTCCTTAAATGGGGGCTCCAGAAAACTCTTGCTCTCTCTCAGCCAGGCGAAGGTACAGAGGCGACAGCTATCTGGAAAGCAGGAAAAGGGCTCTCACCAGACACCGAATCTGCTGGCACCTTGATTTGGACTTCCCAGTCTCAAGAACTATGAGAAATAAATTTCTGGTATTTATAAGCTACCCAGTCCATGGTATTTTGTGAGAGCAGCCCAAACACGCTAAGACATACTTCACCCAGGGATGAGCATCTGAATCGCAGGTATCAGATCAGTGAGTCAGAATGATCAGAAGGAAGGAGGGCGAGGGAAAGAGGTACAGTCTGGGCTTTTCTTTTTAATATTATTTAAGAATCTCTGCTCTAGGAAGAATGTAATTCCCATCCACCACACTCCACCCCTTCACTCCCATACCTGAGAAAAGAAACTCTATAGGGCTGAAAGAACATACGGATTTTAAAGAAACACAGTTAGACCAAAGACAGTTGGGCTTGGAGGTTTGGAAGTAAAATGAAGAGGTTCAAAGTTCTCTATTGTTTAAGATTGACATTTTTTCCATTTTTATCTCTTTTTATTTTTTAAATTACTGTTGAGGTACAATGCTATATTAGTTGCAGATGTACAACCCTGTGATTAGACATTTATATAGCTTATGAAGTGATCACCCAATAAATCTAGTACCCATCTGACATCATATGTAGTTATTACAATATTATTAACTATATTCCCTATGCCGTACTTTATACCTCCATAACTATTCTATAACTATCAATTTATACTTCTAAATCCTTTCCCTTTTTTCACCCATCCCTCCAACCCCCCTCCCATCTGGCAATAAGGTGGACAGTTTTCTCTCATCCCTCCCTCCCAACACAGTAACACACTCTGAGGCTCAGAAATCCACACATCTGGGAAGTGCTGTCACATTTAGGAGGCCTATGAAGCAGTTCCCAAACATTCATAGGACTCACCAGGGAATTATATTTCAAATGAACATTTCTAGGCCTTACACCATGAGAGTCTGATTCAACAGTTCTAGGTTAGGAGTAAAACTCCAGAAAAGGGGAATAGGTGATAAATAACATAGACCTCTGGTCTACATTTCATGCTAAAATCAAAAACAGCATTAAGCTGGCTCACCGAGGTGTGAAACCCAGTGGGGGTTTGAAGCCTGCATGTGTCCTGCTTGCATGGGACCCTCTGGGATGGAACAGGTAGATGGCAGTGAGTGGCAGGATCAAAATACGCAAGGGATCAGACGCTGTGAACACAGGAAGCCACCCTCCCCCCCCGCCCCGCCCCCGCCTCCAGCTCACTCCGATTCCTACATGCTTTACTGATTCTAATTCCGGCATAAACCAACTCCAATTATTGTTTTTACTTTATTTTATCTAAGTTCAGTAGAAGTACCAAAGCCAGTTAACTCCAGAGAAAAACAAAACAAAAACTCTAGTGCTTCATAGCTGCCTAGCCATGATGCAGTTTTTATCATCCTTCCTTCGAGTTTGACAATGTTTGGTTTCTGTCATTTGTGATGTCTGATAACTAACAACAACAAAAAATGCATGCTCAAATCTTGTACTAAATCAAATAAGAAGCTAGAAAATAGTGTGATTTCCTTCCATGCAATCCCTGAATTCTGTAAGAAGCCTCACCATGAAGCTTACTATTGCAGCACACCTTCTACTATTGGTTCTTCCCTCTGTTTTTACATGACAGATAAAAATCAATAGTATTCAAGGCCGGGGAGGGATCGAAACTAAACACGAGGATAACATCAAAACTTCTGTCAGCCGCATCTGTCCCGTTACTTTCCTCTCTGTGTCAGTGATGGCTCAGCAAAGAAGTCACTTTCACAGAACTGTCTGTTCTCTTTAATTACTGCACCACCAGGGGCAGCTGCCACAATTACCCTGAAAAGGGTTCTGATGTTTTTCTGGTTGCTCCTTCCTTCACACAAACATTCAAAGAGCAAGCTTCTGACTGTGCAAGTTGGGTCTGAGGCCAGAAACAGTATTATCAGAGTCAGAAACTGAATCTATCCCAAGCAGGAAAGTTATTCGCACAAATATAAACCAAAATAATCAAGATTCCTACATATTCATTCAAGAGCAGAACAGTTATAAATTCAGGAGAGTCCGAAAGAGGTTATTATTAAGCCCCTCTAAGGATGTATTGCTCTGAAAATGATTCCACTAAATGCGCTATGAAATGTTCCATATGGAAGCAACTTGGTATGACGGAAACAGCAGAGGCTTTAAATCAGACAGTCCTGGGTTTCATTCCGGCCCAGTCACTTACTGCCTGGCTTTGAGCAACTCATTTCACTCATATGAGCCTCAGTTGTTTTCTTGTTTTTAAATGGCAAGAATAATGTCTATCTCAATGTCAGGACAAGAGGGGACATAGAGTACATTTCATTGCTTGGCACATTAACATGCACACAAAATATGCACACAACAGTTTGAAACCTAACACAACTGTTAAGCAAGTTTTCAAATAAAATGTGACTAAAACCCGCCCTTCCACCAAATTTAATAATGTAAGAATTAATATAGTTTCCTAGTGTTTTTCTCTAGTAATCTTTTCTCCTCCCCTTTCTAGCTTGCTACTAACCAGAAAATCCTGTTAACTGAAACAAACCTGCCAAAATCACGTGTAAAATAAAAAAGAACAGATTCTGCATGGAGCTTTTCAAGAAGCTCTTTGGTGAATAAAGTGAGCTAGAACGTGTGCTACTTTGACACAGATATCTCTCAGGTCATCTCAAGAGATAAATTCAGCTTCTTAGCTGGTTCTTGGCTGGGTTCCACCCAGCTGAGGTTGCCAGATAAGCAACAGCTGATAAGAAAGGTGCTGTGGTAATCAGCTCACTTGCTAGGAAATACCTAACAATGTATTTAAAATAGAAAAATACATACAGGGTCTGGCACAAATAACAGCCCTATTTCATCAAAAAACATTTTATTAAAAAATCATAAGAATGTAATTCTGTAACATAACATTATCATACTCAAGCACACCACATGACATTTTAGGTGGAATGTTCAAATTGCTGTCCATCTCATGTGAGACATTCACATACCCTGCCAACCACACTCAAGTAGGTAAGCAGGTGTTACTTCTGCCAGATCCTGTATATGAACACTGGTTTAGCTTGAAGCAATATATTCATAAGCATATGCAGAGTATGGGTTTTTGCTGGACACAAATGTTCATAGAACTTCCAGAAGGAATTATAAAGCTAGGGCTATACTCATTTCTAGTGTGGTAACGGGGTAGGTGAGTTTTTTTAATTATAAAAATCCTTGCCCCTTGTTCAATTATGATTTGGTATTTTACCTATAAGACCAAGTAGTGTCATGTTTAAAGTGTGGAGTACACTCATACAGTTGTCACTGAAATGATTAAGAACAGTTAAAGAGGTATGACTCTGAACTGAGAAAGGCAAGTCATGGCATAAAGTAATTCTCTAATTTTTAATGAGTATTTCTGTGAGATCCCTGCAAACATCAGAGTGACATCTCTAAGGAATTGCTGACGAGGAGGTCTGGGTGGGGATGGTGAACCACACTGGGAGCCCTTGAGCAGAATAGGGGAGGAAGGAGTGCTGGGACCCCAGCAAACCACAGCCACTGAAGCAAGGTGTAGAGTGGGATGTCTCAGCAGCACCTGGCCCGACTGCTGCCAGTGATGGCTGGAGATATCTTTAGCCAATGAAAGCTCCCATTCACAAGACCTTGCACATACTTAATGAGGGTGAAACAGAAGGTCAGAAGTAGGATTCATTTCACCACTATTTTATCACTAGTTTTCAAAAATAAATAATTAGTAGCTAAACTTGCCAAGGATTCCTTGAAGAGAAAATGGAATATTTGGCAATCGTCTATAATGTAATAACATTATAATATTTGGCAATGCTCTATAATGTAATAACAGCAAAGACCAGGGACCTTATGGTCCAAAAGAAATCCACAGATGCTAAGAGTAAATTATATAATAGAATTTGATATATTCCTGACAGCCCAATATTCAACACACAGCAGCCCACAAATCAACAAGTCTTTACTATCCATGTATATAGCGCTGGGGAAGATTTAGGAATAAAAAAAATGAGATGAGAGCATTGCCAACATTAGTCAGGCAAAGGAGGAAATAAAAGAATAAAAGCAGTCATTGCAATAATCTTCCCTGGACCATTAGCTCTACAGCATAATGAAGGTTCAGCATCTTAACTTGAGTCTTACTCTCCAGGCTCAGATCAGGTGCTTTCTCCAAAGGCCAGACTTGCTGTGTTTGCTAATGTATCTAAGGTCATGCTAGATAATTCTTCAATCCATTAGTGTGCACTGTTGATTATACAGGGCCTTCTTTAGCTTTAAGAACAATGTTTTTAGGTAAAACACTTGAGAACTCCTGAACTATGATCTCCAGAGAGGTAACCTACAAGGTGCATAAAAGTATAATAACAATAATGCCTAACATTGGGATTTAGTTTGAGTTCTCGAGAAGCCAACCCCAAGACAAAGATTGAAGTGCATATTGGTGTGGGGTGGGGGCAAGGGGGGTGTAGGAAACAATGGTAAGGAAGTAGGGAAAAAAGGCAAAGAAGGGAAACCATGTAATAAAGAGTGCACTCTCAAATCAGCTGCCAGGGTATGTGCCTGGAGCTGCATTTTCTGGGGAAACCTTGGAAAATGAAGCAAAACACAGTCTCAGAATGATCTCACCTGAGGTTGACGGAGCCGAGGTATTTTATATGCCAGTCCTAGAGAGTTATTAAATGAGGCCCACTGGGAAAAGGGGAATATTAATTCCCTGGAACTGACCTGCTGACCACGGACAAGTTGATCTTTGTAATGCAGCCCTCAGACATAGAGGTGCAGATGCGGACAGCTGGAAGTCCACTGGAGCAAAGTGAAAGGTCCCAGGGGGTGGGTTCTGACACATCTGGTACATCAACATTCTGGTAGATTAGCTCTATTTTTGTTTGTCTGGTAGAATAAATGACAGATGCATTCAACATAAAAGTATTAGGATATATAACTAATTCTTTTTTTAAGATTTTATCTATTTATTTCTAGAGAGAGGGGAAGAGAGAGAGAGAAACAACAATGTGTGGTTGCCTCTCATGCTCACCCCAATGGGGACCTGGCCTGCAACCCAGGCATGTGACCTGACTGGGAATTGAACCAGCGACCCTTTGGTTCGCAGGCCAGCACTCAGTCCACTGACACACACCAGCCAGGACACTAATTCCTTTATAAAGAAAATAATAATAATGAAAACTGGAGCTTTGTTCTTGCTATTTACACAGAACATTTTCAGCCAATGCAAATGTACAAGATAAATATAGTGTTTAATCTAAAAAAGCTATGATAAATTTCTCCTTAGTTATTCAATTTTGTTCAAGTTAACCTATAATATTAAAATATTAATATACATCATTTGAAGCATAAAATTTAGTCCCATTAATGTTTCATTTTTTAATGTGCTAATTAGCATTTTTTATCTATCTTTGGGCTATTTTTTCAATTACATATCACATTCAATATTATCCTGTATTAGTTTCTTTGGGCTCTTTTTAGCCAAAACTGTTTTTAAATATTTATAGTAGGGTAAACTCAAGATCCTCAGCTAACATCTAGAATAGCAAATAATGTGTTTTGTGTATTCCCAACACTACACCAGACATTTAAAAAGGGACCCACACAAAAATTAGACCCAGTCCACCTGTCCTCAAGGAGATAAGGGGGCGGGGGAGAACAACACACAAAACTATGGAGATAATCATAGAACAATGGGAATTCAGAAAAAAATGAGACCAGTATGGGCTATGTTCATTCAAAGTCAGAAAAAAATGAGACCTTAACAGGGCTTTTAAGAATGGACAGAGTTTTGAAACATAGAAAGGAGAAAAGGAAATGTTTCAGTTACAGGGGAAACAGCCTGAGCAAAGGCATGTAGGAGGGCATGATAAGCAGAGGTCAGTGAGGAGATTGCCTGACAGTGAACTGGGGTGCATGCTGGGGTATAACATGATCTGACTCTGCTTGCCCCTCTAATTTTGTCTCTAATGTTTCTTTCCCTCACTCTCCATGCTCCAGCCCCGCTGGACTTATTTCTGCTCCTGCCTCAGGCCTTTGTGCCTCCCACTCACTCTACCTGGACTACTTTTTCCTGGACCTGGGCAAGGCTGCCCCTTCTCTTCATTCAGCTGTTAACACAAATGCCAATTGTCCCCCACACATTCTGTGTTAAAATTCTGTTTTGTCTTCCCAGGGCATTTAACACAATTGGAAATATTCTTAATTAATTTAATCTACCTACACCACTAAAAGATAAGTTCTATAAAATCAGAGATCTCCTTTGCTTTCTTCATCACTTATCACAGCCTCCAGAACAGTGCCTGGAACATGCCTGGCACATCCCTGGCACATGCCTGCCACGTGGTGAGATAATGTGCTAAATAAATGACAGAAACAGAGTCACAAGAGCAGATGAGGGCCAGATAAATAGGGTCTTGTCAGCCAAACAGAGAAGGCAAAAAGAAACTATTATACATGTCTGAGCAGTGTCTTACACAGAATATTACAAGAATAATACCTGACTTCTGGCCAAGACGGAGGCGTAGGTAGACACAGCGTGCCTCCTCGCACAACCAAAAGAAGGACAACAACCAATTTAAAAACAATAAACAACCAGAACTAATCAAACTGTAAGGAAGTCTGACAACCAAGAAGTGAAAGAAGACACACCCATCCAGACCGATAGGAGGGGCGGAGACAGGCTGCTGGGCAAAGAGGACTCGCAGCAAGGTTGCGGCTGGAGGAGCCAGTGAGGCAGCGGATTGTGGAACAGGCAATCCCACATTCACGCAGATAAAACAAGAGAAACAACTGGGGAACAAACAGTCTGTGCAACCCAGGGCCCCAGTGTGGGGAAATAAAGCCTCAAACCACTGATTGAAAACACCTGTGGGAGTTGAGGAGGCAGCAGGAAAAACTCCCAGCCTCACAGCAGAACTCGTTGGAGAGACCCACAGGGTCCTAGAACGTATACAAAACCACCCACCCGGGATTAAGCACCAGAAGGGCCCAATTTGCTGGTGGGAAGCAGGGGAAGTGACTGAAATGTGGCAAAGAGCAGAGCAAGTGCCATTCCCTCTTGGACCCCTCCCCCACATACAGCATCACAACCCAGCAAGGTGGGTTACCCCCATAATACCTAAGGCTCCACCCCTCACCATGTAACAGGCACATCAAGAAAAAAATTAAAATGGCCCAAACAAAAGAACAGATCAAAGCTCCAGAAAAAATACAACTAAGTGACAAAGAGATAGACAACTTATCAGATGCACAGTTCAAAACACTGGTAATTAGGATGCTCACAGAATTGGTTGAATTTGGTCACAATTTAGATGGAAAAACGAAGGCTACACTAAGTGAAATAAAGGAAAATGTACAGAGAACCAATAGTGATGGGAAAGAAACTGGGACTCAAATCAACAGTGTGGACCAGAAGGAAGAAAGAAACATCCAACCAGGAAAGAATCAAGAAACAAGAATTCAAAAAAATGAGGAGAGGCTTAGGAACCTCCAGGACATCTTTAAACATTCCAACATCTGAATTATAGGGGTACCAGAAGGAGAAGAGGAAGAGCAACAAGTGGAAAAGTTATTTGAAAAAATAATAAAGGAGAACTTCCCCAATCTGGCAAAGGAAATAGACTTCTGGGAAGTCCAGGAAGCTCAGAGAGTCCCAAAGAAGTTGGACCCAAAGAGGAACATACCAAGGCACATCATAATTACATTAGCCAAGGTAAAAATGAAGGAGAGAATCCTAGAAGCAGTAAGAGACAAGGAGACAGTAACCTACAAAGGAGTTCCCACCAGACTGTCAGCTGATTTCTCAAAAGAAAGTTTACAGGCAAGAAGGGGCTGGCAAGAAGTATTCCAAGTCATGAAAGGCAAGGACCTACACTCAAGATTGCTCTATCCAGCAAAGCTGTCATTTAGAATTGAAGGGCAGATAAAGTGCTTCTCAGATAAGGTCAAGTTAAAGAAGTTCATCATCACCAAGCCCTTATTATATGTAATGTTAAAGGAACATATCTAAGAAAAAGAAGATAAAAAAATATGAACAGTAAAATGACAGCAAACTCACAATTATTAACAACCACACCTAAAACAAAACAAAAGCAAACTAAGCAAACAACTAGAACAAGAAGAAAGCCACAGAAATGGAGATCACATGGAGGGTTATCAACAGGGGAATGGGAAGGGGAGAAAGGGAGAACAGGTACAGAGAATAAGTAGCATAGATGGTAGGTAGAAAACAGACAGGGGAAGGTAAGAACAGTACAGGAAATATAGAAGCCAAAGAACTTATATGTATGACCCATGGACATGAACTAAAGGGGGGAAATGTGGGTGGGTGGGCTGTGCAGGGTGGAGAGGAGTGAAGGGGAGAAAATAGGACAACTGTAATAGCATAATCAATAAAATATATTTTTTAAAAAAATAATAATAGTAACACCTGCATGCCAGGCATTTACCAAAACTATCCAAAATCTTCCAGCAATCCTGCAAGGTAGACAAATAGCTACTATTCCCATTTTACAGATGGGGAAACTTAGGCCTCACTTCAAAGTCCTCACTTTCCACACTGACCATGCTGCAAAAAGAACTTCCTTTTCAAAACTTGGAAAATTTATTATTTTCAGATAATAAAAGGTGAGAAAAATCAATGGAACTGAATGGAAAGCCTGAAACAGCATTAGTGCATTTACTACACATATGAAATTAACATGTGATAAAGTTTGCTTTCCAGATCAGTAGGGAAAAATGAATTTTTCATTACATAGTCTGTACTTAACATTTAAATATTTGAGAGAAGATTAGTTTTTATGACTAACTCCCATTATTCTCCTAAGTAAATTCCAGGTGGATTCAAGAGATAAATGTGTGAATTTGTGTGTATGTGTATGCTACAAAAACATAATTAAGTATGTATCTGATTTTTTCAAAAAATTTAAAGGCCTTTTCAAACAATATATAATGGCAGAATTCATCATATAGAAAAAAGATTGATAGATTTAACTACATAAAAATTTAAAACAACTGTTCATTATTGTTAAAAGATGCCCTAAAATTAAAGCCAAATGTTAAATGGAGGGAAACACTTACCCATGTAGGATAAAACACATTTTTCCTAACACATCAAGAATCATTACAGATCAATAAGAAAAAGACATGAACCCCCAAAGTGCAAAGGTTCTATACAAGTAATTCACAAAAGAAGAAATACAAACTGGCAATAAACATTAGAAAAGATTTAACCTTGCTAAAAATCAAATAAATTTGCATTTAAACAACAAAATGCTACTTTGTCCTCCCACATTTGGAGGTTTTTTTTAAGTATACTTATTGTTTTGGAGAATACAGAAAAATCAGTGCTTTCATATACTGCTTCTGGTAATGCATTAGAAAAACCTTTTGAAAGGGAAATTTGACAATACCCATTCAAAGCCTTAAAAAATTAAATTTCTGTCAAGGAATGTATACTAAAAATCACCACATAATTATACAGTGTTTAAAAAGAAAAGAAATAGAATCTTTAAACAAATTGCAGTATCTCCATATCAAAATTCTATGCAAGGTGTCCGGTTTGATTCCCAGTCAGGGCACATGCCTGGGTTGCAGGCCATATCCCCAGTATGGGGTGTGCTAAAGGCAACCATACACTGATGTTTCACTCCCTTTCATTCTCCCTCCCTTCCCCATCTCTCTAAAATAAATGAAATCTTTTAAAAAATTCTATGCAAAATGTGTATGTGATGATAATTTTATGATGTGATCAAAACAGGCTCACAGTACATTAAATTTTTAAAAATCAGATTTTGCAAATCGAACTATACTGCAAAGCCAAAGTAACCAAACCAGCATGGTACAGTCATAAAAATAAGACAGATAGATCAATGGAACAGAATAGAGAGCTCAGAAATAAACCAATGCCTTTGCAGACAATATTTGACAAAGGAAGCAAGAATGTACAATGGGACAAAGATAGTCTATTCGATAAATTACACTGGAAATGTTGGACAGATATGTGCAAAAAATGAAACTAGAACACCTTCCTACATCATACACAAGAATGAACTCAAAATGGGTTAAACACTTAAATGTAAGACTCAAAACCATAAAAATCTTAGAAGAAAATACAGGCAGTAAAATCTCAGACATTTCTCATAGTAATATTTTTATGATATATTTCTTCAAGGAACAAATAAAAAATAAACAAATGGAGTACATCAAGCTAAATAGTTTTTGCACAGCAAAGGAAACTATCAACAAAATGAAAATAAAACCGACTGAATGGAAGAACATATTCACCAGTGATACATCCGATAAGAGGTCAATAGCCAAAATTTATAAGGAACTCAAACAACTCAACACCAAAAAACAAACAATCTAATTTTTTAAAAAATGAGTAAAGGGCCTAAAGAGACACTTTTCCAAAGAGGATGTACAGATGGCTAATAGACACATCAGAAGATGTTCAACTAATTATCAGAGAAATGCAAATTAAAACCACAGTGAGATATCACCTCATACCTACCAGAATGGCTATTGCCAATAAATCAACAAACAAGTCTTGGCAAGGATGTAGAGAAAAGGGAACCTTTGTGCACTGTTGGTGGGAACACAGATTGATGCAGCCATTGAGGAAAACAATATGGAGTTTCCTCAAAAAATTAAAAATGGAACTGCTTTATAACTCAGCAATTCAAATTCTGGGATTATATATCCAAACAAACCCATAACACTAATATGAAAGAATATATGCACCCCTATGTTCATTCCAGCACTATTTACAATAGCTAAGATTTGGATGCAGCCCAAGTGCCCATCAGTAGATAAGTGGATATAAAACTGTGATACATTTACACGATGGAATACTACTCAGCCATAAAAAAGGAAATATTACCTTTTGCAACTGTATGAATGGACCTGGAGAGTGTTATGCTAAGTGAAAGAAGCCAGTCAGAGAAAGACAAATACCATATGATTTCATTTATATGTGGAATCTTATAAACAAAATAAACTAACAAACACAATAGAAACAGACTCATAGATACAGAGAATAGACAGCTGGCAGAGAGGAGAGGGATTGGAGGATTGGGTGAAAAAGGTAAAAGGTTGCGTAAACAAACAAACAAAAAACTCATACATATAGACATCAGTATAGTAATTACCAGAGAGAAATGAGGTAAGGACAGGTAGAAGAGGATACAAGGGGATAAATGGTGATGGAAGGAGACTAAACTTTGGGTGGTGAACACACAATACAATATACAGATGATGTGTTACAGAATGGTGCACCTGAAACCTATATAATTTTACTAACCAATGTCACCCCAATAAATTCAATAAAATTTTAAAGTAAATCTAAAATGAAAACCAGATTTCAAAACTAGGTACGATGTGACCACTCTTTTGTAATGTTTAAGTGCACATACACTCAGCAATAAATGACTGACCAAATGAAGAAAGGAAGGTTTTCATTTTCCTTTACATCTGGATTTTTTTTAAACCTTTAACAAGAAGAAAGGTTTACTTCCTAATTTTTTAGAAAACAAGTCCTGTTTTGTTTTTAATAGTTTGAGAAGAGAGAATAAGAATTTAGTGTGGTTTCTTTCTCCAGTGCTGAGAAACGCCCCTGATTATATACAGTCTGGAACTCACCTTTATAAACTAGCTCACCTGCTTCCCCTGCTAGTTTCCCCAGACTCCCTAAAGGACAGCAGAACTGAGGAAGACCTCTTAGCAGAGCACTGCCTTGGGCAACCATACCTTGGATTTCATTCTGAACACTCTGTCCTTCAGTAAGTCTCTTATTTTGCTCTACCTTAGATTCTGCAATTATAAAAAGATATGTGCTGCTTACTACCTTGATTTTAGCATTAATTGAGCACTAAAGTGCAAGTCATTATACAGAATCAGAGGGTCTCAGTGGGGTGAGCTCAAGATTCAACTAACTTTAAGTAAAAGTTACATTAAAAAGTTATATTGCTTAATGTAAAGTGGCTCAGATTAAGATGCAATTGGTATTAAGTGTACACAAATGACTTGGAAGATAAGTACTATGTACACTATGCTTTTACAAGGAAAATTTGCAGCTGTTTCAGTAATTGCTAAATTTTAACATGTTTTTATAGCTTTTAAAAATGCTGTTGACATATGAATTCACACTATTAAATATGTACTAAATGACTATAATAGAACAAAAAATTATACTTAAAGAGAGTCCATTCTTTACAAGAAAAAACAATAGAAATAGAGCAACAACAACAAAAAAAGGAGGCGTTCATATGACATTGTTGCCTTCATTCTTTGGCCCTCTGTTAGTTACCATGATAGTAAAATCTTAAATGCCACCCAGAGAGAAAAGGATATGAGAAAGAAACTTCCCTGTGGTATAGTGGGATTGGGACGGCCAAGGTGGGAAACAGACCTCTCAGTGTTCTGCCAACCTCCACTGCCTTATTGAGGTATTACTGTCAGTTATACCATCAAGATGCATACCTTCATCAGGTGTTACTCTTCCGGTCTACCTTGTACAATCTACACATATTCAATTGGTTACCAGGAACATGTTTGGAGAGCTCAATCTGTAGCTCAAAAAAATCAATTCGTCCTATTATAAGTATTCTACTATAAAAATGCAGATAGAAAGAGTAGGATTTTCCAATGCTATGACAATCTGTAAGTATTTAAAATATTATTGCCTCTTAAAGACAAACAATCCATGCCAAAAAAAAAAAAAGTCCCATGACTAACAGCTCACTTATCAGAGTGCTTTACAGAATAAAAGTACTCTGATAAGGTCTCTCCTGTAGAGAATTTAATATTAAGTTTACAGCTAATAAAAGTTGTACTATTTATACATAGGGTGACTCTAAGTCCTGGTTTGTCTGGATTATACTTTGTTTCCCAGTGTAATTTTTCCCTTTCATTCAGAGTGATGTCCTTGTTTGAATAATTGGTTACATGATCCCTTATGTATATAGTCATCTGTGACAATATTTGGAAATTTCATGATACTCAAGGACATAAAGCCCCTAACTCTATTAAACAGGTCAAGCTGGCAGGAGTTAATTCATGTCTGACTTGAATTTTACCAAAGGTAAAACAAATGAGAATATCTATCCTGGTTTTTAAAGTAAAACATCAATTATGTCTAAAATTTCTACAAAAAGTATCATATGGCAAACTACCCAGAGACATGCGATATTATCACATATCTGTTATCAGACTAACAGTCACAAACTACCTTTAAAAATTGATTGAGGCAAATATAGTAGATTTTGCTATCTACTTTGAGTACTTTTTAAACAGAATTTTAAAAAATTTTCTTCTAAGTCTGTCAAACACTACACCAAGCCTCTTTATCATATACAGTGTTTTCCATCTATAAAATGGGAACAATTATTATTGCGAAATAACTAGGTGGAAGGAACATAATGATTAACGAATGCTTTGAAAAATGACCAGAAAGTGCAAATTCTTATTTGGATCCAGTCAGCAGGAGAGCAAAATAACTACATGAAAAAGTACCCAAAATATCTTTTGCCTACAACCAACTCTAATAAAAGGCTAATTACGTTTCTACTATATGCCAGAAATATGCTTGTTACATTTGTAAACAGATCTTAACTGTTTGGCTTACCACCATAGATAGCTTTGCCCCACTTCTAGCAACAGACCCCAACTATTGTTTGGAATCCACTCTTTCCCACCCTCAGTCTATGAGTTTGGGTGAGGGTCCCTGTCCCAGCTCCAGAAGAAGAGCACAGGAAGCATAAGAGAGGGCTAAGATAATCCATGTATTTCATACTCATGGTCATTCAGTTGGGGGATGAACGGACACATGACTCACACCAAACTCAATATGACTAATCAGAGGTAATCTCAGGGGCTCTTCCTAAACAACCCCTCTTTTCCACTGTGCCTAAACCTACTACAGCCATACTTTTCCCATATCAAGCCTGAGATTGGAACCAACACAGATAAAGGAGATACAAATCATACAGAGAGTAAAACTGTGTCCTGAATCCCTACTAGGATCCCTGCATCCAGCTATATCTACACACCTTCCTCTTGACTCTCCATTCATGCGAGTCAGTAGTTCCCATTTTTCATTTTCTGTCCATTGCAACTAAAGAAACTAAAGAAAACAATCAGCTTGCACTTCCTTTTCCTTTTATTTCTTTGTCTCTCTTCACTCATTAAGTCTTCAATTGCCATGAAGTCGTTACTATTCATACAAAAAACATTTATTATTGTCAACTATATAAAGAACAAGTATTTCAAACTAATTCTCCAAATAATTGTTGTTAGTTGTGACACTGATTAATATGATCATAGCATTACCAGGAGGACCTGGTTGACCCTCATAACTATTTAACAGGCTTTTAAAAGTTATATGCTATCTAAATCATTAAACACAGCATGTAACTCATCTATTATTAGATTGATTGATCTAATCACCAACATGCAGACAATTAACTATTACTTAAAGGAGGAAATCCTAGGAGTTTGTTTTATTAAATTGTCTTAATGCCATGTTGCAAACTCACTAGTGTCATGAGCCTTTATTGATAAACTGCCAAGCATATCCCTTTTCTATATTTTAAATTATTAATTCACTTTTATTTCAAAATCAAACTCTTTGGAGTAAATTCTCTGTTTGAGGTAAGCTGCATAGAGGTTAAAACTTTAACGTCTTACATACAAATACTTTTATTAAAATGTATTAAAAATCCTAAACATTTCATTTTGAAAAAAAGTATGAATGGATTGAAAATTCCATCTAATTTAAATGAAAGATTACAAATTTGCAAGGAAGGGGAATAGGAGGGAGGTGGCCAAAAAGCATAAACTGCCAGTTATAAGACAAATAAGTACTAGGAATGCAATGTACAGCATGATGACTACAGGTAATACTGCTGTATGAAATTACACGGAAGTCATTAAGACAGTAAATCTTAAGGGTTCTTATCACAACGACAACCACCGTATATGTATAGAACTGTATGAGACGATGGATGTATACCAAACTTCCTGTGTTAATCATTTCACAGTATATATGTAAGTTAAGTCATTATGCTACATGCTAAATTTATACAGTGCTGTATATCAATTATATGTCAATGCAACTGGGGGGGAAAAGAATTTACAGAATTAAATATCAGACACATCAGTGGAAGCCTTATTTTCTTCTCCTTCTGTGGAAGCCTCTCTTTAATTTGTGGTTCTTTAACTACAGCAGAAATAAAGTTTATTTAACTTAACTGTTTAAGAAGCAAGGTGGGAAGAGGAAGAATAAAGCTAACATCTATTTCGAGCACAGACTTTGTGGTAGATTAAAAATGGCCACAAACTCTTTGCGGCTCATTCTAAGAGTCTATTTCTCCACCCCTAAGTCTGGACTATCTTATGACTGGCTTTCACAACAGAATGCAGCACAAGTCACACTGGGAATTGTAGGCCTTACAGTTTTTACTCTCACCCCCTTAAAATGCCGTGCCATGTTTATAGCTCTGCACTAGCCTGCTGGGAAGGCCTAGGGACAAGAAACAAGGTCATGGGACTGGCAGCCTGACAACTGCCAGACATCAGCGAGGCCATCTTGGATCATCCAGTCCCTGCCAAGGCATCAACTGACTGCTACCACAGGAGTGAGCCCAGGAAAGACCAGCAGCAGAACCAGCAAGCTGAGGCTAGGCCAAAGTGTCAATCATCAGGATCATGAGTAAGTAGAATGGTTGTTGTTCTAAGCCACTAAATTTTGGAGGGGAAGGGTTATTATTTAATAGTAAATAACAGATATGGGGCTTTACACAGACACAGTTATTTCACTTAATCTTAGTAAGAATCTTATGAGGTGAACCAGGGCCAACCCAGGTATTATATGGAATGAAGTTTGTACAAGTATTTTTCAGAAAAATAGTATGTATAATACAAAAATAAGAAAATAATACAATTAAAAATATAGAGGACATAAATATATAATTATGAACCCAATTATGGCCATGTCCATGGCCACTCCAACACCACCCCACACAAGGGGAAGTGTGATAGAGGAGAAAGCAGGCTGTAAAAGAGGCTTAATAAAAACATATGGCATGAGAACACATGGCTAGGGCCCTTCCCAGGGGGCTTCATTAACTAAGCTTCACGAACGTCAGAAGAAATTCACTTCAACAGTTAACATTACTGTTCCATTTTACAAAGAGGGGCTACAATTCTGAGTGACTGTCACTTGGCACACGGATAGTGAGCTGAAGTGCCAGGATTTGGGCTCAGATTCCTTTGTTTCCAAAACATGTGTTCTTTGTGCTACTCTTATGTTTTCATTTTTACCTTGTGATCTACTTCACACCAAGGTTTATATCAACTAAAAACATCTCTACTTCAATATCCCCAAATATATCTCCATGGAAATGGAAGCTCACCAAAAGAACCCATCTCAGCACTTCTCCTCCCATGAGGTATGCTCAGCAGGGGCAACAGGGCCTGGCTTCCTGTCCATTTATTTCTCTGATTAGATGGAGAAACTGCAGGGTGAGTGCCCCCAAAAAGGGTCCCTTTCAGTTTCCTTTATTTCAGGATCCCTTTTACCATATGTCAAGTTCCTCATAGACACAGTTATATAATGCCAAAACATTGAGTACAGCTATCTCGCTCTCCTACCTGTTATATGTCCTTGCCATTGCCCTTTTCTATTCATTCCCTAGCATGGCCTTCTCCTGCCTGGTCTATTTATATCAGATTCTTACAAGTGCATATCTAAACTTGCCTATGCAGAATAAGCCCAAAGTGAAAGATTTTAATAGTTTCTAATCTTTCCATGTTTAGCTGTACCTATTACTGCCCCTTCTCCTTTCCAATGACCTTCACTAGGAAACTGGTGAATCATTACTACACGGAAACCAGACTTCTTCTCATTTAACATTTACATAGGCTGTTTTTTTGGCAAGGAATTCCTGGCTTTTCACCTCACTAAGCTGATTCAATCAGCTGATCATTTGTTTTGCTGCCCAGTTTCAAGGTCAGAAGTCCTGATCAGTGGTACTGCAGCAGTTTATTCAACATACCTATTCCTATCAGAGAACAAACTTTCTGTGTAAGGTTTAACCTTGGGAGAAAAGTTAAGTTGCTGGGGGAAACAGCTAAAGCTCTCTGCAGAGGCAGTACTGGTGGTGATTTAAAAGCATGCCAGGCAGCCTGGTGTACCAGAAAGAATGAAGCAGGAAATTAGAGACCTCAACTAGCCACACGCTTTCTCTGGGCTTCTGTCTCAGACAGTCAGCCTGGGTGACCTTTCTGGGCCCTTCAGCTGTAAAAGTCTATGAATCTACTGACTTTCTCCTTTATTTTTATCAAAGGCATTTTTTAAGTGTTCAATTCTCAATAAACATTTTTAAAGTATGGGAGTTCTAAATATACAATCTTCTTCAAGTTGGGCAAATGTATTTCATCTGAATGTACTTCAAAAAGTTTAAAACAACAGAATAAAGACCATGGAGAATAATGTAGACAATATACACTAAGTCACCAATATTATAAATGATGGCAAAATAATGGCTCATTTCCACTTTATCTGTACATTGGTTATAGAAATTTGGCAACAAAGCAGTGATGTCCTTGAAGGTGGTTTTCATATCTTATATGTTATATAAACCACTGGGCTAGCTGTAATTCTTTAACTTCCAATTAAAATATTCCAAATTTGAATGTTAATAAGATTCAAATAAAATATGCTTGCTAGCCCAAATTCATTTCTGTGTTATTTGTAACTGTTTACATGCAATACATTAAAAATGCTTTGACAATAACATTCTATTAAAAATAAGTGCTTTTCTTATTTTTTCACATTTATTCTATGCATATGTAGCTTTTGAGAGATTGTTTTTTAAAAGTAGCATTTATAAAACTATCACTGTAGTAACAGCAAGCCAAACGGCACAAATCGAAGAATCTGTGATGCTAAAAAAATTTAGCACCATTCTCTTCCGACTTATTTCAACTTCTATCTCATTTACATTTACAATAACACACAACGACCACGAGAGGAAGGTAAAAGTTCCATTGCAGCATCACTGTGGCCTTGGGGCCAGGCCTCTGGACCACTAAGAGGTCCTACAACTCCCAAATTTGTACACAAAGTGCTGCTCATGTGTAAGATTTCTTTAGGATCAATACCATAAAAAGCGTAACTAAACAAGCAAATCAAAACTGTCTGCTGTATTCTTAAAGATCAGTTCAGAATGACCTTAGAAGGTAAGGTTAATGCAATGGGAGGAAATGGGTGGTAACCTTTGCTTAGACATGGTTGAATTCTCTTTTAGGTCAAAAAAAGGCAGCCAAGCTAAAGCAGATGCCCTTGCTCAGTAACATTCTGAAATGATATATTTTATCATGCTCAAATGGTACTGCTAAACAACTGGTTGAGACATGGAGGTTAAAAAGGACATTTATCATTTAATAATCGAAAACACAAATATTGATAATTTAGCCAATGAATTGGTCTTTGGTTCTCCAAATTAGGACTCAGCTGAGGCAGGATGAACCATATTAAGAAAGGCTTGGACAGAAACTACACTTCCCAAAGTTGCAGCGGGGGGCGGGGGGCATACTTTGGGACGGGTGAAGGACATCAAGTGGGTAAGCCTATGTTGGGCAACTAGTAGAGTTAGGCAGAGGTCAGAGTAACCAAACCCTTGGTATTAAGATGTGGCAGCAGGTAAATTAAAACCCAGTCAACCAGGCTGTTCCAAAGAAGACTGTAGAAGTAGGGACCCGGGCCCAGAATAACTGCACTACCAGACAAGGTGGAAGAACAGCAATGAAGGGTAAGTTTGGCCACAAGGAGCGAGAACAAAAACTATCATCAGAATCAGAGAAGGGCATTGCAAAACTAATGAAAGGTTGATTTGTTGTAAACAACCAAACAAAGCCCCTAAGGACAGGATTGGTACCAAAATCTAAAACAGGGCAGAACCCACATGTGGGGGTTAAAGGGCTTCAGCTCTGAAAAAATAGCAGTGTGGGACAGAGGGTAAAGCAAAAATGAAGAGTGGGATTTAGTTAGATGGAGAAGAAAGGGCAAGCATTTCCAATGAGAGAAAACCAACTCCAGGTACCAACCAAGGGCACAGATGCAAGGAAAGATCCTTTTGGTCCAATGCTCAGTTTATCAAACTTTTCCTTGAACTAAATAAGGAAATCAGTTTATTGGACTGAGTAGTTATGAACTTTATTAAGTTACTTGCTCCCAGGATATTAGCTGAAGGAGGGCCTCCGCTGACACAGGAATATTTATCCTAGTGCCTGATCAATTCAGTTATCTAAAAGAATATTCACAATGACCATAAGACTGACTGCAAAAAGTGTATCTTTATCTTAAACACAATTTTCAGAATGATATTTAGCCTAAGCTGTAAACCAATAAGCCAAAAATGAAGAAAGCATAGCATTCGATTAATTCCAAAAAACGTAACAAGCCATCCAATTGAGCCACTCCATAATGAAGTCAAGTAGATCGTAACTGTTAGTAATGTCAGGCTCTTAAATAATTCAAAATAATTCATATCTACCCACCTTTTATCCTTCACACTAATGCTCAAAAATAAACTTCCCTCTTCTACACATCAGCAAAAACAGAGTAGTATACAAGTCCTAGTATACAAATGTCATCCTAGTATATGAGTTTTTTTATATTGTGTGCATATAAACCAGTTCTGCATGTATAAATGTTACCATAAATTATCTTATCCAAAAAAGTTAATTTCAAATTCTTTTTTTATTTTAATTGTTGTTGCAGTACAATTTTCTATCTTTTACTCCCATCCCAGCCCACCCATCCAGCCCTCCCCACCTCCCTCCCATTTCCACCCACCCCTAGTTTTTGTCTATGTGTCCTTTATACTTGTTCCTGTAAACCCTTCCCCTGTTCCCCTGAAGTTCCCCTGAAATTCCCTCCCCTCTCCCCTCTGAACACTGTCAGCCTGTCCTCTACTTCAGTGTCTTTGGTTATATTTTGCTTGTTTCTTTGTCTTGTTGTTTAGGTTTCTGTTAAAGGTGAGATCATATGGTATTTGTCTTTCACCGCCTGGCTTATTTCGCTTAGCATAATGCTTTCCAGTTGTATCCATGCTGTTGCAAAGGGTAGTAGCTCCTTCTTTCTTTCTGCTGCTTAGAATTCCACTGTGTATATACCTTTTCAAGTATGTAATTTTTTTTTATCTTTACCCAAGGATATTTTTTTCATTGCTTTTAGAGATAGAGGAAGGGAGAGAGAGAACCATGGACGTGAGAGAGAAGCATCAATTGGTTGCCTCTCATATGCACCCAGACCAAGCATTGGCACTCAGCCCAGGGATGTTATGCATCCAGACCACGGGTCGCACACACCTGTACCCAGACTGGGAATCAAACACACAACATTTCAGTTACGGCCAATGCTCCAACAGAGCCACACCAGCCAGGGCAAGCATTGTAATTCTTAACAAAAGCTAATTTGAAAAGATTTTCCCCTGGGAACTAAAGAAGCATTAGCATTGAAAAGACTAGCATAAATATGAGGTGATTTAAGGTAAAAATGGTCCACCTTACTTTAGGAAATGTAAAAACAAGGCTGAGGCAGAGAGAAGCAAGAAATAAATGAATGTTTAGAACCCCTGGATAGACTTGGTACTCGACTTGTTGGAAAAAGGTGAAGTTAAT
The DNA here is from genome assembly GCF_019186645.2 of Phyllostomus hastatus. Taxonomy (NCBI): domain Eukaryota; kingdom Metazoa; phylum Chordata; class Mammalia; order Chiroptera; family Phyllostomidae; genus Phyllostomus; species Phyllostomus hastatus. Next base: position 739,889 of record NW_025333912.1, on the reverse strand, counting down.
CCCCACCCTATACCAGTGCTGCCCATGCCTACTGGGGGACCTATAAAAAGCTTATTGTTCTACCCTCATTTCACTTTTGAGTGTCCTACTTCTACAGTATTTTCTGCATACGTACTGTGCCAAGAATTGTGCCCTGGGCTAAGGAGGAGGTGCTGAACTGATATGCAGTCCGCCCTCATGAAATACCCTAACTCACAGGCCGGTGTGCACAGGAGTCACCCAAGGTGAATATTTAAAATTCAGGCAGCCAGGCCAGGGTGGGTTCCCCAAAGCTTTTAAGTGACTGGGCTGCAGATGGTCTTTCAGAACACATCCTGAGAAACTGGTACAGATGGAGCTCCCCACAGATAGAAATTCTATGTGTGTCTGTGTCACCACTGAATCCCCAGCCATGAGTACACAGTAAATACTTCAGTATGCATTGAATTAATCTAAAAACTGGACATCGAGGATTAAAGAGACAAAACATAGTAAGTGCAATAACAGAAGTGCCATAAAAACATAAAAAGGAGCCTGTAATATAGCTTGGGGAGAAGCAGGGACAATTTCCTGGAGAAAGCAGCCCTGGAGCAAGTCTTACAGGATAAGTAGGAGGGAGCTGGGCAACAAAGAGTGCTACAGACAGGCAGCAAAAGCAAAGGTGAGAGACAGAAAGGTTTGGGCAGAAACTACCATTTTGTTGCTACAGTTTCTTGAAAGAATGCTAGAGCTTCACCTACATTATCTCTAACCCTCACAACACACTCAAAGTAAGGATTATTATCACTATTTTACAAATGAGGACAGAGAGCTTAGAAAGATTAAATTTTGTCCCAGAAAATAGCTTAGCAGTGTTATGGACCAAATGGTTGTCCATACCCTCCAAAACTCATGTGTTGAAATCCTAACCCCCAGTGGGATGGCATTAGGAGGTGGTCTTTGGGACATGATTGGGTCACGAATGAGAAGAATGCCCTTATAAAATGAGGACACAGCAAGATAGCAATCTTGCAACCAGGAAGAGGGCCCTCACCAGAACCCAACCATGCTGGAACCCTAATCTCAGAATTCGAGCCTAAAGAATAGTAAGAAATAAATTTCTGTTGTTTATAAACTACCCAGACCATGATATTCTGTTATAGCAGTTCAAACCTACTAAGACAGTCAACTCCTCAAAAAAAAAGTAAACATAGAATTACAATATGATCCAGCAATTCCATTTATAGATATATAGATACCCAAAAGAATTGAAGGCAAAGACTTGAACAGGTATTTGTACACCCGTGTTCATATTATTCATCGTAGCCAAAAGATGGAAACAACATAAGTATCAATCAACAGATGAATAAATAAGTAAAATGTGATACATATATGGAATATTATTCACCTTAAGAAAGAAGGAAATTCTGGCATATGCTACAACCTGGATGGAACCTGAAGACGTTATGCTCAGTGAAATGAGCCAGTCACAAAAGGACAAGTATTGTATAATTCACTTATATGGTGTATCTAGAGTAGTCAAATACACAAAGATGGAAACTAGAAAGGAGGTTACCAGAGGCTGGAGGACGGGAGGGATGGGGAGCTACTGTTTAATGGGTATAGAGGTTCAGTTGAAAAAGGTGAAAAAGTACTAGAGATGAATGGTTACATCACAATGTGAATGTACTTTAAAGTCACAAAATTATACACTGAAAATTGTTAAAGTGGTAAATTCTGTTATGTATATTTACCACAATTTTTTAGAAGTTTTTAAAAAATATTTGTCCTAGTGACTGCCCTGGGATTCAGGCCCAGCTCTGCTTCCTAGAGAGACCAGCTGGCTTCATCAGGGCCAAAATGGGAGAGGTTGAAAGAAAGAATTTTCGCCAAAGCTACCAACAACCCTATTACCTTAGAACTCTAATATTAATTATCAGTGACTGGCACCTATCAACACCTCTGTATGTATTTGAGTATTAAATAAAAATCAATCCGTGCAAAATAGAATTTTGTTCATGGAAAGAAGCAATGTGATGCATTAATTCTGAAAGCAAAGTGATTTAAAGATAGAAACTTTTATCTCCTTTTTTTAATCTACCATAAATGTAGATGAATGAGCACATTAAATGCTGCTTCACTTTTTAATTACTAATGCATAAAGATTTATTCAAAAAGCACAGTAAACAGATAACAGAAGTGGTAAAATACTATGTAATCAGATGACAATCTAGAGCCAAGATTGTTCTTCTCCAGCTGATGTGTCAGAGCCTGGGGGCCAGAGCAGGCTGCTGCACACAGTGGTGCCATCTCCTTGTCCCCTTCCTGCTCCCTCCCCCGCCCCGCCACACTGCAGCTGTGCAGCAGGGGTTGCCAGGAATTGAGAGGCACATGACATTTTTGCCCTCATTCTGCATGCTGTTATGTCTCTCCTACCTCCAACTATCACCACCCAGTACATCAAAAACATGGCCAATGCCTGTCATAGAATTAGTTCACTCCATTTGCTGCAGTTTTCAAATATACAGCAAAATCAAATGGCAACCATCCTTACTTATACATAAGAAAAGTCATCTGAAAATAAGTCTACATTCACCTTTCCCTACTAATGGCAAATCCAAATGTCAGGCCAAGACCAATTTATCACGTAGCCTCACACTACTGCAGAAACACCATCATAACACATAATCATCAGAGCTTAGGGGAGAGGGAGTCAGGTGAATGGAGTCAGGTGACTATTCTCCTTTGTCTCCTTGTGTGGGTTTCAAGGTCCCCTGAACTTTGCTCAAATATTGTACCCCCTTACCCTCCTGGGCTCCTCTGTCATGCCTCTTAATGCACCAGAACCTGCAGGTGATGGCTGAGAGAAGTCACTCCCCCTGGAGCCACAGTCCTTCCTCACCTACTGTCTGCTGCCTTTCACCACTTTCTCCCATTCTTATGCTTTCTCTGTCCTTTTCCAGTTCTTATGCTTTCTCTGTCCTATCACCTGTACTCGGGTTTTAGGTATCATTCGGAAAGTCTTTATCGTTATTACTTGGATCATGGGAAATAGTTCCCAGAGCAGTAACATTAAACATGGTGGCTCAGGTACCATGCTTTCTTGTAAACACCATTTCATATGCTTCTTCAAATAAAGACCCTGGCAGCCAAACATAGCACTGCTAATCCACACTTCCCTCACTGAGCAGTTGAAAATGTTTTCAGGTTCTAGGATTGTTGCTGCTTGATATTCATAAACCACGTTATTACCAAAAGCATCTGTACAAAGTTTATGTTTTATTTGTACTACATATTTCTATATATAGAACTGCTCCCAAAGTCTGAAGTTTCCAAAATCCTATTTCCATATAACAAAAATTTGTGTAAGTATAAGCAATTAAAAAGTATAAGCAATAAAGAAACTCTCCAGAAGTACATACAGCCTTCAGGTGTATTCCATTTATGATACCCATATTTTTACCAAGTACTGCACAACCTTGATTCTTTTCATTCCAGATATATCTAAAAGTGGAAAGCTTCCTCGTTTGTATTCCCATCTCCTATATGTGGTTCTCTATACTTCCCACAAACACGCTCATATTTATTAAAACAATTTAGTAACCACACATTCTGGATTCCAGGGAGAATTTACACTTTATCTAATCATTCCTGAATTTTTTGAGTTTGTATGTAGGGAAAAGCAAGTAAGTAGCTCAACTGTCTGAACTGGGAATAGTTTAATTACCTTGGGGGCAAGAGGAAACAGTGGGGGGCAACAAAGAAAGAGAGAGTAAGATCAACGCCTTACAACAAGGGTTAGAGCTGCACTGAACCTTGGAGAAAATGCGATCCTATCCTGTCAGGCTCCTAATGAGGGAACTGCTAAACCTCCGGAAGATTAAGTTACTTGCCCAAGGGCATGCCACTACCTGGTGACTGGGCCAGGTTTCTTGCCTGCCAACCATGTGTGTTTACATTAGTGTTTAATGGGAACACTGAAAATTTGGGTGAGAAGGCAATTTCAGATTCATGCTTCAACAGTTAGGAGGACTTCAGGAGCACCTCCATGAACTTGAATCAGCCTCTCAAATGATAATCTACTCTCATTTTAATGACCTCCCCAGAGAGATCTTTATTTGTAGACATTTTTACATTCAGCCAAATTGATTTCAGGCCAATTCCACGCACCCTAAAGAAGACATGCCCAATTTCCTTTATTACTATTTGATTCTCTAAAGGTCTGTGAAGTTTCTTTCTCTATCCACCCCACCCAACTATTAAATACTTTAAGAAAATAATATTTTCCTTTAATATACTACTCTTCTACTTTTATGTTTCTCCAAATTTCTTGTTTTGAGCTTGTATTACTTTGGTAATTAGAGGGGGAAGAAGACAATACTGATATGCATATTTTAAATGTCCATTCTCTGTGCCAATGGACATCTCATAATTAGTTTGATTATACAGATAGGTAAATGTTCCTTTATTCAAAGCAAATTTTTAAAAAGACCCCCCCAAAAGCCTATTTTCTTTTCCATTATTTTGTTGCGGTTTTTAAATTATACATATGGCAGAATGCCAATGGTTCTGCAAACCTACTGCCCCCTACATTTGCTCTTCTCTTGTCTGCTACCATTATCTGGGGAATTAAAGGAGGCAAGGAGGAAGGTTATACTCTGTGGACTATGCCTTGGGAACAGAACTCCCCCTGCACTTTAATTCCCTCAATATCAAATCTTCCCCTTTAACTCAGTCAAACACCTAGGGTGTGACATGCCTTGTGAAATGTATCACAGAAACACACACATCTGTCAGTGTATAGGCTGGCTGCAGGGACCATACCCTCTGAAATTTTCCTTCTCTTTATTTCCTACTCTATCCCCAGGGCAGGCAGTAAATTTTCTCCCATCCCCATGGCCCTATTTCTCCAGATACCATCACAGAGAGCAGGCCCAAACCAAATTCAGGCAGCAGTACACCTCTAACTGGACTGGTAGCCCCACCTGCCCAGAAAAATCCTGACTTTGTCTATTTCCATAGCATTTGTTCTAGTTTATCTTCTTCGTCTGCTCTTCTCCAGCATCTGCCTTGGGTACCTGTCCACAAAGTTTTTTGTTTATTTGCCTCCCCTGTTTTCTTTTGTGAAGTGTTCTCCTATAGCAGTCCATTACACTCTTATCAAATGACTGTCCACATGTACATCAAACGTATTCAGCCTAGTCCTTGTCTCCAGGAAAATCAACAAGAAAAACTTTGAGAGTAGGAAACCTTCAGTAAGCTATCCTTACTTCTCCTTTTACAAGAATACATTTGTAAGTTTCAAATCCTAAAATGTTCCCACTTGACCAGATAAGTTGGATTTCTGCATTTTCTTCTACTTTCTTTTCAGAAATCGTAGTCTCCTTGGTTCTTCATGATAAACAGCATGTTTGTGTTGGAATTCAGTGGATGAGTGCCAAACACCCACCTGTGCCAAGAGGTCTGCATGCTCCCAAACCCAGTGTTTTCTTTTCAATGAAGTGGTTCCGAGTTTTCAGTTCATCTGTTCACACTGAGCCTATCTGCTTTCATCTGACTTAAATGTGCTGCTATACTCAAACTTTAGTACATATGTGTTAGTCACATTCATCCATTTCACTCTGCTGTATAGGTTCAAAGTAGTTTGGTCAATTTTAATACGTTAAAAGTCTCATTATAGCTTTATTTCATTTAGCTCTCTTTAGAGACTGGGATAGGAAAAACCACCTTAAATTACACAGCTGTACTCTCTGAGTCAAGCTACTTAGCAACTGTCAAAATACAAGCCAAACCACAAAGGTTGTTTGAAGCTGTATATGAAAGCTTATTCTAAAATAGATACTACCAACTCTTCCACTATCTTATATGCAGCTGTCATTTGAGCACAAATACAATGGGAGACAGCCGTGAGAGTGAGAAGTTTTCTGATGGTCTAAAATGCTTGAATATTGTCTCTTGCATGATTTAGAATACAACATAAAATCATAATTGCAGCCAAAGCATTAAGCTCCCATGTCTTAGCATGAAGATTAAAGCTATTAATTTCAGTTCTTCCAAATGTCAGAATCAGCAAGGACATGTCTTCACAGAAATCCAAGTATCTATGTCTTTTAGGTCAAATGCTTAATCCAGCTCTTCAAAAATCATGTTTCAAAGTCACTTTGGAAAGAGAAGTTAAAGATCATTTGCTGACTGTATTGCTGGGGAACTACAGTCACCTTTACATCTTCCAGAGGTAAAGTAAAAGCCCTCCTCACTATTAAGATAAAAATATCCATTGTGTGAAAGACCACTAGAAACTGGGGCTTACTGTTCATGATATACTCTATTATACTGTTTAATTTTTCTCATGTTTATTTTACCATATTAAAGCAAGCATTAAGAAATAAACTGATTCAAATGGTGCACAGGTATAATAATGAGATTATCCCCCTAGGCTCAGGAATGAAAACATATTTATGTTCATGCTTGCAGACAATCACAGGTTCCACAGTAAGCACTGGTCCCCCACTGCTTTCGGACCGTGTTTAAGAAATGTAGCTCTTCTCACTGCAACTACTGAGAAAATAAACTGGAGCTCTATTTTGAGAATTCAAAGTACATACCATTCATGCAAACCAAAGAACACACTCACATTCGCTCAACGACCCAGCCCACAACTTCATGGTTATAAAATGTGGAAAAGAACCATATGCCTCAGACCAGTAGTGCAACCGCGCAGCTTCCCATATCCTTCCCGAAAGAACGGGACCTATTTTTCATCATCAATATATTAAACCCATAAAACATCCTTGGAGCTCTATCACCTATACACGGCTCTGCCTTGCCAACGTTTACTGTCAAATCACTTTATTTGCATGACTTGTCTTTCTTACCCTAAATATTTGTACTGCTTTTTTCTTACCTATCTCAAATTACGTTAGGAAATAATTATTTTATAAATTGCTGGCCACTTGTGCATCACAAAATATTTCATCTTTTATCCTAATTACCTTAAATTCTTTACTGGAGGTAATTGTTAGATTCTTAAGGTCGTGAGGCCTCCATCTTGTTCATATTTGTCATTGTCCTAACAAAATTATACACTATTGCTCAAAGGAAGGAATTCAGAGCTCCTGACTCATTTTTTTCCCTATGTGTTGACTTTTTATCTTATGAAAACTCTACAAATATTACATGATTCCAATCTGAAAGCACAGCAATGAGATCAAATAGCCGGTTAATCTACTATAGCCTAAACGCACAGCACCCAACATTCACCCACCTAGTATCTGCCTTGTGCTGAACAGGTAAGAGATTATTTATCCATATAGATCTAGATGGATGTATAAATAGAAAGATGAAAGTAAGATAAAATAATCAGGAGATAAACAAATATTCTTTGGACCCAGATCTTCTATCCTATCCTTCTGTACATTTTAGGAGAGTTTATGCATCCTATATCTGTAGAAGAAGGTGCTGTGAGTGGGACTCTCCCATTTACCACAACATGTCGGAAATAAAATGGAGCAGTATTAGTTGTGCCAGAATCTCTTACTCAGCCACTCTCAGTATCCCCATAATATACAAAGCCAAAGAGCTGGAAAGAGTGGACTTCAGTAAGCAAACAGAAATTAGTGAACAAGTCTACATACAAACTCAAATTGAAAACATGTTTTATCTCACCTATGATGTATATGAACAGATCTGCAAATCTGACAAAGTTGAAATTACTTTCTCACCAAAAGGTTGCTATTTGCATTTTAACCAACCAGTGAATTTTCACAAAACCTCTGAAGTCCTCTGCTGAACCAACATAGGCAATGTAAATTGGGTGCAAAAGCTCTTCCAAAAAAGGTAAACCGAATCATCTTTAATTTCTCCCAAAGTATCAAGTGCTGTTTCAGAAAAACTGCCAAGTTTAAGGGTGAAATAAGAAAATCTCCCTGCTAGCCAAATATTTCACTCATCCTTCTTAAGATACATTCTTTCCTTAGAAATCCAGAATCTTTTGTATTGAAGATGACCTTACATTTTCTACTACAATACATTGTAGACAAGAGAACAGTCTTCTATGCCATGTTTAAGCAGTTCTTCCAGAGAAGAAAAATAAATTCAGACTGAGTTTCTGTTTACATTTATTTTCCTAGAATTCATCTCTAATAGGTATTTCTATCTGTGCTCTCCAAAGGTTAAAACCACAAAATAAATGAAAGTGCAGCTTTAGAACTACTAATGCAATTTTTAAAAACAAAATATGGATAATTTTTCTGAATACTTTAACTGGCTTAAAGTACTCCCTAGAAATATGAAATATAAAACCTGTTTCTTTAAACAATATTTTACTCCCTAAAACATTATATTCTTGCATTTCATATTACGATGGCCTGTTAGAAATATTATTTACACTATAAATTTGTTTGACATGAACTATTAGGCTGGACTATTTCTATAGTTTGGTCAAAGTTTTTCTAAGTATATTTTATTGATCATGCTATTACAGCTGTCCCAATTTTTCCCCTTTGCCCCTCTCTGCCTGGTACCTCCCTTCCCGCCAGCACCCCCTCCCCCCACCTTAGTTCATGTGCATGGGTTGTGCATATAAGTTCTTTGGCTTCTCCATTTCCTATACTGTTCTTAATATCTCCATGTTTATTTTGTATCTACCAATTATGCTTCTTAATCCCTGTACCTTTCCCCCCATTCTCTCCCTTCCCCCTCCCAGCTGATAACCCTCCATGTGATCTCCATTTCTGTTCTAGTTGATTACTTAGTTTTTGTTTTCTTTTTTAGATTCAGTTGTTGATAGTTGTGAGTTTGTTGTCATTTTACTGTTCATAGTTTTGATCTTCTTTTTTTCTTAAATAAGTCCCTTTAACATTTCATATATAAAGGGCTTGGTGATAATGAACTCCTTTAGCTGTACTTTGTCTGGGAAAGTTTATCTGCCCTTCAATTCTAAATGATAGCTTTGCTGGAGAGAGTAAATCTTGGTTGTATGTCCTTTCTTTTCATTACTTTTAATACTTCTTGCCAGTCCCTTCTTGCCTGTCAAGTTTCTTTTGAGAAATCAACTGATAGTCTTATGGGGACTTCTTTGTAGGTAACTCTCTACTTTTCTCTTGCTGCTTTTAAGATTATCTTCCTAGGCCTTGTAATTATGGTGTTTCTTGGTGTGGTCTTCTTTACATCCACCTTGTTTGGAATTCTCGGTGCTTCCTGGACTTGTATGTCTATTCCCTTCACCAAATTAGGGAAGTTTTCTTTCATTCCTTTTTCTTTTTCTTTTTTTTTAATTTTAAGTAAGTGTCTTTTCTTTCTTTTTTTTTTTAAAGATTTTATTTATTTATTTTTAGAGAGGGAAGGGAGGGAGAAAGAGAGAGAGAGAGAAACACCAATGTGCGGTTGCTGGGGGCCGTGGCCTGCAACCCAGGCATGTGCCCTGACTGGGAATCAAACCTGCGATGCTTTGGTTCACAGCCCAAGCTCAATCCACTGAGCTATACCAGCCAGAGCTTCATTATTTTTTCAAATAAGTTGTCAGTTTCTTGCTCTTCCTCTTCTCCTTCTAGTATCTCCATGATTCAGATGCTGGCACATTTGGAGATATCCTAGGGTCTTCTTATTCTTTTTGTTTTTTGAAATTCTTTTTTCTTCATTCTGTACTGCTTGACTGTTTATTTCTCTCTTATGTTCCAAATCATTGATTTGATCTCCGGCTCCCTTCCCTTCACTGTTGGTCCCCTGTGGATTTTTCATTTCACTTAATGTAGCCTTCATTTCTTCCCTTATGTGTTGTCCATATTCAATGATCTCTAAGCATCCCTGTCTACAGTGTTTTGAACTCTGCCTCTGACTGGTTGGCTATCTCTGTTTTCCGTAGTTAGTTTTCTGCGGTTTTGATCTGTTCTTTCATTTGGGCCATATTTATTTGTTTCCTCAATTTGGCACCCTCCCTGTGTTTGTTTCTGTGTATTAGGTAGGGCTGCTTTGGCTACGTATGTTGGTGCACCTGTTACATTGTAAGGGGTAAAGCCTTAGGTATACACCAGGATGGGACAACCTATTACACCACTTTGTGGCACTGTATGTGGGGGAGTAGTGGGAAAAGGAACAACGCCACTTGCTCCAGTCTTGCCCCATTTCCAATCACTTCCGCCATTTCCCATATGTGTCTGGCGCCCTTCTAGCTGCTGCCCTGGTGCTGAGTGAGGGGTTTGCAAAAACATTCTAGGGCTGGGTGGGTCCTTTAAATGGATTTCCCTGAGAGACGAGCAGTTTCCTTTGCCATCCCAACCCTCAGTGCATTTTATAGCCAGAAGTTATGAAGCTTTATTTTCCCAGTGCTGGAACCCTGGGCTACACGGTCTGGCCTGGGCTTAGAATGCCTCACTCCCCAGGTGTCCCTCCCAGTTTTTATCCACCACACATGTATGTGGGACTGCCCCTTCCACCAGCCACCACCACCACTGCCTCATCACCACACTGCATCCTCTCTTCCCTGGCTCCCTAGCTCCGCCCCTCCTACCGGTCTCGATGAATATTTCCTCTTTAAATACTTGGTTGTTGGACTTCCATACCGTTTGACTTTCTGGCAGTTCTGGTTGTATTTTGTTTTGAGGTTAGTTGTAATACTTCTTATGGTTTTATAAGGAGGCAGAGCATGTCTACCTATGCCTCCATATTGACCAGAAGTCTGTTTTCAAAGTTTTTTAAATAAAACTACCCTGTACACTGTTGACAGGGAGATCTTAAATAATAAATCTTGCATTTGTGTAGTGCTTTTCTTTTTAAGTGTTTAAGGTAGTGTTGAGAACAACAGCTGTTCAAAAGTAGATATAAGAAAAATAATATGGTATTAAATTTTTCTTTTATGAAAGTTAACAACTACATTAGGGATTCAAAACCTGTATACAGTAGATACATAAGGCAACACCTGAATACCTGTCCCATTGAATAGTGTTCCACTTAAATGCATATGCACTAAAACAACAGATTGTTCATATTTACAATTTCACTAGTTGTCATATTTCTAAGATAAAGTAAGTTTTCAAGAGAATTCTTAAAGTGGCCTCATTAGATAAATCAGGGAGAAAATCATTGAGGGGTGAAATTATAATTGACCCTTTGGCTTTACTGTGGAACAGGATCTGGTCAACTCTGGCCATGTTACTGACATATCCATGTAAAACCAAGTCATTTCCTCTACTGCCAGCTCTATCTCCCCCTAGGAAACAGCAAGGGTACCCAGCAGAAGCTTCACTGCTGCTCACCCTATTAAGTCAAATTTCATTCTGTGATGTACATGTTTATACTTCCTTTCAACAGTGTCCCCAGACTTAGGTCCTAATGGTATAGAAATACCTAGCATAAACAGAAGGCTTTTTAAGACTTCTTCAATTGACAATTTTTTTCTAAAAGAAACTAAAAGCATTCTCATGTTCTTTGTGATTCAATACTTCTCAAGTTAGAAAGGCATTCATTTGCTAAAAATCTCGGCTTTATCCTTTCCCAACACTTAAACTGAGAAAATAACCACTATCCAGATTTTTCTGCCACTATAAAGTAAAACTTGAATATTAACGATGAAAAGCATTAAGACTCTGATGATTCATTAATTGATTAAGTGCTTGTCTTTGGAGAAGCTAAAGCTCTTCACATGGTCCCTCCTATCTAAGTGAGAAAAGAAAAACCCTATTTATCAAGTGTGACCTCCTGAAAAAGAAAGCCAAAGAGAAACTAAAACCCTGAAAGATGATTGGCCAGCATCAAGAGTAGGAACAGAACTCAAACAAACCCAAAGCCCCTGGGGTGGGCTTCTTCAGAAACATGTTACCTCCTTCAAGATGAGTTTTGGTGCTAGGTATTTTTATCTTTAACTCTACCTGCCAATTTCAACTACTGAAGAAAGAAACCTTATATATCATGTAAAAATTTGAGAATATAAAAATCATTAAATGCATAGCTAAATTCAATTTATATTTTGTTCTTTGAAAAAAATCACAGATTATAACAACCTTTGAAAAATGCAGTTGGAAGAAGAAACCCTTAATTTCACACAAATATTGTTAATATTTCCTTTCCCTGGTGATGCTAAATTGTGTAATATCAAATTAGGATGCATGTTTCCTTCCATTTCAACATAGACCAAGTGATTTTTATGATAATTAAGAACTGACACAGCTTTTGGAATAAAGTCCCAAAAGTCTTCCCCCAAATCTAATTTTTGCTAATAATGTTGTCATCTAACTTTGTGTATTAAAAGTCTTCACTGACTTAGTTGATTCAATAATTCATATTCCAGACAGCCTTTCTGTCCGCCCCACTCAATGCCTGCTCTCCATCCCCTGTCCTTCAATTCCCACCCTTAATTCAAGCAAATTGCATTTTTGGTGTCCATCTGTCTGGAGAAAGTAGCAAAGATGTGTGGCCTCATGTAGACTGGGCTTGAGGTGCAATCCTAAAATATTCCTGATGCCCTTCAAACATAGATAAGAAGCCAATGATTTTGAGAAAATCCCTAAGTAAGTAAAGACCACAGAGAAAGGTAACTGAAAACTATCATTAAACTTGATCATTTTGTCAAACATTTCTAATAGACTTATTGTTTAGGGAGTAAGATTGACAAATTGTGCCAACATACTTCTTTTTTCATTAATTAACGTGAATGAAGCCCTTTATGTAGCTAACTCCACCTACCAACTTCTGTCCTGAGGCCCATGGCCTCATTGAAATGAGGACATCCCATCTTCTTCTCAGATACAATATGGCTACAGCTTAAATTGCCTTTTTTCTCTCAAAATTCATGCCCTTGAACCAACTGAACTGCAACTTTAAACTCCAATGAACAGGTGGCCTCCCTTTTCAAGGGGATTGTAAACTCTGAGGGAAGAGACCATAATTTAGACTTTTTAAAATTCCTAATACTTTAAAACAAGAAAATGCTCAGTAAATATTTGACAATGGATAAATCAAAATAGTTAAATACGTAACTTAACAATATAGGAATTTGATAAAAGTTGTACCACTTGATTTTCTAGGTGTTTTCACACACTCTGATTCCTGTGACACAGAAGACCTATTTTATAAATCCTAACCAGAGTTAACAAAATTTTTACCAACTTATGTTATACCTCCCTTTTTCCTCTATATATAATGCAAGATGAAAGTGACAAAAAGTGAGTTGCATAAAAGAACATGGATTATTTGCAAAGAAGATAATTTAAATACGAAAAATAATAAATGATTTTTTAAAACTGATCAAAAATAAAATCTACAAGCATGTTAAGTCACCATTTACTTTTTTACTGGCAATAGCTAAACATTTTATTATTCAAGTGTATCAAAACACTGTTTAAAACTTTGGCTTATGCCCAGACTGGTGTGGCTCACTTGGTAGGGTGCCATCCCCCAAGGCAAAAGTTTCGATTCCAAGTCAGAAAATGAGCCTGGGCTGCGGGTTTGGTCCTCCATTGGGGCGCATATAAGAGGCAACCAATCGATGTTTCTCTCTCACATCGATGCTTCTCTCCCTCTCTTTCTCCCTCCCTTCTCTCTCTAAAAAATAAAAAAATTTTAAAGTGAGACTTTGGTTTGTAAAATACAATAGTTTGCTATTTATACTTTCCAAGGTTAAAAAAATGTCATTTGTAACATATTGTTAAACATCTGGGAATTACATGGATTTGAGTCCACAATGCCCTAATACTAACTTTTTTTTTTACTGGCTCCTCCTATAGAAGTCATTTAAAATATTTCTAACTGAAAAAACATGACAACATTCTACATATGATATTATTTGAGTGCCTATTATGAGCCAGCTGTTTACATACATTATCTTACCCTCCCAATAGCACAATAATGTACTGGACCCATTTAAGAGGTGAGGAGACTGATGCTCAGAGAAGTTAGACAATTTAGTCCAGATTACAAACTGGAAAAGGCCCACAGAATTTGACTCCAGATTTTTCTCATCTCTTGTGTTCCCATTAAGACGGGGTATCAGTACCTAGCACTGTGTAAAATGGCCTTCACAAGCCCTGCTTGGTGTGGCACAACTGGTCGAGTGCTGTCCTGCAAAGGGAAATTCAGTCAGGGCACGTGCCTGGGTTGCAGGTTTCCTCAGACCAATGTTTCTTTCTCTCATGTTAATGTTTCTCTACCTCTCTTCCTCCCTCCCTTCCCCTCTCTCTAAAAAAAATAAATAAAATAAACTTTTTTAAAATGGCCTTCACAAATTTACAGATAGCAAGTAGAAGAGTGGTTGCCAAGAGCTAGGGGAAGGAGGAAGAGGGAAGGGTGTTGCTGTTTAATGGGTAAAGAGTTTCAGTTTGCACTGATAAAAAAGCTCTGGAGATGAATAGTGGTGATGATTTTACAATAACGTGAATGTACTTAATGCCATTAAACTATACACTTTGAAGTGACTAAAATGGTGAATTTGTTGTGTATTTTGGCACAATAAAAAAATAGCATTCAACATCATACCCATTATGTTGTTTTCCTACAAATTCTATCATTTTAATATACAGGAGTGGGCAAAAACAGGTTTACAGTTGTGAGTACATGAAAGTTTATTCTTATGTTATTATTTATTATTGCATTATTTTCGTATAATGTTTGTATTATACAAACAACTGTAAACCTACTTTTGTCCACCCCTGTACAGCTCAAAAAATTTTTAAATCAAAGATATTTCAGTTATATGATTTTCATACTGGGAAATTTCAAACTATTCTAAAGCTGCAGACCATAAACATTTGGTCTGATAATGATAAACATTTTTAAAGACAACTATTGTATCACTGTAATTGATACTGTTTATATTGCTCATTAGAATCTCATTAGATTCTTTCACAGGTTTTTTTAAAATATAAAATGTGGTCTAAGGGAAAAAAACTCTTGCAGATATTAGTTCATTTACTGCTATAGGACAATATCAGTATGCTTAAGTTAATTAATTAGTAAATAAGCCCTTATCATTCTCTAAATAGTCCCTGGTTTGTTTTTCTATTATTTAATCAGCATTTCCATCTTTATACTTCAATATTCTAAATTGACTATTACTATTCAGTGTCCCTGTAAGGAAAGGTTTCATTTGAGTAGAAAAAGTATTTTAAAATATATCTCATGCCAAGTCATTTCAACCATTCTCAAGAGCTTATTTTTAACTATCATAGCTTGCAATGTTTTCATCTTTGTATTTAAGAGGTTTCAGTTTCAAGTCTTTTGTGACTGTTAGATTTTATATTTATAAATGAATAAATGCAGATCATGAATTATTGCAAGATCTCATATGTGGTACCTACCTAATTATTAATGAGGGCTAAGTCATAAAAAGCAACCACTGTCACTCATGGGGAAAAAAATGTGTCCTATCCATGGAGAGAGCACTGAATGATGGATGGCTACAGCAGAAGAGTCAGAGGCCAGCCAAGCTAAAGAAACAAGCAGAGCAGTGTGCCGCTCCAAATCATGGCTGCTTCCCAGTTGCACGGTGCAAACACAGTAATTCAGTCTTAAGAAGAAAATTAAAAGCAAAGCTCTATTAATCATGCAGCAAACAAAAACATTTGGTTAAACTAATGAACACCACTTAAAATAGAACAGCAAAAACCTACATATTTTTTGCAAGTCCTGAAGTCAAAAAAAAACTAACCTTACAAAATGTTCAATTTATTAATTGTTATTTTCTTAATGTAAAATAAAAGACGTATTTTAATGACGCCAATGATGCAAAACCTTAATATAATACAGGATGAAACACTGTGGAACATCAGGACCACTTTCAAGTTCACTAACACAAACACCAGTACACGAGTGTAGCAACCCAGCATGGCTCCTGAGACCAACCCCTGGGTCTAAATCAAAGCTCCAGGTTGACTTTGAGGCTGGGTGACCAACACAGTCTTTTTTGATTCTGGAGGAATTTTAAGGAAAAATTCTGTTCCATCAGTAAATCTGTTCCCTTACTGTGACCCATATTTTACCCAATCACCTACAGCTAGGGTTGATAGTTTTAACAAATAAAAATACAAGATGCCCAATTAAATTTGCATTACAGAAAACAATGAGTAATTTTTGCATAAAACATACTTTTACACTAAAAAATTATGTGTTGTTTACCTGAAATGCAAATTTAACTGGGCTTCCTGCATTTTATCTGACAAGGCTTCCTACAGTACTTTTGCTATTAACTACACTATTAAATGGAAAAGTATACTCCATTTCATTCTTCTATTTAGTAAGCACCCTGTAACAATAGCATCATAAATCATGCTTTGTGCCAAATGGCATGCAATTACACAATCAACTGGCAGGCCATGAAAAGAACTAATAGATTTAATAGGATTCCTAACTTTTGAAAGAAAGTGGTAACCATTCGTAGAATTGTTTGAAGACAGTTAAAGACACTCTGTTTCCATCTGTTCTTAATATGCTTCTTAAGGACACATAATAGCTTTTAGCATTTGTTTTTACCAAATACAAGTAATTAGAATATTCAATTATGACATATGTACACAATTATAAAAGTGATCACAGCAATTGACTTTTGCCCATACAAGTGCATTTCACATCACTATGTGGATACTTTTACAAAAGTTTCCTTGACATAGGAAAGCTATGAGAAGTTTTAACAGATTTGTTCTAAACTTCCAATATTTACCATTACTGAATGTTTTTCCAAAATCCATACTTGATTGTTAAATTGTAATCATCCAAGCATAAGAATTTTTAAGTCCAATGCTAGATAACAATTTTATTTAATCAAACATATTCACTGAATTAGCAAAAAATTCAAAGGCACTAAATAAAATGTTTTGAATTTCTTTTTATTGCCGATTTCTTTATGTTTTGAACTCAAAGGTAAATTTGATAATCAAAACATTTCAGCAATAGAAGAAAAAATCCTTTATGAAGTATTTATACTATTCAAAGATTAGACAATAATTATCAGATAAGCCAATCAATCTCTTGCAAAAGTTTTCATTAAATAAAACATCACTAAGATACTGATATTTTCAAAAGATCTATTAACACTGCACTAATGAAATTATAACAGTACTGACAAACTTTTCTTTATTCATCTTTAAAGCATGAAAACTTTGATTAAATTATTCAACCTCAAGTTGATAAAGTATTTGTCATGCTAGACACAAAATGTCAGCTAAATTAAATTTATTTTTTCCCTTATACACAAACACATTTGCTAAAGAGAGAGTAATAGAAACATACTTTTGACCACATAAAGGTAAAGATCAATAAGCAAAACAGTCACATTCTCTGTGAGTCATCACATTCCATTGACTACAAATCACAATTTAAGGAAATTCTGTAGCCAAGTAAACACTTAGCAACTGTGCCATGACCATTTGAGGGACTTTGCAAAACAATGCAAACCTTGAAAAGTGAATATGTGGTGACTTTTCTAAACTAGACCATAATCTCAGGAAGCAATAAACTTAAGATCTAACAAAGTCCTTTTTTGTGTGCTACACTGAACAATTTTTCAAAAATCGATCTCCAAAAAATGTTTTTCAAAAATGTAATGAGTTTAGTAATTTCTTAATCTCTATCATGGTATCCATTATCCATTTAGTTACCAGCATTTAAATTATTTTATGATATCTTCTTGTGAACTCTCAACTTCTCTCCCTTTCAATTATGTAATGCTCCTAAAATCTTATTTTCTAGCCATCCCACTTTCATGGAAGGCACATCAAGAATAATAAGAATACTTAACATATATTGAGGCTCTATGAGCAGGGCACTCTGCTTTCTATATAGTGCCAACTCACAGAATGGATGGTGAGAGGGAGGAGGTGGTAGGAGAGGAGCTGCAAAGATAAGCAGGGTCCACATTGTACTGGGTCCCCTGAACCATGTGAAAGGATCTGCAATTTATTCCTCGGGTAGGGGATTGTCATCAAAAAGTTTTCAGCAAGAAAATAATACAATTAGAATTGCTTTTTAGAAAATGTTAGCTACTATTCTGACGAATGGATTAGAAAAAAAGAAGGTGGCTGGAGGCAGAAAGACATCTAGGAAGATGCCATGTGATAGAAGCCAGGCACAGAATTACCCGAGAGTAGCAGTGAGAACTCTTCAAGAGATAGGACCAAGAGAACAAAACAATAAACCGAATGTGATGGGAGTAAAAAGAAGGAGCCAAAGAAGATATTTAGATTGCTGGTAATAGCAACTGGGGTGGGGAGGGAATGGTGGTGCTATGCATGAGACAGGAAGCACAGAAAGGGGCAAATCTGGGGGTGTGGAAATACCCAGCAAGAGAGATATACAGGCCTGGATACGTTTAGTCATTCAATGAGCATTTTCAAGCAATTAGCTTGAAGCTCAGATCTGTATCTCTTTTATAGTACCTTTTTTCTCTCTGTGATTATAGTTTTAATATATTGGGTATGGAGTGTGTCTTCTTCATTTTGGAATTTCTATATTACAAAGTTAGTCTTGTCACAAATAACAGAAACATCAATGAACAGACAAATGAGTGAATCAATCATTAAAAGTAACTTTACCAAATGTATTATAGCATGAAAAAGAATGGATAAGCATTGCCAAAAAAGCTGTTAGCAGAGTCAAATTTCAGTGGCCTTGGCTCCAGAAAAGAGATATTAAGCATACATTTAAAGATTTAATAATATGAAACACTGAATAATGAGACACAAGGCCCACATCCTTCTCTGCCTTGACATATGCATTATTATGCATCAACTCAATTTTTAATACTTGAATGAAAGAGTAGTTATCTGTCATAACTAAGAAATTCCTCTATATACGATTACCTAAAGAGTTAACTTTTTTTATGTTAGTTGGATCTCACAGAATTAGGTGTATGTAGACAACAGGGCTCAGATGCCAGACATGGCCCATATTCACACACTTTAACATAAGCTATTACAGGCAAAGCATCTTAAGAAAACAGAAGAATAATTTAACTGCATGAATGGCACGCACAGTTTGATTAAGAGATAGTGGCAGCCAATAGGGTTACTTGTTATGACACTGCTGTTGTGAGGTTGGGTGAAAAGCCACTCAGAAGGCAAGTACTGACCACAGCTGCTGAGAAAGTATATAAACTATGTAATAAAAATTGTAGAATTATATGTTTGCCATTACTACCCAATGAAAAGGAAGTATTTTTATCAGAGGAGCTGCTAGTTAAATAAGTTGTCGTGTCCTCTCTTTTTTTAGGAATACAGCCTAAAATATATCTTAAATATATCTGCATAGATAGATTGTTTTCCTCACCTCCAGGTTACATCAAACTTTCAGGACAGGCATCAGAATTCCCATCTTACCAATGAAGAAATTGTGGCTCAGAAAAATTTTTAAACTTGCTGATAATCACATAGTTGGTAAGCAGCAAAGCTGAGATTCCAGAGTCCCAGATCTGATTCTCAAGTCTGTGTCTTCTTCCCCGTCCAGATTTCAGGTCCTAGCAGGTAAAGTGAACCTGGCAAT
Source organism: Phyllostomus hastatus (assembly GCF_019186645.2). Lineage (NCBI taxonomy): Eukaryota > Metazoa > Chordata > Mammalia > Chiroptera > Phyllostomidae > Phyllostomus > Phyllostomus hastatus. Next base: position 720,470 of record NW_025333912.1, on the reverse strand, counting down.
AGGCCGTATGAACTCAGGCCAAGGATCCTTTCAGGAGTACGGAAGAGAATAGTCATCTTGAGTTACTTTGGGAGAGAAATAAATCAGGCATGTGGCTAACACTTAGTAGGAGCTATAGAGAACACAAAAAGTCTAAAATGTGTTCCCTCTCTTGAGGGTGTGTAAGATGAGACTAATACAGAACAAACAAAGGACACTGCAATATTCCATGTTTGTGGATAGTTTCTAATTTATTTCCTTCTTGTCAAAATCAAGGTCATAACTGATAAGCTTAGAATAGTACCTGTATGTTCTGCCAAAAGGGCTTACAGCCTTTAAAATTCCAGGATCATTGACTCCTCAATTAAATTTATTTGGGGGTGTGTGGGATTGGCTAGAGCTGGACCATTTTCATTCAGGAGCAATATATTATCTGAAGTTTTTATTCCAGCACTTCAGATTGAATGCACAGTTGGTTTCACAAGGATTGCAATTCTTTCAGGATGCCTTAATAAAGGAAGCTGTGGATCCAGCAATTCCACTTCTGAGCATTTATCAGAAGGAAACAAAAACACTAACTCAAAAAAAGTATCTATATACCCATGTTCATTGCATCATCATTAACAGTTGCCAAGACATTGAAACAACATAAGTGTCCATGGGTAAAGGAGTAGGTAAAGAAAATGTTCTGTATACACACACACACACACACACACACACAGATACACATATATACACACACATATATATACACATACATACACACACATATACAGGGACAAGATGGGGCAAAAGCAGGTTTACAATTGTTCATATGGAAAATAATATAACAATTAATAAATAATTATACAACAATAAATTCTGTGTTGAGACAACATGGATGGACCTGGAGGGCATTATGCTAAATTAAATTAGTGACACAAAGAAAGATAAATACTGTCTGAACTCACTTATATATAGAATCTTTTTTAAAAAAATTTTAATTGATGGTTGCCAGAGACAGGGGGCTATGGGGTGGGCAAAATGGGTAAAGGCAATCAAAAGTACAAACTTCCAGTTATAAAATAGGTCCTACAGATGTAACATACAGCATGGTGACCATGGTTAATAATACTATAATTTGAAAGTTGGTAAAAGAGTAAATCTTGAAAGTTCTCACAAGAAAAAAATGTGTAACTATGTGTGGTAATTATTTTGCAATATAAATAAATATGGAATCATTACATTGTATGCCTGTAATATAATGTTATATGTCAATTATATCTCAATTTTAAAAAACATGATGCCAAACATAATAATAATAAAGGAAGATATATTTAAATCTAATGATATTTTCCTTAGAAAGAGACAGAAAATGTTACATTCTGTATATCCTTCTCCACCCACTGACTTGCACCTCACCCATAACACCCTGGCAGGTGGCAGCACCTGAGACAGAAGACCAGGAGGAGGCTTTTCAGATTCTCAGTAGCCTCAGTCAAAAAAAATGCAGAAAAAATACACAGCATTGCCCCTGAATCATACTATTAGTCATAGTAAATTGAGTAATAGTTGCCAATTTTATGGTTCACTCCTTTCCTTAATTTTAAGGATTTAGTTCAAGATTGGTCTTTATTTATTTAAGGCCTCCATCTTCACAGAGCATTATACTCTCTCCTTTTGTGGTCCCACAAACCAAACAATTTGAAAGAGTTCTTGCTTTTAAGGAATTTGCCAACTAAGAAGGAAAAGAGAAACCTAAACACACCAAAGACCTGAGTCAGACATGGCTTTTTAAATACTTAGTCAATTTATCATTCACATTTTGTATATAGTCATGAAGTTCCCCAGAATGAGCCTGATTCCAGGAGGAAAGTAAAGGGTCTTAAGTAATTAGCTGTGAGAGGTCTTTTCTTCCATTAAACAAAGACTTAGTTTAATTGTAAGGTGAAATCAGTTAAAGCTAAATTAATGAGGAAGCTATTTCTAATAGAGACCTTTACCAAGTTTCAGGTATCCCTTAAGGCTGAGTTACTGTCAAGGTGGGTGTTATGGGGGCTTTTTCTTAAATGTTAATCAACTTGAAGGAGAAAAAAAGAGGCTCATTATATACTTTCATTAAGATGAGATTTTAGACAAGAGAACAATCAAAGCCAAGCACACAGTATTGTATCAAATGCAGTAAATATTTAAAAATCACTTGCAGAATTAAATTGGGTTACACTAAATTCACATACAGCTCATTCTTTTCCTCTAATTTGAGGAAGCTGAAAACCATCAGTGCACAAACTTGACCTTCTAGCAAAAACTGTACAATTATTTGTCAAGAAGCAGCAAAAAGGACAACAATTACGAATACTGCTGGGTAGTTTACAGAACTTTTGGGGGAAAGGTGGGAAGCTTTATATTTTTTTTAACTACTGACACTATCAAATAAAATCAAGGTTTCTGTGCATTTTTCTTTGAAATCCTGCAAGAAATCAGAGAAAACCCAGTGTTGACCAATCTCTACAACTCCAAAGACCTTGATTGAGCAGAGACACTGGAGTACCCATCACTTTAAACTGTGGGCACCATGGGGTTATACACAGCAACCAAAAAACAGGTTCTACTCCAGCACTCAAAGATACCACCCTGTTCAAAGAACTCCAGTATCAAAATCTTAAGATTTTTACTTATTGATTCCCCTATATCTCTGAAAAGTCCCGATAATTCTGACTTCAAAACTAGTCCAAGATTTTATTGTTTTCATTCCCAGATATAATAAATAACATTTACTGACCATCTACTATGTGCCAATTACTTAGCTAAGCATTCTATGTTAACTCTCATTTAATCCTTCCAACCATCCTATGAGTGGCTGTTCTATTACAGTGATGAATGAAGCTGAGGGTCAAAGAGATTAAGAAAACTGCCTGATGTCACAAAGCTAATAAACAGAAAATTAGGGTTTCAATTCTAGGGCATCCCCCTTTAATGGAAGTACTATGTTACCTCCTGGATTTTGCACCTGCTTCTAGAAACATCTAGCCATTCTCTTAATCCTTAATTTATCTCCATTGTCTTACATAGTTGTTAAGAAAATCTTTTTTAACTGCTTTTTATTTTACTAATTGTTTCCCTATTTAAGACAAGTATTGGGTTGGCCAAAAGTTCACTTAGTTTTTTCTGTACCATAGCTCTAGTAGTGCTTAGTTGTCTTTAACTTCATTCAAAATAGTTTTGCTAGGTTGTATTGTGAGAGCTTTCACACCAATGTGCATTTTTTAAAAACTTATCAAAATCAGTAAATTTTTGTGCAGCTATTTTAATATTGAAGATGGAAGAAAATACTCAACATCTTCAGTATATTATGCTTTATTATTTCAAGAAAGGTGAAAATACAACCGAAATGCAAAAAACAATTTGTGCAGTGTATATGGAAAAGGTGATGCAACAGATCAAACGTGTCAAAAGTGGTTTTCTAAGTTTCTTGGTACTGCTGACATTTTGGCCAAATAATTCTCTACTGGGGGGCTGTTTGATGCATTGAAGACGTTTAGCAGCACCCTTGGCCTCTACCCACTAGAAGCCAATCACAGGAGATAGCTGACTTACTCAAAATATCTAAATCTATAAAGTTATTGGTGAAAATAAAAAATGTGTCATATTTTATGGGAAAAACTAAACATATTTTTGGACAACCCAGCACAATGGCTTTGATATCATACTAAATTGAATGCAACTGCCAAGTGAAACCTGCCTTCAGTCAGCCCATCAAATCTCTTAAATTCAGGAGCATAGTCTCTGGAATACAAAGACAACTAGCTGAGCTGCTGTTAATGGAATATGCTTTTTTTCCCCAGAAATAAAATTCCTCTGAGGATTATATTCATAGGAATATGACATTCAGAAAAAGGGATATAGAAGAGCCATTATTGTGGAGCACAGTGCAACTAGCATAGCAACCAGTGCTGTGGTCTAAGAACAACATTTTAAATGAAACACTGACAAATCAGAACATGCCACTTACTTGCTGTGTAAGTTTGGGCAAGTTATTAACCTGTCAGTGCCTCAATTTCCTCATCTATGAAATGGGGTACACAGTCCCTATTCCATAAGCCTAGTGAGAATTCTATGAGTTAATACGTGCACGGTGCTTAGAACAGTGTCTGGAGCACAAGAGCACTCAGTAAATGTCAGGGGTTATCACTGTGGCAGGAGTGTGGGAAGAGACATCCACGCAACTTCCTTCAAAAACGTCAAGAGTTGCCACGTCAGTATATAAGCTTACTCTTTCTAGCTCCAAGGTAGGAGTCAGACTGACAAGGAGATGCATTACAGAAGAATTTTATTTGGGTTCAACACAAGAATGTTTTCATATATCAAAAGCAGGCTGAAAACAGGCTGACTCCCTAGTAAGAGGGGGAGCTCCCTGCTGACTGGAGGCCAGTGTCCTCACATCTACAAGGGCCTCTTGCTCAATATGGGTAACTGCACCCAGCACCCTCCAAAGGCTCACCTAAAATACTCTCATGGATTCTTTCCCATAGTGTACAGCACACAGTAGTTGCTCAAGACATCCTGTACTGTTCCTGTTTGGAGTTTCTCTGCAATTCACATATGGTATTCATCTGTGAGTCAGGATAAAAAGTGCTGTTCCTGCCTGTGAGGCACAATCTTGAAGTTAACTGGTTCATATAGGTGTTGAAATAGGACTTAGTAGTGCATGAGCCACGTTCTTGTCAGTTGCCCTACCTGGATCAAACAATGTGAATCCAAAATATTTCAGAGTAATGTTGGACTCCCTCACATCACAAAACTTTTTTTCTCCAAGAATATATTCCATGACTAATTCTTTTAATCTTGACAAAATTTACAGTCTCCTGTACTTCATTTTACTAATAAGAATATCCTAAACTTTAAGCTGAGTGCACAGCCACGGAGGCAGAGACTACATTTCCCAGTCTTTTGCAGCTGGGTAAGGCCATATCAATAATGGACCAATGGGATATGAGTACAGGTGACACGTGCAGCTTACATATCACTTCCTTAAAAGAAAGGTAATTGCCCTCTACTTTCTTTCTTTCTTTCTTTTTTTAGTTTGTCTCTCAATCCCTCCCAAACAGTTGTCAGTCTGCTATCTGTGAATGTATTTCTATTTTGCTTATTAGTTAATTTCATTTATTCCATTCCACTATGAGTGAAATCATATAGTACTTTCCTTTCTCTAACTGGCTTATTTCACTTTCTTGTTTCCCCTTCCTATGGGCTGGAAGGCGGATGTGGATGTGGTGAGCCAGTTTAAGCAAAAGGACAACATCTTAAAAGTGGTTCAAAAAGGAGACAAAAAGAGCCTGGATCTCTGAATTACTTTTTGAAGCAGACTCATTTACCTAACTTGGAATAACTTGCCTACTAGTGGAATGTTGCTTATTAGAAAAATAAACTTTTATCTTGTTTAAGCCACATATGTTGGGATTTCTTTGTTAAAGCAACTTAGCTTCCTAATAAATGCAAGCATTTATAAATATAGAAAGTTTACACCCTTATTTCAAAAGCTCATAGATTCATGTACAAATGTTCTCTTAAATTTCACCTTTAATAAAGATTTTTGTAGTGAAATTTTAAACTCTGATGTAGAATAAGCCAACTATCAAAGTAAACAATACTTTTGAGGGCTAGGTAACAACACTAGTGGTACACTTTCATTTTTTTCAGCTTAGTTCAAATTTGATTTAAAAGTTTAATAATAATTAATTGTGATTTCTATTTGCTTTTAATTTTAGTAGAGAATTTTGAATATTTAATTTTAAAAATAGAAAAATAATTTAAAATTTTTTACATTTGATATTTTTCCTTTTTAAATTTTTTTTTCAGAATTCCTGGGGTGACATTGATTAATAACATTATATAGGTTTTGAGTGTACAACTCTATGATACATCATTTGTATATTGCAATCAAATCTCTTTCCATCACCATACACTCAACACCCTCTATCCTTCACTACCTCTCCACTCGCCTTTACCTCTGGTAGCCAATGTCCTGTTGTCTGTGTCTATGACCTTTTATTTGTTTGTTTATTGTTTATTCATTTGTTGCTTTCAATTTTATATCACACATATGATGAAATGATATAGTTCTTACCTTTTTCTGTCTGACATATACATATTTTGCTTAGTATAATAGTCTCAAGATCCCCATGTTGTCACAAATGGCAGTATTTCATCTTTCCTTATGGCTAAGTAGTATTCCACTGTATTACATGTACCACTTGGACCAGTAATTCAATACATTCCAGAGAAGAGATGAGCACCATTCTCAACTTACGAGGACACTTGGTGGAGAGGGGACTGTTGGATGCCAGCACAATTACCTGTCCAATCTTTACACATGATTCTCATGAAACCTTTCTCTCTCAACCTCAGAAAAAGTCATGAGCTCTTCCCTCCACAAAGAGAAAAGTGGAAGAAATAGGCTCTCTTCAGGAACCACAATCCCCTTGCAAGGTTACCTCTTCACATCTGGTCCTCCCCTTATTTAGCCTGGGCAAGAGGGGTGGGCAAGAGCAGTAGTGAAGGCTGCCTCTCCCTAACACAGAGGTGGTGGCTGAACACAACAGTTCATAGTCCCCTTCATCTGTGCGATCTTAGAGCCTTTTATTTTGAGATGTGATGGCCAATGCCAGTACTTCCATCTTGTTACACCAACTTCTCTGATGACTTGTTTGCCAGAAGCCATTTCTCTGTATTAGTGACCCTATCATGCTAAGGGTACAACTATGAAGAATTTCCTTGGACTTTCCTGGAGTTAGTGTTAAGGAAACAACCAAACAGACAAAGCTTATATTATGATACCCAGAATTCCCACCAACACGCAGACCAATCCTTCCTGGGTCCTTCCCAGGAATCTCTAGATTCAAAGGACTTTCTGCCCAGCAATTACTGTTAGGTAAATTAAGGTGTTTAGTAGTTAAAAGACTCTCCAGAAGAATCAAAATTTTAAAAAATGAATTCCCAAATATACAACTTCTGGCAGAATGATCCAGGTAGAGAAACATTTGTTGAGCTATTTACCTTACCCATTTATTCATCAGGCCCCATCTGACTCCATTCCTCTCTAGCATATCTTGATCCTTTTCTTTCTTTTCTCCCCAAACCCCAGAAATCTCAATTTGTGGTCAAGCATAACCACTAACACTTCTGAGTGTGATTTCTCACAGCCCACGCAGTTACTTTTATGATGAGCATGTCTTTGGGTAAGACCATCATCCTAGCTGTACGTCAGAAAACAGGGGATCAAAAGGTCACCTGCTGTTGCCAAGTCTGACCTCCAATATGTCAGCATCAGCATGCACACATACACACATGCACACACTACTGCATGTACAACAAACCCAGCTTGATCCCATACCAGCTGAGCATGAGGGAGTGTTAGGGAGAATACTTTTTAATTCAGATATTTGGGAAAACCCTTGATTTTTTTTGTTTCGTTCTGTTCTATTTTCAGAAAAATCCACTTTAAGAGAATATGACAAAATACCTTATTGTGCAGATGCAGCAATAGAAAAACAAAAAGGAGGGGAGAGGAAAAAAGCCCAAGTTTTATGTCCTTTCAATAATTTAACATAACCACATGTGGATAATTAAAGTTGACTCACAGGTGTTTCAACAAGAGAGCTGACTGTATCTTAAACACCTGGCCAGTCTCCAGGTGATGAGAACGAACCTCTGGGTACCATTTGGCCACTGGTATTGTATCTCTGCATGGCAGAATGGACTCATCACCTTCAACATATAAAGCAGCCACAGGCATAGTAATATCCTGACATAATCATATATTTGAATTTCCCACATATTGACTTTAAAATCTCTATCAAGAAAAAAAGGAATTAAATGATTAAACAAACTTTCAGTGTAATGGGACTCCAAAAATATTTGCTGAACTCGAGCAAACTCGAGTTATGTGTGAGAAACTGTACCTACCTCAAATGTAATTGGGAGGAAATCTCAGAGATACAGCATCCTATCCACTGCCACTTAACAAAATTGCAGCCTCCTTGGATTAGAAACTCATATGCTTCTTATTGATTTATTGATTCTGGAGGACAAAACTATCAAACTATAAAATAAATCACATCAGGGTTTAGTGATTAAATAACCGTCCATCTTTAACTTGTATAAATTATACCAAAGTTGGATCATAAATTCTTACTTCATGGTAAAGAGGCTAATTCTGTTCAAAGAGTAAAAATATACTAATAGGAGTTCCACTCCTCTTAAGGGAAAATGGAAAACAATATTAATGTAAAGTCATAAGTATTTTACATGAAAGGTAAAACTAAGGAAAAAAGTGTGTTCAAATAATCCTTAAGAGATTTTCCCAAAACTGGTTTTAGAATTTTTTTATTTGTCAGCTAAACTTAGTTTTTAAGGGAACCATAAAATGTCTGTTATTTCATGTATAATAACTAAGCTTTAAATTAATATTACTTAAGAAGATGTATAGTATAAAAATTAAAAACAACCTCTTGAGTTAGGCAATTTGGGTCTATTTCCTGGTTCTGACATTTATTACCTATGTGACCTTGGGCAAGTCACTGTAAAAAGTCACATCTATCCATCTGTAAAAAATGAAGGTAATATTAAAAATACTCTCCACATACGATTATTGTAAGGATTGACTGAGTTAATACACATGAAGTGCTTAGAATAATGCCAGACTCACAATACAAATTATATAAGCATTTGCTACTATTATGAAGAAAATTCCTCAATAGAAAAATCTCTTCAAGGTGTTATTGTGTGTTTTATCTACTAGATGAAACATAAAAAGAATGCTATTTAATTATTAATATCACTCTAAATATATAATATTTCATTATAGCACAGAATCAATAATTTCAAAATATTTCAAAATGGGAGTTCACCAAATGCTGAAGATGTCTTTGCATCTTGTATGTCAGCAACTAGAGAGAGCAGACTGTCTGCCCCTCAGCCCAATGCCTACTTCCTCCTCCAAAAATTAGTCATGATAAGTGAGCAATAAACTGCAAGGTCAAGGATATTGATGGGCTACATTTTATGGAGGTGAAGCTTTCAGAGAAGATAAAGGCAAGTGGTCTCATGGTCTCCTCTCTCTCCTCACCCAACAGCTGCGCTGACATGGAGGGAAGCGGAGTAGGGCATTTGCAGGGACTCTTCCAACACAGTTGCCCTTTTCCTGAGCAGACCCTGACCCAGTCTGAGCCACCTGCAGGGGAAACACGTTGCTCTCTGGCCCTAAGGAACGTGCTCCTGAGCAGCCCACCCTCATCTTCAGCTGTCAGATCTGGGAAGTGGAGTGTGAGCTGTTAAGTTTCACCAGCGGTTTGGCCTGCTTTGGTTTGAACTCATTTGGGCCTGAGGGAAAGCACCAATAAGTGATCAGATCCAGCTTTCTAGAGTTCCGCGTGTAATCTTTGTCCAAGTAAACTGTTCTTTTGTCTCTTTTTGTCTTACTTGTGCATTTATCTTCCTCAACACATCACAGGGAAGGTATTCTGAATGAATCTTACCATCATTTCTAACTATTAACATTCATTACACAATAATACAAGTTTACCTACTTTACATATTGCCTTGTGCTTAGTCTACTACAGATTTAACATCTTTTTAAAGGCCCTTGAACAGGTCAATGTGCAAGAATTAACAAAACAAATATTCTCTTTCAAAGGTTTTTAAAATTTTTGAATATAAAGTTGTATAGGGTTTTTTCCTGTAATAGCTATATACTTTCATAATTTACAAATACAAATTAAGAAATCTTTGGAAACACTTACTGAAATAGTTTAGTTGTTAGGTTGTTTTGTTTTGGATGGAGAGTATTATTTTCAAAATTAACTTATCTTTCTTCTTCGTGGGGTGATAATGATTCCTTTCTACTCACCATGCACAATCCTACTTTTCTCAAAGAAATGCTAGATTAATTATCAGTGAGATGAGTGAAAATGGTCCTGTCGAAAATAAACTAGATTATATCTCTCTCACACACATCCACATTAGATGCTACCAATAAAACAAATCAAATCCTATTTAAATACATGAGACTAGTCCAATACTTTGTCACACTATGACTTTGTTGACATCACGTGTTAGCTGAAATACAGGATACACGGTTCAAAACTTACAATAAGACAGAATGTCTTTGTCACAGAAGTTGATTATTTGGTCCTACTTTTCTTATCTCTTTAGAATATTCATTAATTACAATAAATTTTATTTGTTGTATCCTATCACAGCAACTGGGTTACAGAGATGAACTGGGATACAGAGACAATTAAGATAAATAGGAGATAAGTAAAACTACATAAACCTTTTCTACATTATTAAGACACATCAAAATATGAGATTGTGTAAAACTGACAGGTTTTACTGTCATAAGGTTTCCTGATTCATTACCTTAGGTATAGATTGCAAGTACAATGCAATTATTCTCTCTCCCCACCTAATAACCAATGGGTCATTTACTGGTATGTACTGAATGGAAAACTCAAAAAGTAACTTTACTCCTGGCTTTTACTTCTGTTTAGTCATTTTAAGCTGGATGATTTTTTTTAATGTATAATCTTATACATGTCTCAGTTTGGACATTGCTCCTGAAAACGGAATTATGTTTCATGTTCACAATCATTAAAACTCAAAGGAAGTCATTCCAGGAGCAGGGAGACTGCTGCACTTCTTCCTTTGAGTCAGTCCCAGACCCACCGCCTGATCAGTTGCCCAGCATCACCTAGAAGCATTAATGGATTGTTTGTTCCGTGGCACCAAAGGTAAAGTCGGCTGTTCCCTGACGTCTTTTTATAACACCCACTGTGCCTGAGGTGTTATCTGGCAATGTGTATTCAATTGACATTTTACTATATGAAATTTCATTACCTGTTCTCTCCTCAGTAAAAAGGAAAAGGCTAGAAAAACAACTATTCAGGCTTCATTGCAATATATATTTGTTTAACCTGTCAAAGTCTATGTAATTAACTTATACTTTTTGAATCTTAACATATTTTATAAGGAAACAAATAGTATAAATTCTCATAGTAGTAGCAAAAACTAACCAACATGCACTTCTAAAATCTTTCATCAACATATGACAAGGCTGTTTATCTAAATTTCATTCCTAATTCTCTTAAGGTGCCTGGAGCCACCTGGTCCTGGTGAGATAGCTCAGTTGGTTAGAACATCTTCCCACGTGCTAGGGTCACATGTTCAATCCCTGGTCAGGGCACACACAAGAAGCAACCAATGAATGCATAAACAAGTGGAAGAGCACATTGATCTCTCTCTCCCCTACTTCCTCTATCTCTCGGAAGGAAGGAAGGGAGGGAGGAAGGAAGGAAGGATGGATCACATCAGCAAGTCACCACAATGAGAAGTGACCATTTCTAAGGTGAAATATGACCATGTTTCTATGGCAATTTCAGAGAAAGTAAAACACTCTGACTAAAGTTACTGAGATGTAAAACAAATCCACCCAAAAAAGTTCAATGCTATTTACACAGCTGAATCATATCTCAGGAGGAATACCCCCAACTGAAGCCACCAGGGCATGATCATGGCACCCCTTAGAGTGAAGGCTAGCCAGCCCCATTGTACAATCAGGTTGTCTCCCCAAAACTCACCCATAAGTTGATTATTTGGAATTTTCAATCCATATTTTTATAAATTCAAAAAAGCCTACAAATGCTGATTAATTCCTAGGTTATTCTATCAAAACCTATTTAACTTACAGTATGTCTAAAATTTTTACATCATTTTCCGTCACATTTCCATTCATAACTGCCTCTATTAAAAAATGCTTTCAGAGCTCCAATTGAAGATTTCCTATTTCATCACTGCACAGAATGATACATATTCCTGTGCCCTAGGCATTTGTTCCCCCTGTATACCAGTCCAAACAAGAGAACACAACCCTGCCCAAACTCAGCTGTCTGCAGGAACATGGGAGAAGTGGGGCTGGTATAAAACAGGTGTGCACTCCATATATTGATAATAAGTAGAACACCTGCCAAATTGCTCTGCTTTTAAAATATAGTGCGGGCCTAACAAAATTACCAAAGACAGGAAAGTTTGTGACCCCTTTCTGGCATCATTTCTGTGTGTTCTCATTTGGGGCAGCGGGGGTGGGGGTGGGCAGAGAAAGGATAATCTACCCAGCAAGCTTTGGGACCCAAGATTCAGACTCTTCTACCACTCTCTGACTTGTCCATATTGTTTCTAACCTAGAAAAGAGTATTCATGGATTGTGGAGAATATGCATAAGAGCTCAAGTTCTCCAACTAAGATGTGTGTATGAATCCCAACTCTACATTATATTAGTTCTCTTTACCTTCCTTCTGTATGTTAGTTTGCTGTGAGGATAAAGTGATATTATGTATGAAAGCTCCTAGTGTATTACTTGACTCATAGTAGGCAGCACTTAATAAGTATGAATAAAATTCCCCTTGCTCCTTTGAAGAGAGCTATAACTTTGATATGAGTCAACAGTGCCCATGTCACATCTGCAGCTCAGGAACCCACTACACCAGCCTCACAATGACAAAATGAGACTGGCTATGCTATAAAATGAGACAGGAACAACACCGAAGCCATTAGTTTATCTGCTTTAATGTGGTCTGAGCACCTCTCATTCCCAGCTCCCAAACCTTCATCCCACACACCTGTGTCCATGAGCTACAAATGATAATTTCTTCTAGAGGATTCATACTTAAGTAGAATCAAAGGGAAATGGAAAAAAGTAGAACCCTTCAGTATGTTACATATAATAGAAGAAAAGTCAATGTATTTTAAAACACATGCATGTATCTCACTTCCCACCATCTAGTATACAGAATAAGCTACATTACTTTCTATTTCCAGAACATTACATAGTTACAGAGCTATAAACTCTAATCCAGAAAGCCTAAATATTTTAAACATATAAGTTTGATATCAAGTGCCAGATAGACAAATGGTCTAATTTCTTAAGTACAAATATATTCACATGCAGAATAGTACATAATTGTTAGATATTATCAATTTTGCATGTCATTTTGAACCACAAGTCATCAAGTAGCAATTAAGATGGAGTCTGTTGCAATATTGTGGTATACAGCAATGCACTTACCAAAAAACATGCCACATTTATCAATGTCAGTGCTGTCAAAAGTAATCACACAGGACAACACAGGGAAAATGGACAAATTAAAGGGCACCTCATTTAATTCTCATGTTAATTCTTTTTTTAGTTTAGGACTGGGCATATAAGTGAAGAAACACAATTATATTAGAAAGAAGACATTCTGAACATGCGTAAAGATAGATGTTGTCATTGTTTTCATTAGTGAAGAAGGAAATTGTTTTTTCAACTAAACACATGTTTTCATAAATTAGAGAGGGCAAATTTGCTTAAAAACATTCCTCTTAATTAATATACAAGACAGTCTGTTTTCTGGCATGATAGAGAAATGCACTATTCTAATTCATCTAATATTCAAGTTAATAGAGAAGTTGCATTCAAATAATCAGAATAAAACAATGCCTTAATTGACCTGAAAAGAATTTAATATTTGATGATTCACAGTCTTTCAGTGGCTCAGAGAGTATTGTGAATACTAATTATTACTGCACTAAGGCCATTTGGAACAATATTTAATAGTATGATTAACACAAAATGTGCAAAAGTCTTTCTTTTTGTGTACGTTTCAATGCCAAATTAAAAGAACTCTTGGCAGAACTATGGCGCATGCAGTTTCTGTCAATACTGAACACCTGCTATATATTTCTAATGTGATCTAGACCTTTTTAAGAAATTTTCATTTTTACTATGCTAAAACAAACAAGCCATGGGGCAGCAGACTCAAGATGGCAACAGAAAAGTCCCTGGTATCAGAAAGGGAGTGAAACAGAGCCGATCACCTGACTCTTTCCTCACTAGAAAGGCACAAAGGCCTCTGGAAACAGACCGCAAGTTACCACCACCTACAACCAGTCAGGTTATACTTGAAGATTAACTGAGTGATCTCAATGACCTTAGACAACCTTCTAAGCATCAAAAATGTCTGGGGCAAATCTGAAGATATAAGGCCTGCAAAACTCTAACCACACTTTATTATAGAAATATGCTTCAATGGTTTACCACAGATATGTATAGATACATATGCTTACATATGCATGGAATATTTCTAGAAGGATACAGCTATGGGGGTGGACTATGTAAGTAGAAGTGTAGAGTGGCTAAGAATTTTCCCTTCATACTCTTTTGCAACATTTGATTTTTTATTACTCCTTCAATAAAGCCTAACTTTAGGTAATAATAATTCACTTCATTTTCCAGTATCTTTAATTTTAAAGGCTACTTAGTAAACGCTCATTTTACTACTAAGTAGGGAAAAGATCAAATTGTCACCTCCCTCTTTTCATGGCCAGAAAAGAGCACATGGTACAATTTAAAAACTGCAAATTTAGTTGCAAGATTTTGTATATTTCTTATACTTCCATCCTTTCATTTGTTACAACACTATAGAACCCACTGCTTTTTATGACGGAGTATTTTAAAGTATCTTGAGATGCTTATTTTTACACACACAGGATGACATTTAATATTAATATCTTAAAATCCAACTGCATATTCCTCCAATACCGTATGATCTCACTTATATGTGGAATCTAAAAGAAAAGAAAGATTCAGAGAACACACTGGTAATTGCTAGTGGGGTGGGGAGGTGAGTGAAATGGGTGAAGGAAGTCAAAAGGCACAAACTTCCAATTATAAAATAAGTCAGCCATGGGGGTCTAATGTACAACATCATGATTTTAGTTAGTAATACTATATTTCACATTTAAAAATTGGTAAGAATGTAAAATCTTAAAAGCTCTCGTCACAAAAAGGAACATTGTGTAGCTGTGTGTGGTGATGAATGTTAACCAGACTTATCACGGTGATCACTTCACGACATACACAAATATCACACTACATTGTACACCTGAAACTAATGTAAGGTTGTATGTCCATTATACCTCAATGAAAAATATTGAAGAATAAGAACAAAAATGTTTCGTAATTGTGATGTTTTAAGCTTCAAAACAATATGCTTTCTGAGTTTTTTTAAAAAGTGATCATTTCCTTTTTATCCTAATTCACACTCAGAAAAGAACACTCTACTTTCACAATCTGAAAGTGGCAAAATAAGAGAAACTACTACAAGTCATTTTCAACTACCACCCGCCCTTCTTTCAGTATAGAAATAACCCTGTTGGTGTTAAACTTCCACGTGTCAGTGGAGGGAAAAGCCCAGACCGCCCAGACCATACTTGGAGCTAGGTGGATGTGTACTGGGGGTGCAGTGTACCCACACGGGCGCTGGGAGCTTCAGCTTAGAGCTTTCGGAAGAGGCAAGTATTACCTGGTGGTTACACAGTTTAACTGTGAACAAGTGTTTTAAATGTATTAGCACAACATGTATGTTGAAGAGGAAGTTCCAAGTCCGTCTTCCACTATCATCTTTGAAACTGTACATACAGCTTCATACCAAAATCGATGTCATTCTCATATGCACATGATTACTCCCACGCATTTATGCCAAGAGGCCTTTTCCCAAAGAACGTGGGAGAGCTGTGACTTCCAGGACACCTTACCCCAATGTCATGCATCCAAAAGACGAAATCTCAAACAGGAAGCAAGCCCCAGGTGGAAGAAAGACAGAAAGAGATACGGGAGGGGCAAGGCTTACAACAGTCTTGCCAAATGAAGGAAGAGGAATCCTGTCTGGCAGCGGAGGGGTCCGGAAGCGTTTTCCCCGGAGGCGGCGGTAACCGCCAGGAACCGGGGGGCGGGGAGGGGGGGCTGCTTCAGGGACCGATTGCTTCCGGTCGCGCTGCTGCAGCGCGGAAACCCTGGGGTCCTCCGGAGACCTGTACTTTGCCGAAAGGTCCGCTGAAAGATCTGCCTGCCTACCCGGAAAGTTCACGCTTCCTCGGATTTCGGGATTGTGTGAATCTAGAAGGTGTTTCTTTTCACTCGAGGGTAACTGTGCATTTCCCTTACTGTGGGGAAAGTTAATCTTTCGCTGGAGAACGGTGCACGACCATCCCGTAGGTCTGCATGCATACTGAGTCCTCCCCTTCTCCTTCCATCAACAGTTCAGTGCAGCTTTAGGAGAAAAGGAGGAAAAGCATCCATCAAAACGCAAAGACGCGCAGCGGAACTTTGCCTCCGCTGTCGGGGAAAAGAAAAAAAAAAGTCACTTCTGCTTCTCACGTCCAAGTGCTGAGTGTGGGAACCTCCGGACGAGGAAGGAAGGTTTGGTCAGGAAAGAGGCAGGAGAAAACAATGCTGAGCCCGCGATGCCTCCGGACAGCGCACATCCTGCCGGGGTCCCCGACCCACCCACCATCCACACCCACGCTCCCGGGCAGTGTGGCCCCACTTACCTTGATGATGCTGCTGCGTCGAGGGGTCGCCCGCGCCGCCTCCAGCAGGCTAGCCTCGCTGTCCGCTGGGGCCCCTGCAGCAGCCGGCAACACGACCCCGCTGCGCCGGTCCCTCCACCGACCCCCAGGGGCCGCCGCCACGCCATCCCCGGAGGCGCCGTCCAGGCCCGCTCGGGGATCGTCTTCGCCCCCGGCCGCGTCGGGCAGCGCGGGACCCTCCCTGCCAGCCGCGCCCTCGGCCATGGTGGGGCGCGTTTCGGGCTCTCCCGGGGGAGTCGGCACGCCCAGCAGCAGAGTCCAGCCGCCGGGCACGGTTGCACTCAGGCACCGAGAGGCGGCCCCGCCAGACTTGGTTTCACCGCCCGCCAGCAGCGGCGGTGGCGGCAACTTTCTGGAGAGGAGGCATCGCTCGGGCAGAGACGTCCGCGGGCTCTGGTCCAAGCAGCGGGCAGTCCTCTGGGGCGAGGCGGCCGTGTGGGGAGCAGAGTGAACCCGAGGGAGAAGGAGAGGCGAGAAGGAGAGGACGGTGTCCGAAACGGGATGCAAACACCCGTTCTGCGCCAGACAAAAGGCACCAGGCGTCTGGCTGGGCAGCCTCCAGAGCCGGGATGCACGCGGCCTGAGAGGGGCCGGAGGCCGGCGACCGCGGCCCCGTGCACCGTCCACCTGCCTGCGGACAGCGGTGCGGCGACCTCAGGAAGTGCGGCGGCCTCCACCGCGCTCTGTTGTGACAGGGAGGGAGGACTTGTTTTGACAGCCGCGGGGATTGGCAGGCGTCTGAGCCTCTCAGGGTTCTCGCCTCGCGGAGCGAGGTCGGCCCGACCAATCCCCACTGCGGAGGGGTGTGCCCGAGCGCGAAGAATGGAATGTGTTCAGGGACCGCGAGCCGAGCCAGCGGGGCTCGCGTACTCCGCGGCTGTGCTAGCGCGCGCGCGCGCGTGCGTCTGCGCTCCGCGGATGTTTAGGAAGTTTGGGTATTCGAAATGCGTCTGAAAATGCAGCAAAACTGCGAGGTAGAAAAGGAAGGGCGCCTGGGGAGGAAACCCTTCTATGCAAAGCAAAGCAATTTGAAGGAAAGGGAGCGCTGAGTATTAATGTCAAAACGTTTGGAATGACCGAGTGTAGCTTCGCACCATCAGGGGTTCATTGCAGGCTCTCTTGTCAACCCTTAAAAGTCAGGGGTTCACCGGGGCCCTGGAGCTGAATAATTTGCTATAAGGTTTTACGAAGAGATTTTCAGCTCACTCCGCAATGCGAATAAGTATGACAAGGAAAAGAAATCAGATAAACGAGGTGAGGGTAATACGAAACTGAACTAATTCAATCCCTATGGAGAATGACTTTTAACAAAATACAAGTATGAATGTTGGCTAAATACAAGGTGAGGTGGGTGATTTAGTCTCCATCCTAAAATATCCCTATTTGATAATGGCTCCACCTCCTTTCTCTAGGTAATCCTGTGTAAACATATTTTGCTCATTTCCAGCAAGCTAGAAACAAAAGGAGAGATCTTTGGGTGATGCATTAAGTCCCTGAAATTAACCACAGCATGCTCAGCATGCTCAGGTACATGCAAATGATGGCTCTGAGGTTTCCCTGTTGGAACAGAAGGCTTGGCATCTTAATTTAAAGGCTTTTTCATATTAGAACCTATATTAAAATTCACTTATAATATTAAATTATATTTTAATTAATCATAATTTAATATTGTGAGATGCTTCTTGTTCTGTTGTCTGCCCAAAAAATATGAAAAGTTCTTCAGCATTTTAGACCCAGAATTTGTTAGAATCTCAGAATTTTAGAAACGCAAGATTTAAGGGTCATCTAGGTCAGCCTTTTTATTTTGCAGATGAAAAGGACTAAAGAGGCTTAGTTTCTTGTCTACTAGTTAGTGCAGGAACTGAAATTAGAATCTGCCACCCAACTCCTCCAGTAATCTCCTGACTATCTGGCTCCCTTGGGGCTGCAGCCAGCCAGAACTGGATTAGGCCCTTGGGAGTTGTCCGACTTGACATTTACCAACTTTTAGGGAAGAGTGAGAAGGCTTAAGTCTACCCTTTAAAAAAAAAAAAAAAACACTGTACAAATGCAAACCAGTTATGAACGTACTGTAGATTAGCAACCTCTGGTTTTAAAACCAACACTACCCTCTAGTGAGATTCTGAGAATTGCATCCATGATGGCAAATGCTTTTTTCTCTCTTTCTGATAAGTAAAAGACTTGAGGGGAAACTCAATTAAAGTTCCCTTTTCAACTATCTGCCTTTATAACCCATAGACTCGAGGAAGGAAGTGAAAAGGCACGCAAACCTAAAACAACCATACATGCCCTTCATCTCCATTAGTTCAGGGAATTCTCATCTGTCTTGCATAGGAAATATTTTCACTTGCTATCCTCACAAATGTAACATAATTTAGGTTATCATTCTTCTTTGTTATTCCACTATTTCTATGGTTTACTTCTGGTTTCTACAGTTGCTTTCAGTGCTTATCTTTCTTTGTTCCCCTAATCAAAATTCCATTCTTGGGTGACCCACTGAGAAATGTAAAACTGCAGCTACCCCATTCGTTATCTTTTTCTATGATATTAATATGATTTACAAGGATTTCCCATTATACATGTCTGTATACCTTTCTGATAATTTGCTTTTTTAAAGTATCAAAATTACTGTCACCTTACTAACATTTAAGGTCAGTGATCTTTTTAAATTAAATTTATCGGGGTGACATTGGTTAATAAGATTATGTAGGTTTCAAGTGTATATTTCTATGATACATGATCTGTATATTGCACTGTGTGCCCCTAACTTAAAGTCAGATCATCTTCCATCACCATATAATGGCCCCCTTTACCTTGTACTATCCCTCCACCCTCTTCCCTCCAGAAACCACCATACTGTTGTCTGTGTCTATGAGTTTTATATCCCACATATGAGTGAAATCATATGGTTCTTAGCTTTTTCTGACTTACTTTGATTAGCATAATATTCTCAAAGTCCATCCATGTTGTCACAAATGGCAGTATATCATCTTTCCTTATGGCTGAGAAGTATTCCACTGTATATATGTACCAAAGCTTCTTTATCCAATCATCTACAAAAGACACATCAGTTGTTTTCATGTCTTGGCCACTATGAATAATGCTGCAATGAACATAGAAGTGCTTTTATCCTTGCAAATATTTTTCAAGTAGATACCAGAAGAAGGATTGCTGGGTCACATGGTAACTCTATTCTTCATTTTTTGAGGAAACTCCGTACTGTTTTCCGCAGTGGCTGTACCAGCTTACATTTCCATCAGCAGTGAATGAGGGTTCCGTTTTCTACACAACTTCAACATTTATTACTTATTTATGATAACCATTGTAATAGGCATGAAGGGGTATCTCATTGTAGTTTTGATTTACATTTTCTTAATAGCTAGTGAAGTTGAGCATCTTTTCATATATATGTTGGCCATTTGTATGTTTCTTGGGAGAACTGTCTGTTCAGGTCTTCTGCCCATTTTTTAATAGGAGTGTTTGTTTGGTGTTGAGCTGTATACATTCTTTATATATTTTGGATATTAACCCCTTGTTGGAACTGTTGTTTGCAAGTATCTTCTTCCATTCAGTTGGTTGCCTTTTTCTTTTGCTGTGCAGAAGCTTTTTGAGTTTGATATAGTCCCATTCATTTATTTTTGCCTTCACTTCTCTTGCTTTTGGAATCAAAATCATAAAATGTTCTCTAAGGCCAAGGCCCATAAATTTAGTGTGTATGCTTTCTTCTATGTATTTTATTGTTTTGGATCTAATATTTAAGTATTCGGTCCATCTTGAATTAATTTTTGCATATAGGAACAAACTATAGTCTAATTTCATACATTTGCATGTGGCTTTCCAATTTTCCCAGCATCATTTATTGAAGATGCTTTCTTTTCTCCATTGTATGTTCTGGCTCCTTTGTCAAAAATTATTTGCCCATATACATGTGGTTTAATTTCTGGGCTCCCAATTCTGTTTCAACAAGATGATATCCATTTGGACTCATCTCTTTTCTCCCTTAGCAGCTTTCTCTCTCACCCTCATGTGAAGGCATACACAGCACACACACCTCACTCTGAGTTGTCTGTTCATAAAGGTTGTTGTTTAGTTCACTTTGCTTTGAGAAAATGGTTGGACCCTGATCTAGCAAGTTCTTCATATTGTTGCCTTCTAGCATTAAGCTCAGGAAACTTCTTCTGATACTCATGTTTGCAGCTTTAAAAAAAAAAACAAAAAACACCTTCCATTGAAACTGCTCCCTTGAGTATAAATTCTGTTCTGTGGCTCCACTCCCAAGATAGCCAGATTTAGTTAAGTCAGCCGCCATAAGCACATTCCTACCCCTCCATTAACAACCCCTTTCCAAATTACTATTACCCACAATTCCTGCCTCCTAACCTTTCACTAAGTAACATGCTACAATCACTTGGTTGGCAAATTGGAAATGGGGTCTTTGGGGGGGGGGGGTGGAGAAGAAAGAATGTGGATAAGAGTAATAAACTGGTAATTCAAATGTCACCACCTCAGAGAGGTCTCTTCTAACCACACATCTCGAGTTGCCCCTTCAACCCCACACATATACCATGTTACTCATTGTTCTGTTTTGTTTTCTCATAGGATTTTACCACTGTGAATAATTTGTGTTGTTCATGGAATTGTTAACTTATGTATTCTGTCATTCTAACCTCCTATTTCTGCCCCACTGAAATTTGTTAACTGCTATACCTGCAGCTCCCAGAACCATGCCTGGCCCGAGCTGGTGCTTAGCAAATATTTGCAGACAGAATCTTCACATTTGCAGTCCTCTGAGTGAATAACACAACCACTTATAATAAAGAAAAATGGCTCTGTCACTGCCCACAAAATAGGACTTCTCATCTTCAAAGATCCTAGAATTCCATCTTAGGACAGAAATCAGACCAGACCCAACACAATCAGTTTCAAAATTAGGATGACTATAATCATACATTAGAGTAATTTGAAATCTAAAGCTAGACTAAAAGATATGATAGAACCCAGCCAGGTCTAGCTAACCTGAAAACAGCCATCCCTAAATCAAAGACCAGCTATGTCAATGGAATCCCTTCAGCCCACGAAGTCACTCCAGAACCCTGGGTTTAAGAAAAGTCCAGTGAGGAAATTTAGGTTTTTCTATACACAACCAGGAAATTACAGTTGCAGAAGAGAACGGTCATTCTGATAACTATTTATGTACCACATAATCCTCTATAAAGTATTCTGATCTCCACTTTACAAATAGTGAAATTAAAGATCAAAAAGGTCAATTCACTTGTTCAAAGTCAGAGCCACCAGGAAGCGATGAAACCAGGATTTGAGTCCCAGTCAGAGACTTAAAAGCTTTCTCTCTTCGTGGTACACACGGCTGTCATAGAGTGCAAACCAGGGACAGTCCTGCAAACCTCCACTCTCTGAAAAACCACTCCTTCAGAACGGGGACCACTCACAGTAAGCACAAGGAATGCTTCTCTTAACATCCTCATTACCTCTAAGTCACCACGATGGGAGTGTGTGGTTGATTTATCAGTCCGTGAGGAAACACATTATCCTCTCATCCACGTAGGTAAAGAAAGAGTATTTTGATATTTAGAGCCGGTTTTCCTGGTAAGTTCCAAGATGCCATGAATATGAGTATGGCATTTTCAATTGAGTCTCATTTATCTTTATTTTCAGTTGTAACGCTCCTCAATACACATTGTAATCACTTCAATTTATAGTTCCAGAAACAAGAATTTGCAACGTAATTTGTAGTCTAAAGACCAGAGTAAATATATACAAAGTCAATAAAAGATAAGCCAAACTTAAATATACCCTCTTAAGATTCAAGGGTTCTTTTTTTTTCCTTGAAAGGTATTTTTTGTCTTTTAAGTAGGACATTTCAGAAACTAACATAAAAATCAACTAATTCTACTTCAAAGTTCAGGTAAATGTCACTGCATGATAATGGTCCTATAAAAATGAAAAGTACAAATAGTTTAAATCTAGATTATCCAGTTTAATCAATCTTCGAATTACTAATAGTGATAAATGCAAGAAATCTTAAATCACAGCCAATATTCTTCAGTTTCTGAAGGGTGTTGTTTCTTTCAGGTGTTGAGAAACTCCACTACCTACAGGAAAGGAAATGCCAGTGTCCATTACCACACCCCACATAGAGACCCTGAGGCTAAAACACCATCAATCATCTGGGAACAGTCTGTGTGCACAGGGCAAATGTCTTTTTAAGACAGACGGTTCATGTTGACTTATTTTCTGTGTATTAACTTACTTTGACATGGATCCTGGAGTTGGGGGTTATGTTCCCCACGGCTGCATAAACCACAGAGGCATTTATGAAAAGTACCACTGGAATGGCACAATGAGGCCTCCAAAAAACTTGCTTCTTTTCTTTCTCTATTTTATTTGACAACTTGGATCTCTTCCAGGTATGAAGTTATAAAAGAAACCTCTTCAAATCAACCTCCCTATGTGTGGCACTTGCAATGCAGGAGTTAATATGATGTAGGTTTCTTCTCTCCCCCATCCCAGGTTCATACCCCAAATGTAATTCATCTGCATGTGCAGGAGTTTTTCCTCCAATATCTGCCAAGACATGAAGTTTATTACTGCTTTTTGATATCATAGGGCCATTGGAAGAAAATATACAGTCATATTTCTTTCTCTAATGCACTTCTTTCCTTAGGTCATAATGTATGACTCATACTTATTTTGTTAACCTTATTAATATGCTTTTTTTGTGTTCTACCTCAAATATATCAAGAGGAAGAAGCAGAGTGTAATATGTGTTTAAATAAGCATAAAATCATAATGCATGTTTCAAATTAAAGTTTAAGACAAGGATAAAAATTGTCTCTTTTGTAATTCCTTTTTAGTTCCCAGTAAGTTTTCAGGTGTATAGCTCTTTTATTAAGCATAATATAAGTTGATCTTTACAAAATGGGGAGCTATAAAAAAAGTGAGTCCTTTTTTAAAAAATTTAATTCCATTTGATGCCAAATGTCTAATAGGAGCTAGATTGTTAGCATTTTCTCTGTCATTAACCCCTGTGAGAATCCCACAATTCCCACCATCACTGATTCACACAGGTCACCATGGATACAATAATTATCCTTGTACACATGTATTTATGAACCAATTATTTCATTTCCATCAGACAGACTTCCAGAAGTGGAATTTTTGGGTCTAAAGGTATATGTATTTTTAATTTTAATAGATAATGCTAGAAAGTTGCAAAATAGCATATAAGTTTAAGAAGGCAAACTATTTTCATGCAGCAAATTAAAGCTAACCAATCCATCTAGAATAGTCAATTTGAAAATTTCACTCTTTCACAAACATTTATTGAATACTTACTATGGGCAAATATTAGACAAACACTTACTGCATGTTAATCCTAAACATCAAGGGACTTGCAATTAAAGTTGCTTTTTATATTTTTTAAAAAGAAAAAAATAGATAGTGCTAGATAAATTTCCAAAAGAATCACAACATTTCATATTCCATCCTAATGGGTATTGTAGTAATTCTTACTTATCTTACAGGTATAAAACTATATTCCATTGTTATTTTAATTTTTGCTTTCCAGGTTACTAAGCATTCTTTCAAATATTTCTTGGACCTTTGGACTTGGTCTTCAGTAAGTTGTCTATATATGTGTTTTGCCTCAGTTTCCATTGGATTAAATGCTTTTTTCAGTTTGTAAGAGTTCTGTGATGAACACCAAGACACCACACTCAGATCCTGCTTCAGTTAAGGGGTCACTCTCCAGCTGTGAGATATATGATTGGTCCACTGACAGTCTTCAGTTATTTGACTACTCAAGGTCTACCTCAACTTTGTTTTCCTTTTTTTAATTGAATTTATTGGGGTGACACTGGTTACCAAAATTATACACGTTTCAGATGCACAATTCTGCTACACATCATCTGTCCATAGTATTGTGTGTATACCACCCCAAGTCAAGTTTTGAACCAAGGTCATGTTCTTTTGGGGGCAGCCCATTCACAGTGAATGAATGTGACATTGATAGCTGCAGGCAAGCTCTTCTTTGGGCCATCTGCAGCCAATGGGCCCTAGCCATTTCCACCATGACAGGACTCCTCCAACAGGCAATTATTGCTCCAAAGCCTCCCCTCGGGCTGGCTGAGATTTTGCCAGGTCTATGTGTAGGCTCCTGGGCAATTAATTCTGTTCCTCCGTTTGCCCTCTATATATGTTATTTTCCAAAAAATCTTTTGTACCTCTAACTCCACATGCTTCTCAGAGAACCCAACTGGAATATGATATATGTCATATGTTTTAATATTTTCCCCAGTTATTATTTATTGGCTTTGTTTATGGTGTCTTTAGTTTATACATTATATTAATTTTCATATAGTGATCAAATATGTTTTTCTTTTCAGCATTGGCTAAGAAGCACTTTCTAAGCCTTAGATTGTAATCTTCTACATTTTCTTGCAAGACTTTTATTGATCTTTCTTTAACATTTAAGTATTTTTTCTTTCTAGTATTTTTTAATTTAGTCTGCATGAATATATGTATTTATATGTGCTAAATGTGTACAAGTGTTAAATAAAATTTTAAAAATAAGATGGTAGTGTACTTTTATTTTCTTCATTAAATAATCTATTCTTTTCTCACCAAATTGATTTATCTTCTTGTCATATATTAAATTTTCACATGTACTTCAATCTACTTCTGTTCTGATTCCTATTCAATACCATATTAATTTGATTATAGTGACTTTGTGGTATGTTCATCCATACTCCTTCCATGTTGTAGCTAGAGGGATTTACCTAAATTACAAATCTGACTCCTCGCTATGAAAATTTATTGGCTTCCCAGTGCCGGGCAGACAGGGTCTAAGTTCTTTGACACACATGACCATGGCTCCTATCTACATCCCTAGCTTCATTTCTCTTCTTTCACATTCCAGGACCATTAGGCTACCTGAAGGCCACTGAATGCCACATACTGTTTCACACTGTCACATCTGGTTATATGAAACATCTTTCCCTCCTCTCTTCACTGGATTAACTATTCTTCTTTCTTCAAAAATCAGTTCAAACGTGATCTTTTCCAGGAAGCCTTTCCAAATGCACAACTTACCCCTCATTCATATATTTTGTATGTGCTACATTATATGGATATATCTCATTAAATGTGTCTGTCTTCTGCTTTATAGATTGTAAAATTCAGATCTTACTAATTTTTGTACACTAGGTACTTAACCCTATGATGACACAAAACAGGTATACAATAAATTTTTCTAAACTATTAAACTAGAGCAGTTGTCCTCTGGGCATAAGACAGAAAATATTAGCTCTTATATTTATCTAAATTAATAAGAAGTAAATTAGGTTTTACTCATTTTTAGTAAGCAGATTCCAGGGACACCATAACTTGGACCCTGAAAGAGGTATTTTAAGGGAAGATTGGGAGTTCCAAAACATGGAGGGGTTGACAGCACTAACTTACTCCCTGATACATGAACCCAGTTGAATAAATTTTTAAATTATATTGTGAAATTTAAACTGAATGAATGATACCTGCATGGTGCCAGGAGCAGGCGGGAGGAGCCCTGAGGCAGTGTGACATTGTCACATCACCCCAGTAGCCAGCCTTGTTGGGAACTGCCCTGCCTAGTTTCAGAAGCTATAACTCCCCCCGAAGGCTAAGTAAGGCTGAGGGAGCGACCTTCAGACTATAAGACACTAAGGAGACAAAGCTTATCTCCCTGGCAGGAGCACTGCCTCTGCTCCTTTTACTTATCCATAACTGGCCCCTGGTGCTTGGTCAGTTGGCCAATGGCGGGTAAGATTCCCCAAGGGGAAATTATCTAAGACAGGCACGATCACGTGAGATGCCCCCAAAGAAGGACTTGGGGGGCTACAGCAAAGAGGGGTAATGGACCCTAGCCCCTCGGCTTTAACAAAGCCTGAGTCCTCATTCTGTCTGCAAGAAGTTTCCTAATCTCTTGGCTGCCTTACTTCCCCTGCCTGACTTAAGCCTGAAACAATGACATAGGGTGGTACAGCCCTGTGCTGAAAAGGGCGGGTTCCCCAGGCAATCAGGCCTAAGAAAGAATATGTAAAATCCTGTGTGAAATCTGCTTTGTTTAGAATGCTCTCAATTAAATGATAGAGGTCCAAGCAAGAAGTGAGTTTACTCCTCAAAGTTTTATAGCTCTTTAGCTATCTGACCCTGACTCAAAATAGGCCCTCAGAGTTCTTTGTTATCTATTGTTTGATCCTTACTGCCTGACAATGATTAATCAGCTTTACCTGTATTCTTGTGCAAAACAAACCTAATAAAAGTCCATTGAGGAAAAGGCTCTTGGCCCTTCTCCTTTGAGAGATTGGCCACCTTTCCTCCCCAAGCAAATCATGTCTTGGTAGATTTATTCTCATCCGTGAAGACCGGGGTGCTGGGGCAGTGGGGGGGTGAGGAGGAGAGCATGGAGTGCCCTGTGGGCAGAGACCCCCACACAGCCTAGTACAAGTTAAGATAGAGGCCCTGCCCCTGGGTAGAGACCAGTAGAAGGAAGTCATTGCATAAAGTATGCATGAAGCTAGCAAAATGTTTGGATGAGGAAAAAACCCTCCTACTCACTTCTGATTCCTAATTGAAGGGGAAACCATAAGACACAGAGGCAAATGTACCTAAAGGTTAACATGGCGGCAGGGGGAGGTACAGACCTGCCAGTCTAGCCTAGGAAAAGGATGGGATTGGCTGGGAAGCTGGACCCTTCCAGAGCCCACAGAAGCTTGGGCCGGAAGCTTAGGCCATAGAGGGAATGGAGAAACACCCCCCCCACACACACACACTTCTTTTACTTGCTCACACTCCCAGGACCAGCTTATGGCAAGGCCAAGTTGTACATGTTAGCCCACACCCCAGGGTTCCATGACCCATGGGTCACCTGCACAGACAGTCCAGGACTGCCTCTCTTCCTCTGGGACCTGCAGCCAAGAATGTGTAGGCCAGAGCATCTGCATCTGGTGGGCCCTGGAAGCTTTGATGGGCTGGTGGTGCGCGCCACATGGGCAGACTCCAGAAAGGGGCCTGAGGCCCAACAGTAATGGGGAAAGAAGCTGAGCTGCTTGGAGGACAACTCAGCACCTGCCACAGTTTCCCAAAGGACAGTATTTTTAAATGGGAGAAGGAACTCCTGCACAGCCTGGGATTGGTTGTACAGAGGGTGGCAGGGTTTTTCTCTCCGTGTCCTAAGACCTGCATTGGTCCCCAAACTTTTCAGCACAGGGGACCAATTTCATGGAAGACAATTTTTCCATGAAAGGAGGTAGGACAGGAGGCAGAGCTCAGGTGGTAATGCAAGTGAAGTTTTGGTCCCTTGCCCTAGCTCACCTCCTGCTATGTCACCAGTTTCCTAATAGGCCAGGGACCAGTACCAGTCTATGGCCTGGGTGTTGGGGACCCCTGAAAGGGGATAGGCTCTGAGGCAGAAGTCTGCCATTTTTCCTGATTATGAAGTTTTTGAATAAAAGACCCCTTTCCTTCTTCACCAAACCTCTGCCTCCAGAATTTCCTGTGGGTAGTGGGCAGCAGAACCCCATTTCTGTCTGGTAATGTTACAGGGTGCAGCCAAGAGGGGGGACCCCAAATGGGCATTTAAAATGGGGTCCAGAACTCAAGGCGTTCAGGAGATTTTAAGATGTCTCCATCCCCCCCACCCAGGGTGTGAGTTGGGGGAAGGGACAAATGGAGCAGGGTCATTGAGAGCTGTTTTGCATAGCAACAGCCTTGCAGCTACCCTCTGGCATGGTCATTTAACATATCTATAGCCTTTGGCTGGTCGCTTAGATATGTTAAATAGCTGTGATCATGCTCTGAGCCAGGGGAATGGAAGTAACTTCCCCACCAAGACATGAGTGGGGGGCAGATCCCCCCAAGCTACAGCGCCTGCGTGGGAGCTCAGAGAAGATTGGCTCCAGGACATGGGGCCACACCTGCCCAGACTCATGATGGCAGCCCAGTAAACCTGGAAGGATACGAGTTCTGGCATGTGAAGCCGAGTGTGGGAGGAGTCGGAAATGAGGCTGCAGAGGAAGATTGCCGCAGGGATTTAAAAGCCAGACTTGGCGGCCATTAGGAGAGAGAACTATGCGTCTTTAACAGAGTGGAGAACCATGTGCAGTCCTGAGAAGGAGAGCCATGCGCAGCTCTGAGAGGTGAACCATGTGCAGCCTTGAGAGGGAGAGAGCCATGCACAGCCCTGAGAGAGAGAGCCACACAGCTTTAGCAGAGTGGAGACTCCCGCATCCCAGAGAGGGAGAACCACGCGGCTTTGGCAGAGTGGAGACTCCCGTGGCCCTGGGAGAGAGGACCACGTGCCTGGGCCAGAGTGGGGACCCCCACAGCTTTAGAAGGGGAACCACCACCTGGTTTTAGCAGAGATCCCGCGACTCAGCCGAGGGTGCCGGGAACCCAGGGAGGTCTCCCAGTCGAGATGGAGGACTAACTAAGAACCAGAGGACTGCCTGAGCCATGGACTTCGTTTTCCTTTCCTGAGATACAGTACCCTGGACTGGGCAAAGGGGGAAGGAAGGAAGGACTGTGACTGTGTTTGTGGGTGTTTTTAGGGACTTTGGGATTTTTGATAAAGACATTAGGTCACTACTTTAAGTTTGTATAGCATTAAATAAACATTTCCTTTCCTTTTCACGAATCTCTGGCATTGAGAGACGTCTTTCCTCTGGCGGCGGACATGACGGACCTGGGGGCCTTTTAAATAATAGTATATTGTCCCAGGCCCCCCTTGTCTGTTCTGTAACAGCAACACTAACCCAAAATGTATGGATGGCTTACATTACTGCTGGGAAAAAATTATGAAGTAAAAATAATTCTAGTGGACATTTGAAAAATTGCAGGGCTGATCCTTCTCTTATTCCCATACAAGGATATGTCCAGTCATATTTTGAGATAAAAACACTGACAACTGTGGACAAAAAAAGGGAGACACAACTAAACTTGACTAGTTCAGGGGGAGGGTCACATGGAAGGCCTTACTAACCAGAGGCCAAAGTAACCACACAAGGTGGCCTGAATGTAAAAATTCCTAACTAAAAGCAGGTCATTATGGGTAGTTACAACCTAAGCCTATAGCTTCCTTAACAAAGGTCAATCTTTACCTTTCAAATTGTCTATTGTCTTTGTGCATCTAAAATAAAATACTTTTGAAATGTCAGAGTAATCTTCTATTGCAGACCCCTAGGAGGCACAACCCCTGGCACCCCAGCACAAGGCCTCATTATTATCTTATCGCCCACATACCATCTCTATGTGCTGTAAATGTTAACTGTCCTGTGTCCGCCAATGCAAAAGAAGTATTTGTGTCTCTGGTTTCATTTCTTTATCCAGTCTCAGAGATCACCCCATTTTGCTTTTTCTCATCTCACTAATCTACTACCAATGAATTTCATGCAACCATCCTTACATGTCTTCCTTTGATTTTAATGTATAAAACAAGTTGCAAAACTACCATTCTCTGGAGCATTTTCTCAATCCATTGAGATTTTGCTTCCCGGCAATTGTCGTCAATTGACTGACACAAATTCTTATGACCTTTTGTTAAGTCTGGACATTCTTCCACGAACACACTACATCTGACAAGAAGTCTACCACACAAAAAAATTACTTTTTGATATATGTATGTACACCCACTTCTGAAGGTATTAGATAATGGTAGTATGAAGCCATAACCATTAGCAAGATATTTTAAAGCCATGTTTGCTTCATCTTTTTAGAAGTTTTATGATGTGCATAAATATTAGTGGCAACATATATATAATAGATAAACAGTAAATGAATAAAAATGATGGGCACCCTCAAAAACCAATGAGAGTATACAAACAAAGTGTTGAGACCCCTGCTGAAGACAAAGTTCCTCAGAATCTCTTCCTATTTTATTAGGTAAGGAAGGTGAAGAAAGTATTCACCAAACACACCAAGGATGAAAGAAGTTTCTTTACAATGGATTAAGTTATGAGGAAAGGATGGGAGGCGTCTTAACGGTGCAAAGAAGGACCATGGCAAAGAAGCATAAAGAGTCTAGGAAAGTAAATAGGAACAAAACAAAAACCTCATGAACAATATTCGGTCCATTCCACTAGGAATCAGCAGCACAGTAGTCAAGGCATCCAAGCCATTAGACCAATTTGAATTTGTGAAGATATTTCCCAATGCATTTCCTACACTGGACAGCCATTACTCTTGTCCATTTTCTCCACAGGAAAAAGGAGTAAGTTAAACGAAAGCTTGCATTTTGAGTTCATAATCAAATAACCTGTACCCAAACTGAGTTAATAAATCCTATGGGCCGAAGTAACTAGTACCACAAGAAAGCCTAAATTAAACTGAGGCTTTTGTGTGACTATATTTGTATTATAAACAAAATACTTAAATTTTTCAACTATTCACTATTCTTATGGGGAAACAGATCTCAGCAATAAAAAATAAATCAATGAGCACCTACTGAATGTGGGTTTTGTGCTAAAACTTTTACAAGCATTATCTCCATTAATCCTCACAATAGCCTAAAGTAGTAGACACTATCATCATTATTTTGAGAATGGAAACCAGAAATCATATGGGCACAAAACAGAGTCAGAATCCAAAGTCCCACCATCACCATCATGGCATCAATCTATGATAATACTACCTATCAAAACTTGACATTACCCAAGCTTATCCACAGGTGACAATCAATGAAGTTACTCCAGATATTTAATGATAGCTTTGAATTTTGGTTGCTTCTAAAATTTTTCAGTGTTTCAAGGAGACCCAACCTTTAACACATCCAAATATGTAAGTACAAATACAAATTAAAAATAAAGAAATTCTTCCTACTGAAAATAAGAGACTTGTCCCCTATTATTTTCTTTTTACAGAATTTCCTTCTCGGTTCTTTTCAAGTGCAATGTAAATCTTCATAATCACTAAATAAACCTCTTGCCAGTTTCACAATTCAGAAACATTTCCTCAAGACCTATCTTTTTTAATGCATCTGTTTGCAATGCAAACATAAAGGGAGATAGCTCCCCTTATCTTCTAATTTCATGGAGAGGGTTAAGAGCTTAACTTTGGTGATTGCCTTGCTCCAATTTGCAAAACTACCTCCTGTTATAAAGATTTGTGAAGTTTGTTTTTCCTCTAGATAAGGCCAGTGAGGTGCTGGCCATAATTACTAGGTAAAGTTAGAATGAACTTTGTATGATGTCATGGGTTGTAGCTGCTTGGACATATAAGGGAGCAATTCCTTTCTGTCTTTGCAATCACAGTGGATTGCAAATGAATGTATGTGAACAAGTTTCATGCTTTTCAAGAATAAAACTGTTTTCCACCTCTATTATCTTTGTGGAAAGGTTTTCTGGCTTGGGAGAAGTCATTTGTTTTTTTTAATTTCCCCAATGATAATAATATGCACATTTTCTTGAGCTTGGAACCAACAGAGGACAAATTCATGGAAAGATGCTTTTAAGCCTGTGGTCATCAAATACAATGCACATTCTGGACTTCGCGTCACAATTTTAGGTTACCAAATCTATGCTCCTGGTACTCATCCCACCTGCAATCTCTGAGGTGCTCTAAGAAAAAAAAAGTTTGAATTTTTCTTGGAGTTGTTCTGTTTCTATTATGTTTTCCTTCAACCAAAAACAAGCAGTAGTAACCTACTTAATCCCATTGTGGAGGAAAAAAATCATTCGGTGGTTATAAACTCACTTTAGTACATGCCACAGTATGCCCAAATCCCTCTTCAGTACCTCCAGATGCTGAGAGTGTGGTGGATCTCAGCTGAGTCCTGTCCAGAAATTGCCTTTAGAGGAAGAAAACTATCTTGCCCAAAGTTAGGTCTCCTCCCTGGCAGCAGCCTGCATCCAACAACTGTAGATGGATAGATGGAGCTGGCAGGGTATGGGGGGCGGAAGGGCCTGGTCTCCAGGCACAACTCTGAAAATCATCCAGGACTGCTGAGAACTCGGTTGCAGTATCACAATTCAGCTTCTTCTGCCCAGTCCTGCTTCCTTCATTCCTCTTGGAGCTTCCAAGCTCAGGTCCCCTCCCAAAAAAAAAACCTCCTGAATTCTATTGACAAAAAAGTTTAAGCTATAATAAGAAATTTTTAAAAAAACATTTATTTGAGCAAAGGAGGACAGATTCAGATAGCAATCTAAATTGTACTCTGAAGGAACAAAAAAAGTCAATATTTATAAAGGGCAAAACTATTCCCTTTAAGGTCCTCCATATAAATAAAGGATGTCGGCTAGGTCAGTAGAGATTGGTTAGGCTCATTATGTAAATGGAGAATGCTCATAGTCAAAATGGATTGTTTCTTTCAAGACGAAGAATGTAGAGGGTCTAGTCACCATGATGAAGAGGAAATAAATTCCATATAGATCCATGCAGTAATCACTGATCCAGGATGTTTGCTGTTCGTCTTTGAGCTCAGGTTAGCAATAGGTCAGCAACTTAACAATAGCTGTAGAACATGACACAGCATAGGCACCACTTCCTCTATGCCTTCTTGACTTCATATAAGTGACACTCTTAACAATGCTTATTCCATTTTATTTTCTCCACTATCTATGCAAATCTCAGTCTGTTTCCTGAGAACCCAACTTGCAGTAAGACAAAAATTTTTCCAAATGTCAAGCAGTTACTTACATCTGAGACTGTGACAGTAAAACATAATGAACATAAATAAGCCAGTGTTTCCTGATACCATCTTACAGTGCAGGAGCTATATTTAGGCAGGGCTGCCACTGGCCCCTTCAGCACCTTTTAATGAATTACAAAAAAGGCACTCCCACTGAATGGGTGGAGCCTTGTGGCTACACAGTTACACGAGTTGAGCAGCAAGGGCTGCATTTTAGTCTACTCCCTCCTTTGGCAGACACCCTTACGCACTGATTAATCTACACAACAGTACAAAGATCAGCATGTACCAAAGGAACAATTGTGCATTACTCAAAAACAATGTAGTTACCGGAGGAGAGTGGACAAGTAACAATTTAACAAATGTTTATACACAGGTATTTGAAATGTAATAGACAGAAGGACACTTGGAACTCAAAGTATTGCCAGGATGCATAAAGGTATAGGAAATATGAATTGAGTTGTCATGATAGTGGCTGTGAAAATACATCATGCATTGCCCTGACCCACATGACTCAGTTGGTTAGGCATCATCCCACAAAGCAAAATGTCATCAGTTTGATTCCTAAGTCAGGGCACATGTCTGCATTACAGGTTCAGTCCCTGGTAGGGGCACGTAAAAGAAGCAATCTATCAATGTTTCTCTCTTACACTGATGTTTCTCCCCCTTTACTTTCCCTCCCTCCATCTCTCTAAAACTAAATAAATAAAATCTTTAAGAAAAAAAACATGCATCCGAAGGAAGTCAGAATATATCACCCCAAAATATGTCTCTTTGACATACGTTGAAAGCAATTAAGAAGCAGTAAAAGCTCAGAAAGCTGTAAATCTCTTTTTACTTTAGACTTATCAGCTCAGAGATAGGTACCAGAGGGATATGCAAACAAATCTTGTTAAATTAACCCTTATCTTCCTAGCCACTTCTTCACTTTTGACTGTCTCTATCTTGAACTGTTTGTCTCCACAGTTTCTCACAATTTACTGGGTGGGGTATTTTTTGTTTGTTTGTTTTTTGCCTAAAAGGTACAAAAGCTTTCTGCTCTAGTCATTTCTTTGGTCTTTCTGCTCTAGTCACTTCTTTGGTTTTCATTCACATATATTAAAAATTCAATAAAATTTGCATGCTCTCTTCCTGTTAATCTGTCTTTGTCAGTTTAATTTTCAGACCCAGGCAGAGACCCTAAGAGGATGGAGGAAAAATTTTTCCTCCTCTGCAGATTAAATTTAAAAATAGAAAAATTAAAAAAAAAAAACAGCAAAGTTAGTGGTCAGATAGGAACAGGTAAAGATAAAATAAAGGAATGAGCCAAGGCAAATACTGTAGGACTGGGTCTACAAGTGGACAATAAGCTCTGGGTAACCACTCTTGCATTGAAGTCTTGCTGTATTGTTACAGAGCAAACAAGGGGGGCCTGGGACGATATACTATTATTGAAAAAAAAGCCCACAGGTCCGTCATGTCCGCCGCCCAAGGAAAGACGTCTCTCAATGCCAGAGATTCGTGAAAAGGAAAGGAAATGTTTATTTAATGCTATACAAACTTAAAGTAGTAACCTAATGTCTTTATCAAAAAATCCTAAAGTCCCTTAAAAGACCCACAAACAGACACAGTCCTTCCTTCTCCCTTCCCCCTTTGCCCAGTCCAGAGTACCGTATTTCAGGAAAGGAAATAGAAGTCCGTGGCTCAAGCAGGTCTCTGGTTCTTCCCAGTTAGTACTCCATCTCGACTGAGAGACCTCCCTGGGTTCCCGGCACCCTCCGCTGAGTCGCTGGGATCTCTGCTAAAACCAGGTGGTGGTTCCCCATTCTAGAGCTGTGGGGGTCCCCACTCTGGCAAAGGCGTGTGGTCCTCTCTCCCAAGGACACAGGAGTCTCCACTCTGCCCAGGCCGCGTGGTTCACTCTCTCAGGGCCGCAGTCTTCTCTGCGCTTCCACCGCTGCATGGTTCTCTCTCTCAAGGCTGCGCATGGTTCACCCTCAATGGCTGCTGTCTTCTCCAGCTTTTCTGGTCACCATCGTGGGTCTGGACAGGTGTCACCCCATGTCATGGAGCCAATCTTCTTCTGCAGCCCCATTTCCGACTCCTCCTACACTTGGGCACACTTGCCCTCAATCTGCTGTCTTCTTCAGCTTTTCTGGTTGCCATCGTGGGTCTGGGCAGGTGTCACCCCATGTCATGGAGCCAGTCTTCTCCCAGCTCCCATGCAGGTGCTGTAACTCAGGAGACCTGCCCCCCAGGTCCTATCTTGGGGGGAGGTCCCTTTCCATCCCTCTGGCCTTGAGCATGGCCATAGCTATTTAGCATATCTAAGTGACCATGCAAAGGCTATAGGTATGCTAAATGACCATGCCATGGATTAGCTGCAAAGCTGCCCTGCATGCTCTTGCTCTGTGTGCCCCTTCCCCCAACTCACACCTGTGGGGGAAGGGGTGAAGACACCTTAAAATCTCCTGGACACCTTGAGTTCTGGACCCCATTTCAAATGCCTATTTGGGGTCCCCCCTCTTGGCTGCACCCTGTAACAGTATGTCTTGTTTCTGTATATAGTCGTATTGCTTGCTCTCCAGGAAATATCTGAGAGTGAGAACATTTAAAGGATTCTGCAGCTGAGATGTTGCAAACATATGTTCTTCCCCTAAAAAGCAACTGAAAATGTGTATAATTGTCAAATCATACTTGCATGAATTAATGAAGAAAAGGTTTTCTGGCACTTATTGATTGTTCTTCACTCTCAGTCCAGAAGGAAAGGTAAAAAGTTGAGAGTGGGGTGACAATTGTCTCTGTATTTAATCTCATTCTACATTTATTGAGTTCCTATCTCGTGCTGTGCTGTAGGTTCTATTGTATATTCTTGTGTCTAAGTAGTTGCTCAAAGTATATAGCATAATCAAATAAGCCAATTAATTTTTTACAAGGCATCTTCCAATAAGTCAGATATTGTTCTATTCTTTACCATCTCCATAACATCCTCTCTAAGTGTAAGTATTTTGTTCCCTGTAGAGGAAAAGGAAATCTGAATATAACTCTTTGCTTCCTTAAGGCAGATTTTTTCAAATCTTGTCCCCCTACCTCTATTTCAAATATTCAAACATCATAGAGAAGAAGAAAGCACCTAAATCCTCCAAATTACAACAATAGGTCAATAGACATGGAAACAAGAAAGAAATAAAATGGACGCAGAGGCATTTTCCAAACATTGATCTTCTCGTGTTTTACCTACTAAGTCAAGTCACAACCTGATCTGGGCTAACTCTATACCTGGCAACTCTTCTACAGGTACAGTTAGCACATTGAGTGTATAAACTTTGCATTTTTCTCCCACTAGACCACAGGCTGCTGGAAAGCAAGAGCCAGGTCTTAATTATTGCCATTTCCCCTGACTTTACAGTAAAGGCTGGTCCATAGGAAGTATGCTAATGGTTACCTAGTTTTACAAGCTAGAGAACAAATCTAAAGGGTTATCAAGAAAAGCATTGCCTGGAATAGATATTAAGAGTTGGAATCTGTAGCTAGAAAACTCAAGAGGCAGGAACGAGAGAACTGCCAGTATGGGGAGGCAAGCAAGGAGGGCAGGCTTAAGTAAACCTCTGAAACAGTAACTATGCTCTGAACAGACTAGGTGAAGAAAACAGATGAGAGACAACGGGATGCTAGCACAAAACATAAGAAAATGGGATATTTAAGTCTGCTATTTGTCACCTGTTGTACTTTTATACCTTCAGTATCTGAAACTTGACACTTTCAAATGATCGTGATCCCTCTCCATCATCACCCATGCCCATCAGTCCCAGTTCCTTTCTAGTTTTCCTTAACCCTTTCCCAGTATTTTATTCTCATTGCAGCCACTAGCATAGTATCCTCCTAATTTAATTGTTTTCAGTCCCTGAAAAACTGTTCTCTGATCTGAGAATTATCTTCCTAACTTTTAACTCTCATTATATAACTTCCTAATTCAATAACCTTCAATGGGCAAAGGTCTCCAGAATAAAATTCTAAGTCCTTATTCTATAGTACAAATAGCATGGCAGAGTGCGCTGTGCATGGGTAATGCAGTCAAACACAACTACGTTTTGAAAACTGCATCTACCACTTAATAGCAACATGACTACACAAGTCACTTTTACCACTCTAAGGTTTCGATTTCCAGGGAGAAAGAGGGTGACAACTAAGGAGATTAAAAAAGAATGTGCCTAGCCTAATGCTGGCTACATGACAAGGGCTCGATCTCTTTCTTCCCAGCTCACCACCTAGACCAGCATTCCAGCCGTGATGCATGGTGCCCCCTCCCAGCACGGAACACGGTGCTTCAATGCAGACCTCTGTGCTCCCACAAATGTCAGAGCACAGGTCACATTACCCTGTTCTGCTTGTATCTTATTTATTATCAATGACTTTAGATATAATTATTATTTTGAGTAATTAGTCTTTCCTCCCCTTCTAGACTGAAAACACCTCCAGGACAGAGGTGAGATCTTATTCACTCTCTTATCTCCCATAGCATAGAGTTATGTACTGCACATAATAGGAACTCTATAAATGTTTACTAAATTGAATTTATAGTTTTACATAATTTATCTAAGCTTTAAAGTAAAAAACTACTTTTAGGGTAAGAATTAAAAGAGAAGCATAACAAACAATTACCATATTGTATATACAGTATATCCCCCAGCACTCAACAAAGGCATTGAAATAAAGTTGCTGTTTCCTAAATTTTGTTGATTAATTTTTGAACACCTTACTGTAGTGAATACAGTCTTCAAAAATAAGTCTTTTTAGTTTAAAAGAAAAGGACAGGTAAAAGAGAGGATAGTAATATTTATAAAATCCATCATTACTTCTAGAAAAATACCTAAAGAAGATCAATGGTATTGAACAGCAAAATTATTCTGCTCTACAATGTGTTTTAATTAGAATCAGTTTGTACTCTTTATTTCCACAAACACAAAAGCTTGAAAAATTGAGCTTATATTGCATGCAGAAATGTATAATGACATTCAGGGTGCTTTAGCTGAACTGTATTCAATTAACAAAAGTTGTTTCCATTTTATTTTTGGTAAATAACATTAAGAGCTAATCTTTGAACAGATTAAAATATAGTCACGCTGCTTTTTTTTACATTTTATCTTAAAAGTAAAATAACCCAAAGTCAAACTTTTACAATAGAGAGAACAAAAGTTACAGCTGATGTAGTTTTTTTTAACAATTATTGCTGCTGATTCTTTAAAAATATATGGCAAAACGGTTAGTTAAGATCATGAACTGTTGTCAGAGAGGCCCCAGGTTAAATTTGTTATAGCTTTAGCCTATAAATCTTCAATTTACTTAGCCTACAAATCTTGATCAAAGATTACTTAGCCTACAAATCTGCACTTCCTCACCTGTAATATAAAGATCATGGGAGTATCTATTTGAAGGGTTGCTGTGAGGATAAAGTGATTAAATATACTGAGTATAAGGGACTGTGCCTGACACAAAGTGAGGTCTTGATAAATGGTAGCTATAATAGCCACCATTATTACATAAATTTATTTAGTAATTATTTACAATTTGTTTATGCATTATAGTATGTATCACCAATACAACATATCCTCAGCTATGTTTTAGAACTAATTTTTACAAAGCAGTCTTTCAAAGGAGACCCCAAGGCTACTGGCCACTCCAGCCAAGATTCCCAGTCCTCACCCTCTCCAGTGCGTCGGCAGCTTCGTGGTGGACCGGCTCACGAGTCTGTGCGGCGGACTGGCGTGCTCAGCTGGGTCCGGCCCGCGGGAGCCGCGCGGGCACCGGCCTAGGGCGGGCGCCGGACCCAGGCTGGGCTGAGCGGCGAGTCCTGACGAAGCCGCCCGCTCTGCCCTGCCCTGCCCCGCCCGCTCTGCGGGGTGAGTGACGGCGACAACAGGTGCATCGCGGTGTCTGAGCTTCTCCGGCGCTCCTAAGTTTGGCTCGTCGGGCCCTGAGGGTCAGAGTTTGCCTATGGGAATTGCCTTCCTCGCCTTGAAACAGCCTTACGACGTCGCCCCTCAGCCGGCTCTCGCACCTTAGTAAAGCCTGAGGTCACCTCTCTCGAAACCCACGGAGTCTTGAAGCCGACTTTTCTCCAAAGGGGAGAACAGGGAAAGGCTTCCGGTGCATGGAGTTTGGCATAACCGTTCGCTCTCTCCTTCCCGGCCGTCCGAAAGCTGGCAAGAGCGGCCCCAGCACCGAGCCCTCGATCCGCACAGCCCACGCCCACTCCGACTTGCTGCACGCTCTGCCCCTGAGACGGCCCAGTTCCGCGACGACTGGCTACCGCCGAAACCAGCCCGCCCGCGCCCCACCCCGGCTTACCGCGCCCGCCCGCCTGCAGCCTGCGACGTCGTTCGCTGCCCCTCCCCTCCACCTCCCAACCCCGCCCCGGGTGGCAGGTTCAGGCCCCGGGTCCGAGCCTGTGCTCCTGCAGCTGCCACCGCCGCCGCCAGAGGTAGTCTCCGTCGGGAAACGTGGTGCAGCCTCCTTGGTGCGAAGGTGCTTTCAAACTTTAGGTTTCTGTTCCTTTCCCCCACGTTTCTGAAGAGCAGAGAGGAAGATGGAGAGCGAGTCTGGGGCGGTGAGTACAGCGGTAGGGGTCCTTTGCCCCGGGGTATCGGGGACAAGGAGCACAGTGGGCTCCGTCCCTGAGAGGCCGAAAGGTCGAGGTCTGGAGCCCAACGCCTGCGATTTTGTTGGGAAGAAACGTGGACAGGGTCCCCATAGAACAGCACGAAGAGCGGCCTGCCCCGTAAGGCCCTTCGGATTGTGTCGTGGGTTCGGGAAGGTGCGACCACTGGGCCAAAAGCGGTATAGTCGGGCTGGGGGACCTCTGAAACGGCTGAGATTTTGGGAGGCGGCGGGTGGCAGGGCCCGGTGCACCAGACTGGGTCCAGGCCAGATAAACAGCTTTCCCGCCGAAAGTGGGCTCGGCTGCGT
This sequence comes from Phyllostomus hastatus, assembly GCF_019186645.2. NCBI lineage: Eukaryota > Metazoa > Chordata > Mammalia > Chiroptera > Phyllostomidae > Phyllostomus > Phyllostomus hastatus. The sequence goes on along the minus strand of NW_025333912.1, from coordinate 680,428 downwards.
CTTTGACGCTCGCTTCGGCAGGCTCAGCCCAGCCTCCCTTTGCGAGGAGTGGGCAGGGCGGCTGACCCCTCTTCTCCCCAACTGCTCAGTGGGGACTCGAAGGCCTGAGCACTCTGGGAGGAGAGCGCCAGTGGCCCAGGTCAGATGAGGATTAGAGGATTAACATTGAGCGCTCTCTCGAGGGGTTTGGGCCAAGCGGGGGGAGGGGCAGGAGGCCGTGCAGACCATGGCAACATGCAGCCGTGCTCGCCAGCAGCCAATCAGCGCGTGCTACGCAAGGGCGTGGGGTTAGCTACGCACGAGGCGTCGGGTCGGTGCCGTTGAGGGTTCCCGCCAAGGCTGCTGGCGGGTTTGTGGGGCAAAATTTCTCGCTGGTTAGCCTTTTTTTCCCTCCCGCACTGTGGTGGGGAGGGGGTGGATCCTCGTGTCAGTTCCCAAATTCACGATGACCCAAGAGAACCCGAGGAAGTTGTCTCTGCCGCCATTTCCTCCAGCGCCTCAACTTGCTGGCCTCGGAGGGGAAGGAGCTTCGAGGCCGTGACTGCGTCGGTTAGCCCGCCCTCTTCCTGTTGTCTTTGTTGGCAAAGTAGATGATAGATTTCGAGATTAATTCTCAAAGGGTGGAGGTAGTGAAGGCACATTACTTTGGAGGAGATTTTTAATAAACTCACCAGTGCTGGAGTTTTACTAAGCTAAGGACCCATCTAATTACTTAGTATAGGTGGTTTTCGTACATTTGCAAAATTATTGCCAGCCGAATTTGAGGCATTTGTGTTCAACTCTGCATTGCTATGCTTCTCTAGGGAGCTTAGGTGTTGCCTCTACCTGAAACTTGTTACTACTAACATTAAAATGTTTTGTAGGCTATTATTCATACTGTATTCTAAAGCCTGCTGACTACTGGTTAGCATGTCGTGATCAAGAAGAAATGATTCATTTGATTATTCATTCATTCTACAAATATTTACTGAATCCCTGCTATGTACCATCAGTACTTTAAAGGCTGCAGTGAACAAAACAGGCAAAACCCTTTCCCTCATGATCATTACATTATAGGAAAGAGTAAAGCTAAGTAAATTATATATTATGTTGCAAAGTGATGAGTGGTAACGAGAAAAAGCAGTTGGAACATACAATATAGCAGGAGCCTTAGAAACTGGAGAATGAATTGTATTGGGTGTAAAAAGTTGATGTTTTTCTTCTCTCAGTATCATAATTTCCCACGATTGGAAATAAAGCACTTTGTTCACTTCTGTTCATGTCATCCCTCTTTCAGTGAAAAAAAAATAATCAGGTTCACTTTTATTTAAACAAATGTGAGAACAAATGAGCTCTTCCATTGAACATTGTTTTTATGAAGATTTTTTTATTGCAAATAGGTGATTTCTATACTGTAAACAGGCAGAGAGACAAGGTTATATCTACTATTCTATTATTTCTAACAATACAAATATACAATTGAAAAATAAAACTGAGCATCCCAGGACCTTCTATTCTGGGCACTATGCCCTACAAGTAAAGTCACTGAAGTTACAAATAACCTTCAAATGCCCAGAGAGGATGCTGAAAAAATTGGACTCCAAATTTCTCTAATTGCAAACAACATAGTAATTAGTAAATGTGATGATTTTTCTGTGGTTTAATAAATGTTTTTATGAACTCCTTTATTAGAAAGCATGTTTTTCCCCCCTTAAGACTAGATGGAGAATAGAACCCATAAGGTTCAGCCTATAGCCTCACAGTCACCACTCGCCTAGACATTTGTACATCTTGCAGAAATTAATTTAGAGATGATGGTTTTGTTGGCTAATGAGAGAAAGCGGAGAACCAATACAAAAAAGAACAATTCCATTATCTAAATTGAAATTCATTTTCATGTATTTGTTTCTCAGAGAATTGAAATTATGAACTTCAAGCTTTTCAAAACACTTATTTAGTATGTTGGACTGTCCCAGAAGTCTGTTTAGTGTTCCTAGAAGGAAAATAGTTAGCAACACTCTTGCACTGGTTTCTCTTCAAAATTCTATTCTCAAATCTTTTTTTAGAGGTACCTTAAGAATCTGCTCTCTTGCCATTGTGCAAAGGCTCATATATTAATATATATTTGTTAAAATCTAAATTAGGTCTCCTGATTTAGAATTCTGAGTATATGGATATACACTAGTTCAAGTCGTTGGTATAAAAACGTATACTTACAAGTTACAGGTATATAATTTTTTATGAAATCAGTCAAATCTTGAAACTGACAAGTGCACTTAAAAATCCCAATGTTAGCCCTTGCTGGGTGATTCAGTTGGTTGGAGCGTTGTCCCATATACAAAGAGGTTGCAAGTTCGAGTCCCGATTAGGGCATATACCTAGGTTTTGGGTTTGATCCCCCATTGGGGCGCATCCGGGAGGCAACCAAACCATGGTTTTCTTTCATATCTCTTTCTCTCCCTCCCTCCCTCCCTCCCCACCTCTCTTCCTCCCTGCCTCCCTCCCTATCTCTCCCAAGTCAATGAACATATTCTCAGGTGAGGATTAATAAAAAATAATTTTTAAAAATTAAAATTTTATGTTAGCTGAAAAACAGTGAATTTAAATGTCAGTGTTCATTAATTTGTCAATATTCTTTAGCCAAAGATCACCAAGAACACACTTGTGGTTTAATAAAGTTGGGTCTGTTGAATTGTTGCCCCTCCTAGGGCATACACTAAGGGGCCTGTCAGCAAGACAATGTTAGAGAGAACTTAAAGGATTTAGGCTTGTAAGCATTTTTTTATGGAAGGTTTAAGGAAGAAGGGCTTTACTTTGAAATGCAAGTTGTCAGAATATAGGAGTAATTGTATGATTGGTATGTTAATTCTTGTAGACAAGAAAAATAGATCAAGGCTAAAGCAGTGATAGATCAAGAAGGAATAGTCACTCATTTAAGCCAGAATAGAGGGATATTTATTTGGTCATTCTTGTGGTTTGGACAGTGCTTTTGTTTTTGCCAGTGTTCAGGTATGATTGTGGTATGGTCTTATTTTTATCCTGATCCATCACAGTCATGGAATAGCCTTGTCTGTTTTTGGTGTTCTGTTAACAAGAGAATGCCACAGCCTACCTATGAGTTCTAGGCCAACTCCTAACACCACCAGGACCCAGATGGTTTCACCAAGCCAGCTCCTAGCTTTCCAGGGCTGTTTTTCTCTTTCTCAAACTTCTTTTTGAGTTTAATATTCCTCCTTAATATTTATAATATTAAATAGCATACTTAATAATAATTAAGATAAGTATGTTAAATAATATGTTTTTCCCTGTAGTGGAGTCTACATTTCGTATCTTTATGTCACCCCTAAAGTTACTAGCTTTAATTATAATCTTCATAAATTAGAATAAAATTAAAGTCTGTAATACATATTAAATTATTTATCTTTTTGAAAAAACATGTTTTCAGCTTGCATCAAAAGTTATATCCAGTGCTAAAAGTTTAAAAGAATTTTATTTTACAGCAAACATCAAATCAGACGCAAACAGATTCATTATCTTCATCCCCTAATCCTGTGTCACCTGTGCCTTTGAATAACCCAACAAGTGCCCCAAGATATGGAACAGTGATTCCTAATCGCATCTTTGTAGGAGGAATTGACTTTAAGGTACCTATTTATGCATATAACATGGTGTGGTTTTTGCATTAGAAGTTATTTTATTTCTCAGGAATTGTTTTCTTGTACAACTATAAAAATAATAACATGTTTGCTATTTGTACAGTGATTAATAGGTTTCAAATTGTCTTAATGTAAAGAATATTTTCAGAAACAATAGAGGCTAAATAAAGTATATGTAATTGTTCAGTTTCACATACATGGAAATTGAGGCTCATTGACTTGTGTATAGGCTCTTAGTTGAGTGAAAGAGTAAAGACAAGAGTTCCAGTTTTCTGACTCATAGCTCCATAGTCTTCATTTCACCATACCACACTAATTATATTTTGTTGCATAATATTCCAGTAACCCAAATAATGTGATTATAATTTGCAAAAGAAGACTCAAAAACACACACACACAAAATTTAGTCCTGTGAAATCCTGTTTCTTTATCCCAACTTTTATTTCAGATTCCTGAGTAAACTCCTAGACTTCCATCTCTTGCAAATTGCTTTCTAACAACTAATTTAAAATTTGATAACCAAATCAGCCCTGTGATCTTGCCAGAATAAAGCATCTCCACAGTAATATATTCAAATAACATATAAGCTATTTCAGAGAGTCATACTTTGTGAGATGTTTTGCAGCATCCCCATATTGGAGGTAGTAGTGAACACCTACAGAAAAGGCATGCATGGATATTTTAAGTGGAATATGCCCTTAGTTCCAAGATATATGGAAGGATTTTCAAGCTTTCATATTATGTATTGGAAATTACAGTTTAGAGTTGTTGTCTTTCTTAATGCAAAAAAAATACCCTGTGCCATTAGGGCATCATATTTGATCATTATAATTTGCTATTTCTCTATAATCAGTCTGTCACAGTTTGAATAGAATTACTTTTTTCCTGCTAAAAAGAAATAACTACATTTAATGTATTTTTCAAAATGAATCTTAAGCAACTATATGATTGGTTCACTAAAAATAAAGAAAAAAGGATTTCTTATTAAATGCTTATTTTTAAAAAGATTTTCCAGTTCTTTGGAAAATATTAATGGCAGACAATAAATATTCAAGTTAATTATTTCTGTTCAGAATTTATATTACAACAACTTAGTATATTTTTAAAAAATAAATCATCAATAAATGTAAATATTTACATGGCTAGGTTATTCTAACTTAGCTACAACTTTGTTTCAAAGTTGAAACCTACAACTACAAAATGAATTTTGGAGGCCATTGTTACAATTCAGTCATAGCTTTAGGGTAACTGCTAGAGTTCCCTCCCTTATGATACACCTTTTCCAAAATCATAGATAAATGTCTGCGATGAAGCAGTTTATGTATCAGCAAGTAGCCTCAAACTTTTTAATTTAAAAGTTTTCTCTTTAGAAAACTGTCCTATAGCCCATCTCTCTTTAATATTTAGTCATCTTGACTTTCTGTCTCCTTAACTTTTCAATGAAGTCAAGGTGCAATATTGAGCTATTAATTTTTTTACCAGAAATTAGAGTGAATTCATTTGTTTTCAAATCTCTAATAGAATCTTTAGTCTGGCGTTGATTCCATTTTGTGCTTACTGAAATAACAGGCATTCATATAGCCCTAACCAGTGTGGCTCAGTTGGTTGGGCATTGTCCCACAAATCAAAAAATCACTGATTCGATTCTTGTTAGTGCACGTGCCTGGGCTGTGGGTTCCTTCCCTGGTCAGGGCATGTGCGAGAGGCAACTCATCAATGTTTCTCTCTCACATCGAGGTCTCTCTCCTCTTTCTCCCTCTCTTTCCTTCTCAAGTAAATAAATAAATAAATAAAGCATTCATTTATTGTTAGATTAACTCAGTATTTGTCATCATCCAGTTTAGTAGGCTTTAGGATACTAACTAGAAGCCAATAATGTGTATAAGTAGCAAAGTAGCGGTGGAACTCAAGGCATAGCTTTGGCATTAGGCATGTGTTTACCTATGTCTGTAAAGAAAAATTTTATAGGGACATTTAAAACTCCTCTTGGGAGCAAACAATTATAGCTGCACCAGCAAATGAAATTGCAATGAATTTAGTACAAATAGTTTAGGAAAGGTGATATTAGTCTGTTATGAGACTAATTAAAACCAAGTATGTCAAACCCATCTTTGTAGACATGTTGTACATTATTGTGTAATTATGACTCGGAATTTTTTTAATACTGCCATAATGTCTGTATTTAGCTGAAATGTATATTAAGTATGATAAAGTATCTAGAAACTTTAAATCTTGTAGCTACTTCATTGTTACCACAAATTGAATCCCAGTACTTTTGGAAAAACATTCTTTTCCTAGGACATTACTCTTCCTGGGTACTGGGCTGATTAAAATAGTGGCTAGTAGACCAAGATAACTTCGTTTCACTGCCTTGACTATGGGCCTCTCCAGTAACAGAGGTTTCCTCCACTTTCTGACACTGGAGCATTCCTGTGAAACCTTTTGTAAACCGAAGTGTTACAAAGGAAGGAAGTATTTACATACGGAAAAGTTTTTATTTAGTGTTTCCCAGACCCCAAAAGTAACCTACCAAGTCATACCAAATATACTTAATTATGTCCTGTTTTAAGCTAAGCATAACATCCTTACAAGCTCTCGGGTTTTTCTGATACCGTAGGACACATCTTGCTCAGGGATACACAAAATAAATCAAGATAAAGCACAGATGCTCACAGACACAGTTCAAGGCTCTTGTGGCTTGATGCTGAGCTGCTGAGTGCAGTTCCAGGGGAAGGCGCTTGACAGTGCCACTCTTTTTGCTTAGGCTGCATGCTGCCTCTGGAAGGGCTCACTGCAAAAACGCTGAATGCTATTTTTACTTTTGCCTATTTTTTTTGTAAAAGCAAAAATCCTCTTTGATTTTTATTCCATTAGCTAAAACAGTAACTAATGTACATCATCCATAAAAGCAGCAGTGTAAGGCAAACTTTCAGAAAATGGGGGATACCTGTATGTCCTTATTATAGCTATAGCCATGCGTAATTCAAATTATTTTTTTAAACTGGCCAACTAGAAAATAAGAATTCCTTTAAATGCTGAGCTTTCTTTGTCATTTTAGAACAGTTCAACTTAAAACTTTATTGTTGAACTATGTTTAACAATGTAGTTATTCCATAAAGCATTTACATATATTGATTTTAATAACCTAGTGGTTTCATGTACTGTTTTAATGAGCAGTATTATTATATTCATATTATTTATTTATAAATGTTTCTGCCTCCAAAACAAGCATAATAGTTGTTTTATCTTTTATCAGTTAAAAATGTTCTTTGTGTTTTCTTTCTATGCTATTAGACAAATGAAAATGATTTAAGAAAATTTTTTTCCCAGTATGGGTCTGTAAAAGAAGTGAAGATTGTAAATGACAGAGCTGGAGTGTCTAAAGGGTTAGTATCTCTATAAATAGTACATAGAATTAACAATTGTATTTTTATTGGGTTCCTAGGTTTTGTATGCTTGCTTACTTTGGTTCCATTTTTTAAAAAGAGAATTTTGTGCTTTTTTCCCCCTCCTATTTTTTGTTCTGTTGTGTATTTTGGATGGAGAAGGGCACTATTAATTTGTTGGAAAGTTATTTTTGCATGTGTTAAGGGACTATTCAGTGTTATATAGCAGGTGCTTAATGTTGATTAGGTAATGTCCAATAGCTAAGCAACTAGAAGCTAAAGGAATCAGATACTTTTGGAAATTTATACCTGATTTAGACTAAAGAGAACTTCATTTGAAAAGAGTTGACACAAAGGAATCTCTGTAAGTTGTGCCTCAGAGACTTAAGAGACTAATTTGAGAACTATAACTCAGGAATAATTTTCATTTGTTAATCAAGGAGAATGAAAATTCAGAAGAAAGCAATAATAGAGTTTGTCTAGAAGTGTCTGATGACCTTAGCACTGTTTCAGTGGATTAGTACGTGTGAAAGCCAAATTGCAGAGAAGAAAAGCGAAGTTTACATAGTTTGACTGCAAAGTTAAAGAAAACGGTTAAGGCAGTAAAGATCAGTGGAACATTGTATTTGTTTTCTTGAGAGGCAAGTCAAACATATATACAGGCGTGTGTGTGTGTGTCTATACACACATATATATGCTTAAGAGAAGGGACCAATAAGGTGGATGGAAAACTGTTAGTGGGAAACAACATATGACAAGTGGGTAAACAAATGAAGTATTTCCTCAGACTGATGAACAATATTAGGATAAAGTGAGATAGTACTTATTTTGTTTGGCTAATAAAGTTTGCAGTGTTTTGGTAATGTTCATTTTTTAATCATTGAAAATCACATAGAAATACATACAAACTGTATTTTATGCCTTTTCCACTGGGTGGTGTATGTGTTCTGCCAAAAAAAATTGTTGTAAAAATATTTCCTTAACCCTTGTTTAATGTTTGGACAAATAGAAAAAGAAACTTTATATATAATATAGTAGTTATAAATTTAAGAAAATAATCAAGATATACATATAGCACTACTCAAAGAGTTTTCTGAAGTTACTTAAACAGAAATTATGTTTTGGAGGGATATGCTTTTTATTTCTCTCATTTCTTTTTGTCTACCTAGTTTGGCTTTTTTTCTTATTTGTATCTTGAGCATTATATGAAACATACTCTGAAGGTAACAATTATATATGAAAAGTAGAAGTAAAGTCTAGGCTGTACAGATTTTTAACTTAATTTGGGAAATATACTAATAAGTGTATTATCAAGTTATGTGTGCTCATAGTAGTAAGTAATACATTGTATACTCCTTTACCAATGTAAAAATTTTTATTGTGTTGAAATTTTTTAATTAAAAGGGTTTTTTTTTACTTTGATATTTAAGCCAAACTTCTATTATTTTAAAGAGATTATTGCTCTGGACTGAAATTTATTACATCCTAATAAGCCATAACATGTATCATGCTTTTCTGCGTTATACAGCTCAGATCTGAAATTGTTTCAAGATCCCTGAGTTGTTGTTGTTTTTTCTAGTTCCCTTACTCTAAGAGGAGGTGATAGTGTTAGGCTGTGAATAATTCCCCTAAGTTTTGCCTGTGGGTGCACCATAGAATAATGCTCACTCCTACAGTGGCCCATTCTTAGAAAACAAAATTTTAATATACCTCTAAAGTAATGTTCTAAGAAAATAATTAATTTACTTGTATAGGTATGGTTTCGTCACTTTTGAAACACAAGAAGATGCACAAAAAATTTTACAGGAGGTAAGATTTTATAAAGAATTTAATTTTATTTTTGGAACTTCTTTGAAAATAATCTTTTGAGGTATTTGTTTAATAGTAGGGTTCTGGTATAATGATCAGTTGCTAAAAAAATTAACTTATTTGCATCTCACGATTGACACTGGTCTCAGTAAAAAATGAATTAATAAAAAACATTAAAGAAAAACTTAATCTGCAGAAAAATAAATTTTAAAATATTACATGAGTGTGGTTGTGAAGTTGTAATATAATTTTTCATTTTATTTGCTTAAACTAAGAACTTGGAGATACACCCTTTCTGAAATGTTAATAACACTTTGAATTCCTCAAAAACAATGCAAATATAGATTCCTAGAATGAGGTTGTCTGAGATTATATTTCTCCTATGAAAATCTTTATATATACTAAGAACATTCATAGAAAAAAATCTGTAGTTTGCAATTCAGTATAACAACTTTAAATTTGGCAAATGTAACATTTAATTTTTTAGAAAAAATGGATTTTGCATTGTATATTATTAAATCATTTTTACTCAATTAATTCTCCTTATTTGTAGTAGCAATGTCCTATAGCCACCACAAATACTTAGTTAGCAAATATGGGACTGCTGTTTCCAGAAGAAATACAGGGCTAGGTTTTCACAAGCTTTTACTCACCATATTTTCATCAACCAGTCAATACAAAACTTTGTTTCTACGTGTGTTTCTTTTTAAAGACATATTTAATATATATTATTGATTCATTAATATTGACCTCATTCCTGAATTAAGGCCATCTGACACATTTTCTCTGTAAGGCACATGACAGCCTTTTTATGCTTAAGAACATTAATCAGCACTTTAGCTGTTGTAAGTAACAAAATCACCAACATAAAGACAAAAATGCAAAACACATGGCACTATATAGAACACAAAAAGGACATTTGTTTACAGTATAAAAACTAAATAAGACTGTCACTTCTTTAACCTCAGTTGGGACCATATGTTTCAGGCAACTCAAAATTTCTCAACTCTCTGCTCTTGTGGACTAATAACCACTAAATTGCCATGAATATTGATTTTGGGATCACAAATAAATTTTAATGAGTAGGTTAATTCCCAAAGTTCCGTGACTAGAGGATTGACTGGATTTTAGATGGGGAATTAGGGTCAGAGCATTGGAACCAAGATTCAGACCCCAGTCTGTTTAAATCTAAAGACTTTACCCTTTCTGCTGCTTTGCTTCTATCAAAGAATGTTATGTCTGGATTTTAAAAATTGTTTCTTACTAATTTTTTATTGGTTTGTATAAGCAATAGTGCCAAGATAATAAAATTATTTATTTTTTCTTATTGTAGGCTGAAAAACTTAATTATAAGGATAAGAAACTAAACATCGGTCCAGCAATAAGAAAACAACAAGTAGGGATCCCTCGTATGTATTGACATCTAACGTATTTTTAAATATTTTTATGTGGTTCTTTTTTTAAATGTTAGATTTTCTATAGAATTTCATTAAAATATTAGATACCTTTCATTTAATAAAGTTACTTTGGCAAAGTCAGGGGAAAATTTACATGAATAATAATGCTTAAATATATTCCACATAATTACATCTTTAAAGGAAAAATATGTTAAAATATAATTTAAAATTTCTAAAGTAATTGGAGATAATTTAGAACAACTAACTAGAAAATTTTCTTATTAGAAAAAAACTTAACTCAAAATTAGAGTAAAGATACTGAAAGTTAAAATATAGACCCAGTATTAGAAACTCCAGTTGCATGGTATTTTCTGTAACCCAACCATATGTATCATAATTATCTGAAGGAACAGTCCCTAAAGTTTTAAGAATTGTTCAGGTTATTTTTACCTATATTTATTAAAATCTCTCACAGAGTCTTCAGCTAGAAGGAGCAACTTCACATGAAATTAGTAACTAAATTTTTTTCTTATTCTTTATCTCTGTGCTAGTGTCTACTAGAATGTTTAAAACATTGGGTAGCTATTATACATCTGTTAACAAATTAATAGATTTTGTTCATTTGGACTGTTACGTTTTTGACTTAGAAGTTAACAGATATCAAGTTTCATTTTGACTAAATTGTATTTATCAATTTAGAACTGGGCTTCCCAACCCTAGTACCAGTCCATGGCCTGTCAGAAACCAGGCCACAAGGAAGTGAGAGTGGGCAATCAAGCAAAGCTCCATTTGTGTTTAGAGCCACTCCCCACCACTCACATTCTGCCTGAGCTTTGCCTCCTGTCAGATTAGCATGGGCATTAGATTCTCATAAGGGCAAGAACCCTGCTGTGAACTGCGCATGTGAGAGATCTAGGTTGTATGCTCTTTATGAGAATCTAATACCTGACAATCTGAGGTGGAGCTGAAACAATGCTAGCACTGAGGAGCAGCTGCAAATACAGATTATCTTTAGCAGAGAGGTTCGACTGCACAGAGACATAAATCAATTGCTTGAGGACTGAAATCAAAATCCTATCAGTGACTTGCAAGTGATGATTAGGCTGCACCTGATGGCAGGCTTTAAGTCAAAATCTGACGTTTATTTTAGTCTGCATGTGGCCTACCCACTATTTTATTTACAACCTCTGTCAGCACCTCTTTCCTGCACTTGTCTCAGTCACAGTTTTGGTAAGCCCACATGCTGACACTAGCCAAAATGAGTAAAAAGCAAACATTGCTGGAGAACTTCTTTGAAAAGGGGGAAAGACCCAATGATGAGACAGCAGAAGACTCTAAGACTGCCAACAAGAAGAAAGCTGCATTTAAAAGAAAATACCAAGAGTCTTATTTAAATTACAGGTTCATTGCAACAGGTGATTCATTCTCCAAGCCCGCTTTGTATAATATGTGGCTCCTGGCTATCCAAGAAGCCATGAAGACTTCAAAACTGCTTTGCCACATGGAGATCAAGCACCCTGCTTTAAAAGAGAAGTCTTTGGAGTTTTTCAAAAGATAAAATGTGAACACAAAGAACAAAAGCAATTGTTGAAGGCCACCACTTCATCAAATGTGTCTGCACTGAGAGCATCATTCTTCGTGGCTAACCACACTGCTAAAGCTAAGCCCTTTACTGTTGTTGAAGAGTTGATCCTGCGTGCTGCTAAGGACATTTGTCATGAACTTTTAGGAGAGGCTGCAGTTCAAAAGGTGGCACATGTTCCTCTTTCAGCTAACACCTTAACTAGACAAATTGATGAAGTAGCAGAGGAAGTTGAGGCACAATTGTTAGAATTAATGAGTCACTGTGGTATGCAATCCAGGTTGATGAGTCTACCACTGTTGACAGCAAGGCCACAGTGCTTGTTTTTGTGCAGTATACTTTCAGGAGGATGTGCATGAGGATATGTTATGTGCAATTTTGTTGCCAACCAACACCACAGCTACAGAACTATTCAAGTCTTTGATTACATGTTAGGAAAACTGAGCTGGTCATTTTGTGTCAGTATATACATGGATGGAGCAGCTGCCATGACTGGACAGCTTTCTGGTTTCAGTACTCAGGTCAAAGAGGTCACTTCTGAATGTGAATCTACCCACTGTGTCCTCCATAGAGAAATTCTGGCTACAGAAAAATGTCACTTGAACATAACAACATTTTGCGGTATGTGATTAAAATTATCAACCACATTAAAGTACATGCCCTGAACTCACATCTGTTCGCACAACTCAGTGAGGAGATAGATGCAGAGCACATGCGCCTTCTCTTTTACACAGAGGTGAGAGGCTTTCTAAAGGTGGATCACTGGTCAGAGTTTTTGAGCTACAAGAGCTGCTCCAGGCATTTCTTTTAGAAAAACAGTCACCACTGGCAGCACATTTCAGGGACACAGAATGGGTCACAAAACTTGCTTACTTGCATGGTATATTCAACCTGTTCAGTGAACTCAATCTGTCACTTCAGGGGAAAATGACAACCTTGTTCAAGTTGGTAGATAAAGTGGCTGCATTCAAAGCCAAACTGAAATTATAGGGGTGACAAGTGAACATTGGGATTTTTGACATGTTTCAAACATCAGCAGAGATTTTGAAAGAGACTGAGCCGGGGCCTTCCTTCTCCCAGCTGGTGCGTGATCACCTACCTGCCTTAGCTTTCAAAAGAGCATTACTTCCCAACCACAAAAGATTCCTGAACTGGGAAGGAATGGATCCACAACCCATTTGGAAATAAGCCAGGTGACTCAACTTTGTCCATGCTAGAAGAGGATCAACTGTTTAAGATCGAAAATGATGGTAGCCTTAAAAGTATGTTTGAAACAACAACAAAAAAAAAAATTTCAGAGGAAAAAGAAAACCTAGAGAAATTTTTTATAAAAGTATGTTTGAACCAACTTCAAATCTCCATACTTTCTGGATTATAGTTAAGACAGACTATCCTGAGATTGCCACAAAAGCACTGAAAAGCCCACTTCCATTGCCAATATCCTATCTTTGTAAAGCAGGGTTTTCTGTAGTGATAGCAACCAAAACGAGATTACGGAGTACACTGGACATAAGCAACACACTTTGGGTGTCACTTCTCCCATCACCCCCAAGTGGGACTGTCTAGTTGCAGGAAAACAAGCTCAGGGTTCCCACTGCTTCTGCATTATGGTGAGTTATATAATTATTTCATTATATATTACAATGTAATAATAATAGAAATAAGGTGCCCAGTAAATGCAATGCACTTGAATCATTCAGAAACCATACCCCAACCCCAGTCCATGGAAAAATTGTCTTCCACAAAACTGGTCCCTGGTGCCAAAAAGGGTGGGGACCACTGATGTAGAAGATAACTGAAGTGTCCTCTGTAGGTTGATAATTCAAAATGGAAAGCACCAAATATGGAACAATACTGAATATTTTTGAACTACCATTGTTAGTTGCAAGAGTTAAGCTGTACCATGTAGTAATGATTCTTTAGAAGCCCATTATCCCTAGTGGTAGGTACAAGTTCATATTATGTTCATATTATGACCCACAAAATACTAAAAATAGAACATCAGTTGGAACTATGGCAAATGCTTTCAAAGAGATAAATAATTTAAGAACTATTCAGTGCAGGGGTCAGTGTTCCAGGTTTTTATTTATTTCATTTAATCTTTACAGCAACCCATGAGATATTATTCGCTCTATTTTATAAATAGAAAATTCAGTCTTAGAAAGGTAAAGTCATTGTTTTAGAAACATTCCTGCTGAAATACTCTTAAATGTAGAGGAGAATTAATCTTGGCATGTTGTGGGTCTTAACCCAATGTAGCATACCAGAATTCCACATTTTCTTTAAAGTCTCATGTTCTATGTAAAAGTGTATCATTCATAATTTGCATTCTGTTTCATAATATTGTATTCTTTAATATTAAAATATGTCCTAAAAATAATTATTTGAATAAAACTGATTCTATAGGAAGATCATCTTATTTACCATATGCCTTTTTTTGCTATATTTCCCTGGTATAGCATCCCATGCCCAAGTTTGAAAAGAGTAGGGTTAACCAAATAGTATGCTTTAGACTTCAAAATCCAGTAGTTTGACTTTATGGTATGCTTTAGCCTTCGAATCCAGTACTATTTGACTCCAAAGCTCTTTTTTACTTTTCTACAAAGAAATAGTAAGTATTAAAAGTACATTTATAAAATAAAAGAGATTCTTATCTCAAATGATTTCAAATCTGTCACTTTTTTTCCCATCCCCATTACCAACATTTCTAGTTCCAGCTACCCACTTGGCTTATCTTGATTACTGGAAAAGCCTTCTAATTGATATCTCTAAACCTAATTTTGCTACCTTCCAACCCATCATACACAAGGCAGACATGAGTGATCTTCAGAAGTGTGTATTTTGTCATGTTATTCTCTGCTTATTTTGAGTTATTCTTTCCTTTTCATGCTTTAGCCATCTATCCTCTCAGTTTCAGAATATACCATACTCCTGAAATACTGTTTCCTTTACCTAAAATACTCTACCATCTCATTCCCATCCCATTCATTTTTTAAATCTCAGTACAAGCATCATTTCCTCAAAAGTGCTCCATGTACACACATATATATATTAAATGTTCACCCTAATACCCTGTATTACCCAGTATAATACCCTGTACTTCCTCTTCACATATTTATCAAAATTGTATTTAATTAATCAATTGTGTAATTAGCTAATGACTATCTTCCCACCAGAACCTCTATGAATACAGGCTATGGCATGGGATTTCACGTCACATTTTTTTCCTTTTGACTGTTTCACCAGGGACTATTTCAAAGCCTTGTAATAGAACTCAAAGTGAGATGAAAGGGAAGGAAATCCATGCATTTCCTGAATTGTGTACAGAGTTTTGTTTGAATGTATGTGGCTTTCATCAGAATCTCAAAAGGATCAAATTGAGAATCACTAAAATAAGCAATACTAGATGAAATGCAGTGAAAATATAAAAACCAAGAAGTAGCAGTGCTACTTAAAGTGGTAGGCCAGTACTGCTCACAGCGCGGTATACAGCCAGCAGCTGTTCATTTGGGATCTGTCAAATGCAATTCCTCAGGCCCTATCTCAGACTTAATGAATCAAAATATTTGGAGATGGGCCCTGAAATTTGTGTTCTAGTAAGCTGCAAAGGTAGCTCTTAACGTATGTCATATCTTGAGAAGCACTGGTATAGTGGAAGTAGGATCCAGTTCAAGTACTTAATCTAACTTGGCTAATCTAAATTTTTAAAGTATCCTCCTGGACAAAAAAAATACATATATTTTTTAAAATTTTGTGGGGAGGAATATATGTAACTTGGCCTGAGAAAGTGATGGGGACCTAAAACTAGCCACATGAAGATTTGTGGTCATGTTTGCAATAGCAGTAGTTGTAGCAAAGGAAAATTAAGAGCATAAAAGAAAGTCATAACATGAATGAATGCTTATTTGGAATAGATCCAAAAATTTGTAGGGTGGAACCAAAATGTCTTTAAGAAAGTAGAATCTTCTCCAACTTCACTGTTTCCCTCATCTGTGGCCTTTTACAAATAAAAGGCCTTACTAAAGTCTTAAGAACTTCACTTCAGTGTCTGTGTAGTAAATAAATTGTATATCATTTACATTTGTAAAAATGATGACTTTGCTGATAATTTAAATAGTTAAGCTTTGTGTTCTATTTTACTTATATTAAAACCTTCATTGGTGAAATTTTAGCATTCCTTATTAAACTTGTCTCTTTTTATTCACCTTACACAAACAAAAGCTCTAAGGTAGTAAGTCTGAAAATATATACTTCAAAGATATGAAAACATATGGAACTAAAAAATAACATGCAATTTTTACTGTAGCTATATAGGTGTGTTAAGGTAAATATTTTCAGTGTTCAAAATTACATTGTAAAAGTTAAATTTAACATTTCAGTTATTATTATTTAATCTTTAGGTTCGAGTATAATGCCAGCAGCTGGAACAATGTATCTAACAACTTCAACTGGATATCCTTACACTTATCATAATGGTGTAGCTTATTTTCATAGTCCAGAGGTAACTTCTGTCCCACCACCTTGGCCTGTAAGTAATCTTATTTTAGAAGGGTTTTCATCTATTACTATCAATTTTTAAAATATTTATTTTATTCCTGAAATATGTCAACTACAAACAAGTTCAAATAGTAATATAATAACTGTGTAGCTACCATTCATGCTTAGTATATGTTAACAATTTGTCATTTTTAAGTTTTTTTAATGGGAAGAATAAAATATAGTAAATTCAGATAACGTCTCCTTGTCCCCATTCTCTTACCCTCTTTACCTCCTCAGAGGTAACCAGAATATCTTTCCTGTTTATTTTATGTTTTTACAAACGTAGATATGCTTAATATATAGTATTGTTTTGGGTGGTTTTTAAACACTATATAAATAAGTTTTTGAGATTAAACAATGTTGATTCTAGTATATCTAGTTCACTTATTTAAAAATTTTATAATTCTATTGTATGATTATATATTCCCTAATTGAGGGACTATTTAAGTTTTCTCTACAATCAAGATTAAAATGAACATCCAAATCTTGTATGTAACATGAGAGTTTAAGACAGTAGTCTTAGAAGTTTTTTGCTTATATATCCTCTAAATTTTTTAAAAAATTATGAATACTCATTTTTAAGTTGATACCTGAAATTTATCATAATTTTAAATAGTTTAGGCATATAGTATTGATTTGCTTTAGATACAGTTTTATAAAACTTTGTAGATTTTGTTTAAGAATAGAAAACGTCCTATGTATGGTGATGGATGTTAATTAGACTTATTGCAGTGATTTCCTTTATATTTTATTTTTAAAATACTGTTTTTCACATTGAATCATTATGTTTTATACTGGAAACTAATATAATGTTATATGTCAGTTATACCTCAATTTTTAAAAAAGGAAAAAGGAAGTATGTAAAATGTATTTTATATAACCCAGTTAACAAAACTAGTCAACCAAATAATACCAGCTAATCAAACTTATTTTCTGTGTTAAAATCCTGATTTTAGTTTTAAGTTCAAATAAATGAGTTAATATGTATCCCTTTAACCATCATGAAATTTATTTTTTTCACAGGATGAAATAATGTATCTCTCCTTTAATATTTCCTATCCAAGATCTTTCTGCTTTGTTCTCTACTATTTCTCAAGAACATTACCTTTTTGAATTGTCTGTTTGTTTGATGCTCTGTTGGTGTTTACATTCCAGAACAAAGCACTATAGCAAGATCCAGAAAAAGTGAGAAAGGGTGCCTTTAATAATAAAGCAAAGGGGTAATTGTAAAAGGGGAGTTTGAAAATAAGAATTAATTGCACACCAACATATTCACAGATCAAATCAGGAAATACGTAGGAAATTTACATCTGAAAACTTAACACTTTTAAACTAATTCGTACCACTGGAAAATTGTTATGTTCCACTACCTTGATGTATGCTGGAGTGTACACATAGAGTAGAATTTTAAATTCATAAAACGTACACATCTTTGAGTAGATGTTGCCAAATAGTTATACTTTAGCTAACAGTTTATAAGAGCATCAATCTGTCCATAATCTGCCAGTCCTTTAGTTCACTAGATTTTTATATTTTTGCCAATATTATTATGAAATGGTATCTTGTTTTACTTTTCATTTGTCTAATCATTGGTAAGATTGAACATATTTTCATATATTTATTGGCCATTCCAGTTTCTTCTGTGAGCTGCCTCTGCATATTCTTTGTCTGTTTTTCTATTGTGATTGTCTTTTTCTTGAGTTTAGTATATGAATTTTGTAAATATCTTCTAGTTTGTGGCTTGTTCATTAACTTTATGATTGTTTTGTCATACATAGGTTTTTTGTGTTAATATTGACAAATGTATTCATGTTTTTCTTTATGGTTTTAGCATTTAGTGTCTTTTATCTTTATTTCAAGAATATAGATACTTTATATTTTATTTTTTAAATCCTGTTTTTCACATCTAGGTCTTAAATATGGACTTTATGTGTTGACATATCTCTTATCCTCTGTTGTTTTGAAATGAATCCTCTATCAAATGCCAAGTTTTCATGTGTGGGTCTCTTTCTGAGCTCTCTGCTCTGTTCTATTGGTGTATTTTTCTGCCTTGCCAAATTCTGTCTTAATTCCTGCTGCTTTATTATGAAATCTGATAGGGCAGTTGCCTCACTTTGCTCTTCAGGAGTCTCTCGTCTATCTCTAAGTCTTTGTTTGTATAAATGTAAATTTTATGATTCAGCTTGTTCAGTTCTGTGACAAGCCTTTGTTGGGTTTTTATTAGAATTAGATTAAATATATAGATTAATTTGGAACATTTTGGAATATTAAATTTTTTTATTAGTGAACACTTATTTAGGTATTCTTTTATTTCCACACATCAATCATATTTTCTTTCTCCAAAAAAAGTTTTTTGACACATTTTTAATTGGATTTATTCTGAGGTACTCTGTGGTTTTTGTTGCTTTTTATGAGTGGTGTATAATTTTTTTAAGATTTTATTTATTTACTTTTAGAGAGAGGGGAAGGAAGGGAGAAAGGGAGAAATATCAGTGTGTGGTTGCCTCTCACATGGCCCCCACTGGGGTCCTGGCCCGCAACCCAGGCATGTGCCCTGACTGGGAATCGAACCACCGACCCTTTGGTTCACAGCCTGTGCTCAGTCCACTGAGCTACACCAGCCAGGGCGAGTGGTGTATAATTTTTAATCATATTTTCTAATACATTGTGACTGGTGTGTAGTAATACTTTTTAATTTTTTAAATGTTGATGTTTAAACTGCCAAACTTTCATAGAAACAATCATTTATGGTGCAGCATACCTCTTTTTCTTCTTGTTGTTTCTCATTTTTTTCCCATTGTTATTTATGCAATAACACAATGACCTTGTTCTTGAAAGAGAAAAACAAGTTCAGTGATTCACCGTTAATATTGTACACAATGTAGGTTTTGAAAGATACCCTTGCTTTTAACTAGGGTTCCTCAACCTCAGAACTATTGACATATTGGGCCAGATGATTCTTTGTTGTAGGAGGCTGTCCTATATATTGTAGGATGTTTAGCAGTATCCTAGCCTCCCTACATGTATGAAAACCAAAAATATTGCCAAATGTTCCCTACAGGGAAAAAGTCACACCTGGTTAAGAATCAATGTCCCGCCCTGACCAAGGTTACTCATTGGGTTGGGCATCATAACCCAAACCAAAGAGTCACCAGTTTGATTCCTAGTCAGAGCATGTGCCTGGGTTGCAGGTCTGGTCCCCAGTTAGGGTGATGCATGTAAGAGGCAACTGATTAATGTATCTCTCACACATCGATGTTTCTCTCCCTCTCTTACCCTCTCTCTAAAAATAAATAAAATTTAAAAAAAAAAACAGAATTAATGCCCCAAATCAGTTAAGGAAGTTTCTTTTTATTCTGTTTGCTAAAGATTTTTTATCACGAAAGGCTATTGAATTTAACAAATGCTTTTTGTATCTGCCAAGATTGTGATATTTTTCTCCTCCTTTAATCTAATGGTAAATTATATTATTATTTTCTGATGTTAATCTGTGGTGGAATTTTTTAAAATATATTTTATTACTTATGCTGTAACAGTTGTCCCATTACCCCCCTTCATTCCCCTGCATACACTCTCCCACCCACATTCCCCCCCTTTAGTTCATGTCCATGTGTCAGAAGTTCTTTAGCTTCTACATTTCCCATACTATTCTTGCCCTCCCACTGTCTATTTTTTACCTACCATCTATGCTACTTATTCTCTGTACCTTTTACCCCTCTCTCCTCCTCCCACTCTCCTGTTGTTAACCCTCCATGTGTTCTCCATTTCTGTGGTTCTGTTCCTGTTCTACTTGTTTGCTTAATTTGTTTTTGTTTTTGTTTTACGTGTGGTTGTTAATAATTGTGAGTTTGCTGTCCTTTTACTATACATGTTTTTTATCTTTTTTTTCTTACATAAGTCCCTTTAACATTTCATAAAAGAAGGGCTTGGTGATGATGAACTCCTTTAACTTGACCTTATCTGAGAAGCACTTGATCTGCCCTTCCATTCTAAATGAAAGCTTTGTTGGATAGAGCAATCTTGGATGTAGGTCCTTGCCTTTCATGACTTGGAATACTTCTTTCCAGCCCCTTCTTGCCTGTAAGGTCTCTTTTGAGAAATCAGCTGATAGTCTGATGGGAACTCCTTTGTAGATGACTGTCCCCTTATTTCTTGCTGCTTCTAGGATTCTCTCCTTCATTTTTACCTTGGCTAATGTAATTATGATGTGTCTTGGTGTGTTCCTCCTTGGGTCCAGCTTCTTCGGGACTCTGAGCTTCCTGGACTTCCTGAAAGTCTATTTCCCTTGCCAGATTGAGGAAGTTCTCCTTTATTATTTGTTCAAATAACATTTCCACTTGTTGCTCTTCCTCTTCTCCTTCTGCTACCCCTGTAAGTCAGATATTGGAATGTTTAAAGATGTCCTGGAGGTTCCTAAGCTTCTCCTAATTTTTTTGAATTCTTGTTTTTCCGTTCTTTTCTGTTTGGTTGTTTTTTTCTTCCTTCTGGTCCACTCTATTGTTTTGAGTCCCAGTTCCTTCCCATCACTATTGGTTCCCTGTGCATTTTCCTTCATTTCTCTTATTGTAGCCTTCATTTTTTCATCTAATTTGTGACCAAAATCAACCAGTTCTGTGAGCATCTTGATTACCAGTGCTTTGAACTATGCATCTGATAGGTTGGCTATCTCTTAGTCACTTAAAAGTAGTGGTTCTGGGGCTTTCAGTTCTGTTTGAGCCATCTTTCCCCTCCCCTTTGGGCTGGTTGTGCCTATTACATTCGAGGGGCGGAGCCTTAGGTGTTCACCCAGGCGGGACACAACAGTCGCTGGGTTGTGACGTTGTATGTGGGGGTGGGGTCCAAGAGGAAACAATGGCATTTGCTCTGCTCTCTGTCAGACCTCAATCCCCTCCACCACTTCCCCCAAGCAAACTGGGCCCCTCTGGTGCCAACTCCTGTGTGGGTGGGCTTGTGCACCCCTTGGGACTTTCCAAGGACCTCTCCTGTGAGGCTGGGAGTCCCTGCACCTCAACCCCCACAGGTGTTTTCAGTCAGTGCCCCAAGGCTCTAGGCAGTGCCTTGCTTCACAGTCGCAGCCTCACTGGGTCTGCCAGTTGCCACCCCTCGGCCGGGGTCTGCTAGCTGCTGCATGTGCACCCAGGGTCCACCCGCTGTGGTCTTGCGCGCCCCGGATACCTTAGACACCCGGTCCCAAGACTTTCTGCTCTCTATGCTGAAACCCGTGCCCAGCTGCCTGACGCCATCCCCCACTATGGGTCTGGATGAACAGGTCTATTTTAACTTCTTGGTTGTCCAACTTCCATACAGTTCAATTTTCTGTCAGTTCTGGTTGTTACTCTGTTTCTAAATTATTATTGTCCCTATCTTTGTTGTGCGAGGAGGCACAGTGTGTCTACCTATGCCTCCATCTTAGCTGGAAGTCCCTGTGGTGCAATTTTGGCAGCATATGATAGTTTGCAAATCGTGCAAAACTAAGATACTTTTCTTTAGTTTCAGGGGTGAACATTAAAAAAGCATAAATTAGATTGTGAGAAAATAAATATTAATTGGTATCATTAAAGCCTATTTTACCTATCTTATACTACAACTTACCTGTTTTATTAATGATCTGGTTTTAAACTTGAGGTTTACTCTATTGCTTTGAATAATTGAGTGTCAGACAAATATACTTTCTTCAGATAAATCATTTGTAAGTTTTATTGGATGATTAATTCATTTAAATGTCAAATTAATAAAGTAGAATTTGACAAATGCTTTAATAAATGATGTATGTTTTAATTAAATGTAATAAGGAAATAGGATATTGATTATTTTTAAGTAGTAGGAAATCAGTGGCAAAATCAACTATCAGTATCCATTTAGTTCTAAATGCTTTGTAAACACTGTCTACTGCTGGTCTCTACAGTGGAAGGAGGCAGTGTCATCTTAAGTCCACCCACCATTTTCTCTGAATATTCCCCTAGACCTATATTTTCATAGTATTTGGTCTAAAAGCAAATTTTCTGGTGGTTGTTTTAGCATTATTATAAAAAATGAAACAACATAGAAGTAGGAATACTATGATGATTTTAAATAAATTTAAGTGAAGTTGGTAGTATCAATAAAAGATGGAAAAATGATTTGTTCCCCATACGGGCCACCAAAAAAAAGAAAGAAAGAAAACTGACATTTTCAGTCATAAACTATAGACTGGGTTTAGGTAACAATTTGAGATAAATTTTACCTAAACTATTTTAAAGAATTTTGCCTAAAATAATTTTTTCATTTTTTTTCTCTTCTAGTCACGTTCTATATCAAGTTCCCCTGTGATGGTAGCTCAGCCTGTTTATCAACAATCTGCATATCACTACCAGGTAAACATTAAATTAGAGTGAAAATCCTCCTTGATAATTTCAGTCCTTTTTGGGGTAACTGTCATCTTATTGTTTCTCATGCAAATTAGTCTAGCAATTAAAATTAGATAGCTAAGCCTTGATAGAAGTGGCAAATAAAGACTAAAACATTTATCATTAAGAAATAGAACAACTAATTTTTAAAAAGTCTATCTTCTATATTGTCATCTTGCAATAAGTGCCTTAAATAAGGTGACCTTCTTTTTTTAAAATAACAGCTTTATTTAGATATAATTCATATACTATGTAATTCACTTATTTATACAAGAGTGGTTTCTTACTAAATTCAGTTGTGCAACCATACTGCAATTTTAGAACATTTTAATCACCCCACAAACACAAAAACATTACCCATTAGCAGTCACTCTTCTTTCTCTCTACCCCACAGCTCAAGTCCACCAGTAATCTACTTTCTATCTTTATATATTTGCTTATCCTGGACATTTTACATATGTGGTCTTAAAGCGGGGTAGGATCAGGGGTGGGGAGTAGGGACAGCTGGGGTGGGGGAAAAGTGGTGGGAGGAAAATGGAGACAACTGTACTTGCACAACAATAAAAAAGTTACAAAATAAAAACATACAAAATAAAAAATGTCTTTTCTTCCCAGGTAAGTATCATTAATAATGTCTATTTTTATTCTGTTAGTTTATTATTTTCCCTTTATTTGGGTGTTTTCCTTAATTAGTGGCCAAAGAAAATTAATGTTTTATGTCCTTAAAATTGTCAGTTTGGAAAAGTCATTCTTTATAAACATTAAATTCTTCAAGTGAGTAAATGTAGGAAAATGTCCCTCCCAAAATTTATACCTACCTTTTCTTACCCCTTTGATTAAAATAATTTTCTTCATACATCAACATTCAAAATAAAAATATCATTTGATACCTCCCCAAAATAAATAAAATAAAATATGTGGTCTTTTGTGACTGTTCTTTAACCTAGCATAATGTTTTCACAGTTGTCCATGTGATGGTATGTATCAGTATTTCATTCCCTTTAATGGCTGAATAATATTCCATTATGTAGATATACTACATTTTTTAAAGATTTTATTTATTTATTTATTTATTTATTTAGAGGGGGGGGAGAAGGAGAAAGGAAGAGAGGGAGAGAAACAACAATGTGAGAGAGATACATCAATCGGCTGCCTCTTGTATGCCCCAAACTGGGGGCCTGGCCCACAATCCAGGCACGTGCTCTGACTGGGAATTGAACAGCAACACTTTGGTCCAAAGACTGGCACTCAATCCACTGAGCCACACCAGCCAGAGACATGTTTTTTTATTCACCAGATGAGGGACATTTGAATTGTTTTTACTTTTTGTGATTTATAAATAATGCCATTGTGAACATTTGTGTACAAGTTGTTGTGCAGACATGTTTTTATCTCTCTTAGGTCTTACACCTCAGAGTGCAATTGCTGAGTCATATGGTATTTCTGTGTTTAACCTTTTAATGTCATACTCTTTACCAAAAGGGCTGGATTATTTTACACACCTACCAGAAATTTATGAGAATTCTAGTATCTTTACATCCTTGCTAACAACACATCATTGATTTTAATTTTGATGAAGTCCAATTTATCTTTTCTTGCTCTGTTTGTGCTTTTGATGTCATAGTTTTTCAGATTTGCCTGATTCAAAGTCACAAAGATTTATACTTATTTTCTTTTAGTAGTTTTCTAGTTCTAGCTCTTCATTTTGATCTCAGATCCATTTTAAGTTAATTTTTATATTGGTGAGGTATAGGGGTTCAACTCCATTCTTTGGCATACAGATATCCAGTTTTTAACCCTTGTTTATAATCTGCAGGGTCTTTTTTTTTTTCTTTCATTTTAGGCCCCTGCACAGTGTCTACCAGGTCAGTGGCAGTGGGGTATTCCCCAGGTAAATATTAACTTTTTTCACTGTGCCGTTGTGAAGACTGCATGAATATTAAAGTCAGGAGAACTAGATTAGAGACCTTTCTCTTTTATTATTAACTGTGATACCTTTGGCAGTTTATTACTGTATTTCTCAGCTTCCTCATTTGTGAAATGGAAGTAATGACACTACTATATACCTTTGTAAGTTTCCTCATGTGATTTTTGTGAAGATCACACGGCCATGTAAGTGAAAGCATTTTATAAATGAATGAGCTTCATATAAACATGAAAAATTTCATCTTTTCCTATCAGTATTATAACTTTTTATATCAGTGTGCGTTTGCCTCTCCTTCACCCCTTACTAGGGACCTGGCCCACAAACCAGGCATGTGCCCTGACTGGGAATTGAACTAGCGACCCTTTGGTTCACAGCCCATGCTCAATACACTGAGCTACACCAGCCAGGCACAGTATTATTAGAAACTTTAACATTTTTCTGTCCTCACTTCAGATTTTGCTTGACTTATGCTCCTAAATAAGTATTCCATCTCCCAACTTTGATAACAAATAGTATACCACCAAAAGATTGTTCACTCTTTTTTGATATTTCCCACTTACATGGGAAGTCACAAAGCTGAGAATAGACATTTATGCCAATTTATATACCATAAGTTATATTAGTAAAACCTTTAATAATTATCTTAATATAATTATCTGAATTTATATATGAGGTTCTGAAGCCCTGGAAACTTTCAGTACTTACTAGTGATAGATTCTTTAATGACATCTACACAACTAGAATTTGTAACAACCAGAGTCTCTAATTTGTTGCTGAGATACTTCTGTGCCATCCCTGAAAAAGAACTTTAGGAAAATATGAAGCAAATAATTCTCTCATCTATTGGGTAAGTCACTTGGTTTAATCGAAATAACTAATTATATTTGAATTAGAACTGTGGTTGTGTGTTTCAGTCTACTGCCTCTTCTGCTCCATTCCTATACCTACAACCATCTGAGGTTTTTTATCAACCAGTGGAAATTGCACAAGATGGAGGATGTGTTCCTCCTCCACTGTCTCTGATGGAAGCTTCAATTCCAGAGGTATGTATTAGTCTCAAAGTAATTCATCTCTACTACCTCATCTTAAGTTTATTTTTTTCTTTTCTAAAAATATTTGCTGAAGACCCTCACTGAAGCTGTATATCTTATGTCCCATTTGATTTATTCACCTCTCTTCCCCTTTTTATATCTAAAATGCTTTATGTTAAGAAAGAGTAAGATACCAGCTACTTTTTCTTCTGATTTGTCTGTTAATCTATATTGTTGCTAACATTCTGTCAATTAAAAGCATATAAAAATTAAGTCAAGAAAAAATGTTTTTAAAATTCTCCCTTCAAAAAAATAAATCACATCTATTTTATAACTACAAATGCTAAATATCATCTGTTGTTTGTGTCTTTAAATTATATTCCTCAACATTACTAATAACCTTCCCATTTATGTGCTATGAACTGCACATGGTATGTTTTAAATCAATGTTTTGAAAGATTAGGAAATTAGTACGCACCTCCTAATTTGAATGCTTTGTATTATCTTTATATTGATAATGCTTATAACATTATAATTTTGTTATGGAACAATAAATTCCATAGTTGGATCTTAATATTTACTAAAAATACCTTTACTAGGATTTCAAAGTACTATAAACTGGGTGGCTTAAATAACAGAAATTTATTGTCTTCCAGTTCTGGAGGCTAGAAGGCCAGGATCAAGGCATTGGTAGGATTGGTTCTATTTAAGGGCTGTGGGGGGAATGATCTGTTCCAGCCCTCTCTTCTTGGCTTGTAGATGGCCATCTTCTCCCCATGTCATTACATTATCTTTCCTGTCTCTGTGTCCAAATTTTCTATTTTTATAATACTAATCATACTGGTTAGGTTCCATCCTAGGGACCATACTTGGTTACCTCTGTAAAGACCCTATCTCCAAATAAGGTCACACTGATGTACTGGGGGTTAGGACTTATACCTGTAAGTTTTGAGTTCAACCCACAACAATACTTTTTTCTCTTAGAACTTCCTAGTATAGTCTTTTCTGATGTTGAATGTAGCTGTAACAAAGTTTAAAGCCCACCTGATTTTTCCCTCTTGTGAATAATTTGCTTTTTTTCCCTATGTGCCTGAAAAGTCCATCTTAACTTGAAATCATTTCACCAGAATATGTCTTGGAATTTATGAGCCTTCATAATATTTTTCCTGGGAAACCATTTGCCCTTTTGATTTTCTGACTAGATTTTAAATAAGGGTCTTTGTTTCCTTTTTTTTTCTGTTAGAGCTTTGGAAAAAAATTTATTCCAGTACTGTTTTTTTCTATAAATCTCAAAGAAAAAAGACTAGCTGTAAAACAGCTACATGATACTTGTATTAGTTTGAGAAGGCTGATGGAACACAGTGCCACAAAGTGGGCACTTAAACAATATACTACAAATTATGCATATATTAGATGTCTTTTTTGTCTTTTATATCTACCATCTCTAAGGTATTTTTTCATCATGGTACTTTTTATGTTGGTTTATATGCTTTTTCAAAATAACTATGACTATATTTCTCATTATGTTAATTCTGTTTTTATTATGACTAATGAGACTTTCATCTCTTTCATTTTTAATCTTTTTTA
Organism: Phyllostomus hastatus; assembly: GCF_019186645.2. Lineage (NCBI taxonomy): Eukaryota > Metazoa > Chordata > Mammalia > Chiroptera > Phyllostomidae > Phyllostomus > Phyllostomus hastatus. The sequence goes on along the minus strand of NW_025333912.1, from coordinate 653,149 downwards.
TCTCAAGCTCTGTCACTTTGCTTACATCACTGTCTATAAATGTCTGTTGGCTCAAAATCTCTTTTGGGGCACCTTTTTAGAGGTCATGGTACTATAATTTATTTAAGATCCAAAAGAATTATATTTATCTGAATTTTTCTACTTTTTTAGGATAATTTCTCATCTTCTTTAACTTTTCTCTTTCTTTGATGGAGTTGGAGAAGAGGCAGTATTCATGTTTGGGTTGCTTGCTTTTCCTTTCCACCTTTATATTAATCTTTAACTGAGGCCAGCTAGTTTTCAAAATACAGGGTGGGGGGACCAAGCTGTAGTCTGAAAGCCTCTTTCTACTGTGTTGTTAAGTCTGCTTGAAATGCTCTTCCCTTGGTCTTTAGCATTCTGGGGATCCTTTTCTATATTGGGTTGTAGTAATTGCTACTTCCCTTTGTACCTTTACCCTGTTTCACCTCCAGCAGTGTTCCTCAGCTATAAAGCAAGGCAGTGGATAGCAGAAACAAGGAAAATATGATTTATCCTTCAATTCCACATCCCTTTCTATTAAATAATATAAAATTGGATCTCTGTGGAGATATTCCCTGCTTCTGCATTGACCCGACACACACCCCCTACACTTGAGACTCTTTGAAAAAAGTCTTTCAGAACATTGATTTTTAGGCAAACCTTTATTCTTCCTGAAGTCTAAGGAGACTTCAGAATCCTCCCTTATATGGCTCCAAATTTGCATACCATTTGTCAGACATACTAAATTGTTTGTGGTTTGGAGATCATGGGTATTTCCTTGTTTAATTGATGATGGCATTTTTTTTTAATTTATCTTTGGTGGGGGGGTTTTGTTGTTTTCTGGTTTTAAGGAAGGAGCAGTGAAATAAGAATTCTTTTACAATAGATTTTTAAACACAATCTAATATTATCATTAAATCAGTATACTCTAATAATATTTTTCTGGAGCTATTACTTATATTAGCTTGTATCTTATACTGTGATAATACGTGTGCTTTTATTAATATTGTTTCTGGTAGAAGGCATAGGTTAAAATGTAAGTTAATAGAGTGAGTTGCTAAGTAGAAACCACTTTAGATAGAGCCATTAGCTTTCTATCAACAGTATAACTCTACTAGAAGTCCTACCAATACCTCAAATTTTATATATTACAACCCCCTTACACACACTTACATAAACATCAAGCTTGCTTTTCTTGTATTCCATGTCTCAATAAATGGTTCTACCATCTATTGGACAAGGCAAAAATCTGCTTTGATGTGATCTGTTCCCCACCTTTTACTCTAATATCTCATCTTTCAGCTATCTTTTAGTGTATGTTCTTCTTTAGCCATATCAGACAACCTGTGCAGAACTTCCAAATAAGATGTGTTTTGGGTTGCCTCTATCTATGCCTTTGTGCATACTGTTCCCATCTTCTTTCCCTCGTTCTTCAAATTCAAGCTTCAACTGCGCTAGAAAACTTTCTCTGATCACCTCCACAACTTTCTTAAGCTAAATCAAGTAATTCTTTTCTCCTGTCCATCCTTATACATGTCTCATGGGACTGCTGGTAATTTTGACTACTTGTCTGTATCTGATCAGTTTATAAGTTAAAGATAGGGGATGTGTTTTTCACATGTGTTTCTCTATTATGTAGTAAAATGCCTAGTACATTGTAATGCTGAATAAATATTTTGAATTGATAAATAAAAGGCAATACATTTCTTTTCTTTTTTTTAATAGCCTTATTCTGATCATGGAGTTCAAGCAACATATCACCAGGTTTATGCACCAAGTGCCATTGCTATGCCTGCACCTGTGATGCAGCCTGAACCAATTAAAGTAAGAAGTTTGTTTTGACTGTATTTTCTGGGTATTTTTTTCTTGCTCATATTTTATGATTTCCAAATTTCTTTTCTGAAAAGAACAACTTTGGATATTTATATCACATTTGTGATCAGAATTAGTGAACTCTTTCATACAAAGGAAGTAGAATCCCAAATTAACTATAATTTCTCTTTATTAGTTTTTAATAAGTAATAAATGACACATGGTCAAAAATGTTTTATTTACTATGGTAAAATACATAAAATTTAGTATTTTCCATTTTTAAGGGTACAACTAAGTGGTAATGTGTATAACCATCACAACTATGTATTTCCAAACTTTTTCATAATCCCACATGGAAACTCTGTACACATTAAGCAGTAACTTCCCATCTCCCCTTCCTTAGTCCCTGGTAACATCTAATCTATTTTCTGTTTTTTATGAATTTGCCTAGATATTTTATATACTCAGATTTTTATTGTCTGTGTTAATGGCATGTAAAATTTGTGGGATAAGATCCAAGATAACAGCAGAGTAGGATGTTACACTCACCGCCTCCCAGGACCACACTGGTATTACAACTAAAATATACTACAGTCATCCAGAATAACAAACTGAAGATAATCTGAACAGAAGTCTTATAACCAAGGATTTATAGAAGAAGCCACATCGAGACTGGTAGGAGGGTAGAGATGCAAAAAGGACTGACCCTGCTCCCATGGGCAGCAGCTAAGATTCAAGAGGGATATCTTAGCTGCAAAAGTTCCCCCTGAGGAGTGTGGGGTCTCAACACTGGGCTCCCCAGTTCAGACCACTGGAGCCAGGTAGGGAGAGGCACACCACATAACATCGCTATGAAAATCAGCAGGGATTCTGTCTGCCAAGGAGAGATGAGTCTGCTCAAGACACAGTGCCCTTATGAAGTCCCAACACATAAAATCTCGGTTGCAGCCACTCTCCCTGGGCTAAGGCAGAGGTAGGGCAGAGCAGACTAGAGCCATGTGAGAAGAGACGGGTTTGTGGCTCTGGGGAGAAAGCTGAAGGGATAGCTACCAAGACCACTGGTGCTGAGTCTCCGACACTGCAGACACCATCTTTCTTGGGTGGAGCACTCCCCTCCTTATAGCATCAGCCTGAGGGAATGCAATAGCCTATCCTCTGGATTCCCTGTCACCCCGTCCATGGACTCACCTCCTGCTGAAGAGTCAGCTGTCTGACCTAGGGTGTAGAGATCTGGGCAGACTCAGGAGTATGAGCGACTGAGTGATGTGTCTTTGGGGTATGGCAATATTTCTCCCACTTTCCTGTGAACCTAACCAGCACCACCCCCTCACGAGAGATATACTAGCCCCACCCTCCCAACTTCTGGTAGACCCGTCCTGCTGAGGTCTGGGCAGAATCTAAGATAGACTAAGTGTGTGGCTCTGGGGCAGGAGCCACTCCTACCACATTCCCCGAAGCCTGACCAGCACCTTCCTCTCACAGAAGATCCACTAGCCCCACCCTCTCAACTCCTGTAAGCCCTGCCCTGCTGAGCTTGGGCTTCTGTCAGGATCTTAAACTGACTGAGTTGTGTGACTCTAGGACAGTGGCCATTTTTCCCTCTCGCACCCAACCAGTGCAGAGCTCTCCCTTCTCAGAGCCAGATCTTGATCAGCTTGAGCCTGATAAACTCTGTTGGCCTCACCCTGATAACTCTCTGAGACCCTGCCCTACCACAAAGTCTATGGGTACCCAGCAGGGGAGAGCTAGAGTTGGTATACCCTGGGACATTTGCTGAGTGGCCTCAGACCCAGCACTGGCACTGTTTGAACCTGTGTCTGGTGAACACCACTTGCCTCTACCTGGTGACTCACTAAGAACCTACCTCATTCAACTTAAGCACTGTCAGTGTCTCTTTCAATGACTGAGTCTAGCAGGCAAGCGGAGACAGGTGGAAGTGGATCTTGGGGTGCCTTTTAGGACTTTTGCTGAACTTTTACTGGGTTCCGTGCTAGTAAAAGCAAGCTGTGGTGTGCAGATTGGTCTTCCCTGTGTACACCCAGGCCCAGCAGAGGCAGCCACAAACTGGATTCCTTTGTAGCTCTACATGGGTTACCCAGGGCCAGTCACAGGCAGTATCTGACATTGGTTTGCACCAGAGCTCCTCCCAACATCAGAGCAGGATCCAATTAGTTTCAAAGGTGCAATATCCAAGGCAGATTTCTACAGGTACCAGACCCTGCTGAGGCAAATTCCATTTTGGGTGGTTAGCACCTGCACAGCAGTATGTACACTGGTCAGGTCAATCCTTGCAGTCAGCTGCCTGAGGGCTAGCCCCACACACGAATGGGCGAGCAGCAATCGAGACTTAATTATAAGAGGAGGGGTCACATAAACCACACAAGGGGCATTCCTGGAGAACCCAGCTCAGGTGATCAAGGGGACTGTGCCATTGGGTCCCACAGGACACCTACTGTATAAGGTCACTCCAAGACTGGGAGTCATAGCAGATCTACCTAATACATAGAAACAAACACAAAAAGGCCAATAAAATGGGGAGACCAAGAAAAGTGCTCCAAATGAAAGTAAAGAATAAATCTCCAGAAAAAAGCCTACCAAATTTTTCTGGACTGGAAGGTGCACCTAGGTTTTAGAGGAGGAAAATACGGAAAAAATTTTGAAGCAAAAAATGTGGTAAAATATTTAATAACAAATAACATAGGTTGGTGCCCACCCCCCTAGCAAGCCAGGTAAGCTACATTTGGACTACAAACGCACCCCACTTTTCCTCCCAAATTTGGGGGCATGCATCTTATAGTCTGAAAAATGTGGGTAATGATGTGGAGGCAAGAAGTTTACCAGATACAGAGTTTTAAAAAATGGTTATAAGGACACTGAAGGAACTTAGTGTGAACTTCAGAAAAAGAAAGAACACATAAAAAGGGACATAGAAACCATTAAAAATAACCAGTCAGAAATGAAGAATGCAATATCTGAAATGAAGATACACTAGAAAGAATAAACAGTGGATTAGATGATGGAGTGGAGTGAATCAGTGGTTATAAGATAAGATAGCACAAAATGCCCAATCAGAATAATAAAAAGAAAAAATATTTTTAAAAAATAAGGATAGTTTAAGGGACCTTTGGGACAAATAAAGTATAATAACATCTGCATCATAGGGTTACCAGAAGGAGGAGAGAAAGAGCAAGGAATTGAAAAACGATTTGAAAAAAAAATGTCTGGAAATATTTCTAACCTTGTGAAGTTTTAACATACACAAGTCCAGGAACTGTGAGAATTCCAAACAAAATGAATCCAAAGAGGCCCACATCAAGACACCTCATAATTAAAATGGCAAAGGGTAAAGACAAAGAGAGAATCTTAAAAGCAGCAAAAGAAAGACAGCTACTTACAAGAATGCTTCTATAAGACTGTCAGCTGATTTCTTAACAGAAACATTTTAAGCCAGAAGGAATTGACATGAGATATTACAAGTGATGAAAAGCAAGGACCTACAGCCAAGACTACTTTACCCAGCAAGGCTATCATTTAAAATTGAAGGACAAATAAAGATCTTCCCAGACAAGAAAAAGCTAAAGGAGTCTGTTACCACCAAACCTGTATTACAAGAAATATTAAAGAGTCTGCTTGGAGGAAGAAGAGAAGAAGAACAGATGAACATAGTTAAAGGAATAAAATGGCAATAATTACATACCTATCAAAAATAACTTTAAATGTAAATGGCTTAAATGCTTCAATCCAAAGACATAGGGTAGCTGAACAGATAAGAAAACAAGACCCATTTATATGTTGTTTCCAAGAGACCCACCTTAGAATGAGAGATACACACAGACTAAAAGTAAAGGGGTTGGCCCTGGCTGATATAACTCAGTGGATTGAGTGTGGGCTGCAAACCAAAGGATCACTGGTTTGATTCTCAGTCAGGGCACATGCCTGGGTTGCAGGCCAGGTCCACAGTGGGGGATGCATGAGAGGCAACCACACATTGATGTTTCTTGCCCTCTTTCTCCTTCCCTTCCACTCTCTAAAAAAGAAATAAATAAAATCTTAAATAAATAAATAAATAAAGTTAAGGGGTGGAAAAAGAACTTCATGCAAAAGGAAATGAAAAAAATCTAGGGGTAGCAGTACTTATATCTGACAAAGTAGACTTCAAAATAAAGGATATAGTAAGACACAAAGAAGGACACTACATAATGATAAAGGGAACAATTCAACAAGAGGTTAGAACCCTTGTAAACATTTACTCACTCAACATAGGAGCACCTAAATATGTGAAGCACATCTTAATGGACATAAAGGGAAAGGTTGACAGTAATACAGTCATAGCAGGGAATTTTAACACCACATTGAGATCAATGGATAGATCTTCCGGAAAGAAAATCAACAAGGACACAGACCTTAAATGACACACTAGACCAAAAGGATTTAATTGATATCTTCAGAGCATGTCACCCCAAAGCAGCAGAATATACATTCTCTTCAAGTGCACATGGAACATTTTTTAAGATAGACCACATGTTAGGATGCAAAACAAGTCTCGGTAAATTTAAGATTATAATCATATCAAACATCTCTGATGGTATAATGATATGAAACTGGAAATCAGTCACGAGGAAAAAAAACCGAAAACATGGAAGCTAAATAACATGTTATAAAACAATTAAATGGGTTAACAAAAATATCAAGCAAGAAATCAGAAGATGTCTTAAAACAAATAAAAATGAATATATGACAGCCAAAAATCGATGGGACAAAGTGAAAGTGGTCCTAAAAATGAAATTCATAGAATTACAGGTCTACCTCAAGAAATAAGAAGAATCTCAAACACTCGAACTTTATACTTAAAGGAACTAGAAAAAGAACAAAGCCCAAAGTGAGTAGAAGAAAAGAAATAGTAACGATCAGAGAAGAAATAAATGAACTAAAGTATAAAAAAAGTATAAAAGATCAATGAAACCAAGAGTTGGTTTTTTGAAAAGATAAGATTGATAAACCTTGAACCAGACTCATCAAGAAAAAAGAAAGCCTTGCCCAGGTGGCTAGGTTGATTAGAGTGTCATCCTGTATGCCAAAAGATTGCAGGATTGATCCCTGGTCAGGACATGTACCTAGGTTGCAGGTTCGAGCCCCAGTCAGTGTGTGTATGGGAGGCAACTAATCAGTGTTTCTCTGTCACATGGATCTTTCTGTCTCTCTCTCCCCCCACCCCCTTACACCATCTAAAATCAACAAAAATATCCTCAGTTGAAGATTAAATTATATATATGATTATATATAATAAGATTATATAAATTTACACATAACATATAAATTATATAATAAGATTCTATAATGTATATATATAAAAGGAAAAAAGAGAGAAGACCCAAATAAAATCAGAAATAAAAGAGGAGAAATACAAAGCACTAGAAGAAAATTTTATGAAAAACTATATGCCAACAAATTGGACAACCTGGGTGAAAGGGATAAATTCCTAGAAACATATAGTCTTCCAAAATTGAATCAGGAAGAATCAGAAAATCTGAATAAACCAATTACAACTAATGAAATTGAAGCATTAATTTAAAAAATCCTAACAGCCCTGGCTGGTGTAGCTCAGTGGATTGAACACAGGCTGCAAACCAAAGGGTTTCCAGTTTGATTCCTAGTCAAGGCACATGCATGGGTTGTGGGCCAGATCCCCGGTGGGGATGTGTGTGAGAGGCAGCCACACATTTATTGATATTTTTCTCCCTCTCTTTCTCCTTCCCTTCCCCTCTCTCTAAAAATAAACACATAAAATCTTTTTAAAAATTAAAAAAAAAACTCTCAACAAATAAAAGTCCTAGAGCAATAGCTTCACAGGTGAACTTTACCAAACATTCAGAGAACTAAACCCTATCCTTCTCAAACTATTCCCAATAATTCAAAAGGAGGGAAGACTCCTAATCTTATTTTACAAGGCCAACATTATCCTAATTCCAAAAACGAGATAAAGACACTACAAAGGAAGAAAACTATAGGCTAATATTCCTGATGAACATGTATGTTAGAATCCTCAACAAAATACTAGCAATCTACATCCAGCAGTACATTAAAAAGATCATACATCATGATCAAGTGGGATTTATTCCAGGGATGCAAGGTTGGTACAATATCTGCAAATCAATAAACATGATACACCATGTAAACAAAAGGAAGGATAAAAGCCACATGGTCATATCAATAGATGCAGGGAAATCATCTGGCATGCCCTTCATCCCAACTATGATAAAAACTCTCAGCAAAGTGGAAGTACAGGGAATATACCTTAACATAATAAAGTCCATATATAACAAACTCACAGCCAATGTCATATTCAATGGGCAAAAACTACAAGTGTTTCCCTTAAAATTGGGAATAAGAAAAGGTGTCTGCTTTCACCACTCCTATTCAATGTAGTACTGGAAGTCCCAGCCACAGTAATCAGACAAGAAAAAGAAGTAAAAGGCATCTAAACTAGAAAGGATTAGAAGTAAAGTGGTCACTATTTGCAGGTGACATGATACTGTTTATAGAGAACTCCTAAGATTCCACCAAGAAACTACTAGAACTGATAAATGAACTCAGTAAAGTAGCAGGATACAAAACAAATGTCCAGAAATCAGTTGCATTTTTATATATCAATAGTGAACCATAAGAAAGAGAAACTAAGAAAACAATCCCATTCACAATTGCTTCAAAAAGAATAAAATGCCTAGGAACAAATTTAACCAAGAATATAAAAGACCTATACTCAGGAATATAAGACACTGAAGAAAGAAACTGAAGAATGTACAATAAACTGAAGCATATACCGTGTAAATGGATAGGAAGAATTAACATCATTGAAATGTCCATATGACCCAAAGCAATCTATAGATTTAACACAATTCCTATTAAAATATTAATGGTGTACTTCACAGTAGTAGAACAACTACTCCAGAAAATTATATAGAACCACAAAAGACTCCAAATAGCCACAGCAATCTTAAGAAGAACAAAGTTGGAGGAATCACATTACCAGGTTATCACATTATACTACAAAGCTATAGTGAGCAAAAGAACATTGTACTGGGATAAAAACATACACATACATCAATGGAACAGAATAGAAAGGCCAAAAATAAACCCACACCATTGTGGTCAGTTAGTATTCGACAAAGGAAGCAAGAACATACAATGGGATAAAGATAGTCTATGCAGTAAACAGTGTTGGGGGGAAATAGGACAGATACATGCAAAAAAAATGAAATTAGATTACCTTTTTACACCATACAGGAGAATAAACTCAAAATGGATTAAAAACTTAAATGTAAGATTCAAAACCATAAATATCCTAGAAGAAAACATAGGCAATAAAATCTCAGGTATTTCTCATAGCAGTATTTTTTCTGCTATATCTCCTTGAGCAAGGGAAACAAGGGCGGGGGGGGGGGGGGGGCTCATTCACACGGACAACAGTATGATGATTACCAGAGGGAAAGAGGGTGGGGAAAGTTAGAGGAGGGTAAAGCGGGAATAAATGGTAACAGAAGGAGACTTTACTTTGGGTGGTGATGCAATATACAATGCAATATACAGATGATGTATTATAAAATTGTGCTTCTGAAACCTGTATAATTTTATTAACCAATGTCACCCTAATAAATTCAATAAAAATTAAAAATAAAATGCCAAAATGAAAACAGTTAAACACTTCAAGTTTGGGAATGTGTTCATTTAACCTAAATCAGATCCAGGCCAAAGAGTGATAATCTAATTAGATTTGTGTATGTATATACATTATATATTCAATGGATTTCAACTATCTACTATATAGCAGGGAATTCTGTTTATTCCCATATGACCTAGTTTCTTAATGAAGCTCTTACATCATTACTGCAAGGAAATGGGACTGTATCTCTAGTAAGGAACTGTGGATTGATGAACAGTTGTGATGGTAATATCAATCCTGGTTTCAGTGTACTTTGATAAGGAAAATAGGCATACTCTTGACAATAAAATGATGGAAATTACCTATTTTACACTCATATTTATGCTTCCAACCCATCCCAAGTGTTGAAACTCAATACAAAACAGTTAATTTTAAAGCGCCTCCCCTCTCTCTCATATTCCCTCACCCCATCATCACTCACTACATTCCTTCACTGCTATTATCACTGTAATCACTGTACTGCAAACATGAAGTAAAAACATAATTTTGACCTAGTCTCAAAGTCTACAGTGTTACTCAAGTTGCATCAAAATGTAAAACAGACTTCCTCTGATGTTAATACTTTGTCCAAATACACTTCTCTAGAAATAGTTCAGTTGGTAAGAGCCAGAGAGTTACCACTCACAGATGCTCCGAGCCTCTCCATCATCTTTAAGGTTATAATTGGATAGGCAGCCCAGGATGAAAATCTGGCCCCATTTGAAGCACTCATTCAGGGCTTTCACCAGCTTATTAATGTTCTATGGGTTCAGATCAAGTAAGTTGCTGTTTGGGTAAAATTCATTAAATAACTGTTCAGCTGATTTAAAGAGCAGCCAGCCAGATTAGAGAGAGCAGGGTTAGATTTAGGATGGTTCTCTGCAGGAAAGAGGTGGGAAATAATTTTTGTGTAGAAAATTGTGTTAGGTATTTCACAGAGCTGTTGAAGGGTACAGAGAGACTTAGTCATAGTTTCAAAGAAAACTATGGGGGGAAATGAAGCAATTAGTGAAAAACAAAAAGTTGCTCAAGAAAGAAAATATAATTATAATACACCACTTGGATCTTTAAAGAACAGAATCTACTTGAGCATAATAATGAAAATATAAGCAAAACTTATAAAGAGGATGGGTAAGGAAATAAGAATTAAAATCCTCATGTATCATATAAGAAGTCATTAGATAATGAAATTGTTCAGTTAATAGAAATAGAAACGTGGAAGTAAATACTAGAAGAAACAACTCAAAATAAGGGAATGTGACCACTTATGAAGAAATGAAATAGGATAGGAGTGAGGGAAGGTAATGTTAGAGCCCTTTTTTCCTTACCATTTAACTGCTACTTGACTTTAAAACTATATGTAATATTAACAAAAATAAAAAATTAGCTTCAAAAGTGCAAAGAGCACTAGATTGAGTTGTGTTCCAGCCAATATATATCAGACAAATGTAAGCAACAACAGTAGGGGGGAAAAGAAAGATGACATTAATATCAGAAAGTAAATTTCAAAGTAAAAAAACATTAAACAAGATACAGAGAGCCAGTTTATTGTGATAAAAGGTTAAACCAAGTCAAATAATGTAACATCAAAAAATATAAAGTTATTAACTGTTAGAAATACCAGAAGAAAAAAACACAACTGGGGAACTTTAATATCATAATTATATTTAAATTTAAGTATGATCTAAAAAATATTATATATGAATAATACATATTGAATTTTGTACCTTGCAAAGAAAGATATTTTTTTCTAGCATCCAAAGAACATTTCCAAAAATTGATTATATTTTAGTCACAAATTAAATTTCTGTGAATTCAGTAATTTATATTGGGCTATGTTCTCTGACAATAATGAGTGTTACAAGAAGAGCATGTGCAAGGCAGAAGTATTGAGAGACTGAGTCCCTGTCAGGCAAGGTTGCCTATTGAAATGGCAACAACTGCGTTGATACAGCCTAGATGATAATGCCAGGAACTCTGTCATAGACATAACAACCCGACAAACCACGGCACAGAGCTTCAGGACTCGTTTAGCCCACTGTTCATCCCTCTATTTTTTCCCACCCCTCAAAATATTACAAATAATCTAGCCTATGATGCCCTCAGGAGAAAACTGTCTCAAGGAAAAAAAAATAACAAAACATGCAAGCAATGCAATAAGTGACAACAAAAAAAGACAGCTCTCTTCCAGAGAATTATCTCCAGATCTCACACTCACAGTTAATTTTTCCTTTCTCTTGAAAGGAAAATAAAGTTTACAGATGTAACCTGGAAATAATTACATATCTCAGTGGCCTACTTTTTTTTCTTTCAACAAATGTTTATTTTTTTATAATTGACATATAACATCACATTAGTTTTAGGTATACAACATAATGAGTCAATATATGAGCATACTGCAAAATAACCACCATGGTAAGTCTGTTTAACATCCAAAACCTCACATAATTACAGCTTCTTTCTTGTGATAAGAACTTTTAAGATATATTCTCTTAGCAATTTTCAAATATATAATACAGTACTATTTTGATTATTATACTATATATCAGCAGTCCACTTGGAAATGTCTTGTACATGTTTATATTACCAAAGCAGTAATTTTCTGCTTACTTTTTTGTTACTCAGATAATTAAAATAGGATTCTGTCAATCTGAGTTTTCTCCACACAACTATATCAGATAAGATATATTGAAATTTACTGTACATCCTCTGGGCCTTTCTTCAGTACTTTAGACTTTAGTTATAGTGATACACTTCATGAAACAGTATTGTTTCAGAGTGTTGTATTTGTTGCTTATTTTTAAAACTTCAGAATAAACATATTAGTAACAGATTTTAAAATCTTTGTAAATTGCAACTGCAAAACACCCTATCTTCCTTTATTTTTTCTACAATGAAATATTCTCAGCCTAAACTGTAATAGCTCTTCACTGCAAGGTGAAAAAAAAAAGCCTATTTTATATTGTGAACCCTTACAGAAGACTTATTTATGTCACTCTGGAAACTTGAACCAAGTTTTGTATAAAAGCTTCCTCTCTCAACTTTAAAAATTGGCCAAATAATTTTTATGTGAAAGTATTCATAGGATATATTTTCTGTTTCTTACTGTGAATTTTGTCTTTTTCAAAAAATGGGTGTACTATGTGGTATAACACAATCCCTTAGCAAGGGATTACACAATCCCTTAGCAAGGGATAACACAATAACTTAGCAAGTTATTTTGTGGATATCAGTAACTTATTCTAAACTTTACATGGAAATGCAAAAATCCCAGAATAACCAACACAATGCTAAAGGAGGAGACCAAAGTCAGAGTACTAACACTACACAACTTCAAGACATAATAAAACTACAGTAATCAAAGTAGTCTAGTATCGGCAAAGAATAGACAAACAGATCAGTGGAACAGAAGAGAGAGCCCAGAAATAGACCCACATAAATACAGTCAACCAATCTTTACAAAGGGGCAAATGCAATATAATGGAGCAAAGATAGTCTTTCAACAAATAATGCCGGAATAACTAGATATCCATATAAAAAAAAGAAAAATCTAGGCACTGTATTACACCCTTCACAAAAATTAACTTAAAATTCATTACAGACCTGAATCTAAAATTATAAAACTCCTAGAAAAAAACATAGGATAAAACCTAGATGACCTTGGGTTTGATGATGACTTTTTAGATACAACACCAAAGGCACAATCCATGAGAGAGATAATTGATTAGCTTGACCTCATTAAAATTAAAAACTTCTGCTCTGAGAAAGACAGTGTTGAGAGAACTAGAAAACAAGCCACATAAGAGTAAATATTTGCAGAAAAAAGCCTGATAAATGCTGTCCAAAATATACAAATAAGTATTAAAACTCAACAATAAAAAAATTAACAATTTAAAAAATGGGGAAAAGGCCTCAACAAACACCTCACCAAAGAAAATATGCAGATAGCAAATAAGCATGTGAAAAGGTGATTAACATCATATGTCATTAGGGGATTACAAATTTAAAAAGCAATGAGTTACCACTACATACCTATTAAAATGGTTCAAGTCCAGAATACTAACAGTATCAAATGCTGGCAGGGATGTGAAGCAATAGAAACTCTCATTACTGGTAGGAATGCAAAATGGTCCAACAACTTTGGGGAACAATTTGGCAGTTTCTTACAAAAGTAACCATACTCTTACCATAGACTCTAGCAACTGTGCAGTCAGCATTTATCCAAATGAGTTGAAAATTTATGTCCACCAAAACCCTGCACAAAGATGTTTATAGCAGCCTTATTCATAGTTGCCAAATCTCAGAAGCAACCAAGATGCCCTACAACAAGTAAATGCATAACTGTGGTATATCTAGACAATAGAATATTATTTTGTGCTAAAAAGAAATTAGCTATCAAGCCATGAAAAAGACATGGTGAAACCTTGAATGCATATTACTAAGTAAAAGAAGCCAATTTAAATGTGCTACATACTGTATGATTCCAACTATATAACATTTTGGAAAAGGCCAAACTATGGAGACAGTAAAAAGATCAAGGGTTTGAGGGACAGAGAGGTGAATAGGGAGAGAACAGATAATTTTTAGGTCAGTGACACTATTCTGTGTGATAGTATAAAGATGGATACATGTTATTACATATTTGTCAAAACCCATAGAATGTATAATCCCAAGTATGAACCTTAATATAACCTATGGACTTTGGGTGATAACGATGTGTCAATGTAGGTTCATTAATTGTAACAAATTTCAACATTCTGAAAGCAGATGTTAGTGGAGAAGTTATGTATGTATGAGAGTAGAGAATCTGTTGGAACTCTGTACTTTCTGCCCAATTTTTACTGTGAACCTAAAGCTGCTCTAAAAAATAAGATGTAGTTTTTTTTAGTTACTAAGGCATCAGGTATCAACCCAGAACCTTTATTGATTTCTTATTTTTAGTAATACAATTAGTTGTGGATGTTCCCCATATTGAAAAGAAAACATTGGAATAGTGTGAATAATTGTTTCCTATTATTTCATCATAGCTACTATAATATGACAGTCTTCTTTATGCTCTTATTATCTTAATAAAGGTAATATAATGCTTTATATATGTATTATATATACTATATTTTCTATATTTTTGTAATTGTTGGAAAGTTTTGTTTTCCTATAATGGCAATTCATATCACCATATTTTTCTTTTTATCTTCCCAATACATTAAGTGGTAGTATATCCCAACTCAATCAGATTTTCTAAAAGAATTGGGGAATTATATTTTTAATTAATTTCAGAATTTAGTTCCTGCTCTAAAGAAAATACAGAGTGGGGCAAAAGTAAGCTTACAGTGGTGTGAGTACATGGAACACAGAATTTATCCTTGTATTATTTTTTTAAGGTTTTATGTATTTGTTTTTAGAGAGAGTGGAAGGGAGGGAGAAAAAGAGGGAGAGAAGCATTAGTGTGTGGTTGCCTCTCACATGGCCCTCTCTGAGGACCTGGCCTGCATCCCAGGCATGTGCCCTGACTAGGAATTGAACCAGCTACCCTTTGGTTCACAGCCCGCACTCAATCCACTGAAATACACCAGCCAGGATCCTTGTATTATTATTTATTAATTATTGTATTATTTTCCATATGAGCAACTCTAAACCTACTTTTGCCTCACTCTGTATGTACCTGAATCATATTGCCTTTGATTTTCCTAAAATGTCAAAAATGAATGTAAGATTGCTTTAACATAGCCACACTGAACATTATATAACTTTTTCTACTTAATGGTAGTATGCAAGATGGGGTCTATATGATGTCCAATTATTTACATGTAATCAATGAGTTCAAAGAAAAGAGATACTAAGATTCTGCATTGAGTTTTAAAGTTAATCTGGTTCAAAGGCCTCCTCTAAAAGCATTTGCGGCTATGATTGTATAACAATATAATTGTTTCTCTTAATCCTATGTATTTTATTTTATATTTTTTAAAGCATGATTCTGAGAAGGCATCCATAGGCCTCAGTAGACTGCAAAAGGAGTTTGTAGTGAACATAAAAATAGCTAACCTCTTAAAACTATTTATGAAGATTTCTGTAGTACCTTTAATAATATACAGAAAAGGCAAAATAAAATTATAGTTAACCTCTATTTTAGAGTCACTTTCTTTTACTTGTTAGCTACATGTTCCTAATTCTAATATAGCCTTTTGATCTTCCATACTGGTTGAGGTTATTTAAACTACATAAGCAGTGACATAGGAAGAAGTTTGATGAGGAATACCAACCAGATATTTCAAATACAATTTACCACATTAAGAATATACAACTTTCAGCCCTGGCTGGCATAGCTCAGTGGATTGAACGCAGGCTGCAAACCATAGTGTCGCAGGTTCAATTCCCATTCAGGGTACATGCCTCAGTTGCAGGCCATGACCCCCAGCAACCGCACATTGATGTTTCTCTCTCTCTCTCTCTTTCTCCCTCCCTTCCCTCTCTGAAAATAAATAAATAAAATCTTAAAAAAAAAAAAAAGAATATAGAACTTTCTGCCCTGGCTGGTGTAGCTCAGTGGACTGAACGTGGGCCTGCAAACCAAAGGGTTGCCAGTTTGATCCTCAGTCAGGGCACATGCCTGGGTTGCAGGCCAGGTCCCAAGTTGGGGGCACATGAAAGGCAACCACGCATTGATGTTTCTCTTCCTCTCTTTCTCCTTCCCTTCCCCTCTCTCTAAAAAATAAATAAATAAAGTCTTTAAAAAAAAGAAAAGAATTCTTAAAAAAAAGAATATACAACTTTCTGAAACAAATATAATAAATATAATTTTCTAGTAATAAACTAATAGTCTCAATTTTTAAAAAATTAAGGACATGGAATAAGTATTAAAAACAAAGTTTCAATATTATACAGAAGTTCATATGCTTTTGTAAAGACTTAGAAACTAAACTTTTGATGGTAAAAAAGTATAGATTTAACCTAAATATTATGATAATTAGTGCAGAAATACTTATTATATATTTAAACATATACAGCAGGTCCTCAAATAATGCCATTTTCTTCATCATCACTTCATTATAACAATGAGGGGAGAAATCCTGGCCAAGGCCACTGTGTGGAGTTTGCACATCCTCCCCATGTCTGTGTGGCTTTCCTCCAAGTACTCCAGTTTCCTCCACATCCCAGGGATGTGTGCGTTGAGGTGAATTAGCCTGTCTATGTTGTTGGTCTCAGAAAGTGTGGATCTGAGTGCACCCTGTAACAGAAGGGCACCCTGTCCAGGGTGGGTTCCCACCTTGCACCCAGAGCTGTAATTTTTGATCTTTACTTTCATTTATTTAAGGTGAATCCAATATATTTGAGGTCAGTGATATTTCTACAATATAGAGTATATACACTCTTTGAATTTAAGACATCTTATTAAGAATTTTTTTATGTAGAATTTCAGAAGTTCTCAGCCTGAAAATTTCTTTTTTGCCTGACTAGGTTAAACCAGGGGTCAACAAACTTTCTGTAAAAGGTCCTATAGTGAATATTGTAGGTTTTGCAGCCTCACAGTCTCTATTTCAACTATTCAGCACTACTACTGTAATGGAAAACAACCATAAATAAAATATAAACAATGAGTGTGACTGTTCCAGTAAAATTTTATTTACAAAAACAGGTGATGGACCAAATTTGGCCTGCAGGCCATAGTTGCACTGACCTTGGGTTAACCCATTGTCAGGTTCATGTATCCTCTAAAAGTATAATGTGAAATATAGTACAAATGCTTTAGTTATATTTATATATTTCATATATTTACATTTTTAACCTAATATGTAACCATATCCTTAGCCTTTGGCCTGTTTTAATATTTACATTTGCTATAAGTTCTTACCAGCCAAAATACTAATCAATGTGGTGGAAAGTGTGGATAAAGATAATTTGAGATATTTATTGATTAAAGTATAAGAATAGATATTAGTTGATAATGATATTCTGAGTAATTTTTGTACTTCTTTTATGGTGGGTGATCTATCTTATTATGTGGCACATTTTACTTGTGTATCCAGTTATGTGTCTTCAGTCTTTGAGCATTTACTTTTTCTTTGTATTCTGAGTCTGTCATTCCCTCCAAATGAGCTTTTTATCTTCTTTTTTCCACTTTTTTTATTTTCCCTTCAATCCCAGAATTTTTGAATGAGCATCTTTTCATGACATAAGATTCAATTCATTAAATCTTAATCCCTTACAAAACTATTTCCTAAACTTTTTTGGGTAACATCTTCCCTTATTTTGAGAACACACAATATTAAGCAGTTGGATTTTGTATTCCATGTTCTATTAATAATATTTTAAATGTGTCTGTTTTGGAAAGGAATGAAGGAGGTACCTTTTTTATTTCATATGAAATATTGTTCCTTAAGTATTAAGATCTATTCAAACTACTTAACTAAGATTTACTGCCAAGAGTTCATGACTTCTTATAGCCAAATTCCAGTGGTCTTGTCCTAGTTCTTTTCCTCTTACAGTCTCTTTAATTCAATTCTGTGAATTCGTCTGTGCTAAACTTTTATTGTCAGATGTGCCTCTTTTTCCTTGCATTCACTTTGATCTTTCAGTATCTCTTTCAAAAATATATTTATCCCTTATTAGTCATGACATGATTCTCTTTGCCCTCTACACTGTCTTTTGAGGGAGTTTTCCAGTTTTCTGCTGCATTTTAGTGTTTAATAGTGAATCAGACCCTAGTGCTTTGATTCTCTTCCTAATTTAACACTAGAATAACAATACCTGGATAGATGGTCATTACCTCCCCAAACTGAAAATCATGAATACACAATTTCTTAAATTTTATTTTCAATATTCTCACCTTATATGTTCATTTGTTCATCTTCTTCTCAAACAATACCAATGATTTTTCTGAGCTCTTGATGCTACACAGTCTGTTGACACTGTTCTGTCATTATTTTCAGTTCACTAACTTGCTAAAAATAATATATTCATTTGTCTTTCCACTGCCAAATACCTTTTCTAAGGAGTTGTTGCCTAGCCAGATTACTATATGTTTCTTCATGACTTCTCTATCTTCAGTTTCCATCCTTTAGTCATGCATAAAAATCTGAATTTATTTTTTATCTGAAGTTTTTTTTTGCCTCTAACCACTTTCATCAACTCTTACCTATATCCTTACCAAATTTTTTACCATTAAATTCTATATTCTTCCTTCATTTTCCCATACTTAACAATCTAAATATATTCTTCTTTCAGTTTTCCCAGACTTATCAACCTAAGTTATCCATATACTACAACTATTTGTATTTCTTCTCTCTGAGCTATGATGAAACTAACATTCCTGTTCTCTTCAGGCATATTGAGCAATTCCACATACTTAGAACAATTTGACTCCACTTTTTTTTTTCTTGAGAGGATCAAAGCATATTACCAATAAGTTATGAGTAGCTGACTAGGCATGATAGCTGTATATATTACCACAGTAGATTTTATTCTTCTAACAAATATTTACTGAGTACCTACCATGTGCTAGCAATTATTCTAGACACTGAGAATACATCAGTAAACCATGTTAAATGGCATTGGAAAATCTTGAACAGGCCAGAGAAATCCAGGCCAATCTATAAAGTTTAGCAAAGCAGACAAGTTTGAACCTCTAGAGCCATGCTCTTCCCAATATGATAACCGTGAGCCACACGAAGCTAATTTTAATTTTAGATCAATTAAAATTAAATGAAATTTAAAATTCAGTTCCTCAATTGTTACTAGCCACATTTCAAGTGCTAAAGATGTCCGTGTGGTTATGTGAGTGTAGATATAGAACCTTTCCATCAACATAGAAAGTTCTATGAGAAAGTACTGTTCTAGAGATCTTGGAACAAATACGGAAAATTTGAGCTTATCCAAAATTTAAAATATGTCATAGAACAGCTTGGTTCCCTAAATTAGAAGCTGGTGTATGCCCAAAATACCAAAAAAGTTAGTAGTAACTACATTGTTTGTTTCACTCAAACTAATCTTAACACACACAAAAAAATCTCAGGATGATACAGATATATGGAATTACCCTGTATGCCTGCCCTACAATGCCAACTTGAAGAATACATTTAGGGTTTTGGACAGCTTTCTAAATTGCCTTCTGCCAAACTCTGCTCCCCTTTTAAAAACATGTCTTTAAAAACCACCTAATGATGTCTTTAAAAATAGAAGGAACATTATAACTTATCTTGTTTCTTTATCAACCTATTCCTTATTTTTAGTACTAAATGTTTATATTGTAACACTAGAAAAGAGATTCTCTAAAATAGATTGTAAGTAGAGAGACATGCCTACACTCTGGATGCCACCAAAAAGCTTTAAGAAATTAAGATTGAGCCCTGGCTGGCATAGCTCAGTGGATTGAGCGTGGGCTGTGAATCAAAGTGTCCCAGGTTCGATTCCCAGTCAGGGCACATGCCTGGGTTGCAGGCCATGACCCCCAGCAACTGCACATTGATGTTTCTCTCTCTCTCTCTTTCTCCCTCCCTTCCCTCTCTAAAAAATAAATAAATAAAAATATTTTTGTAAAAAAAGAAATTAAGATTGACCAACCAGTGTGGCTTAGTTGGTTGGGCATAATCCTACAAATCAAAGGTCACTGGTTTGATTCCTTGTCAGGGTACATGAGTAGGTTTCAGGTTCAGTCCCCAGTCAGGGTGCATGCAGAAGGCAGACAATCAGCATTTCTCTCTTGTCTCTTTCTTCCTCCCTTCTCCTCTCTCTAAAATCAAAAATAAAAATAAAATTTAAAAACTTTCTAAAAAAACTGTAGTTACTTTTTTAAAAAAGAAATGAAGATTGGTTTTGGAAGCAAATAAAAGTCCCTTGGAGATGGTCTGCTACCTTGCTTATTCACATGGTTCAGGGCAATCTTTTCAAGTAAGGGATGAAGGTTGCTTTCCTATGAGATGGCAAAGAAAGAACCTCAAGACATTTTTGGGAACTTCAAGAACTTGATTCACCAAAATCTATGGGGATTACAGGCAAAGTCTTAGGGCAACTATGTGGCTTGGCTTCTTTGCCCTGAGAGGCTAATTAAAGTTCAATTTGGAGATTTCTTATTAGATTCCAGCAAAGCAGATTTAAAAGAGCTTATATGATCAATGATTATGCTTGTTGTGACTATGCAAATAATTAGGCCAAATGGAAACTGGACTTAATGCAGTAAATACTTTTAATTTGGCTGTCTTTGATAAAAAAGCACTTCCAGCCAAGATGGAGGCATAGGTAGATACACTGTGCCTCCTTGCACAACCAAAAGAAGGACAACAACAAATTTAAAAACAAAAACAACCAGAACTGCCAGAAAATCAAACTGTATGGAAGTCTGACAACCAAGGAGTTAAAGAAGAAACATTCATCCAGACCGGTAGGAGGAGCAGAGATGGGCAGCTGGGCAGAGAGGACTCACAGCAAGGCAGCAGCTGGTGGTTCGGGCAGTCCCACATTTGCTTGTGGATAAACCAGGAGGAACAACTGGAGAACAAGACAAATGGCATAACCCAGGGTTCCAGCGCAGGGAAATAAAGCCTCAAAACCTCTGATTGAATGAAACTGGGGGTTGCAGCAGTGGGAGAAACTACCAGCCTCACAGGAGAGTTCGTTGGAGAGACCCTCAGGGTCCTAGAATGTACACAAAACCAGCTACCTGGGGATCAGCACCAGAAGGGCCCAATTGCTTGTAGGTAGCAGCAGAAGTGACTGAAAGCCAGCAGAGAGCTGAACAAGTGGTATTGTTCCCTCTCAGACCCCTCCCCCACATACAAATGCCACAACACAGCAAAGTGGGTTGCCCCACCCTAGCAACTACCTAAGGCCTAAGGCTCTGCCCCTTAGTACATAACAAGTGCACTGAGACAAAGAATGGCACAAATGAAGGAACATATCAAAGATCCAGACAAAATACAACCAAGTGACAAACAGATAACCAACCTATCAGATGCACAGTTCAAAACACTGGCTCACAGAATTGGTTGAGTATGGTTGCAAAGTAGAAGAAAAAGTGAAGGCTACAAAAGGTGAAATAAAGGAAAATGTATAGGCAACCAAGAGTGATGGGAAGGAAACTGGGGCTCAAATCAATGGAGTGGACCAGAAAGAAGAAGTAAACATTCAGTCAGAACAGAGTGAAGAAAAAAGAATTCAAAAAAAATGAGAGGCTTGGAAACCTCCAGGACACCTTTAAATGTTCCAGCATCTGAACCATACGGGTATCTGAAGAAGAGGAAGAGCAAGAAATGGAAAAGTTATTTGAAAACATAATGCAGGAGAACTTCCCTAATCTGGTAAAGGAAATAGACTTCAAGGAAGTCCAGGAAGTTGAGTCCCAAGATAGCTGGACCTAAGGAAATACACACCAAGACACATCATAATTACTCAAAATTCAAAGATAAGGACAGAATCTTAAAAGCAGCAAGAGAAAAGGAGAGGAGTTTCCATAAGACTATCAGCTGATTTCTCAAAAAAAACCTTACAGGCAAGAAGGGGCTGGAAGGAAGTATTCAAAGTCATCAAAGGCAAAGACCTACATCCAAGATTACTCTATCCAGCAAAACTAATATTTAGAATGGAAGGGCAGATTAAGTGCTTTCCAGATAAGGTCAAGTTAAAGGAGTTCATCATCATCAAGCCCTTATTATATGAAATGTTAAAGGGACTTAACTAAGAAAAAGATCATCAAAAATATGAACAGTAAAGTGACAACTCACAACTATCAACAACCAAACATAAAAAAAAGCAAAAGCAAACTAAGCAAA
Organism: Phyllostomus hastatus; assembly: GCF_019186645.2. Classification (NCBI taxonomy): domain Eukaryota; kingdom Metazoa; phylum Chordata; class Mammalia; order Chiroptera; family Phyllostomidae; genus Phyllostomus; species Phyllostomus hastatus. Next base: position 630,877 of record NW_025333912.1, on the reverse strand, counting down.
CAACTAGCACAGGAACAGAATCACAGAAATGGAGATCACAATGGAGGGTTATCAGTGGGGAGGGGAAGGGGGAGAATGGGGGAAAAGGTACAGGGAATAAGAAGCATAAATAGTAGGTCAAAATAGAGAGGGGAAGGTTAAGAATAGTATAGGAAATGTAGAAGCCAAAGAACTTACATGTATGATCCATGGACATGAACTGAGGTGTAGAATGCGGGGGGAAGAGGGGTACAGGGTGAAGGGGAATAAAGGGGGGAAATGGGACAACTGTAATAGCATAATCAAAATACATCTTTTAAAAAATGAGGGTGATATTAGGGGGAAAAGTGTGTTTCAATAGAATCCACAGTACACCGTTGTGGATATTAGACTCTAGTTAAAGTTATTTTTCACCTACAAACTGAATTGGATCCCAAGTTTTTCTACTTTTCTTCCAAACTAATGTTTCACTTTTCTCCCATCCTTTAACATAGCATTATTGAGAACTAAAAAAAAAAATTCTAAGCTTTGCACTTGCAAATTACAGCCAAGGGACCTGATATAACCTTGAGAAATCATTTCAACAGCTCATACTTAAAACAATCTCACTGACTGATGTTATGTAAACCATGCAGAATTTACATCACCAGAGATATTCAAACTGCAGATGAGGAGGATTTATCAGATTCTCACTGCTTGATTTCATTCCAACAAAATAAACTTTGAGACTTATGTCTAAAACTCTTCTTGACTTCTTACAGACTCAGAAACTGATTTACAATTTGCTGTTATCATTAACCTTTTGTTCCTTCTGTTTTCATAGGCATACCTCTTATTAAATATCTGATTGCTTGTTTACACAATATAGGTCTCACTTTGGGAGCCCATCTGCATCACCATCTCCTGAAATGAGACTCAACAATTTAACTGAACTGACTTATTTTCAGGACTATATAATTGAGTCAATGAAATATGAAGCAATCTACCAACTTCACTTCTGGAATGATACAACAATTCCATATCAAGATGATGGTGCATCAGGGATTCTGGCCTATCCCTACTTTGGAAGAATCAGCTAACAGCCTCTCTGTTCCGGTCTTGGATCCCATTTCTCTTGTCTCCCTTAGATCAGGCAGGGAGAGACTTCCATAAAAAGAGATAGGTGGGGACCACAACCTTTGTCAGCAAGAAGCAGTTGCTGAACAGAGATTGTCCTCCCTCATCACTCCTAAAAGATTGCAGAGATGATAGTCTCTGAGGGTGAAATGAAACAGGCTAGTAATCCAGAACAAGTGGAATAGGTGAGACAGATAGTTAAAGAGCCAAGCAAAAGTTTACAACCACCTAGTAAATCACAAAACCCTATCTTCTCTAACCAAGGACACTTAACAATAAATGGTTTAGACTTCTCCCCAACCAGAGGATATATAGCTTAAAACACCCTACTCTGGAAAATAGCAAAAATCCATTAGTCCATTTGCCAATTACACCCAAGGAAAGATGAAGTTAAGGGAATAAACTTCATTTTAGTGCAACAGCATAAAGCTGATGAATATTCTACTGAGATCCTCCCCTAAGACCTTCCCCCAAACTCCCAGATTTTAAAACTCTTTAAAATGAAGGACCCAGCATGTACTGTCGCTCCAGGGAGCATGCCTGTGTCTTTCCTTTCCCCCTCTGCTTCTCCACTAGGTATGTATCTCCTAAACTCTAAGGGACCCCACAAGACTTGCAACCAGGGGAGCAATGGGCAGTGGCAGCTTGTCCCAGGCTCAGCCCCTGAACCTATCTCCCAGGACCCTTTTTCTCTAACTTAGCCAAAGCAGCCCTGCCTAGGATCCCTCCTGTTGGTTCTTCTATCCTAAGCCCTTCCTTGTTTCACTGTCCCCAGCTTTAATAAACTTACTCTTGAAATCAAAAATAAATAAATAAAATAGATTGTAAGCTCTTAGCAGTGAGTAAACCTTTCCTGAGTTCTGGCCCCATCCTAATCTCTAGCCTCTCACTTCATAACACACTAGTATAATTAGTATCACATATCCTGCAAGTATTTACTAGGTATTCATTGATGTCCTACACTCATTTACTCTAACTTACTGTTTCCCCTTCAGTTTTTCTAATCTATATTTTCTTTCTCTTTACTTAACAGACAGTGTGGAGCATTCATTATTAAGACAAATGGGCAGCTCTAGCCCAGCTCAACTGATTTCTTGTTCAATGATCCTTGTGTGGCCGACATCCAGCTTCAACAAACCAGCTAGAAGCTGCCCGTTGTGAAACTTAGGGTTAGTTAATACCTCACCATACTTATTTATTTCACTATAAACTGTCTAAATTTGATGAGATTTTCTTTTTCAGCTGCTCTACAAAATTATTTAGGTAGATGTGGCATGTTGGTTTTTTTAATGTGTTAATCTAACTGTAGTGATGTTTTCTACATGGTTTATCCATTCCATAAATAATAACCACAATGAGAATAGTGAGGTGTCTTTCATTTTCTCTGCTTTGTGTTATTTCTTCTTAACCTTTTAGAAGTTATGTTTCATAATTGTTGCTATCTTTTAATATTTAAGAGTCATTTCAAATTCTAATAGAATTTTTAGTACTTTCATGCTTTTCAGCATGTATTTAATCTTAATGACTTGGTTCTGCTTTGCTATTTATTTTGTCATTTAATATGCTTTTGTCTTTTCTATTTTTTTGTTACCACTACTCTTTATTTAATTTTGCTTCTGTCATGGTTTTTTTAAATTTGAGTAGTATTTCTACTTTTTTATAACATTTACCAAATGTTGCAAATACCATCACCATGATCAGTATTCTTTCCTTTTCATGTTATTGTTATGACTACATTAAATTTTTTCTCTAATGTTTGAGATAAGCTGAAGTCTGCCTCCAACATAAGCCATTTGGTATCAAATATTATATAACATGGGATTTGTTTTGATGAAAGAAGGGTTTACCTCTGACACGATCCCATAATATGCCCTGATATTCCACTGGATTTTAGTGTTCTTTGAATCTTTGAATCTTTTGATCTTTTCTTTTTATATGTTACCAATATACTCAATTACATGTTATTAATTCTTAAAAGGGCCATTAATTGTTTCGTTAAAAACAAAACTATTTCTTATACCAAAGGGAAACTTTAAATTATGATTCTAAAACCAAGTCTTATTATAAAAGTGGGAAATAAGTAGGGAAGGAAAGCTATTGTTCAAAAGTTACAAAGCAAATCCTCAGTATTATCACTAAAATTTCTGTAGTAGTATAAAAAATTCTTACATTAATTTGCAGTTTTTTCACTACTTCCTAATTTTAAAACAGAAGAGGGAAAGCCATAATATTGGCATTACCTTAATAAACTTATATCTTCCCTCTCTTACTCCATCCCCAATGTCTTCCATGCTTAGCAGCAGCAGAAATAATAGGACATAGACTCCTATTTTTTCCTGGTGAGCCAAATAGGGTGTTTCTTTTAAAACCATAATGAAAATGCTTGCCAGTCAAATTGCTTCATGAGCCAGTAGGCCATATGAACATATATTAGCATACAAGGATCCCAATACATTAGTTATTCTCAGTTTTCAAAAATGTGAATAGACTAATACTCTATTTGCCATATATAATATGTACTATATTATATTATACATATATGTACTATATGTAATATTATATATAATATATATAATATGTAATTTTTGCCCGAAATTTTTAAGGAAAAATAAGGATGTGCATTATACATGGATATAATAATTACATACCATGAGTCTATTAATGGGTATAATAATCCTGTGTATTATATTCACAAAAACATGGATGTGCATTATACACAGCAAAATACGGTAAGTTCCACAGTGAAATTTCAAAAGGTTTTTTTGTAAATAAAAATTATTATCCACTGATGTTACAGATTTTCTTTTAATAGCACTATCTTGATAGCAAACAAAAAGTTAATGTTTTCATTTTCAAAATGTTAAACATGATGCTAAACACATCCTGGGCTGTTAATAAAAATTAATGATGTACTACTAGATAAGGACATTTGATAATAATTGATGCCCAAGTGTATTTCTTCCACAAAGCTATATAGATTGTATGCATGCACATATATAATATATACACATGTAAATTATATGCATACACACATTACATATATACATTATTTATACATATACACTTTCTTAGAATTTAGTTTTACTTTGAGAAGCTAGTCAAAGCTGGAATTGTTGTCAATCTGAATTATGAAGAACATCATCAACCTTCTTCATGTCATAGTTTTGTGGCCCAAACATATTACTTTTAAAAATGTCAGCTAGTAATGATAGTACAATATTTTCAAACAAATTTATACATAACTCCCATATGTAGGAGTGTGTTTCCTGGATTTCTGCTATATTTAACTATGAAGTAATGAATTGGAGTCACATACACAAAAATACTGTGTGTCTTTTCCATAGATAGTGTTTGGCTAGTATTCAAATGTAGAATCAAAAGATGAGGAAAGACTATAGGAGGGTATCCCATCCAACCCTGATATCATGCTTCAACATACCCTATTGTCAGAAAAGTAAATTGCTGGCTCCGCCCCTATACTTTGACTAAAATTTATTCTCAATCTCTATAGACTTAAAAGAGGAGCAGGGCAAGATTTTACCCAAAGAATGGATATAATAGTCATAATTGGTACTATTTCAGCTCTATTCAGTGTTTTTATTCCTGTGCATGAATTCCTAAAATGTTATCAGCTTTTGTCCTTCCATGCTGAATACTACTGTTTGGTTTTTTTAAGTCCTCACCTGAAGACATGCTTATTGATTTTAGAGAGAAAGCAAGGGAGGGAGAGAGAGGGAGATAATTATCAATGTGAGAGAAACATTGATCGGTTGCCTCTTGCATGCTCCCTGACTGGGGATCAAATTCGAAACCTAGGTATGTGTCCTGGTGGAAATCGAACCCGCAACCTTTCGGTTTATGGGGCAATGCTCCAACCAACTGAGCCACACTGGCCAGGGCTGAGAACCACTTTCTAATTAGTGACTACAGTTATTGCAATTTGTTGGACCTGCTATATGTTCCTCTCATTACTTTTATGTATTGCATATATTTGTTAATATTGTCTGCATTCTCCTGGTTCCTCTCAGAAATAAAGTGCCATCCAAGATCACTTGTTTTATTTCACACTGTCATTATTTTATTTCTCCTTTCTATGTGACATAATCCTTCTTCACTTTTCTGTATAGTTTTATGGCTATCTTGATGTACCTGTCAGGATCTACAAATATAAAATAGCAGGCATCGATTTCAAACCAGTGAACTAACAGATTAAGGATTTCCAGTTTTATCATTTTTTTAGGCATCCTGCTTAAAACAGTATGAACTAATGTAATGTTGAACATGACTGTATTTAAGTGAAGCTACACAGTAACAGGCCAAATAGTCATTAACACATTTGATTTAAGCTAGTGAGTGGTGGTATCATATAACTTATAACTTATGACATATAACTTATTTGTAAAACATGTAATTAAAAATTTTCCATCTACTGATTTATCAGTTTTCCTAATTTTGATATGCATTTTTTAGTTAAAAGAGGCCAATACTTGATTATTTACTAATATTTTGGTGCATAATTTTCTTAAGCTAGTATGTTAACCTCAGTTTTGCATTTCTGTTATGGTGTGTACTCATAAGTAACTGTCAGTATTTCTCTAAAGATGATATGAGTCACAAATATCTTGGTATACCTCCTTCCTTTGGAACACAGGGGTATGAAAAGCTGCCTCTCAATACTTAGGTACTAAAGCCCCTCCCTGCTTCTCAAACTGAGAGTCTTTTTCTCTTCAGCCCTTTTACCTATTGGTTTTTGTTCCTCATCAGAGAAAATTGGGGGGCCCTAGAGGCTCACACTTCTTATTCTCACTTATAAGTAAGAATACTAATAAGATTCTAGTATTCCCTTATACCTAAAGAGAGAATTTCTTTTTTTATTTATTTATTGTTGTTCAATTACAGTTGTCCCCACTTCTCCCCATTACTCTCCCCTGCCCTGCCCACCCTCACCTCCCATATTCAGTCCTCCCCACCCCACCATTGTCTTTGTCCATGGGTCCTTTATATATGTTCCTTGACAACCCTTTTCTAATAAGAAAGCCCTTTGATTAGATACTTTTTTTCTTCATTTCCTCCCTTCGTGGAATAGAGAGGATAAAACAAATTTCAGAGTTTTTCTTTTCTGGGAAAAATGACACTTGTCAGGAGTTGGCCATCTTTTATGTTGTTACTTTGTTTTTTAAGGAAAGTTTCTGCTCCAAAGTAAAAAAGGCTTCAAAGTAAATATTTCAAAGTTTTTAGCATTTATTTTTCTCCCATTACTTATCATCAACAGCCTTTGTGGCACCTTTATCTTTGATAGGTTTCAGTGCTGTAAAAAGTTTTCCCTTTGGAAAATTCCATGCTAAAAATCAAACTATTCTTCTTGTCCCATGAGTTCCCTAAGCCCATCAATTGTCCTTTTTCAATCTGAAAAGAATTCCCCATCTGTTCACCTGTTATCTCCTTTCCAACTTGTTTTCCAAGTACCAAAGCTTGTTTTTTGAATCAATAAAAAAACAAAACAAAACCTGAGTGCACTGGCAATGAGAAAGGCTTCTCTTCATCTGGCTTTCCCCCCTTCTGGTTATTAGCATTCTGAAGTCATCCTCTATTTTGTATTTTGGATAGAACGTCTCCAGATTTTTAGAGATTCTGAATCTTTCCTTATCCACCCAATTCAATTAACTTTGACTGAAAATTGCAGGGCTTAAGGATATTGACTATGTAGCCATTGCTTATGCACTGTCATCTCTGCTCTCATTTTCAAACATGGCTCTAAATTGAAAGAAAACAAATACAATCAAGCATACTTAATTTTGGAAGAGTTTTGCCCAATTCCAACCATATTACCAGTGATATTTAAGTTCTCATTGAATTCCCATAAAATATGTGTCTGTTGGGCTAAGTATACATATAAGCTAATAACAGTAACTTGAATTCTAGATTTTGGGAATAAAAGCAAAAGAGGAAAAAGGATCTTTCTGTACCTCAACTTCACTAAGAATGGTGTTAAAGAGAATGCCTATTAACAAACACAGATACTTAATCCAATTTGGTAGAATTTCCATCAGCATAATGTAACATGAAAAAAATTGGGCAGTGAGGGGAAAGATGTTTTTGGCTTAAGAAATCCAACTTAAAAGCAGCTAACTCATACTTAAGAGAGTATCATTCTTGGTTTTCACAGCTTCTTCCCTTCTCCCACTTCTGAACCCACTGGTACTCTTCTAAAGCTCCATGTTATTCACAATGGTTCTAATAACAACAGAATGACATTTTGGAAGTATGAAAAAAAGAGAACCAAGATAGCTTTTGCTGACATGGAATATTATATCCTATTCTCAATTGCTTTTGCATTATATATTATAAATATTATAAAAGGAAATTTTAAAAGACAGTGATCAGCCAAATAATTACCTTTTTGTCTAATTCCTAAAGATCAGATGCAACTAGAAAGCATATGTTAATTAATACTCATTTTGTTCATCTTTATCTTATTCTTGATTTCAAAAAGGCTGTCCTGTTTCCTCAAAAGATTTCATAGGTACAACCCAAGATAATAATGAAATTGAGACATTTTATATTATATGTTAGCAGATTTATAAGAAAGAAGTTAAAAACTTCTTAGAGCCCTGACCAATGTGGCTCAGGTGGTTGGGTGTCATCCTGCAAAGCAAAAGGCCACTCACCAGTTCAATTCCCAGTCAGGGCACATAACCAAGTTGAGAGTTTGGTCCCAGTTGGGATACACACAAGAGGCAAACAATTGATGTGTCTTTCTCACATTCATTCTCTCTTCCCCTTTCTCTTTTATTTATTAAATAATTTGTTTTATTAATTCAAGTTATTAATTTATTTAAAATTTTAAACTTTTTATAAAAATTCTAATTCTGATTATATAAACCTAACACTATACAATTAATTTACTTGTTTCTTGAAATTAACTTTCTAACTCGTCACCTTTCCTTAAATTTTGCACACCCTTTACAGAGATTTCAGCTTCCCTTATTTTCTTCTAAATGTTGAATTATTTGGGAAAATACCCAAAATTTATTCTCAAGATCATTTCTTTAAAGAAATCACCTAGTTCATCTACTTTCTTTATTAAACATCCTTACAATTGATAAGCACTTCACATACATTCTCATTTTATCCATTTAATATTTTTGTGAGATAATCAAGCAACTTTTTATAAGTGAAGTGAGACTTAGAAAAGTTAAGAGATTGCCCAAGATGATGTAACTATTAAGTGGTAAAACCCAAAACTTCTAATTCCTAATTAATTGTCACCTGTAAGGAAACAAATGATTCTGGTGAGTTAGGGAGAGGAGTACGGAGGAGGGGCGAGAGAGGAAGATCCTTAGAGAGGACAACACTTTTCAGAAATAATTTTTGTCCCATCCATGAGTTATCTTTTGTTGGATCACTAAAATTAAATCTTATACAAATTAAATCTTAGACACAAATAAAATGTCTATTCTAATCCCTTAAACATCTGGGAGTTTGGATCAGAAATTATTTTAATTCTAAAATAAATAAACTATGATAAACATGCAACTGTTTAATCATGTTTTTATCAAATAACTTAGGAATAGCTTCCTAACCAAAATAATGGCAATAAAATTATTCTATAATTCAGATTGTTAATCAAAAATTTTCTCTTAAAGTGTTATGCAACTCGGCATTCTGGGAAATATAAGAAGGAAAACAAGGTAAAAAAAGGCCTTCTAAGTTATCCAGAAAAAATAAAAAACATTAATCCTTCTAAAATAGCAAAAGATAGCTAGCTCTAAGTCGTGTCATCTCTCTTTATATTTTGGGAACATGACTTCCATGTTTTTGAAAGCATAAAGTCCACCAAGAAAAGTGAGTGAACTTTTGGTTGCTTTTCTTTCTTTCCATTCTTCTTGCAAATAACTGCAATATAGGTATTTATCAGGCTTTGTATAAACCCTCCATGTAGTATTTGCTATTTTTTGGCAAGAGTTATTGTAATTTAGGTGGTTGTGTTTTTTCAGATCCTAATGACAAGTACCAAACTCATGCCACTCTTTACACTAACAAAGTGATATAATTTTAAGATAAGTGGATTATTAAGATAATTGCCTACTGCCCTGGGTGGCGTAGCTCAGTGGATTGAGCGCAGGCTGCGAACCAGGCATCGCAGGTTCGATTTCCAGTCAGGGCACATGCCTAGGTTGCAGGCCACGGCCCCCAGCAACCGCACATTGATGTTTCTCTCTCTCTTTCTCTCTCTCTTCCCTCTCTAAAAATAAATAAATAAAATCTTAAAAAAAAAAGATAATTGCCTACTGAAGTCTCCTCAGCTGAAAAATTGCAACAGTGCCTAAGGTTAAAGACAGTTTATGTCATTGGAGTGAATTTTCTTACAATACTGACTTTGATAATTATCTTTATTTTACAATAATTCATAAATGTTTCTTTTCTGGTTAGAGGACTGTTTTGTAACTTCACAAAGTATCCTGAAGTGATATGAATAAACTCAGTGTAATTGCACTATTAAAAACATTTTTAATCCAAGAAGCATTGAAGTCTAGTAGTCCCTTAAAAAATTATCTATTGTTTTTATGAATTACTCCTGATAAGTTACCTATTCTAGCATTGGCAGGTTGTTTCATTGTTAGTAGACATGCCTAGAGTCTTGGTAGATCAACAGAGCATCACATGTGCCCACATCAGGGAAAATACGATGGTATATTATCAAACATCCCTATTTAAAGAAATTTTGCTTTTTGTCTTGGATGTTTGGTTCCTAATTATATGTAGGTTGCTAGGTTTTATAACTACTAGAACACTTGGAATTAAATTTCTGTTGTCAGATTCAGGCAAGGCAGTTGATTTGGCTTATGTGCTTCTTCCACAGTTCTATTCAACTTTATGAAATAAACTCAAGCTCCATGATATTTGCATTTTTCTTGAATCACAACACTCAAGCTCAAATCATTTAAAGCAGGCAAAGCAAATGATGAGTTTTCAGGCAAAAGCATTGGCTAAGCACTGATGCTCTGGAGCATTTAGTCATTATAAATAAATGCCTTGGCTGAAATTTTCCTATTTGAGTGTCTTGAGCAGAGCTGTATCTCCAGCAACCCTTATACTCAGCAGTGGATCAAATAAACATTGTTTGTTGGAACAAATGTTTTACTTAACAATAGAATAAAATATTATTCTATTAACATGAAAGTTCATTAATAATTCCCTGATTTTCTCTGGATAGTTGTTTTCTCAACCATAGGATCTGACTCTAATGTTATATATCACTAAGTACATTAATCTTTTTAAGAAATCTTTACTAAAATTCTAAGATAGCACAAAGGAAGTATAACCTTATAATTTGGAAATACCATTAGATATGGCTATTCTCAGATCCTTTTTAGTGAGTCTTTTCATAGGCCAAGAGTGCCTCCCTATTCAGCAGCAGGTTATAAGGTAACCTACTCTTCTAATGGGAATTTCCTGAACCATATCTTGTCTTCTCAGAATCCAGGCCCAGTTAATATTATTATTAAAATATTTCCCTTAAGTAATTATAAAATAATAGCCATTAAAATGTATTAAAACCCTATTCTTTTTAAATCTCTTAATAGGAACCAAGGTTACATTCTGTGAGAAGAAGCTTTTCTCTACCTTCATCCGTAGGCTTGAAGCCTCGATATTCTCGAAGCCCACACTTTCATCCTAGAAAAGATTTCAAAGCAGAGGATTCAATTCTTACTCCACCTTCCTCTACTGATTCTGTTAAGTAGAGTCTTGGATAAATATTTTATCCAATATTAGAAAACAGCTAGCCCCATGTGTGGTTTGGTAACAAATATGAGGGTTTGGGTGTGCTTAAGATTAAATGTTTTTACTTTTTTAAAGGGAATTAAAGAAATCTTAGTAGGCAGAACATTGGAGATGCAGGATAAAATCATGGTTTCCTTTATTCACACACACTTAAGTAAGATAGACTTGTAATCTGTAACAAATAAAACAAAGGATATCTATAAAACAAATATTTTGATAAAGTTAGAAAAATTTGGTCACCATCTATCTTATCAACATGATAATGTCAAAAACCACCACTTAAAAACAGCTTTGGTGTTTGGATTTTTCAGTTTTATTCCAGGTGTTTCATACATGTAGACACCACCATGGAATATACAGAATATACATAGCAGCAGGCCATTTGTTGTTAACATGGAAAATTCAGAAAAACACTGTCTTGTTAGGGAGATAATTTATAAAAGATTCTAGCTTCTACATTATTTTGGTTTCGCTGTATTTAGGTTTATGTATATTTTACCTATATTAAATATTTTTTATAAACTCTAGGTTTACATTAGAAATTTTGACAGACATTAATATATTTTAAAAGAATTTATATATGTAATATATGGAAATATGTCATATTATGACCATTTATTTTATACCAGTTACTGTGGAGAAACTTAACACTATTTCTGGCCCTCTTTTGTCATTCATACAAGAAGTACAAGGGTTCTTACCAGCATCTTAGCAAGTATGAGCATTCACTACATATATCATGTCAGATTCAGTACACTGTCAATATTCCTTTTTATCTTCTATTCAGGTCTTAGTTAGTGAGATTATTTTATTCAGGCTAAATCCAACTGTTTGTGAGAACAGTTTTCAATTAAAATAATACATGAAATATCCTAATGTCTATGCCAAAGGAAAAATTAAAGTAAACTCAGCAACAATCCTGTGCTTACCAAATGGATTTTTATGTCTGTGCCCTAGCTATGTGTGTGTCTTCAGAGAATGACTTGTTTACAACTCCTTTGAGTTCAGACTTACCTACCCTCACATACTGAATATTTTAAAAAACACCTACCTCTACAAACGTGTCAATGATGAGTTTTAATAACTTGGTTGAACTTGACTAGAGCCCTTGTCACTACTCTCAACATTAAATGATAAGTTTTCACCATTTTCCCTTTGTTTTCTGTCTGAGATTAGGGTTGACTTTCAAATTTTTATGCTTATGGCCACAGGCATACATTTACTCTGGTTTTTGTGCCCCAAAACTGATAGCTCCACTTTAAATGGTTTTCATGGATTACAGAAAAACAAAGAAGTGCTATATTCCCTCCTTTGGCTACAAAACTAATGTAATGACATCAGTTACATCCAAAAATGTTTTGTTTAAAATTTGTTATGAATTAACTACTTTCTAGAGGTTTACCTAATGTGAACAACATTTTAATAAGAAAAAAACCTTATATTTTGAAGACTATTAACAATTTTTTATACTAGGTCAGAAAATGTCATAATGAATGTTAAAAATATTTCCTTTATATTTAGCAAAAAATACTCCTTCAAATCTTGAAATGGTGTGAAAATGCAATTAACCACACATATTTTCAATAATTCACTTTATTTTAGTACTTACAATTTCCTTCTGTAATACCAAAATAGGCTTTTTAGACGTTGTGTAAATGCATTCCTGTAATGAGTTATAAATGAAACTAAACTCAAGACTAAAAAGTTTTGCTTTCTGAAAATTTAGGGAGTTTCCATAAGTTTTATAGAAATTTAAATATAAAGTTAATGCAGTAATTTCAGTTTACCAGGATTGAAGATTCTTTGCTTTATGAAAGCCTTTATAAATTCATTTACTTAATGATTTTTGAAGGTAATCAAAAATGTCATATATTATTTATAATATATACATCAGTGTGAATCTATTAGCAAGTCATAGTCTGCCATGCCAAAAATTCTGAAAAATTGCCCACCATAACTTACTTAACTATGGGACTGTGTAGCTTGAATTTAAAGAGTTCTGATGAAATTATTTAAAACATAGGCTATACATAGGTGTTCTTGGCCTTCCAAGTTAGCAAGGAGTTTAATACCTTCTAATACATTTTTTTAAAATACAATTTAGATGACAGCTAAGTTTTATATAAACATAGGTTTTATCACACTTCAAGGTGTAGCCCATGTCCAACATAATAGCTATATTTCATAAAACATGTAAAATATGATGGAATATTCTTTATGCAAATCATAATAAAGTCTCTAATTGTGGGAAGTTAGAACAGGTTTTGATTGTCATATATGAGATTATATTTTACTAGGAATTATTCAGTACGTGGCATTTTAGCTAATGGAGTGGTATTTGCTTCAGTAGTAATTGGAGTCAAAAAGTTTAACTGGTTTCTGCAAGCTTGTTGGGAAATATGTTGTAAGAATACAGTAATAAATGTTCAATAAATTCATAGAATTTAAATTGTTAGTAAATAGATGAGTCTCTTAGTAAGTTCCTTTGTATTAAAACTATATGTGTGAAAAAAGTTTCAGTGTTTATAACCTCTAATAAAATTCTCTGGCCTTGTTGCTATAATAGTTAATTCAAATAAAATTTTTAAATATTGATGTTTTCATGTACAGAGATAAATGTGTGTTTTAAGTATCAATTAGTAAAATGTTAATTCAAAACACTTAGCTTCATGAATATGTTAATGTACTTTCACTTAGAGGAGACCTTTTGGAGCCAAGAATTGGGAACACAATTCTGCAAATGAGAAACAAAATAATCTTAAGGAAAAAGAAAAATAGAAACTATAGAGTTACTAACTTTTTTTAAATTTGCACCAGCAGACATAAGCAGGTTTAGGAATAAAGGAAGCTATTGAAAGCAAAAGAGAAATATATATTTTATGATAAAGATAAGAATGTTTTCCAAGTTTCTATTTTGGCAGCCATCTGTTTCATAATCTAGCTATCAAGAACCAATGAAATACTCACTGATGTATTTCAATTAGGGATTCTTTAGACTTCTCACTTTTACTTTTCCATTTTCTGTGGAGCTGATTATACCACTTTCTCCTCCCCACAATACAGTGCCTTCAGTTTATATCCTCACTGATTGATTGTGGTTTTGGTGCTAAAATGGTGCTGAAGCTGTGGCATGGGGACAAGTGTGAGTCTAGGCTCTCATTTTACAGACTGTATAACCTTAGCCACGTTACTTAATCTCTCTGGACCTCAATTTTTCATCAGTTAAAAAGAAGGACTAATACTTAACAGAGCTAATGGGAACAGAACTTTTGGTTCTCTCCCTTCACCTTCACTTATCACTGAGCTAACAATTTAAAAAGTTGGCAACATTATGACCAGGGACTTCTCCCTTTTTTATAATCCATAGAAAGGATTTACTGAAGTGGTAGTAGATTTGCTGATATTTCTATTCAAAAAGTTATTTTCACAGAGGCATAAAGTTTTAGTCACAAAACTTGATCTGCTATAAAACTTTTATTTTTCACACTTAGCAGTGATGATCCACTTGGTAATGAACATTAAAGACTGAAGTACTAGTATCTAGTGTAAGTTGTATTTTTACTTTCTCACTGCATGGTTTCTCTGAACTCATGAAAGGCAATTGGGGGGGTGTTTTTGGGGGAGGGATTTTTTGTAGACAAACATTTATCATTTTTTATTTTAGCTTTAGCTTTTCGCATTTTGAAGTTATGATATTAGATCATACAAGTTCATAATTATAATTTGTTGCTATTCTTTTTATATTCTCACTTTATCTTTAGTAATGATTTTTCCCTTCAATATAGATTGTCTACTATTAATATTATACCAACTTTCTTTTGGTTTATATTTGCCTAGTGTTTCTTCATGTCGTATTTTGTTGTGTTTAGGTATATACCTTTTAACTACATATAGCTAACCTTTTAAATTTAAGCTTGAACACTGCTGTCTTTTGACAGAGGTTGATCCTATGTTTTATTTTATTACAGTTACTGATATACTTGTATTTCTGACATCTTATCATGGGTTTTCTTTTACCAAATTTTTCATTTTTCTTTGCCCTTTTCTCCTGTCTTCCATTGGATTGAGTTTTAACATTTTTTTTCATATGGCTTGAAAGAAGTACATTCTATTTGTATTATTTCATGATTAACCTAAAATATGTAACATGCTTGTTAACTTTATATCTTTAATATTTATAGCTTCTTAACCAATAGGTGCTTCTAGTCTAGTTCAAAGGAAGCCAGAGTATTGAAACAATTTTATTTAGTGTGTTCCAAAGTAAAAGATATTACCCTTTTAAAATATTTTAATTGGGAAAAAATGTATAATTGGTCTTTTTTTTAATTGAATGTGTTAGATTAAGAGAATAGAACAATGATTCCAATCTATAACAATCATAAATTAGTTTTTGAAGGTTCATCTTTATGTTAAATCCCACAAACCAGTGACTATCAACTAATGGGAGTACGTGCACAAGACGTAGCCTTAGGAATAGTACAGTACTGAGGAGGTTAGTAATGTTTTCACCACACTATGCACTAAGAAAGGTGGCATCATCCACTTCCACAGTTTTTCCTAGAGCTGTCCCTCCAGTGTACTCAGTGATTCTTCCAGGCCTTCTGCAGACATTTCATTCCAAAATTCTTAATGACTTGAAGGCAGGTCCCATCTTTCCTTGGACCTGTAATTTTATTCTTGCAGATGGCACACTTTGTTTCCTGAAATATCCTGGTATCTCATCTTGTTCTTAAGTAAGGAGGTTTTGTGGACTTTAAAATTCATCG
The DNA here is from genome assembly GCF_019186645.2 of Phyllostomus hastatus. NCBI lineage: Eukaryota > Metazoa > Chordata > Mammalia > Chiroptera > Phyllostomidae > Phyllostomus > Phyllostomus hastatus. The sequence continues at coordinate 615,230 of NW_025333912.1, read as the reverse complement.
TGACTTCAACCGTGTCAATAACCAATGGGGGTTAAATTCAGCTCATAGCCAAGGATGAAACTTCTATACTGTATACGCCAAGCCTTGCCTTGGTGAAGATTCAAGTATGGCTGAACCTCCAGAGACACAGTAGAGAGTGTATCATTTCTAATTGTTAAGGCACTGCAAGATCTTTGTGGAGATCAGCTCTTCCCAATTCCCTCCTCATCATGAAAATATAAGTAGAAACTGATTGATGGGATATAATCTTAAGCAGGTATTTTAAATATGGTCAAAGATTTCCATTAGGTGGTTTCCTTAATTCAGAGGATCTGTACTGGGTAATCCAGAACTACCTAAACGCTAAGGAAGAGCCAGTTTTACCTCCAAATGGGTTAGTGGTATAAAGAGGAAAGCACCTTAGGCTGAGCTTCTATCCTTTGCCTCAGAAAAGAATAAGGCACCCTTCTTACAAGTTAAAATCCTTACTAATTAACTTTAATTAACTTGGTTGTTACTGTTCTGGCCCTTCAAGCAATATTAACCTCCAAATTTGGTGTTACTATTGACAAAAATTAATCAATCCTATCCGAAGTTTCTATAAAAGGGGCAAGGCTAGCTGTGTTGTGCTGAAATGACATTTAATGCCGTCTTCGTTTTGCAGGGGACTCAAAAACTTTCTAGAACTGATCCCCCTAACCTGTACCCTAGCTCCCCCCAAGCTCTATGAACTAGTGACCCTTTGCTTCAAAAATAGATACATGGCTGTGTATCTATGGGTGTATATCTACACCCTTGGAGGTCCACTGATACTATTCACTCTGGAAAAAGGGCAATGGCACACCAAGGTTTACAGCACCCCAGACCTCACCAACAACAGTTGTCCTTTATCTGGTAGAATTGTGGAGACAATGCCTCCAGGAGGCAATTAAAGGTTATCATAAGCAGCTTTACAGATCAGATCTTAGTCAAGAGGCACGGTCTCCCCCATAACTCAAGGTTATACTAATGTAGGCCAACACTACAACTGTATTCACTAGGGGTTGGGCACAGTTCCAGGAAACTATCCCTACCGTAACACCCGAGGAGGAATCTTGAATGCTTGGTACTACCACATGCAGCCCAGGTTACATTATAAGTCATTCTAGGTGGAGTTCCACAACTTGATCATCTACTGGATTTCAGTTTTAGAACTTCCCAAATCTAAGGACCTATGTCCCAATCACAGGTACAACTGCCTAAGAAAAAAACTACATCAGAGTCCATGTTTCATCCTAGGCCTTCTTGAGTACTTTAGCATCAACTTTATAATAGACAATTTATCAGGCTCTTCTCAGCCCCTACGGTCACACAACTCCTTAATAAAAATGATGAGGCCCTGGCTGGTGTAACTCAGTTGGTTGGAGCATTGTCCCATAAACCAAAAGGTCGTGCGTTTGATTCCCAGTCAGGGTACATACCTAGGTTGTGCGTTCAGTCCCAGGTCAGAGCTTGTACACAAGGCAACCAATCAATGTTTCTCTCCCTTTAAAATCAATAAGCATGTCCCTGGTTGAGGATTTTTTTAAAAAGAGATAGAGAAAGGAAAATGATAAAGGCTACTTCCAGAAAAACGGAGATTTCCATGAAATCAGAGACTGTCAATTTCTTGTTCCTGCCTATCCTTGACTTCCATACAGCCACAGGTCTTTTGACTTTCAAGATGCCTAATCTGAGTTCACTTGTGGAACAGCCCTCTAATATAGAATGGTCCAATTAACATACAGTGTCTGTCCAGAAGGTATCCAGCCATGTAATATGAAAAATAGACATTTAATGAAGAAAATACAAGCTACAAGAAACACTGTACCTAGGACAATGACACCTCAGTCCTCTTCAAAGTATGCACCTTGGGACCTCACACAGTTTTCCCAATTGCCATTAGCCACCCCTGAATCTCATCCACAATCTGAAATCTCTTCCCTTTCAAAGGTGATTTTAGTTTTGGGAAAAGCCAAAAGTTGCAGGGTGCCAAATCTGGGCTATACAGAGGGCAGGGGTGAGCCACCTGGGTGATTGGATATTTCGAAAAAAATCTCTGCATGAGCTGGCACGTTGTCATGATAAAGCTGCCACTCACCAGCTGCTCATAGCTGTGGCCTCCTGAATCATCCAATAGTTTCCATGGAGGAATGTTCAAGCCTAATGCAAAATTTAAGGCAGATTCATTGCTCCATTCACTCAGTCATTTTGAATGTGACAGCCACACATGCTCGCTCAGCAGCATCTACCAACCGTGCTGACAAGTACAGTGAAGTCATCATTGTTCACACATGTCTATTCCAGTCCACTCTCCTTGGCTGCCAGGTTACATCGATGTTGCACAAACCATTTTCATTATATGAACAATGGCTGGACTTTTTCTGGACAGACCTCGTATACATTGCCCACAACTTCTCCCATGACTTCATAGATAGGATTGTAGTCTACTGAGTTGACAGCTTGTTATTACTGTAATGTGCCATCCTGTAAACACCTGATCAGTGGTCTATCATAACCTCCTACAACACTGCCTCCAAGAATAACCTAAAATGAAAATTTGAGAGCCTCAAGGGTAATATTTGGGAGAAACCTCCTTTCAGGTCAGGGGATCCAAAGATATCAGATGCAGGATGAACAGTTCCAAAGCAGGGGATTCTCAGATGCCTACAAGTTTATCACCTTTTCTCAAAAGCCAATAGGATACCCTTTCTTGGAAGTGCATGGCCTCCAGTTTTAAGTTTCACCTATCCACCACCTGACATTCTTAAAGTGCTGGATCAAACTGAATACATCAAGTACCCAAAGGATATTTGCTTTACCTCCTACAGAGAATCAAACTGGTCCATCTTCCATATCACCACAGAATAGGTCAGATCCAACTTACCACATCTCTTCACTCAAAATATCTTGTCTTCTGTAATAATTATGCCCTCTCCTCTTTGAATCCCCTATTTGCTTGTGCTGTTCAGTACCACAAATATTCTGGTAGCTATTTAAATGCCTGCACAAATTACAGATGGCACAAAAGGAACTCCATTAACACCCAGCAAGCCAAGGCCCCATGTACTGACCAGCACAAGGCCATAGGAAAGCTCAATCAAGTGGAAGACATCATCTCTCCACTCATGATAGGAACTGTAAGACTTCAAAGGCAGAGGTTATCACTACACTGGTTTCCCAAGTCTGCTTTCCTTCCTCCATGTAAATACATCCCATGTCTTTCACTATGCTACTCTTTCCAGCCCTAGGAGATACTATGCTCTGTTCTGGGCTCAGTAATCTGCCCCAATAACCCCAGCAAAAGCCCAAGATTCCATTATAAAGTATAAGGAGTGTCTGAAGGAACATCTGTAGAAACAGTCCCTCCACCTTTAGAATGCCTTGAAACATTCTTTTTTTAAGCAGTGTTTCCAAGCAAACTGAAATCTCTCAACAGAAACAGGAATTAAACAGTAGCACACAGAATAAGCTTGGGGGGAACTAGCAGCATAATAATTTAGTGAAGCCTCTCTGCTTGCTACCATGCTCAGAATGGGTATTTCAAGGCAAATTCTCATTTAAACTTTGGCTTAGCCATGCAATCAATCACCTGAGATATAACGTTGGCTTACTGTGTTGTAATCATTGTATAAATTGATACCTTAACATCTTCTCTGTGGTGTTCCCCTATGGAGCCTTGAAGGGATCCCTAAATCCAGTTTGAGAGTTCTTGGAGCATCAGTCATTTCGGCCCTTCACATTCACCGTCAACAGATGCAACAGTACATATCTGAATAAGGTACTTACAAATTTTAAACTTTCATGGTTTAGGTTAAAAGAGCAAAAGAAATAATCAGTAAAACTTACTGAAAAGTAAATGTACTAACATTTATAACTGTTCTATGATTTCTGTATTGTATTGTAGATCCAGACTGACCAAAAGAAATCGTGTGAATTATGTACATGAATAACAAAAATAAGAAATATAAAGAAAACACTGCCCTTTTGAACAATTTTTTAATCATACCTCTAAATCTACTGTTACTAAAGTTTTAAATTTTTAACATACCAAGAGCTTCATAACTTATCATAGATAGTTCAAACAAACTTGATACATTTACTTACTAGCTTTTTAAACATTTAGAGTAAATGCCCTGTTTCAGTAGTCTGACATGAACTAAGGACCCTGGTCTTTTTTTCATTGCTTTATGTAAAACAGTGGTTGCAGTTATCCCTCATTTTAAGAAAAAGCAATAAAAATTTTCTTTAAATTCTGCAAAATTACCAGAAAACAATTATGTTCTAAAAATTCTAAAACCTCAATGTTAATATGTGAGACTAGAGCCATCTACTGGTTGGAGTGTAATATTACAATGCACAACTGGGACTTAGAATTAACAAAGTATAGGAAGTCATGGTTGTAAGAACAAAATAACACGGTCAAAAATCTAGTCTAGGACACTGATTTTTAAAGATTTAATATGAGAATCTCTTTTTAAAAGGAGAATCAACATATATAACAAAGTAGACCCAAAAGTTGAGGTAAGGGGCCTCCAATCCCCCATTCTAATTTGCCCAGCAGATGATAGGCCAATGGAAAACAAGCCATCAGAGGTAGTCTGGCAAATAACCTAACTGTGGTTGGGAAGGAGGCACAATAAGAAGTAATAGTATCAGCAAAGTTGCCTGTTACCCATCTTTCCCCTAGAGACATCTTAGGGACACAGGTGTGCAAAGGACAGTGGTTAATGGGCACAGAGAACTGAAGAGGTAGGGGTGGCCACCTGAAGGTTGTAAAACTCTTTTCAAAGAGACATTGCTTATGTGCTCATGTGATGCAACACTTTAGAAAACATTAATATAACTTTCCTGAAAATGCAAAATAAGGAAATAACAAATTTGCTTTTTTACCACAAGCCATAAACCACTAAGAACGGAGTTTTTAGGTCCTATGTGCTTTCACCATCCAGGACCTGGACTGGTCCAGTCGTGGAAACAAGAGCCCAGTTTCAGGTCCCAGCCTCCTCCCTTCAAAAGGGCAAGGATGACCATAGAATCGAGGCAAGAAATAGAGTTCTCCCAGGCCTCTCTCTGTAGCAGAGACCCCCAACCTGGACAGCAGCTTGTCAGCTAGGTTTGGGGTGACAGGCTGAAGCAAAGTTCCAAAGACTCGCAAACATTCCAAGGCCACATGAAGCACAGTACCCAGCCAAGGAGCATCCACTGGGCTCTCCCAATTCAACTTCCACGGTGCATGCCTTTGCACAAAGCCATTAGTTTGCCGGACACAGCTGGACACTGCCTCCAGAGCCTTATAGATCTGAAAGTTGGCATAGTGGTCTGCTACCTGCTTGGGCAAAGTGGCCACTGCATTCACCAGAGCATAGTCCTCTGCCAGAGCACGAACTGATGGCCCCGCCAACCCTGGCTCACTGGGAAAGCAGGTAGTACAGAAGGCCGGGTAGGTCCCCGAAGGATTTATTTTACTGGCAGTGCATCGGTTCAAGAGACCGCCCAAAGCATCTGCCAGCTCCGAGTCTAGCAACTTAACCACCTTTTCATCATAGTAATCACAATCCCAGTTGGGGACACCCTGACGAAGGAGAAAGTAGCGGAAGCCATCCACAGTGTAGCGGTCAAGGCAAGTTCTGGGATCCACCACGTTGCCCAAGCTCTTAGACATCTTTTGGCCACAGACTGTCCAGTGGGAGTGGACATAGATGCGGTGTGGTGGACTCATGCCGGCCCCTAAGAGGAGGGCAGGCCAATAGATAGCATGGAATTTGAGAATGTCCTTGCCTATGATATGAGAGGTGGTCGGCCACCATGACTTGAACTCAACATTTGGGTAGCCAATTACAGTAAGATAGTTGACCAAGGCATCCAGCCACACATAGATAGTCTGCGAATCGTCCCCGGGCACCGGAATGCCCCAGTGCAAGTGGCTACTCCTGCGAGAGACTGACAGATCTGGCAGCTCCTCCTCCAGCCACTGAAGGACTGTGTGATGGAATGGCTCAGGGGTAATCACCTGAGGGTTGTCCCGCAGCCACAGCTGGAGCGGCTTCCGGAAATGGGAAAGCTTGAAAATGTAATTTTCTTCCTTGGTCCAGGACACGGGATGCCCGCTTTCGAGAGATACAGGACACGAATCCCCTGACGGGCCTGGCTGCCGGCTGACCTTGGTCTCAGGCAGGAAGCACTCGTCGTTGGCACAGTACCAACCTTCATAGAGCCCCTTGTAGAGCAGACCCCGAGCCTCCAGCACTCCCCAGAAGTGTTGCACCGCCCTCCGGTGCCGGGCCTCGGTGGTGCGGATGAAGTCGGTGGAGGAGATATCAGCGTCCCGGAAAAGCTGCTGGAACTGGGCCGAGACTCGGTCGCACAGCTCAGTCGGAGCCAGGCCCGCAGCGGTGGCTGCCTGCTGAATCTTCAGGCCGTGCTCGTCTGTACCGGTGGAGAATCGCGTGGCGGCGGCAGTGGGGACTCGGAGGCGACGGTGGCGGCACAGAGCGTCTGCTAGGAGCGCCGAGTACAGATGTCCAATATGCGGGGCCGCGTTCACATAGAAAATGGGTGTCGTGAAGTAGGCGCGCGCATCATGGGCATAGTCGCTGGCACCGAGAGGGTCCGAACTGTAGAGGCGCGAGCTGAAGCCGCCCAGGAGCGACAACCTACTGGCCAGCGCGCGTCCTAGCAGCCGCAAGGTAGAAATTCGCAGCATAACGCCCACCCGGCCCAACCGGCGAAGGGGGCGTTCTGGAAGCACGTGTGAAGCGCGCAGGCGCAGCCGGGCCTCTCTACTGCTTCCGGCCAGAAAGCCAATGGAGTTCGGGCCGAGCGCGCGCCCGCCCCTCCCGGCCGCGGCTCCTCCCCCGCCCCCGCCCCCGCCCCCGCCCTCCGCGGGTCTCGGACATCGGAGCTGGAGGCGGTGATTTGCGGCGGCGCGTAAAGGGGATATAGCTTAGAAAAACTGGGCATAGGGGAGGTTATGAAAGCGGGTACATCTTTATTTTGCTACAGTATCCTGTATGACCTGCTTTAGGTTGTAGTTTTGTATTTACAGATATGTTTTCCTCTCTAAGCTAAGCTGCTTGAGGGCAAAAATTTTGTATTCGGGCACTTCTCCAGCACCAGTCAGTAGCTGGCACAAAGTAGGACACAGTGTGCGCTGTCCGTACCGTAGTCCCTGGTCCTCATAGGGCGCTGAAACATCATCTAAATTTTACCTCGGGACCTAGTGGACACAATGTGAAAGGTGCCAGGGAGAAAGGAAGAAAAAAGATAATTATCTAGAGCACCTGAGGGAAGGATAAGAACTGAAAAAGTAAAGGAAGTCTTTAAACACGCTCAATATTTGTAGAATCAACAAAAGTATGTTTATAATGTGCCAAGTCTTTGCCAAAGAATATTTAGATCCAGGGAGGTGGAATGTAATGTGATGTCACTGTGCACATAAGTAAGAATCAGTTTTCCAATTTTTTTCACAAAGTAGTTATAGTAATTTTTTAAAATGATCTTGGTATTCTTAGAGCAGTTTTTTTTCAAGTTTGCTTTTATTGACAGAACTCGAGCTCTCCCCAAGGGGATGCTTCAGGAGCCCCGAATTGGATTAATAGTAATCCTTGCTTCAGGGCATGCTCTCATCTTTGGGCTATGACTAGCCATCTTTTTTTTTTAATACTGTAGTCATTTAACAATAAAATAGAATGGAACACCTGTGAACTCTCAGCTCAACCTGAGAACTAGAAGTGGTTCTCTTAAGTGTAGTCCCAGAAAAGAAGCATTTGCAACACTTGAGACCTCGTTAGAAATGCACACTTAGTACCCCCCACTCACACACACACACCTACTGAATCAAATTGTGCGGGTGGGACTCAGCAATCTAGGTTTTAATGAGCTCTCCAGGTAATTCTGATGCACATCACAATTTGAGAACCACTGAGCTAGATTACCAGTGATTTAGATATGTTCCATTCTCCTTGTCTTCCTGTTCTCCCACAGGTAATCACTGTCGAATTTTGCACTTTTGCATTCATATTATCACATATAGAGTATGTCTAAGCAATGTATGGTTTCATTTTGTTGGTATTTAAACATTTTTCAAATGATATTATACTACTTGTAGTCTTCAACTTGCCTTTTCCCCCTCAACATTTTGTTGCTAAAATTCATCCATGTTTTTTGCACCTAACTCTAGTTAATCCATTTTGACTGCCTTTAATATTTTAATGGAGGCATAGAGTAAATAGGATCTGATTTCTGATTTCTGTGGTGATATGGAAAGTGGACCAGTCAATTTTCAATAGGAGTTACAATAAGTACAAATATCCTTTGAGTAGTTAATGCTCTATTTGATTCAGCAGTTTAAGTAGGACAAGTGAGGGACAGGTGAAACTTAAAACTGAAGGGTATGTACACTCTTCAGAACTAGGAAACAAATCCAGGCTAAGTGTCAGAGAAGTCAGGTTCTCCAACAGTTCTCCACACCCACCCACCTTTCCTTTCTATAGAATCTATTCTTTAGCATACAAACATGCTATTTTTTTTCCTATCTTAAAAAGAAATTCTCCACCCCCCACTGCTGCTCCATTTTTTCCTTCCCTTTATAGCAGAACTCCTTGAAACAAATGGCTGTTGATGCACATTTAAGTGGTCTAAGCTTTTCCTCTTAGGAAAACACTACTGCAGCATACTTTCTCATGTATATTTCCTTGTACTTATATGCTAAAGTTTATCTTGGATATATATATCTAGGAGTGATATTACTCAATCACAGAGGATGTGAATGTGCAATTTTTAAAGATAATTAAAAATAAAAAGTCAAAATACAAATCTTAGACTATGTAACTATTAAGTATGTGATGACTAGAGCAATTCTAATCATTAAAAAAGTGTTTTATTCAATAGTGTTTTCAATAATTCATTAATTAACAAGGAAATGCAACTACATTATGGAACTAACAGTACATTAAACAGTTAAAACTTAATGTTCTGCTAGCTTGTGAATGCTGGAGAGCATAAACTAACTTTTTCATCTTTGTGTCCATGTAGTGCTTTACATGTATAATAGGTGCTCCATAAAAAGTTGAATTATTGTTAGATTTACTTTAGAGCAGGGCCTCATCAAATAGATTGGATTTAAAAGTTACTATTATGCAAGAGCTTTTCTTTGTAGGAAATGGGTTGGATGATACATAATTATCTGTTAGAAACATTAAGACTGGTGAACTTAAGTGGTCCAAACTTGAGTTGTAACTGAGAATAAGGAGCTACCAGTTATGGAGGATGTTTTCATAAGATTCATTCATTCATTAAAGGACTAAGTGAGCCCACAGTAGAACACAGGCAAGAAGAGATAACACATCTGCGTTCATATTCAGCCACATAAAACCCTGCCTACCCTTGGGGAAGCCCCATTTAAAATACAGAACTGAAAGCTGTCCCTGAAATCTACAGTTGGCAACAAATAAATATAATTCAGCCTTGGCCAGTGTGGCTCAGTTGGTTGGAGAATCATACTATAAACCAAAAGTTTGCAAGATCGATTCCTGGTCAGGGCACGTGCCTGGGTTATGGGTTCGGTCCCCAGTTGGACCATTTGCAAGTGGCAACAGGTTGCTGTTTCTCCCTCACATCCAGGATGTGAGCTGTTGCTACCTTTCTCCCTCCCTTCCCCTCTCTCTAAAAGTAGTGAAAAAATGTCCTCGAGTGAGGATAAAAATAATAAAAATAAATATATATAAAATTCAATACAGAAAAAATAACCAATGTTAGAAAACATTCCCAAAATTTAATTATTATAAGTACTCAATATATGACAAGCCTGGGAAACATGATGGGTAAGAGATTATCTGTGAAAACAAGTGTGGTTGTAACAGCTGGATATCTGTGTGGAAGAGAACTGACTTAGATCCATACCTTACCTTTTATATTATGATTGCCAGATGCATTAGAATAAAATAGGAAGTACGGGTGGGGTGAACAGACGGAGCAAGGACAGTTAAGATCGTGAAACTACTGTGTATGATATTGTAATGGTGGGTACATGTCATACATTTGTCAAACCCAGGATATGTACAACACCAAGTAGGAACCCTAATGGAAACTATGGACTATGGTGATAATGACAGCAGTGCAGGTTCATTGGTAACAAACTTATCACTCACTCTGCACTTGACGTTAGTGGAAGGTTGTGCGCGTGTGGGGACAGGAAGCTCTCTGTACTTTCTACTTGGTTTTGCTGTGGACATTGCTCTAAAATATCAAGTATATTTATTTAAAAAAAACAGAAATCAGAACCTTTGTTTCAAAATGAGAAGTAATACTATTGAAGAAATGTACATTTTTGTTAAGGACAAAATGGAGGAGCAGAAATTTTTTTTGACTGGAGGTATTTGTTTAAAAATGCAGAGTCATTAAAGAGGTGTGGAACAAACATATGAAGGTCTGTCCAGGAAGAATCCAGCCATGTAACATGAAAAATAGAGATACTTATTGAAGAAAACATAAGATACAAGAAACATTATACAAAAGACAATGATGCCTGAGTCCTCTTCAAAGCTATGACCTTCCTGAGGAAATCTGGTTCATTGGTAGCAGTTTGCATCAAGTCACTAGCAACTGCAGCACAATGTTCCTTCTGCTCTGGTAGAAGCCATGAAACGAATTTTGCCAGGACACGTTTCATGCCAAGATTCCGTGCCAATATCTCAACACAATAGTTTCTGGAATCCCCAGATCAGCTTCTAGTTCTCAAACTGTCAGTCACCCATCTTTGTTGATTGCAGCCTGTACACATTCAACATTCTCAGGTGTTCTGCTTGTCGCAGACCTTCCAGAACATGGACCACTTTCAACAGATTCTTGACCATCTTTGAAGCTTTTTGCCACACTTTTATTTGTGCTATACTCATTGCATCATCCCCCAAAGCCTTCTGAATCATCTGAATATGAATAGTTTCCATGGAGAAATGTTTAAGCTTAATGCAAATTTGATGCAGATTCAATGCTCTACTCAGTCATTTTGAATGTGACAGACACACAGTACATGTGCTCACTCAGTGGCATCTTCTGCCCCCACTGACTAGTACAGTGAAGTCGTCATTGTTCACACATGTGCATTCCAGTGCACTCTCCTCAGCTGCCAGTTTACAATGCTGCACAGACCATTCTTGTTACGCTAATAATGGTTGGACTTTTCTGAACAGACCTCGTATGTGATAACCAACAAAAACTTATTACTGTCCAAAATGCAGTTTTAAAGAAAAAACATATAAGGTTAATACGTTAAATAGTTCTATGGCCAACCACATATTTCTATAAGTAATATAAAGAATTATTTACTCATTAAAATGCATTTTCTCTTGCTTTCTAACTGATTTCCTTGTATGTAAACTATTTCCTTTGACCATTCATGAAGCAGAATCTAAGTATTTAGAAAATACTCCCTGGCTGGTGTAGCTCAGTGGATTGAGCACGGACTGGGAACCTAAGTGTCCCAGGTTCGATTCCCAGCCAGGGTACATTCCTGGGTTGTAGGCCATAACCCCCAGCAACCGCACATTGATGTTTCTCTCTCTCTCTCTCTCTCTCTCTCTCTCTCTCTCTCTCTCTCTCTCTCTCTTCCCTCTCTAAAAATAAATAAATAAATAAAATCTTTTTAAAAAAGAAAAGAAAATACTTAGGTAGAGAAAAAAGTAATCTTTACAAAAATCTTCACTATGAAAATTTGAAAATAGTCAAAGTGTTACTTATTTAGCACTTATGTACTAATACAGTGAAATCCCCCATAGCTGTTAAAATAGGAATGTGTGCCACATTGATACATGGAAAGGTGTTTTTAAAATATCATTAAGGGTCAAGTAAAATTTAATTTTGTTAGACTTTGGAGACAAAAAGTGATTACACAATGGCTCAATTGTGAACTAAAGGAACTATAGTTCCATTTACTAAAGATAAAAGAAGTTCTTTAAGGACATATGACACACCATATTCACTCATTCATTTGTCCAGTCATTAGCTACCAACCAGACTCCTGTGATGCTCTCCTGACCAACCAGTCTCCCTCCATTCTTGCTGTCTTGTCTTCCTCACGGCAGCCTTAGCGGCTCACCAGAAAAACAAACTGATGCTCCTTGCCTACTTCAAACTCCTTCGATTTTTTCACTTGATTACTTGATTCACCTTTTGTTGCCTGCAAGATAAAGTTCAAATTCCCTCCCTATGGCATATAATTCACTACAAATTAGCTCTTGCCTGCCTTACAGCTTCCTTCAAAGTTTATGTTCTAATAATTTGCAGTTGCTTCATGTTCCTTCAAGTGTATGTCAGCCTGTTTCATGATTCTGTGATATTGCTCATGCCTTTCCCTTTTCCTGACACATGCTTCCCACCTTTACCTATTTTGTGTCTATTCATCCTTCAAGACAGTTCATATATCATCCTCCAAGCTGATTTGGAGGCTCTCCTTGGGTTCTGTAGCATCCTATGCATGCTTTATCTCAGCAGCTACCACATCATAGTGAAATGATCTGTTTATAAATCTGCCTTCCCCATTGAACCACAAGCTTCTCTAGGGCAGAAACCATATTTAGTCATCTTGTGTACTCAGCCTGCATCTATTGCAGTGCCTGGAACATAGCAGGGACTTAGTAAATATAGTGAGTACTTAAGAAATAATCTTCAGGACTGCAGTAAAAACTAGTGAACTTCAAATATTCCATTTCCTATCATCCAGGAGCTCACGGCACATAGTACAAAAGAGAACATGAAAAATGACAAACATGAAAGCACTGTGAATGAAACGAGTCACACTGGGTCAGAGTCTGCTGTCTTTTTATACAAATTTACCCAGGAATTGCTTACCACTAACCACACTCATCTTTGAGAATGATGGACTATGGAATTTTCCTCTGTTAAAAACCTTCTGAGAAATAATCTATTTAAAGACAAGTAGGCAGAAGGAAGAGACAAGAGGTTATAGTGATCCATCCCTCTCTCCGTACACCCCAGCTCTGAGAGTTTTCGTGTGTCTTCTTCAGTGTGATTGCAAAAACCTTTTCAAGCTTGTGTTCTCTACGATCTGAAATAAGATCAGGGATTATTTTGTAAATAATGAGAGTGGTGGCAGGATCACTTCCTTCCTATTGCTGTTCTCAACCCTGTTTTATAATGTAAGCATATTAACAAATTTACTTTGTGTTATTAGGCAAGCATAGTGTTAGGATGTGAGATAAGATTATCTCAGTCAACCTTCATAACAAGCACATGAAGTAAGTACTATTATTAACCCCATTTTATAGGGGAGGATATTGAAACTTGAAGAAGTCAAGTAACTTGCCCAAGATCTTGTCTCTAGTAGGTATTAGAAGCAGGATTGAACCCTAGCCATCTGATTCCAGGGCTCTCAGTGTTGATGAATGCGTCATACCACCTGACCTGTAAATGGTAAAATACAATAAACACTCATTACAATTATTCCATCATAAATTGCTCTCAACTTCAGGTAAATGGCAATCCATGAGACTGAATGAGCCCTTGCTGGTGTGGTTCAGTGCACTGAGTGCCAGCCTGTAAACCAAAAGGTCACAGGTTCAATTCTCAGTCAGGGCACGTGCCTGGGTTGTGGGCCAGGTCCCCAGATGGGGCATGTGAGAGGCTACTGACCAATGTTTCTCTCCCTCTATTTCTTCCTTCCTTCCTTCCCATCTCTCTAAAAATAAATAAAAATTTTTAAAAAGACTGAATGAATCAAGTTGTCAGTTTTATTGTTGTTTTTTAATTATGGATACTTTGGGATGTGTAGAGTGTTATTAGTTACCATCCATTATAAGCTTTCTAATAGTAGAGTATTTTAAACTTTAAGAATGTTGAGAAAACATTATCCACATGTGTTCCTCCTTTGCAATTAATGAGTCTTTATTAACATATTTTAATATAGTTTTTTTTCTATTTGGCAGTATATCATTTTTCCAGTAAAAACAATCTTCATGTTGAAAGAAATCCTGAAAAATGCAACCTAAAGACTGAAGTGTTTGTTGTTTGTTTGTTTTTTTTTAACCTTACTTTTCTCCTTTTAGACTCCGGAAAGTTTCCTCATAAAGCTGACTTCCGTTCTGGAAATGATTTCTGTTTCCAACCATGTTGAGAATCCATTTCTTTCATCCCTTTTCTCTCTCTCTCTCTCTCTCTCTCTCTCTCTCTCTCTCTCTCTCTCTCCTTCTGCTTTCTTGGTAGTAGCGGGGAGGGAGGAGGGAGTGGACACAGGAAAGAGGGGAAAAGAGAAAACAGAAAAAAAAATTGCATGCCACGGTGTCTGAATATATCCTCTGCTTGTAGATACTTCCATCTGAGTTGCACTTTTGCCTTTTTATTTCTGTTTTTGGACACCTCTTTTATCATCCAGCCAACTGGAATAGACAAAGCACAGTTGGTGCCCTGAGCGACAGAACTCTGGTAGGGGGCTGGCTGTAAATTGACGTGGCATGGAAATTCTCCGCTAAGTTGTAGCAGCTTGCATGTTTCTCCTAAGATCAAGCCCAGCCTCCCGGAGCTGTAGCTTAATCATGATGGGCTCAACGACTGTTCAGAAAAATGGATAGAAAAAGTCTTCAGCTCCTTTCTTTGGACTCAGATGTTTTCTTTTTGAGTATCTATGGTTTAGCTGAAAAAATCAAAGCAGTTAAGTCTATAACTTTGTTTTTGCAGCTTGAACAACAGAATTTGCTGCTCTCCCTCCCCTGTCCTGCAATTTAATTCCTTACAGATTTTGCCATGGGGTGCGGACTTCGAAAGCTAGAAGACCCTGATGATAGCAGCCCTGGAAAAATATTTTCTACGCTGAAGAGACCGCAAGTGGAAACAAAGACAGAATTTGCTTACGAATATGTATTGCTGGATTTTACTTTACAAGGTACTTTTTTCTTCTATTTTATTTGTTAAATGAAATGTTTTGAGATAAGAGACTACTAGTATTTTAAGTGTTGGTTTGTGAATTTTTAGAGTGTTCTTCACAATAAGATTGTGTAATCAATCTAAAAATAATACTTTGTCTCTTAATTATATATTGAAAGATTTTGTTTTGTTTGCTTCATTTTTTGTAACATGGCTCATATGTACTTCATAAAATTAGAAAAACGGCTTTGAAATATTTCTTTCATTTTTAAATCAAATGCTTATTCGTGGAAGGGTACGTGGAAAATGTTTGATTTCCAGGCCAAATAGCCATAGCCTTAATGACAGTTTGTTTTGAAAAAGATCTGAAAGGCACAAGAAGGTAGCATGCAGGAAGTATTGCTTGCATCGTATGGAAGAGTATTTGCTAAGCCAATTCTGAGGTTTCCAACTATGTTAAATTTTGTGATTGTGTTAGTTGTTTGATATTTTTACCAAGCTAATCTTGAAGTTTGAACATACAGTTAAAAAAAAAAAAAAGGAAAGACAGTCTTCTGTAAGACACTTCCTTTGCTTGGTGCCCTGTCCCTAACAGAGAAACTCCCTGTTCCAGAAAGTTGGAAACACAAATAAACAAGCCCAGATGGCAGCCCTGTGGAAGGAACAGAGGTAGCTCGACTTCACAAATACTTTGCCTCAGTTTTGTTTTTGTTTTTGTTTTTTGAAACTTAAGAGTACCATAGAACTGCATAGCTAAAACTGAGTTTTTAAAAAGCAGAGCTGCATTTTTAATAATGGGACACTAAAAATGGAATTGGAGTGTCATGCTTGCTGTTAGAATTTCCAGCTACCCATAGTTTAAGTTCCTATTACAAAGTTATGCTTTTAATTGTAAAAAGCAACACATTTTATCAGTGAATAGAAAGATTATACTAAGCATATTATCATGTTGGATATTACCTTAGTTTCTTTTCAACTTAAACACAAATTCCCCCTTTTTTTGGTTTGCTCTGTGAACAGTGCATCTTTGTGCAAGAAACAGGAGCAGCCCATTTTTCTTTGTCAAAAACTGAGCTAGCCAGCAAGCAAACTCACTTCCAGGGACACACACAAGGTCTGCACGTGTATATACTTCTAACACACTCCCATTTCCATTTTTATCTAAGGCTAAGGCTACCAAAGGAAAAAGTCTATATTCTTAATTTTCTTTTTAATTATGAAAGTTAAAAGTCAATTAAGATAATGGTGATCAAAGAAGTAGTCAATCACATGACTTTTTTCTATACTTTTTCAAAAACTATTATTTGAGAAAATTTCAGTGATATAAGTCTATGTTTTCTCCGCTGACTGTCCTGGTTGATTGTTTTGTTCAGACTGATTTCTGTGAGTCCATAGGACACAAACACACACTCTCCTTAAACTCAAAACCTTGTCTATTCATACCCTGTAGGCCAGAGCCATTTTGATCTGCACTTTAAGATTTGCTGCACAATCCCTCATAGGATCATAGGGCTTAAAGTAATTTCACATTTTTTTCTGATTTATTTTCTCCGAACAATGTTAAAAATCTTAAGCAAATGTGTAAAAATGCAGTCATCCTTAAATCAGAAAGATCTACAGCTAAATTTTTTAGAAGTCATTTTGGTTTTTCTATTATCAAAAGTCCTTCTCTCTGTAAAAGGAATATAATTTCTACCTTCCACTCTAGGTGTTTGGGGGAGGTAACAGATTATTGCACTATAAAGCCTAAGTCTGGGCATAATTTGCAAATGTTAACCCACAAAATAGGCATATATTTTAAAGTTACACCTGGTTCCTATTTGGTCCAGGCGCCTTGTCTCCTTATGTCCCTTTTCTCTCCAGTTATTCCACATGTTTTTGTTTTATTTTGTGTCTGTCTTTGCCTCAGAAGCCGAGACACTGCATCAGCCCAACTCCACAACCACCTTCCTCTCCCATCCCTGACCTCCACCTGCCACTCCAGCATACAGGGAGTGAGTCGGGGGAGGGTGAACATGCCAGCCCTACATGTAGTGTGGGCTGTCTGTCCTGGGACTCCTGTAAGGAGTGCTGCACAGTGGCACCTCCTGCCTCCCAGAGGCCACTGTGCAGTGAGCAACCTTTCAGGAAACAAAATGGTCTGGTGACAGCTGTGCGTGCTCATGATGAGCCTGTCTCTTACCTCGTCTTCCTCTGTTTTTCCAAACACAGGACACGAGACACAGAGTAAAGTCCCAGTGGGACAAGAGGAGGAGACTCTGCAATTTCCAGTACCCTGTTATGGGAGCTTATTTACTTTGCATTCACCTATATTTTCTCTCTCTCTCTCACTCTCTCATTCTCCTCCCCTTCTCCCACGCTTGTTTTTTTTTGGGGGGGGGATGGGTGCATACTTTCAGGCATTATTTTCATCTGTATGAGCAAAGTAATAACATAGTCATAAAGCATATACGGCGCTGAAGTCAAAGTTCCCAGGTTCTGGATCTAGGCTCTTTCACACACAACTGTGTCAAGTTTGTAAACTTTGCTATATCTCAGTTTGCTCACCTGTAAACTGGGGGTTCTAATGATGCTTACATAAGAGAGTTATTCTAAGGATTCAGGGAGATAATATAAAATTATCTACTTGAAAAGGTATCTGGCACTTTAGTAAGCGCTTAATAAAAAGTTAACTATTATTATACCTCCTGGCTTTATGCCAAGTCTACCAACTGCAGTAGTGAGATTTCAGTACATTATTTGCAATAAATTTCTGGTTTAGTCTATATATGTATATTTATCAGAGTATGTGAATATATATATAAGTGTATTAAATATCATTTATTAATGAAAAGTTAAATTAACTCTGCAAATTATCCGAAAGAGTTAATATGCCTTCCTGTACAATCCCAGAAAAATTTTAAATAATGATAGCCTTAAGGATTTTTAGAACATGTATAGCTTTATGACTAAAAAGAGTTTCTACAGTACTAAAAACCCAACATATGGACAGATGGTAGGTTCCTTATTTGAATTTCTAGTAGAATTATGTAAAATACATCAAGTAAAATTTTGCTGGCTTCTAGCTTGCTTCCTTATTATTAGAATAAGAACCTCTCATTGTCCTTTATCATAATTGTTAACAGCAATAAGTACATATGATGTGTGCATTCTATGGAAGATGCTGATAAGTACGGGAAATACGAAGAAGAATAAGACATAATTTCAGCCCTCAAGTATGTTATATTCTAACTGGTCAAACTGAGCAAGATAGTGAACTGCTCAAGGTCAGGAACTACTATGTCTTAACAACCTTTGTATCTCTGTGTCTAGCACAGTGTTTGACACATGACCAGTAGCCAATAAGTGATGTCGAATTAATGGATGAAAAATTGTAATACATGAGGCACAAGGTATCAGGAAAAGGAAGTCCATTTTAAATATGATTAGTTATAATTTCAAATTAGGACATTAACTGACCCTTAAGAAAAGTAGGGCTTAGGTAATCAGAAAAAGACTGAGATTGAGGCACGTTGAAGGGCTATTGAATAGAGCAGGGAGCTAAGGGAGGTTTTGTAGGGGAGAAGCAGGAAGTAAATGGAAATAAGTGGAGTAGGGAAAGCTCTGGCTTGTCTGAGGAGTGATTCCCTGATGCTGTGGGGAATAAATAGCTGTAAAGGCACTTGAAGAAGAATTTGTTGGATACAGAAAAGTGCGTTTAGAAGATGCATGTGAGATTGCAATGGGGAGAGATAGGAGGTAGGAGAAATGTTAGAAGACTGATTGCAATGGTGCAGGCTCATCAAGGAGGACCTGCACATGAGGGGCAGCAATAAGGATGGACTGACTGCAAGGGGTAAATGTAACAGACAGTATGAGGGAGGAACTTAGCCTGTGGCTGGCTGCACATGAAGGGACAGAAGAATGAGGAATCCGGGATAACTTCCCGGTTCTGAGCCTGAGTAGCTGTGGAAATAATGATGCCTCGTACAGTAGGAGGAACGTCCCCAAAAGAGCCCGCACGTGGTGAAAGAGCAATTCCATTACAGGCATGTTGCATTTGAGGTGGTCAGGGAACATCCTGGCAGAAACAGTTACAGATGCCAGGCTGGAAGTGATTTCCAGGAAGAACTGAAATAAAGTCTTAAAAAGAGAGGATGTGGGCAGAACACAAGTGTCTTGGGCTGAGTCGTCAGGTGTATTCAGCCATATTGAGCACAACTGAACAGAATGGCGGAGAATGAATGGATAACACCAAAAATACAGAGAGAGGGATGGTTCCCAAAACAAGAAGTGGTCAGTAATTTTAAATACTAGACAACTTTCACAAAGAATGAAGATGCAGCACTAAAGAGAATGCATACAAAAACCAACAAGTGATAAATAAGGGATCAGAAATGAGGGATGGAGGAGAGGAGGGAGGAAGGAATAAAGGCAGAATGAAAGGAAGGAAGGGTCCGGCTAATTTTTTTTATTTCTGTCTGAATTTAATAAGTTCTTGGGCATTTCCTCAAGCAGTAAAAAGATTTTCAAATATAAAGTACTACATAAAACAAATTAATAATAAAAATGACTAAATTTACTCAAGAAGCAACATAATCTTTATCATGGTGCCTAGCCTAAATTCCTAACAGATGAAAAAACTATATAAACAGTTCCTTTTTTTGAAATGGTGAGTTTGGTTTATTAATAATTAATAAACCCTCATAAATTCAGACTATTATGGAAGAGAAAGATCCCATTCTGAACTGGAAGAGGAGAAAATATCTGATAATTGCATGCAGTTGACCCACTTAAATAGCTATTGATTTTGGGAGAAAAAGCATATACATTTCATTGACAATCTATATTATTTTTTTCCTATGCATATATGCATCTTATGTCTGGTTGGACATATATTCATTGTTTGAAGTCACACTTAGTGAGCATATACAAAGCTAAGAGCTAGGCTATGAAGATAAATAGAGCCTAGTCCCTGTGCTCCACGAACTTGCATCCTGAGCATCCTACTGAGAGACTCCAATAAACAAGCCTCCAGTTACAACACATACACTACGTGCTGTTGTACAAGGTATGAGGGTTATAGAAACAGAAAGAAGAGCACCCCCACCTGTCTAGTAGGATCCAGAAAGACTCCTTTAAGAAAGTGCCACCTCACCTAAGATCTAAAGAATGAGTGAGACTTAGACAAATGTTTGTATCCAGAATATATAAAATATAAGTGCAAATGAATCAGCAACCAAAAGACAACGCCATAGAGAAATAGACAGGAAACTTGGACAGACAGTTCACAAAATAGAAAATACAAATGGTCAACAGACATATGAAACTTTGCTCAACCTTGTTAATAGAAAAATGCATGTTAAAACTACTGTGAGATACCACCATAAATCATTCAAAAATGGCTAAAATTTAAAAAGACTGCTAACAACAGTTGTTGGTAAATTGGCACAATCATGCCAAAAAAATGTTTGGCATTATCTCGTTAGTTGAACATATACCCAGCAGAAGTGTGGGCACATGTTCACCATGAAGCACATGGAAGAATGTTCATAGAAGCATCATTTGTAATAACCCAAAAGTGTGAACAGCTCAGGTATCCAAGAACAAGAGACAGGAAAGATGAACTGTGGTGTACTCACACAATGGAACACTACCCTGAAGAAGTCAGCAAACTGTGTCTGCTAACGGCTGGATAGTAAGTCTTTTAGGCTTTGCAAGCCATGGGGTCTTCATCACAACTGCTCAGCTCGGCCGTTGTCGTGCTTGCATAGCATAGATGACCAAACAGGCCACAGGCAGTGCTTTGCCGTCCTCTACTGTGGTGCAATGAAAACGAACGCTGTAAGTACTCAAGCTACCCCAGATGAATCTCCTAAACATAATGTCGAGTGAAAGAAGACACACTAAAGTACATACTGTATAATTCCATCTATGTAAAGCTCAAAAAATCAGCAAAACTGAATGGTAGTGTTTAAGGCTGCACGCTTGGATGGTGAACTATAAAGAAGAACAAGGAGGTAATGACCTTGAATGTTTAAGCAGCACAGGGTGGGAGAGAGGGGTTGTTATTGGAAAGATTGAAGTGGGGAGCTTCTGGAGTGTCCTCCATCTTCTGATTTTGTAATGGATGGTGGTTGCCCAAGTACTGACAGGCTTTTTTAAAAGATTTTATTTATTTATTTTTAGAATGAAGGGAAGGGAAGGAGAAAGAGAGGGAGAGAAACATCAAAGTGTGGTTGCCTCTCACCCTCCCCCTACCAGAGACCTGGCCCACAACCTAGGCGTGTGCCCTGACTGGGAAATGAACTGGTGATTCTTTGGTTCACAGGCCAGCACTCAATCCACTGAGCCACACCAGCTCGGGCCCAAGTGTTAGCAATTTTAAGTATGTTTTGTGCATTTTTTGTATGTCATATTTCTACTCCCACCCAAATATATTATAAAGGTTAAAAAAGGACCGAGTAGAAAGTAGGGGTGAGAGCAAACAAGGCTGAAAGACAAGATGTACAGACTCAGAAATAAGAGAAAATGTTAGGGTCTGCCCAGGAACTCCGAATACAACAGAATGAACGCGGGGGTAGCACACAAAGGAGGCAGCAGTGAGACATAAGGCCGCAGGAGTTTGAAAGGGTCATAATTGGATCTTCCTTGTATCTGCCTATAATAATGAACTACATAGTTTGATGGAGTATTTTAAGTACTCTATCATAGTGTATTTTAAAACTATTACTTCAATTAAATATATCAGTAAGTGACTACAAAAATGGCAGCTTTCATTAAAAATATAAAAGATTAGCCCTGGCTGGTGTAGCTCAGTGGATTGAGCGCGGGCTGGGAACCAAAGTGTCGCAGGTTCGATTCCCAGCCAGGGTACATTCCTGGGTTGCAGGCCATAACCCCCCGCAACCGCTCATTGATGTTTCTCTCTCTCTATCTCCCTCCTTTCCCTCTCTAAAAATAAATAAATAAAATATTAAAAAATATATATAAAAGATTACACATTTGCATGTTGTTTGTATAGTGGTTTATATTTCTAAGTAATTTAAAACATCTTGGTAAGGAAGCCAGGTACTCCTTTATTTTAAGATTTTATTTATTTATTTTTAGAGATGGGGGTGGGGGGAGGACAGAGAAAGAGAGGGAAAGAAACATTGACGTGAGAGAGAAACATCTATCGGTCACTTCTTGTCTGCACCCTGATCAAGGACTGACCCTGCTGCCCAGGTATGTGCCCTGACCAGGAATCAAACTGGCTGCCCTTCCTTTGCAGGAGGATGCCCAACTAACTGAGGCACACCGGTCAGGGCCACATACTCCCTTTAACACCAATACATTAATTGCTTAACAATTTTTTGAAGTCCATAAGCTTTAGCTCAGCCCGTGTCTGAATTTTCACAGATTCTGAATTAACATGATGCAAATCAATGAAGTTTTACTCTCCTGTAGGCGCTAGCGTGTCCATAGACCTGGGCACTGGCTCTGGAGTCATTCCGTCCGGTTCAATTATAGTCTTACCACATAGCAGCAGTTTGGGCAAATTATCAAAGCTCTCTCTTACTGAGTTTCCTCATCTGAGAATAATCATATCTACCTTGAGAAGTGCTGTAAGGATTAATTAAGATCAGACCTGTATAGTCATAATTACTGTATTACAGAGTCAGTGATAAACCTTTGAAAATTGCAAAAAAAAAAAAAAAGATTAGGCAAATAAAACATTTTGCATAGTGCCTGGTGAAAAATATGTACTTGGCATGTGTCACTTCTTATGTTTACTATAACTGTGAGATAGAATATAGAAATTGACAGACTGTTTGTTCCCTTTTGAAAATATGGTAAAATTACTTGTCAGTTTCTGCACATTGTATTTTTTAGCTGAGGAAAAAATGTTTCATAGTATTTCAAAAATACATACTGTTCAGAAGTAAATTGGTGGAAAGAACATATATATCTTGGACTATTTTCATAGAGTTACAATCACCATAGCAAACCTTTTGGCATTGAACAGTTCTTGCTTTATACTGGAATGTGACTTTTACTATTTTCAAAAGTTGGTCTTTGTCTCTGAAAACTTTAAGCAAAGGAACATTTAAAAGTCTGTTGATTATTTTATTTTAGAAACTCTAAGGATAAATGATAGATTGTTGCTTAACCTTCATCATGTTTCCATTTTAATCATAGAAATCCACTTTGCGTCTATATAGTTTTCAAAGCAAATCACAAAATGCTTTCTTTCATCAGTTCTTCACAACAGCCCCATAAGGTATAACAAAGCTTTTACAAACCATGTAGCATTTATTTAACAATAACCAACCACACCCATTAGTGCTATAAACAACACCACTTGTTCCTTCTCGCAAAGAACTGAGGAAGAACTGATGGTGGGAAGCTAAAAGTAAGACAGTCTGGAGCTGCTGCCAACCTCTGGTGCTATTCAAATTCTAGCCAAAACAACCACCACCTTCTCCGTAGCTTCCTGTGTTTAAAAAGAAATACAGCCTCTGATATCACTGCCCCAGTGTAAGGACATCAAACCAAAGGCTTGGCTTGCAACACTGATCCTATGATGGAGACATAATTATTCACTTCGCTGAGCACTGATGAAAATCCCTCCGTTTATGTGCATAGCTTGCCCCTTCCTCACATCTCTAAGCTGAATCAGCCTTCCTGTCTCATTTCAGCAGAGTTTAGAACATTATCAAGAATCAAGGGAATTATCCCTGGCTGGTGTGGCTCACTGGATTAGTGCCAGCCTGCAAACCAAGAGGTCACTGGTTCAATCCTGAGTCAGGACACATGCCTGAGTTGTGAGCCAGGTCCCCAGTTAGGGACATGTGAGAGGCAACTGACGATGTTTCTGTCCCTCTCTTTCTCCCTCCCCTCCCCTCTCTCTAAAAATAAATAAAAATCCTTTTAAAAATAAAAAAGAATCAAGGTAATTACATGGAGGAAAGTTCTCTGCAGAATTCCCAGCTTATTTTTCCTCTTCTTGCTCCTGGGTTTAACTTTGCTGACTGATGCTAGCCTGTTTAAAGCCAAGTCCCAGTGTAGGACAATTTGTTAAGGGAGTGAGCCGGAGCCCTCCTGTTACCATCCTCCTCCTGTCCCCACTAATGAGGAAGGTTTGGGTGCCTTTTCCTGTGTCCTAGGATGCTGAACACTGTCTGAGTTTGGTCTAGGAGGCCTGGCAGAGACCTGGGAAGGCTCTGATCTGCAAAATCCCAGAGGTGACCCAGAGTGGGAGTCACAAACCTACAAGACATGGGCCACATTTTAGCCATCAGACAGGTCTCACTTGGTGTGTACAGTGTCAAAATACTTGAATTAACTGTCACTTTTAAAAGTGGAAAGATATTACATAAGAATCTGGATTTAGGGGGGGTTATGAAAATTCTAAGATCAGTAACACCAGGACCACATGCCCAGGAGGCAGCACGCAGCTGGGGCTGCTACACTCTTTGAGTGAAGTTTTGAGAATTCACTGGGTCCCACAGCTTCATCCAGCACAGCTTCTTTGCTTCATCAGCCGGGTACCTTCGGGCCTTTGAGTCCATGACTCCGTGTGGTAGATCAGTGGGAGTTAAGGACACCTGATGTGGAGTGAGAGCTGGGGACTCCTAATCTGCAGTGTGAGTGGGGGACCTGAAATTCAGAGCACGAGTGGGGCCCTCTAATCTAGGGTGTGAGTTAGGGGTCTTGACTAGAGTTCTACAGGTTGGGAGCCAGGCCATGGTTTTGGAATAAATCCAGATCTCCACAGTGATCTTCTTCATGGAGGTTTTCTAAACCAGCAATGACTTATCTCTGAGGACAGCTTCATTTGAAATGATCTTTTTCAGAGCTGGGCCTCCAGCAGACAGGAACATCTCTGACATTCGAGTGTTACTTTGTGCCAAGCCCTGGCCTTCTGTTTTACAGTCACTACCAGAGCAACTTTGTGAAGTTAATACAGCTATTCATCCACACCTCAGAGGGCTACAACCTTGTTTCAGATGGCAGGCCTAGTAAGTGGGGCATAACCAGTATTTGAATCCAGGCGGGTTGAACCCAGGCCCAATGCTCTTAGTGAGAATAGTGTGTTTCCTCTCTAAACAGAGGAGGACCTCATCCAACAAAGCACTCACTGCATGCCGGATACTTTCTGAGAACAAATATCAATTTACTTAATCCTCCTAATGATTCTCTAAGGTGTGTTCTATTATTATTCTCACTTTGCAGAGGAGGAAACTGAGGCACATGAATGCAAAAGTACCTTGCCAGGCTAGCCAGTGGCAGAGCTGGGCTTTGGAGCCAGACAGTCTGGTCCTAGAGTCTATTCTCTAAACCCCCGCTCCATGAGCACCCCGGAGCTCTGTTAATCGAATATGTAAATGCCATGCCCAGTTTTTCATTCAGTTAGTTTTTTAACAAGGAGTTCTCAAGCATTTTCCGTAATCGTCACGACCATTCTGAGGGCTGTTTATCAAAAGACACAGACCTCCCCATAGGAACGCATTCCTACTTGAGAGAGTTAAGTAATCAACACAGAGCCCTGGGCCCCAACAAACATGGTCTTTACACATGTTTGTTATGATGTGCTTACTAGTGCTCATGTACAGTTTCCTTCTCCCTTTACACACTGTCTGGCCTTCTCAGTTTGTAACCTTCCTGAAACTCCCTGTGTGTGTGCACATGTGTGTTTCGTGCATTAACATTTCTTTTGCATTGAGTTTCAAGAAATAACCTTCCTTTATTGAGAAGACAAGAGGATGTGGATTAGACAGAAAAGCTGGATGTATTCCATTGACATGACATTTCTCTGACGTCTCCGGAGAGTGAGGTGTTCCTTAGAAGTACATTCTCTACCCAAACAGGGACTTTTTTAAGCACCAATGTTTTTCTGCTATAGCCAATCTTGTTGTGGTTGTTTTTAACATGTTAAATAACTCTGCCTTTGAAAACCGTGCTCTGAGACACTACAGTGGAGGAAATGACTTTCATTATCGTCAATTTGGGCCAATGAAGGGTGGTAAGCCCTTTAAGTGACCGCAGGCTGTAAAGTTTTTAGAGTTCTTTTATCTAGTTTATAATTCATTTTATTCCTTCTAATGTCACCTGTCCCCTTTGCTACTATCATTATGTCCCTGATACTTCTAATCCAGTGGGTCTCCAAACCTCCACCCAATGACTCAGCATTGGACATGAGATATTCTTAAGTTGTACACACAGACACAGAATTAAATAACATTGAATCACGTAGACAGGAAGTTGTGTGCTATTTACTCTTTTTAAGGTTTCCAATCAGTTTAGAGTTAATGTCTTTAACATGTCTCTAATAATTTTCCTTTTCAACAAAGGGCACACCTATGGCTCAGAGTCATTGGCAAATAACGGTATAGTTAGAATCTAGTAAGTGTTTTCTTTCATCATATTTACTTATTTGGTTGCTGATTCTATTATTATGGTTATATGAGAGATCAATTCTTTTTTAAATAAATTTCAGTTTATTACCAATGCACCAACTAAACTATGACTTCCTATTTTCTTATCACTTAGCAATTTCATTTTAACCATTTTGATCATCTTTACCTTTCTAAGTGTACAGTGTGGTGACATTAAGTACATGTGCACCGGTGTACAGCCGTCACCTCTGTCTCCAGATAACATATCATCCTTAATGAGGGAGGCAGGCAGATTATAGAACTGAAACAGTCCAATACAGTTGACTGTTGAACAACGCAGTGGTTAGGGGTGATGACCCACACACACACGCAGTTGGAAAAAAACTTTTAACTCCCCAAAAACGTAACTACTAATAACCTACTATTTACCAGAAGCCTTGCCAGTAGCACAGTCGATTAACACTTATTTTGTACATTACAGGCACTACACACTGTATCCTCACAATAAAGTAAGCTAGAGAAAGCATCATAAGGAAAACAAAAAGGCACACATAGGTGGGCCCATGCAGTTCTCGCCTTTGTTGTTCAAGTTCAGCTGTCATATTTCTAACTGCTGAGCATCTGGTGAAAACACAGAATAATTGAAATATTTTCAAATACCTATGTTTAATAACAAACAACTGACGGGCCTCTTTGAACACATT
This sequence comes from Phyllostomus hastatus, assembly GCF_019186645.2. Lineage (NCBI taxonomy): Eukaryota > Metazoa > Chordata > Mammalia > Chiroptera > Phyllostomidae > Phyllostomus > Phyllostomus hastatus. The sequence continues at coordinate 588,292 of NW_025333912.1, read as the reverse complement.
AAAGGCCTTCTCAGTGCTGGCTGCCGCATGCCCCTCTCTGGGAAAGTGCTGAAACCCAGAGAGCAGACGGAGCACGCAGCGGCCTGAAGAGCTCTGAACTCTCACCCTGGGCTCCAGGAGAGGCCACTTTCCCCAACCCTGAGCTCTTGATTTCTGGGGTTTCCTCCTAAGCAATGCTGCCACAGTAGACTGGATGAGACAATACAGGATCTAACAGCAACCCCAAACCAGTCAGCGAGAGAAGGAGGTTGAGCAGGATCCAGGAGCTCTCCCAGACCCGCAGGCTCATCCCTTGTCTGCGGTGCAGTCCTCTCCCGAACTTCTCTCCAAATTTCTCTCTGAGATGGAGCTAATTACACCCAGTATAGCTCCCTCTCTCATTACCTTTTACCTCATTTGCAATGTGTTTTTTTTCTTTTATCATAATGTCGTTAACTTGAGGAACATAAAGTGGGACCTTGAAACTAGAGCCTTTTGAAGTGAGTATGAACTTAAACTCTGCCTGATTGGATTCTCTCTGGGTTCTTGACCACCTTCGCTTTTGTGGTGATCGAGAGAACAAGTTCCCCAGCGCTGCCTGGGTGCTCCTTCCCTGCTGCGCCTCTCTCCTCTACCATCTAGATAACCCGCACGACTGTTCCTGAATTAGCTGACCTCACTTTTTTTACGTGTATTTCCACAAGCTAACCTTGATGGCTTTCCCTCCTTTCTGCAATAATTTCATCCCTTAGTTCCCTTTGTGAATAGTATTTCCAACCTAACATAATGACCTGGGGAAATGGTAGGCATAGAAAGAGAAGTAAGGTGGGTTCCTTGCCCTAAGGAATTCTCAGACAGCAGGGACAAACATGTGAACAAGTGAGTATCCTACAGCATGGTAAGGGAAGCAGTAGAATAAAGTGCAGCACAGAGGAATAACTAACTCTGGCTTGGGGATCGGGGAAGGGCATGGAGGCCTGGTGTCACGAAGCGAGCTGCCAGCCTCAGCACGCCCGTGGTTCCCACCACCTGCCGAGGCAGGACATACTACGAAGAGGACGACGAGAGTGAAGGCTGAAAGGCAGGCAGAGCCCAGGCTGTGGAGGCCCTTTCGTGTCACGCTGAAGCATCTCCACTCTCTACAACAAGCCCTGCAAGTCATTAAAAACTGAAATTCTCTTTAAAACTTTGTAGGATTAGTATATAGTTCTAAAAATAAGCTTAGGTTGTGTTTGAGTCCTAGTCTTAACAGTTTATTCTATTTTATAGTTATTCAGGTCCTTTGTTTGGAAATCAGCATCGGTTGATAAAAATACTGAAAAATGGGAAAACCAAATGACTCACAGAGTGATTGCCACACACCAGGCCCAACTGGGTCGTTTTACAATGAAACCCAGCTGTTTCTTCAAAGTCCAGGATTGTCCTTTGTTTTTATTCCTATTCATAATGATACAGAAAATATTTTATGAATAGATTAGTTTAAATCCAAAGGAGGATGAAAATTTGAGGAAATCGAGTCATCCTGGTTTATGTAACTTTTCTATTGAGTGCTATACTTTGGTTTGAGGAGTTGGCGTGAACACCCACCGATGGTGGCCTTGTGTTCCATCACATGGTTGTGAATGTAAGAGGAGGGGGCGCTTTCTCTGACCCTTCCTCCTTGTCTGCTCCTGAACCTCCTCCCCAGGTTCAGGCCACTAGCTGCAGCTCCCTGCTCGCCACCACTGACTGCACTGACAGAAGGTCAAGAACCAGCACTGCCTGTACCTGGAATTAATTTCATAATGTTTTGTTACTCAAGAGATACTCAAACTGCGGGTCTACTTCTAGATATTAATTCTTGATTGTTTTCCAGAAAATGAGGAAGTTGTTTTCTCATTTGTTACAGAAAGTGTTTTCTAAATTAATACAGCTGGAACACTAGAATCATGTTCCCAAGTAATACACCCTTTCCCCTTTACTAAAAACTGTACAGATTGCACTATTTTTTTTATTGTATTTATTTATTTTTAGAGAGAGAGCAAGGGAAGGAAAAAGAGAGGGAGAGAAATCTATGCAAGATCCTGATCAGCTGCCTCTCACACACCCGTAACTGGGGACCTGGCCTGCAGCCCAGGCATGTGCCCTGACCAGGAAGCAAGCCTGCGACCTTCCAGGGCGCAGGCCAGTGCTCAGTCCACTGAGCCACTCCAGCCAGGACCAGATTGTACTATTTGATAGTTTCTACAGACTTATCCTATTTCAAAAGTATGGTTGAGTTGCATATCAACTTTACATTTAAATTTCCTATGCATTTAGAATTCTTACTTTTTCAAAAGAACTTCTGGATACCTTTACTTTTTAATTCCTTTACTCAAACTTAAAAGCCGTATGAAATCGTATTTTTAGCTTCCCAGAGAAACTTAAAACACGGTAGTTTAGAAATGTAATTGGAAATGACAATTCTTACTTAACAAATACCATTTCTTCCATTTTTAATTTTAGATTTGTATTAAGTTTATTCTTAAGGAATTATGCATCTCATTCCAAATCATAAAAACAACTAGCTCTTCAACGTAATACTGTTTTTCTTGTGTATGTCTTCAGTATCTATTAATAGAAATATAGTCAAATGAAATCCTAAGAAATAAACTATCTTAATTGAAAAATATCTGTATAGTCTACAGCCATACCACCCTAAATGCACCTGATCTCATCTGAAAATATGTGTATAAGGCATTAGATTTTTACTTTAAGACATATTGGTAGTATTATATATCTATGAGCTCATAAAGTTACTGTTGCTTTTTTCTTATTTTAAATATATAAACTTTATTATATTTTTCCATTTGTTGCTCTTTTCTGAAATTAATTTAGAAAATATATAATTCATGTTATTGTAACTTTATTTGAAGATTAAATCATATAGTGTGTCTCCTACTCAGTATTATCACACATAGAAATAATGTATAATTCAACAACTGCATGTGCAAATTTCTCTTTGTGCTTAATATTTCAGCTTCACCAAATTCAGAAGTCATCAAGATAAATTCAATTCCAGACATAGTAACAAAAGTGGAAGATTACTATCTTAAAGGATATATAGTTGGGGCTATTCATCCTGTCATACAACCTGTGCGGCAGAGAAAGCACCTACCTGCAAGTTACCTGTACAGGGCGGTGCTGTCCCGCTTGAAATTAAGGTAAGCCTGCTGCTCAAGGAAATAGACTCAGAAGCTGTTGGGAATGGCAGTTTTCTTTGGCTAAAAGAACAGAAAGTTTGAACAAAGTGGTGGAAGTAAAGGATAAGTTGGAGGGGGAAGTGGGGTTGAACCAGATTGGAGGAAGGACATTAGTGTTTCCTCACTGGTTTTAGCAGACAAACTGGCCCCAGGTGAGGATGTCAGTGAGCGAGGGGCAGCTTCGACAGGCGTGGGAACAGCAGGCAGCTACACGGCCCACCCCCGGGCTCAAAGAGCCCTGGTGCTGGCCCATGAAGTCCACTTGCTCTGAGCATTTTTCTGAACTGCCCCGTATTGTCTAACTGATAGCAACAACATTAAGTATCTCCCTTCTACAACTCTTACTTCAGAAAGGCCTACATGCCAAGTTCTCACAAATTAGATGGACTGCTTATTCAGTTATCAGATTTTTCCAAAAATATAGGATGTAAAAGCCACCTATTTTCCTTTATTTTTTAAAAATTTTAAAAATAGCTACTTTCCCAAACAGTACTGTAACCCTTTTCCAGCTTAGCTTGTAAGTTCGATAGATTTCAAATACTGCTGCTCCTTCCAATAAAGAATGAAAAGAACCAGACCAATTTTCTTTGATTAACACATTGCACTTTTTTAAAGCAATTCTTCAACTATATCAAAACCATCTCAAAGACCAGGGTAGAAACTGTGTTTTCTCTTTATGGCAATGGTCTAATAGTCAACCACTTTCACTATGAAAGGGCAATGCCTAGAAGAAAAAAATGACATAAGAAATAAAAGGAAACAGGAAAACTGAAGAAAAAACATTTTTAAAAAATTCTAGGTGTGCTTTGAAGGGACACTGTCTGCTACTGAGTGGTGGCCTACTTACCCATGTCGGAGAGGGCGTGTGCCGGCCTCAGCCCTCACCACAATGCGCAGCCTCCTGAGATGTCTGCTAGTTCAAGCATTCCTAAATCCACACGCCGTTTTATCACACAGCAGTAACATTTATTTCCTAATTACAGACTTTATATACGCTATGTAGACATTTTTCCCTTTTAGCATTACTTAAAATAGACTTACTAGCGCCCTGACAAGGCTAAGTAAGAATAAGTAAGGGGTAAAGATCAGAAAAGAAGAAAAAGGAAAAACACAGGACAGTATTTGCCTGCGTTTGAATAAGATTTTTACTTGTGCATTTGTACAATAATGAAGTAAATAGTAATCTAAAGTTATTTCTCATAACTTTCATTAAAACAACAGATGTGAAATTTTCTTCCAGTTTAAACTAGAAATTAAATTAGGAGATTTAAATTAAGAAATTTTGATATTGATTGGTTTGAAGGGGCAAAAAAACATCAATTTGTTGTTGCGCTTACTTATGCGTTCATCAGTTGATTCTTGTGCACACCTTAACTGGGGGTGGGACCCGCATCCTTGGCGTTCTAACCAACACTCTAACCAACTGAGCTACCAAGCCAGCGTTAAATTAAGAAAATTTAAATTAATAAAAGTTACTGTGTTTTTCTGGTATTTTTGTATAAGAAGACAACCATTGGGCTTGAAATAACAACAACAAATTGATTACTTGACCTTATTTGTGAGTTGCTCACTCGTTTTCACATGAGCATATTAAGCTTAAAATCAGTACTTCGCTTCCTACTATGAACACGTTCTCTGTTACAGCCCGAAGCCTTCAGCAGCACCCAGTGGACAAAGACGCCCACGACTTGTGATTGAGGAATGTCCTCTAACTTACGAGACACAAACAAATGACGTAGCAAAAGAACTGATAGAAAAGGTACTAAATATATACATTTTTTTCCATGGGATATTGAGAAATGTTTGGTATTTCTTCTTTGTTTCCTTTCTTGCTTTAAAAAGAACAAGGAAATAATAGGTGACATTCTACCAGAGTTTAAAACACACTGACGTACGTAGACCAGATCATGCAGAGCTGAAAAACAAAAATACTGGCCAATGAAACAGAGTGGAAATGCCAGAAATAAATTTATACACATAGAAGTTTTATAACAAACCTGATGGAATAAAAGAGGGGAGCAACCATTACTTAGTAAGTGCCTCTGGAAAAGTGGGCAGTTGTTCTGTAGGAAATACATGCCACACATTTCAAATGAGATGAAGAGATAATTTTTAAGTATAAAAATATCTAAGAGAAAATGAGAGAGTAGACATAGTATGAATACTTAATTATAAATGGATTGAGAAGTTTGGGGTTAGTATATAAATATAACACATACTAGTAAAATGAAGCTTTAAAAGAAAAGAATCCAGAGGGAAATCTGCAACAAAAGTGTCCTATGGGAATTAGTTTCAGAATATATATGAAATAAATACATATGCATCAAAGTGGTGCCCAGTCTTGAATGGACAGACAGACTCCATAAACAGTAAATACAGAAGGAAACACAAAGAGTAGACATTTGGCAAAAGGTTCAACCTAACTGATAATTTTAATGTAAATATAAAAACTGAGAATTAATACCTCACCAGTATTACCTGAGAAATTGAATTGAAAGTATTAAATCCAGTGTTGGAAGAGGTGTAGGAAAAATTCATATATTGCGACTGACATGGTAATAAATTAGTACAGTGTTCCTAAATATAAATTTAGTAATAAAAATTATAAATCCCATTATAATTCATGACTCAGTAATTTCCTCTTTAGAAATCTATTCGAAGAAATTAATTGAGAGGGTAAAAAGTCATTTCTGTGCATAGATATTTTAATCAATAGTGGATAAGAGGCCAAATCCTCAACAACTGGAAAACTGAGAAGGAGGCAGTGGTATATCAATACAATGGAATATTTTATGGTTAAACTGACAACTACATTGACAATTGGTCCATGCAATATAAACTGATGGAAACTTAAAACTTTGCACAGGGAAGGTTAAATGGTGATAGACGGGGACTTGACTTGGGGGGTGAACACACAGCACAGTGCACGGGTAATGTGCTGTGGAAAGAGAAAATTTTGTGCGTCTGTCAAGAGAACATTTTGTATTTATCAGTATTCTCAACTGATAGAATGTCATGGTGAAAGTTTTCTTTTTTTACTTGCATTGACATATTTCTAAGGTTTTAGCTTTTATTCAAATGAATACAACCGAAAACCTAAGGCATCTCCTTTCAAGTAAGACACTGTGGGACTTGTTCTCTGTTAGCCAGTTTTAGCTGCTAATACTTCCCATTTTGGCATAAAGTCTCCATTCAGTAAGGTTTTTAAGGAGCGGTCTTTGAGACTAGATTTTTATAAACAAGGTACACATATTGTTTACTACTACTATTCTGGGAAACTACGATTTTTTTTTCTGGGAATAAATCCACTTCAGAAAATTTCTTTTGAAAACAAAAATGTAACTACTAATTTAGTCTTACTAGATCACCATCAGAGCTCTTGTTTTGCACTTGACTTCCTGGAGACAGTTAAAAATCTATTTAAACAGGAAAGTACTGTTATTTCAGCAATTAGAGTAATGGGGTTATTTCATAAAGAGAAAAGCTTCAGGAAACATAGCGCATGAAATATTTGAACACTGCCCCATGTATGAACAAGAGCAATAGATGAATGCCAAGTGTTATTTTTGAACAGCTGCCTGATATAAAGAGTTGATTGTTGAACAGCCACATTTTAAGACATTTTAACATTATATTAACATTTGCTCTATTTTTAAAATCAGGCTTACAAGTGTTTTTTCCCAGGATTTTTAAATAACAATAACATTGGAAAATATCAATCTTCCGACTTAAAAAATGGAAAAGACTAACTAATATAGTCTATTTGTTACCAGACTTTTCCAGATAAAACTATCTAGTAATAGTAAAAGGCTTCTACACTGTTTCACCCAAATCAACTAATGAGACCTAGGGAAAGCACTGGCAGTAAATTTGTTTCCACCTGCAGAACTCCATTAAAGATGGCTTCCTTACCACCTCCCTCTCCTCTCCCAGGACACTAGATGTACAGGACAATTTGTGGTTACTGTTAAGCCTTCATACATTGTTACAATGTCAGTATGCTAACTTCGGGGATAAATAAATGATATTGTGTCAGCATAGTCCTTTGTCCTAGCTCACACGCCCACACTCTCTGTCCTCAGAAGTCTTCTCTTCATCAGCACAAGTGAGGTTATGGTCTCCCCTTTCATTGGTCATCGCTCTCTGGTTTTGCCCTCCCCCCTCCTGGCCTGCTTCACTCCATTTCATTTCTGACTACAGATGTTTACATATGCAACCTCCAGCATAACTTATTCTTCCCCTCCCAGGAAACACTTAAAACAGTAACCATGTAAAGGATAGTGTTCTTTCTTCATTTTAACTTAACAAGTACTTACAGGGCACCTACATGCACAAAATATTACAATACAAAGATGAATAAGACACAGTCCTGCCCTCAAAATAACACGGGAAGGGAGGGAAAGACATGGGCACCACTAGACAAAGAAATGAAGAAAAGCAGAGACAAGGAACAGTGATGTGCATGAAAATAACCACTCTTAATGTCCGAAATCATTTCATTGGAATTAGGCCAAGTGCTTCTGAATCCTATTCTGTGACCGGCAGGATTGACTCTAATCGTGTTTATTGGGCCCAGACAGGCGATAATGGCACCAGGATATAAGCAGGTTAGGAAGCTTCCTGAGAGGGGCAGTATGAACTGGGTTTATGCATCGTACACACACATTTCTCAAGAATTTGTCTTTTAACATTTTTCTGTAACCACACCAAACAAACAATGAATTGCCAGATGTTAGTTTTGAATGACTGTATATTTTTTTTGCTTTTAGATTAACATCCATTAATGAAGATGTATTTCAGGGGGGAGAATTCTAAATCTTGATAGGGACAGAAGCATAGGATAGCTCACTTTCTCATACAACCACAGCAAAAATTACAACTAAACTGCAAAACAACTATCACCCAGAAAACCAGGCTGTAAGGAAGTCCAACAACCAAGGAATTAAAGAAGTCACATTCACTCAGATGGCAGGAGGGTGGAGATGTGGAGATGCAGAACAGGCAGTCCCACACCCATGTGTAGTGAGTAAATATTGGGAGGGTTATCTCAGAAGCAAAGGATTCCAGCCCCACACCAGGCCCCCCAGCCCAGGGTTCCAGTGCCAGGAAGATAAATCTCCATAACTTCTGACTGTAAAAAACAGTGAGGGTTGGGGCAGCAGAAGAAATTGTGGGATTCTCAGGCATCTCCTCTTAAAGAGTCCGCAATGGACTTAGGACTTACACAGACTCATTCCCCCTGGGCTCCAGCACCAGGGCAGCAGCTGGAAGGACATCAATGGCATACAGGGAGAAACTAAGGTGTCTGGCAGCAGGGTGAATGCCAGGGGACAGCTCCCTCCCAGACAAAACTCCAAAGGCATCGGTCACTGTCCCTTTTCTGAGCCCTCTCATGCAGAGCCACAGAGGAGTAACACCATATCTGAGACTCCATCAACCTGGTTCACATGGGTTGCCCAGCCAAGGCAATTACGTAAGGCTCTGCCCCATCCAACTTAGGTGCGCTTTTCTACATTACTCCATGCTACTAAGATAGGAAGTCAAAGCAGCCCTCCCTAATACACAGAAACAAATACAGGGAGGCTGTCAAAATGAGGTAACCAAGAAATATGGCCTAAATGAAAGAATAGAATAGAACTCCAGAAAAAGAACTAAACAAAATGGAGATCAGCAATCTATCAGATGCAGAGTTCAAAACACTGGTTATTAGGATGCTCAAGCAACTCAGTGGGTACTTCGACAGCATAAAAAAGACCAAGGCAGAAATAAAGGTTACACTAAATGAAATAAAGAAAAAAATATAGGGAATCAACAATGAAGTGATGAAGCCAAGAATCAAATCAATGATGTGGAACACGAGGAAGAAAAAAATTCAATCAGAATAGCAAGAAAAAAGAATCCAAAAAAATGAGGATAGGATAAGGAGCCTCTGGGACAACTTCAAACAAACCAACATTCAAATCATAGGGGTGCTGGGAGGAGAAGAGAAAAGGCAAGAAGTTAAAAACTTATTTGAAAAGATAACAAAAGAAAACTTCCCTAATTTGGTGAAGGAAATAGGCATACAAGTCCAGGAAGCACAGAGGGTCCCAAATAAGATAGGCACAAAGAGTCCCACACCAAGACACATCATAATTAAAATGCCAAAGTTTAAAGATAAAGAAAGAATCTTAAAAGCAGCAAGAGAAAAGCAGATAGTTACCTACAAAGGAGTTCCCATAAAACTGTCAGATGATTTCTCAAAAGAAACTTTGCAGGCTTGAAGGAGCTGGCAGGAAGTATTCAAAATAATGAAAAGCAAGGACTTACAACCTGGATTACTCTATCCAGCAAAGCTTTCATTTAGATTCAAAGGGCAGGTAAATTGCTTCCCAGACAAGGTAAAGCTAAAGGAGTTCATCATCACCAAGCCATCATTATTTGAAATGTTAAAGGGACTTATTTAAGAAAAAGATCAAAACCATAAACATTAATGTGGCAATAAATTCACAATTATCAGCAATTGAACCTAAAAAACAAACAGCAAACAAGCAGAACAAAAACAAAATCATAGATATGGAGATCATTTGGATGGTTACCAGTTGGGAGGAGGAAGGGGGATAATAGGGGAAAAGGTGCATAAATTAAGAAGTACACACAGGTAGTTACAGAATAGGTAGGGCAATGTTAAGAACAGTATAGGAAAGGGAGTAGCCAAAGAACTTACATGCATGACCCATAGACGTGAACTAAGGGGAAGTATCGCCACAGGGAATGGGGGGTACTGAGTTGAGGAGGGTAAAGGGGGATAAATTAGGACAACTGTAATAGCATAATCAATAAAATATATTTTTTAAAAGATGTGTTTAGGGGAGAGGGAAGTATAAGGGGGATAAATGGTAATGGAAAAATACAATGAAAACACACAACAATAAATAAATAAATACACACATACATACGCACATACCTAAAATGCCCACAGAAATGTTAATGCAAGAGAAAAATGTATTTGGTAATGTTATTTTTGAGGATTTCTTGGAATAGTTTTAATTTTTCCTCAACTAGAGAGACCATTTGTTAACAGGTCTGCAAAAAGCATACTATAGAATTAGAATTATTAGTTCTTCCCAAATAGTAACCTTTTAAAGAAAAATATGATTTCTGTTTTCATAATTTCTAAAGTGTATGAGTTCTGTTTGAAGACAGCACGTTAGTAGTGTGGCATGGTCTTAGGAGTAGCGCTCTACTATAGGTGTTAATCTGTTTATGAATGGGTCTTTAGTTACCAGTAAATTTACTTCTTCTAATGGATTTGCTTAATAAGCCTAAATGTTAATTGATAAAGTAATCTGTTCAAATGAAGCTTACATTTTGTTCTACCATCACTTTTTAAACCTCAGATTAATGTAGCTGCTAAGAAAGGAATGAGATTTGTTGGGTTCATATCCCAGCATTACCCACCGTTCTGCAATGGAAACAACCCTGGCGGAGACGCAGAATCAACACCACACGTGAGATGCACCTCAGATGAAAGCTGGAAGAGCTGGACCGAGGGAACACTCAGTGGGCAATCATCGGAAAGCGGAATTGAGGAAGAATTTCATCATGAAAGTGGACAGTGTCAAGTGGAACGAGATGGCAGCCCCAGTTCCTCTAAATCAAAAAAGGGAGAAGGTAATAGACAAGATGAATAGAAACAGAACATATATAAGGTTAAATTTAGCAAATTACATTTTTTAGAAATATGAGGCAAAGTAAATTTCTAAAGGTTCTGATGACAAAGTAAACTAATATAAACTTGTCTTGATTTTTTAAAATCGTTATAGCCAGACGTAAGGTCGGCTAGTTTTTCCAACAGTTATCTCCGGTGTGGCCCACATAAGGAAGCTGTGTGGGAAATTGCCTTCCATTTGGTCATCCACCGCCTCCCTGTGAAGTGGAGGCTGGGCACACGTATCCAAAAAGCGATTCGAGAAAGACAGCTGTTCTGATTTATGTTTGTCCTTGTAAACAGTGTGTGAGAATTTAAGTTTTGGCCTTTCCCATTTCATGGATGGTTTTCACCCTCGAAGTTAATTGGCTTTCTTTGATTGTCAACTAGAATACGAAAATGGCACATCATGGTGAAACAATTAATGTAACAATAGAGCCTGTATCCTAAAATATCTTTAAACAATAGTTTTATTGTTCTCAGCCACTAGCAAGTCTTTTGAAGAAAACTGCATATTTTACTCATGTTTTTGGACTGTGCAAAGTTTTCTGATACCTTAACAAGCATGTTTTAAAAAGCCCTGTTAGAGAAAATCTAAGAGTATGTATAACTTAGAGGTAAGAATATACTTAACTTCTAGAATGAGAATAAGACTCCGTCAACTTCTCTATAGAAAGGGGGCTGTTGTGAGATGTAGACAAAAGATGTGTACAAAAGCACTTGGCCCACTGCCTGGCACAGAACAAACTCTGTATTAAGTTAGCTGCTATTAACTGACCCTTCTTCTATCAGTGGTAGTGCTGCAGTGCACAGACTGGGGCATCAACTCTCCCAGTTGTGGCTGAGCTGTTCTTAACATCCTGTGCATGACAAAAACCTCGGTCAGCACAATCTCCTTAAAAGAACCAGGACCGAGTCCCAACTCATCATCTCCCCCATCTTCAACACCGTCACCCTGCCCCTTTTCTCACCAGCTCCCTCACTAAGGCCACCCCCCGCCCCGATTTTCCTGCAGTGTAAAAAGTGTAGGAATGTACACTTTTTAGGAGTGTAGGAGTGTGAACAAAGGTTGGAGCTATGGTCAGAGAACTAGTCTCTATCTTCTACCCGCTGCTGCCTTTACACTGCCGGTCCCCACCCTGACCTTCATTAGATCAGGTGTCTATTTCCAGTTCTTTACGTTCTAAAACCAATAGACTACCTACTTAATTTAAGTATCAATTTTTAGCTTCCACTTTCTAAATAGTTTGTTTTTAAGTCATATACTTCTCAATAACTTCTCTGTGGCAGTGGTTCTTAGAACTACTGAGAGGTATGGGGGGAGCCGACACGCAAAAGACCTCTGATGAGATTCGTGAGACTCAACTCAGAAATATGCACGTAACACACGTACCCAAACACTTTTGTCTGTAATGAAAGTAATGTGAGCTTGCTAACACACAAAACATGTGTATAATGTATAGGTATATGAATCTGTATTAAAAGAATAAATGCTTGCATGAGAGTGATAAATACCGAATTCATTAAAGTGACTAGTTCTGGAGAATAGGATAAGGGAAGATTACAGAGTGAGCCTCAGCTGCATCCATGTCAACTCCTTGAAAAAAGTCTGACGCAAACATGGCCCAATATTAATACTTGATAAAGCTGAGTGGTGATTTCATTTTTCTCTATGTTTCTTTAGATGCTTGAAATAGCTCGTGATTATAAGAAAGATTTTAAGAATCTTTTCAATAAAATTATAGTTTTTCCCTTTTTTCTTCCTTCTGAATGCCTATCCTCAGATAACAAGCTGTATATAGCCTTCAATGTTTTTGACGATGAATCAACCTGCTGGACCTATCAGGAGGGCATCCTGTCAGTGAAAGTAACAAGAAAAGGATCTGTCATTAGTACACTTGACGCCGATTGGTTGGAGTTAACTACATTTTATTACAAGCAAGGCTTGTCTTTAATTGATTCTTTTCTATGCTGGGAAACATCTAAAGGTAAGCTTTAAATTAAGATACATCGATATCTAAAAAATTGACCTTGTGTTAGAGTTGGTGGACATGTTTTTGCCTCTCAAGTTCTGTGGCTAAAGGGACAGACATCATTCCTCAGGGAATAGTTCCAGTTCTTAAACAGCTACGTAGTTTTAACTTAAAAGCTTAACCATCCTGTGTGGTATAATTCTAACATAATGTTTGTTGTCAGATTGTAATTGTCAGGACCCGACAGACCATTGTGTGATTGACTAGCAGGAGTTTCCGAACATGGTCACTACCACAGCCCAATCAGGAGGCTTACAACAGTAGTGGATAATTACTATGCAAATTTATTACACTATCCCAGTGTTGGACACTACCTACCTGACTCTTACTGTACTTTGGCTAGAAAAATAACTCTTGGTTCAGAAAATGATGCTGATCTCATATTTATTTCTGCCTTCCCCTATCTCTCATCTGTCTTTAACCTTCCTCTCTTAGTTGCAGTGGAATCTGTAACCATTCATCCATACCACAAAACCAAAAAACAAACAAAACTTTGCAAAAATGGCTTTCTAGAGAAAGTGTTTTTAAAAAAGAGATTAGTGCTAACAAAAAGAAAAGAAAAATAGGCAGTAAGGAAACTGCAAACATGGAAGGATGGACATTATGAAAACCAGAATAAGGAGGCCCTAACCCACTGGGGTTAGAGCAATGAATGGAAGAGTGAGATGAGGTCTCCATATACTTTATTATCGTTGAATCAGTCTAGTGACAACTTCACTAATACAGTGAAAGACTTTGGATGAATATTTTAAATTATCAAGAGTCATGTTCCAGTAGATCCTTTTAACTAGCAACCAAGAGCAAGGATCGAGCTCACTGAAACCCCCAGAAGTACAGCACCTTGCATAATGCTTGGCACATAGCAGGTGCTCGATAAATATTTTTCAGGGTTTTTTTTTATCATTGCAAACTTCTCCCACGGGCTTTCAGATCAGCCAGACCACGGTTTAAATCCTGTGCTCTCTACTTACTAGCTGTGTGATCTGAAGAAGTTAGCTGAGCTCACTGAGCCCCAGTTTCCTCAAAAGAGGGATAAAATTACTGAGGCTTTAACTCACAGAAGCAGAGACCAAAGGGATGGTTACCAGAAGGCAGGGGCGGGGCGGGGGGTTAAAGAAGTGAAGGGGAACATAGTCAACAATATTGTGCTCAGTTCACATGGTGACAGATGGTCACTAGAAGTAGTGGGGTGATCACATTGTAAGGGATAAAAATGTCAAATCACTATGTTGTACACCCCAAACTAATGTAACTGATATATGATTGTATACCAACTGTACTTCAACAAATAAATTAAAGTTTAAAAATACTCCTACTTTACTGTTGTGAGAATCTAATAAGAGGATGTGTGTGCAAAGTGACTCCCACGGCACCTCACCCGCCAGCAGAGCTCGTTTTCTGAGGCTGGTTTTCTCTCCTGATGCTAACTCTGTGCAATTCCAGTACTTTCAGAACGGGTCTCCTCCTCGGAGGTCGGTTCATGCTTCACATTTCTCTCCCTTCGTCCCTCCCTCCTTCCTCATCTCCCCCCATCTCTCTCTCCTCCTTCCCTCCAGAGAGTCAAAGTTGGAGCCATTTCAAATTTTGGTTTGTGACTAACTGCTGAAGGAAAAAAAACAAAAAATACTCCTTTCACAATCTCTTTCAGGCCTTTGCCTGTGGAAAACAAAATTAGCCACAGCAGTTGCCAGTTAGAGGCTCTGTAGGGCTTTTGTTCTTAAAGCCTCAGAAGCTATTTAGAGAGCCCAGGGGGAGAACCTCCGCCAGCAGCTCTGGAAGGCCTCACCAGACAGACATCTGACGTGGCAGACCCCGCCAAGTCCCTGACAGCCACCTCGGTCTGGGTCCGGAGACCGGGTGTGTCACTCAGGACTTCCCTGGGAGTACACAGGGAAGCTGCAGAGGGGAAATTGTGACCAAGGCCTCTGTCACTGTGAGAAGCGAGTCAAGAGGAAGTAGGGCTGACCTGGTCGCTTTGTTCTGGGATAGCCGATGGCTGACTTCTAAAGCACATGGGGACAATGCACATTTTGTTTTGTCTTGCTTCCGTCCTCTCCCAAAATACTGTCAGAAGTCAGCGCGCCACAAGGAATACAAGTGCAAAACCAGACATGGCTCAGAAATTTAAATATATTATTCCACACATCTCGTTTTATAGAACGCCTTCCTCCAGAAAGAGAGAAGGAAAAAAAAAAGTTTTCAAACATATTCTCCTTGGGCAGGTCATGGTGGAAAAGTTGTAAGGTCTGTGAAATTCCTCTTTAGTGCCCTTTCTTAACCTCCCTCAAAGCCTTTTCCACTTGGAAAAGTGCCACAGAAATGCGCCTGTGACCCTTTTGTAGCCTGAGGGTTCTCACTGCCATGGCCTCCGGTACCTGACCTTCTGCAGCATTGCTAGGCCTTTTGCAACCAGTCCTCCACTGGATGCAATGCACACTTACCTGGGGCTGGCACGGGGACAAAGCCTTGACCCTGCCAGAACATACGGAGATTCAGTGGGCACCTGACATGGGGTGAGACGGGCAGCTTTGCCCACTTCTGCAAAACACACATACCCACCTCACCAGCCTACAAATGCCCCCATCATCCTCGGAGCAGAGTCTCTTCCCACCTTTCATACATACCCATATCTTAAGAATATATTTTAATTCTTTGTGAACTCTTTCCAGACTTCACTTGATATGTAGTCCAATTCCTTGACCCCTATAAAATGCTTGTGTGGAACTGGCAGGGAGATCTGTCAGAGTGAGCAGTGGGGTAGAGGAATGACATTTGAATAGGTATTTATTCACTTCATATATATGTATAGGCCAGGACCCGGGTTTCCAATGATGAGCAAAATGGATATCTTCCCTGCTCTCAAGGAGCTAGCCATACAGCATCAGGCAGTAGCAGGTATCACAACATGTATTTAACTTCAAAATTGAGAAAAGCATTGTGATGGAACCCAACAGGATATTGTAATGAGAGTAACAGGGAAGAACCCACGAAGAGGGGTGGTCAGGAGGTCTCGTCTGATGGGGTAACAATCCCACTGAGACTGGAAGGCTGAAAAGGAGCCAGCCAGGGAGCCACAGGTAGACAGCTCTCCACAGAGGAATCACCCCCAAATGTACGAGAACTCGAGGACAGGAAAGGGGAACTGGGAAGAGGGCTCTGTCCCTGGAGAGAGAATGGCTCCAGATGTGGCAGGAGAGGTGAGCAGCAGCCCCTCCGTGCAGAGCCTTATAATAGAAGTAACGCAACAAGGTTTAACATGGATTTGTACTTACTGTGCACCAGCATTGTCATAAGCACTCTACATTTATTAACTCCTTTAATCCCCACAGCAACGTTATGAGGTAGGTTGAATATTTCCCTTTTACAGATGAGGAAAGTAAGGCACCAAGCTATTAAATAAGTGCCTCTGTTCACCAACTCAAGAGTGGGGGTGGGGGGAGGGGGCACCTGGGTAAGTGGGTGCTCTTAAGCAATTTGCTGTCCTGTCAGGACTTTTATTCTGAGTAGTCATTCATTAAAAGTGTAGAGAAGCAGTTAGGATCTGCATTTTTAAAAGCCCCTCGTTGGCCTCCTTTTGGGAGGTGGACCACAGAAGGCGAGAGTGGAAGTGGAGAGGCTGTTACGAGGCTGTTGCAATGGCCCACGCAGAGAAGATGGCGGAGACGGAGAGAAGTAGGTTGGCATTTGTTCTGGAGACAGATGGGCATGAAGGAAATTCAGAAAGAGAGGTCCCATCCGTGCTTGCCCTCCATTTCTCTGAGACGGTCCTGGGCCCACCTCTGGGCAGTTTAATGCCAAAAATGACACATGGGCCAAAACTACTAAAATGGAGTATTACCCTTTTTCACATTTATAGGAGTGCCAATATTGTATCTAGCCAGAGTGACTATGCAAGAGCTCGTGCCCAGACACGTAAACTCTTCCCTGGGAACCCTTTAAGCTTGTGTTCTCAAACCAGGGTCCAAGCACCCTCAGGGTACACACGCAGCCTTGTGCCAGGGAGAACACAAGTCACAGGGTAAACTTCCTCTTAGAGTGTCACTATTACTTTAAGAGGGCAGAGGGGGGAACATTACTTCTTTACACAATATGAATATATTTGAAAAGAATACAAAGTGTGCATGGATTTTTGAGATACAGCATTAGACCTTACAGAAACTTTCTGCCTGCCACAAACCACTGCACACTGGACCTGGAGACCACCCTTCCTCAGCACAAGTGTCCTTTCCTTTGCTATGGTGGTATGTGACTTTTAAAAAATTGTTTTGGAGAAACAGTAGGTAAATGCTTTGTGACTTTTTCATATGATGCACACATGGAAAATGGCAATATTGTAGGCACACGGTATAAGTGGATAAAGCTGCTCTAGGCAGGAGGGGGCGCCTGCGTCTTATCACACCTGTATCTGTTTCTCAGCACACTAATGGGCCAAGGCACACTGGGTGGGAAGTTCTGGAATAGGTAGCATTAAAGGTGACACCACTGGGGCACAATTATTAAGTAATTATTCAGGTTTATTGCCTCACCCCATTACCTAGAAGTTTCAACACAACAAACTCTCAAATAGTCACTCCCCACGAGACCTTCCTGGCCACCTCCCTAGCTGCAGTTCTGTTAGTGCTGTCTCCTGGGAAGTGTGAGTCTGCTACGGCTCTGGCTCTGGGGACCAGCATGAGCTCTAAGCCAGCCAGCCCGGGGCCTGGGGGCCCTAAAGTGAGAAGGGTGGACTTTGGTTTTTAACTTAAATGTAACATACGTGTAAACAGTGCATAAATCTTATGTGTCCAGCTGTTCAAGGTACAGAACATTCCTCGTACGTCAATTATATCCCAATAAAGCTGAGAAAAGCATGTCTATTATATCTCCATAAACCTGGGGAAGAAAGAAATGCAAAAACAAAAAAGGCACAGAACATTTCCAACATCCCAGAAAGGCCTCCTCATGACCCTCCCCAGTCAATACCCTCCCTCCCGGAGAGGAGCATTGTTCAGACTTCCATCACCATAGGTCAACTTTGCCTGTTCTTGAACTTTACGTAGGTTGAAGCATAAAGTATGTAATCTGTTATGTCCTTATATATGGCTTCTTTTGCTTAACATAGTATCTCTGAAATGCATTAATGTTGCTTCAGAGCAGTGAGTTTTTCCTTTTTATTCTCATTATTGCATTGTATAAGTCTACCACACTTTTATTTTAAACTAGAAGTCAAGAAGTACTAGAAAACCCCAATACTGAGAGCAAGAAAACAGATGCTGAGACATAAAACCTATGGGTCTCACATTATACTGTACAATCCCAAAGTAAATAAATTATAAATAACCATATTGTTATCAAAATATATAATTATTTTTTAAATTCATATGCCCTCATTCTAAAAGAGGACTTGGGACATATTTGCATCTATTTTTAAAGATGATACAGTGATACCCTGCACTTACAATCAGAAAGAGATTTCGTTCTTCCGGTCACCTGATGTGACAGTCAAGTACATTTAAAGGAAATGGAGTGTGTACTGTAATTAGAAGACCATCTCCCACTAGTAAATTAAACTTCATCGGTTCTTGGAAACCACTCTGAACAATGTAAATTCTTCATGATATTCTGTCTGAACCATAAATGATGTGAAAATAATAATATAATGACTTTCTCTTAAGGTTTGTAGCCTGTTCATAAAAATTAAAACTAAATATTATATTAAAATTATGTTTGTCTTTTTTATGTTTAGGGTTAGTAGTGTATTTGAAAACTTTGTAGGCCTTTGTTGTCTGGATAACTGTCAACTAGGGAAACTTTGATGTGATATTTCGCTGTATAAAAACCAAAATATTTAACCACATGTGACCATGGGAAAATTGTCTCCTCTTGCAAAACTGGAGACAAAAGAACTTCCATAGAATCAGTTCAGTTTTGGCCAGATGGTTGTTGTCAGCTATTCAAGAAAATGTCAAGAGGCCCTCCCTTAAAACTTCCTTCCCAGCAGGAATTCTTTTGACAATGACTTCTGTTTAGAATCTTCCTGTCACCATTCTTTTTTTTTAAGAATCACTGAAGTAAAGAATTGTTCTGTGTTTATACTTTTTGAAGTAATCTTACCTCACATTAGTTATAATATCACACCGGTAAATTTCAAGGATTAACATTGTTGATGTTGTTTCTCTTAATGGTGTGAGTAACATCCATACAACAAATAGATCGGAAACCAAAATCCGAGGGGACGCTATTTCCAGACGCTTTTGAGGCTTAGAAAATCTACTTGCCTCTCACTGTATGATGTTATTTTATCATGTTTTTGTTATTGTCGTGTTCATGTTTACAGTTCGGTTTTAATTCAGTGAAGTATAAAGCTGTCTTGACCTTTGGAAGAATGAATAAATAAACCTTCAGAGAGGAGGAGGAGGATGTTATTGATTGAGCCATAACAAGTGTTTATTAACGTGTATGTTTCCCTGCGTGCTTCCTACCAGGGTTACTTAAGGGTTTAGATGATCTTAAGAAACACTCAGCATTTACAACTCTCCTCAATTGTATCCTTTCCCTCAAAGGGGACCATTTGCCTAAATCTTTGGAAGGGTTCTTTATCTATGAAGAAGAAGGTTCTGGAGTTCCAGGTTCCAGTAGAAAAGGAAATGATGCCATCGTAGTGGAACAATGGACTGTTATCGAGGTAAACTGCAGCTTTCTGACAATTTTGCTTTACTTTCGTATGTAGTTTTACATGTTAAAGTTCTTCCTGCCTAACACAGCAAAGTCTCCTTCTGATGCGTTTGGGCCGCGTTCGGAGTCTCCTCACAGATGCGTGAACAGACTTCTCTCAGACCTGTGAGCACTGCGTCACCCACTGGTGTGAGATAGCA
This sequence comes from Phyllostomus hastatus, assembly GCF_019186645.2. Taxonomy (NCBI): domain Eukaryota; kingdom Metazoa; phylum Chordata; class Mammalia; order Chiroptera; family Phyllostomidae; genus Phyllostomus; species Phyllostomus hastatus. Next base: position 568,515 of record NW_025333912.1, on the reverse strand, counting down.
AAGCAATGACCTATTTGAAACAGCAGTGTATCCCCAAGACTGGCGTTCTGACCTAAACAAAGGCCTCTGGCTCTGTTCCCTTCACACAATGCCATGAAAACTGGCTGAAAGTGAAAACACTCAGTCAATAACTAGTACTTTATCTCCAAGCAACCAATGTGATTGCCTTTTTACCTTGGGAACTGTCAAAGGCAAAGATATCCAGAAGGTGTTCTCTGTGTCAGCGGATGTGTACACACAGCATCGTCCTCCCTAATGGGAGAGGGCATTGCTGCTGACTGTGCTCAGAGATCAGAGGTCAGCACGTGAGGTGTGCAGACTGACTTCAGGCACACCGTGGTGTGTGTGCGGCCTGGCTGACAGGCTCTTCCATGGACACTTTTGCCTTTCTGGTCTTACAAAGGTTAGAGACATGGCCCATTTTTTCAAAGAAACTAGAAATCCCATTGAGAGGCATACACAGGATTTGAAGGAAGAGGTAAAGCTCCAAGTCAAAATCAAGTCCAGCTCTAAGCTCAAAAAAAAAAATCAACAGCAGTTCTAAGCGCCTCTCACCTTTCACTCCCCAGTCCGCACTCTGCACTCCTGTCCTCAGTTCCCAGCCACTAGACGGGTGTTTTGAAAGTGTGGCCTGTGACTGCTTAGATCCGAGTCACCTAGGGAGCTTATTTAAAATGCAGGTGCCACCCCCATTAGCGTTTGATGCCAGAACAAGACCAAGGCAACAAGACCCAAGGAGAGCCCAAACTTTGGAGAACGAACGGGAACGTCTCTACTCTGATCCCCAGTGTTTCTAACTTGGTTCAAGGGTTAGGAGGCAGCAGGTAGCAGAAAACGCAGCCCAGGAAAGCTGCACCCCAGTGAAATTGCACTTAATGGAGGGTAAACTCCCCTCTTCAGAACACCCTCCGCCCTTTATTGTAATCGCCTGTGTAGCTGGCTGTCTTTGACATCAGACTGGGAGCTCTTCTGCTTGTTCCCGCAGGGCTGTGAAATCAGGACGGATTACGGGCCCCTGCTGCATACGCTGGCGGAGTTTGGGTGGCTGCTGACCAACGTGCTGCCTACCCCTGTCCTGAGACATGACAGGTAGTGCCAAAGTGTCCTCACACACTCTCTTTTCATTCTAAAATACAGTTCCTTTTTCAGGTAATTCAATTTAAGTGCCTATCTAATGCCTACAAAAAGCATTTCACTGAACTTTCTAATCTGATTTCATGGGTCTTGGAGATGAGCGAATCTAATCCCCTTGCGTTATCTATGTACCAGCTATTCCGGCTCCTTCCCAAGGGCAGGCAGGCTCGCCAGGCAGAGCCACAGCAGGGACACAGGAGGCTGCCTCCCGACTCAGGACTGCTTCTGCAAGGACTCAAGATGCTGGTTTTCCCCGAGAGTGAAAATCGAGTCCATATAAATCTGCTAACAGAGAAACACAGCCCTCTCTGCAGGGTCCATGGTCTTGCTCTTCTGCTCTGCACGGGCAAAGCCGCCCTGGCCCAGCACTCAGCCAGGGCTCGGCTGCTGGGGCCCTAGTGAGGCCAGGACGGGGCAGGCAGCACTTCTGCTGGCGTCCATCCCTGGGGCAGGGGCTCGTTAGCTGTTTCCTCTGAAACAAATGCCTGTGTCAGAACTAAGATATCAACACTTCACTAATACCAACTTTTCCTTTTCTCCTTTTACTAACTGTCCCCATTTCCTTTCCTGAGAAGGAAAAAAATTAAGTCGTACTTTTTTCTGAGAGCGATACCAATTAAATCTGTAGAGAGCACTCTCCCATCCCTTGGACTCAGAGATGTCCCCTCTGCCCTATTTGGCATCCAGAAAAGGACTGACTGCAGGTCTATCTGTCTGGGTTAGGGACTACCTGCAGAGGACAGCACAGGCCCACACAGGCTTCCCTTCTGGCAGAGTCAATAGTGGTTTAACATCCTGAGTAATTCTCACGTGTAGCTGAGGAAGACAACTCCTCCTTCCTCAGTCTCGTCCACCTTTTCTGGTTTTTCAAGCTTAGTGACTTACCAGTATCCCAAAGTACCCGCAAACTTTAACACACATTTGATTGAGAACCTGACTGGTGTGTTTCAGTTGGTTGGGTGTCGTCCCACAAAACCAAAGGTTGCCAGTGTGATTACTGGCCAGGGCACATGTCTGGCTTGTGGGTGTGGTACCTGGTTGGGGCTCCTACAAGAGGCGACCGATTGGTGTTTCTCTCTCACATCAATATTTCTCCCCCTCTCTTTCTCCCTCTCTTCCCCTCTCTCTAAAAATAAATAAAATCTTTAAAAAAAACCATTTGGTTGACATGGCTTTATAATAAAGCCATGCCATCTTCAGGTGGAGAGAGGGATACAGGTGGGCACAGAGTTTATGTGTCCAGACTTTAAAAGGATTAGAAGTAAGCAAAGCAATTCATCTGCTTTTCTTCTCAGACTTATTAGTAACTTTTCAAACTGTGAGTGACAACTCCCTGAAGCATTATTTATTTCCCATCTTTTTAAAATCCGTGGCATACCTAACCAGATCAAAGTACAGCGGTAATTTTCAAGATTTTGTCTTCAGATCAAGCAACGTGAATCCCCTGGGGAGCCCACCCCAGGGGGACAGTGGGGAGCTTTGAGGGTGGAACCCATGAATCTGCATCTCACAAGCTCCTGAAGCTTATTAACACTCTGAACAACTTGGGCATGTGGCCATCTCGCCTTTTTGGCAGTTCTCCCAGGTGCATAATGTAGGGCAGGGGTGTCAAACTCATTTTCCCCGGGGGCCACATTGACCTCGTGGTTCCCTTCAGAGGGCCGAATGTAATATCAACTCCTTAACAGTTAAGGAGTAGTTACATTTACACAGTCCTAAAATTATTTCTGCCCTTTGAAGGCAACCATGAGGCCAATGTGGCCCCCAGTGAAAATGAGTTTGACACCCCGGATGTAGGGTGTCATTTAGCCCATTATAGTTAATCCTTCCTAAAAGTGCTCTGAGTTCTGAGCCTTCCGTGTTCCTTTTCCTCGATGAAAAGCGTATTTATCATTCCTCCCTTGCATTCACTCAGGGCTTCGGCTCCCAGGAGTCTAAGTATTTCCCGGAGTGACATGAATGACTGGCTGGCCACTAGATTAAACAAAGCCCAGTGGGCTGGATGCTAAGCCGTGAACACTGGCTAGAACTTTGTTCAGCATCTCCTGCTTCTGGGGTTGGTAATGAGGACGGGACTGAGACCAAAGGTGGGAAAGGAGAGGTCTCAAGGATGTGAAGGGGAGAGGGGCCTGGAGTCACACTCATCTGGTCCTGCATGACAAACTGCATAAAGTTACAGGCTGTCCCCAGGCTGAGGGGGATGAGGGGCCCACTTGAATGAGGAGTAGCCACCGAGGGGTCACTGTGGGGTCACAGTGGGCCTTCCAGGCCCTTCCCATGGAAAATTGTCTTCATTGGTAATTAAAATAGCAAAGGGGCTAGTGCTGGGCTGCTCGTTAAACTACTGATCATGACAGCAAAATATTGAACACAATACAAATGTCTGTCAGTAGAAACTGGTGGAATAAATTATGGACTATCTATACAATAGAATAATATGAAGCTGATTTGAAAATGAGAATGTAGATCTATAGATATATTGTCATAGAAGTGTCTGTTTATAATTGTTGAGTTTTAAAAAAGGTTTCAGGTCAATTTCTTAGTAAAATACAAAATGTTTTAAAGTTTATACATTTTGAATGTATCTAGCAAAACTCTGAAAGGCTGCATAGAAATTCTAGTGACTTCCGGCCAAGATGGAGGGTAGGTAGATAACACTGTGCCTCTTCGCACAACCAAAAGGACAACAAATTTAAAAACAAAAAACAACCAGAACTCACAGATAATCGAACTGTATGGAAGTCTGACAACCAAGGAGTTAAAGAAGAAACATTCATACAGACCAGTAGGATGGTCAGAGACAGGCAGCCAGGTGGAGAGGACACACAGCAAGGCAGCGGCTGGCGGACCCATCGAGGTGGCGGCTGGCAGAGTGTGTGGTACCACATTTGCGGGCAGATAAACCAGGAGGAACAACTCGGGAGTGAGACTGACGGCGCAACCCAGCATTCCAGCACAGGGAAATAAAGCCGCAAACCTCTGATTGAAAACACCTGTGGGGCTTGTGGCAGCGGGAGAAACTCAGACTCACAGGGGAGTTCACTGGAGAGACCCATAGGGCCCTAGAACGTACACAAGCCCACCTACCCAGGAATCAGCGCCTAAAGGGCCCAATGTGATTGTGGGTAGTGGGGGAAATTACTAAAAACCGGCAGAGAGTGGAGCAAGCGGCATTGTTCCCTCTCTGACCCCTCCCCCACATGCAGCATCACAACGCAGCAAAGTGGGTTGTTCCACCCTGGCGAACACCTAAGACTCCACCCCTTACTACGTAACAGGATCGCCATGACCAAAAAAAAGTCCCAAATGAAAGAATAGATCAAAGCTTCAAAAAAAATACAACTAAGCAATGAAAAATACAACTTGGCAATGAAAAGATAGCCAACCTATCAGATGCACAGTTCAAAACACTGGTAATCAGAATGCTCACAGAAATCATTGAGTATAGTCATAAAATAGAGGAAAAAAGTGAAAGCTATGAAAAGTGAAATTAAAGAAAATGTACAGGGAACCAACAGTGACAGGATGGAAACAGAGACTCAAATCAACAGTGTGGACCAGCAGGAAGAAAGAAACATCCAACCAGAACAGAATGAAGAAACAAGAATTCCAAAAAAAAAATGAGAGACTCAGAAACCTCCAGGACAACCTTAAACATTCCAACATCTGAATCATAGGGGTGCCAGAAGAAGAGGAAGCAAGAAGTGGAAAACTTATTTGAAAACATAATGAAGGAGAACTTCCCCAATCTGGCCAAGGAAATAGACTTCCAGGCAGTCGAGGAAGCTCAGAGAGTCCCAAAGAAGTTGGACTCAAGGAAACATACACCAAGACACATCATAATTAAGTTACCCAAGAAAGACAGAATCTTAAAAGCAACAAGAGAAAAGGAGACAGTTACCTACAAAGGAGTTCCCATAAGATTACCAGTTCATTTCTCAAAAGAAACCTTACAGGCAAAAAGGGGCTGGAAAGAAGTATTCAAAGTCATGAAAGGCAAGAACCTACATCCAAGATTACTCTATCCAGCAATGCTATAATTTAGATGGAAGGGCAGATAAAGTGCTTCCCAGATAAGGTCAAGTTAAAGGAGTTCATCACCACCAAGCCCTTATTATATGAAATGTTAAAGGGACTTATCTAAGAAAAAGAAAGAATATCAACAATATGAACAGTAAAATGACAACAAACTCACAATTATCAACAACTGAACATAAAACAAAAAAACTAACTAAGCAAACAACTGGAACAGAAACAGAATCACAGAGATAGAGATCACAAGGAGGGTTATCAGCGGGGAAGGGGGAGAGAGGGGGGAAAGGTACCGGGAATAAGTAGCATAGATGGTAGGTAGAAAATAGACAAGGGGAGGTTAAGAATAGTATAGGAAATGGAGAAGCCAAAGAACTTATATATATGACCCATGGACACAAAGTAAGGGATGGGGGGAATGCAGGTGGGAGAAGAAATGCAGGGTGGAGGGGAATAAAGGGAGGAAAATGGGACAACCATAATATATTGACAATATAATATATTGTATGTTATATAATATAATACAATATAATTAATATAATATAATGTAATGTAATGTATATATTAGTTTGCTAGGACTTCCATAACAAGCACCACAGACTTGGTGGCTTAATACTTATCATTCTGTTTTTCACTTTTAAACTTTGATTTGTTTATTTTTCAAATCTGCTCAGTCATTAATTATAGTCTTTTATTCTTCAATCATATTTTTATTCATTTATTTCTCTAAACATTTAAGTCTTTATTTTGTATCTCTATGTGTTAATTTAACAACTGAAGTACGTGGGGATTTGTTTTCTTAAATAGGGGGATGGGTACATGATTATTAAATTGCTATTATTCACATCTTAAATGTAATTCATCATCTTTTATATGTATTCAACATCTGATTACAAACACAACACATTTTTTAAAGATTTTATTTATTTATTTTTAGAGAGGGAAGGGAGGGAGATAGAGAGAGAGAAACATCAATGTGCGGTTGCTGGGGGTCATGGCCTGCAACCCAGGCATGTGCCCTGACTGGGAATCGAACCTGCGACACTTTGGTTTGCAGCCTGTGCTCAGTCCACTGAGCTATGCCAGCCAGGGCTAAAGACAACACATTTTTAAAAGAAAAAGCAAAAAGTATTTCCATCAAACACTTTTCATTTTCTGTAACCCTGGCAACGCCCCCAGGAGGCAACTCCTTCTCCTTTGTGGGCGGACATGATGCTTGTCAACCCTCACGTTTCCCTCGGCGCTTCACCTAGAACGCTGGGCTGAGCTGGTGTTCCGCACACGCTCTTGTGTTTGAGTTTCTGCAAAAGAAGCTATAACTGTCAGTGGGGCAACCGTACTTAGAAATTAAAGGAACATTCTTCATTATTCATCAAATAATTTAAATATAGTGTTTTTTATGGCAAAGCTTTAAAAAAAGGACATCCTAGTGAGTGGTTAGTTCTTGGAATTATGAGCAGGGGAAGGGGAAAGAAGGGATTTCTACTTGTTCTTTATATGTTTTTTATGATTTTGGTTTTTTACAAGTAATACATGTTTATTCTGTGATTTTTAAAAAGAAAAGTTTTTAACGCAGAGAATCAAGTGATAAAAGGATGTGGACTCCGTGTATAGTGTCTTCCCTGAAGGAGCTTGCAGCTGGGTGAGCTTACATTCAGTAGGTCACCGAGGCCTTGCATTCAGGTTGGGACAGGTCAAGTTTACATGTTGTGTAGTATAATATAGTAACTACCACGGGATATGGGCTTCATGGAAGTATTAAAAATCAGAGAGTCTAGACTGTCAACATTGGATGAAATCTTCAAATAGTAAAGACATTAAAAGGCAGTATCACCATTTAGCAGAGAACCCCATTTAGGAATCTGCTCTTGACCCTGGGTAGAAGGTAGCAGAAAAACGTATTTTACCAGTAATTGCCCTTATGCAACAAGGTACACTAGAGCACGCAACATCAACTGTTCTTTCGTATGCCAGGGACATTTTGCAATATTGACGTTTGCTTTGTTCCTTTACATTTTATAAGCTGGATCCTTCCAAGTGCCTGCAAAGTAGACAATATAGGATGAAGGGGAAGGTTCATTGTGATGTGATGACAGAGATTGTTGGTAAAACCTGTTTATTCTCTGCCTTTTGATTCTTGTTCAAACACGCTGTCCCTGTGACAGCCACATGCTGGTCTTAGCTGCCTCGGTGCACACAAAGACAGGGCTGACTATCAGCCATGAAAACAAAAGTATCGCATGTGGTTCGCCTTGGTCCAGGTGGACGATAGAGCCTGGAAGTTTTTATTCTCTGAAACTAGAAGAATGGTCCATTTTAATTAGTTTCACCATTAACTAGCATTAACTTTGGGAAGTCACCTAACCTCTTTAGGTCTCAGTATCCTCATCTGGACAATGATTCAATAATATCAACTGTACTGGATTGTCATGATGATTGAGCAAGATAATACATGCAAAGTACCTATGCAGGACCTACGCCTAGCAGGCTAATAAATTAGAGCTCTTATATGGGACCTAATCCTTTGGCAGAACCCAAGTCCCTAAGAAGTTGAAACCAAATGGGCAAGGATGACAGCTTGACCTGTTCTAAATCATGGTGTTTTAGCACATGTAGTGTAGTTCACTCTATACAAAATCAGCACTGAGGGTTACAAGCCAGGAGAAGAAACAGAAATAAATAATAGCACTATGAAGACATGTGCTTTACATGTATGGTCACACCCAAACGAACATCTGTCACGGTCCTTCTTTTGGAGCCTACGTGTCTAGAAAAGGAGCTTAGGACCACTGCCAGTGACATCTTTCCTCCTTACTGTTTCTGTCTCTTATACAATAGTGTCTTAAACAATTTCAACTTTTTCCTTCTCTTCTGTTACATAAGCCATAACTTAAATGGTCTATTCATAATGTACTTTCCCCTTATTTCTTTCATTACTCAAATATACCCCATTATCAGATTGCATCGGGGTATTTTCCCTGGGTTTCCAGGTTAAGGTTGCTTCATTATCCTAGGCAATACCACACCACCAACATTTAAAGCTGTATTACCACAGAAACATCACAATGTGACAATCTGGTATCACTACATTGTTCCAAGATTACTGTTGTCAGCCCTGAAAGCATTCCAGAATCCCTTCTGAGTCATTATCACTATATAATTATACGAATGGGCCCAGTTTCTTCTTTTTCAAGAAATTAAGGTGAAAATTGACAATCTCTTTAGGGAAAATCTGGTAGAGGATCAAATTAGCCTAACTAGCAGCTAATATTGCTGACCTTAAAATAGTCACAGGAACAAGCCCAACTGCTGTGGCTCAGTAGATTGAGTGCTGGCCTGTGAACCAAAGGGTCGCTGGTTTGATTCCCAGTAGGGGCACATGCCTAGGTTTTGGGCCCGGTCCCCAGTAGGGGATGCATGAGAGGCAACCACACATTGATGTTTCTAGCCCTCTCTTTCTCCATTTCTCCCTCCCATCCTCTCTGTCTAAAAATAAATACATAAAATCTTTTAAAAAAATAGTCACAGGAACAAAATGGAAGTCGGAGCCAAAGTTCTCTCTCTTTGACCCTCCCCCCTCCCCAAGTAATAATGGGGGAGGGAGGCAGCAATGTGCATTTCCACAAGAATCCAAGGTGATTCTAATGCACTATCATAACACTGAATTATAACCTTAAACTTAAGAGAGAAAAAATGTTAGAATCAAGCGATACTTTACTGAAAAAATAAAAGCTTGGTCCTTAAGGACAACAATGAATAATAAAAAGAAAATTGTCTCCTCACGGTGATGTCTGCCCCCACGCCCCTCTTCCATTTCCTGCAGCCCCTTCAAAAAGGGCTCCCCAGCCTTGGCCCCATAGCCTAGACGCACCAGAAGTCTCTGTAGTTATTTGAGACCCTTAAGTGCACCGATCATTTCCTCTAAATCCTTGAGTGACAGCCGAAGCGGGAGTTGCATATTTATATACAGTCGAGGGAGAGGCTAGGGTTTCACATGCGGCCCTTCTCGTGCACTTCTCTTGCCTGATTTAAGCTGTGTGCAAACAGTATTGTGTAATTCACCGCTGTGGCCTAAACTCACGGTGACCTTGCAGTGAGCAGTATTTTGATAAGGCTACCTTTTTTAAAACAGTCCATTTGTCTACTATTTATACCTCCAGTAATCACTCTTCCTCATCTGAACTTAAATTTTTAGCATTTTGTCAGGGGGAGGAGGTGACAGGAGCGGAATGGTGTGGTGGCCTTCTGTGTCTTTCCCACACACATCCCAATACCTGAGAAACAAGTTAGGGCCATAAGGCAAAGCAACTTTAAAACTAAACATGTAGCTAGCTACACGGGTGCAAGCTAAAATTTAATTTTATAATTTTGCTTTTAAAAAGTTCATTTTTATTTCATATTTTATTTCCAAGTTGCAATCATTTTAAACCATGGCAAGTAAATAATGTACAAGATGATGTAAAACTAATCAGAAAATATAAATTAACATGACAGTTCTGTTCCCGCTAGTGTAATGGATTTTGAAGCCATAACTGAAAGCTTTGGGTAAGGGTATTTTTATTTCACAAGTGACTAGGCAGTTGCTCATTGGAAACCAGCTCAGTTGTATGCAACTTGACTCACACTCTTGCACTTTATTTTAAACAGAATGTTTCTTCAGTTCAACTCAAATTTTTATTGAGTGCCTGGTGTGCACAGGCAATATTTTACCCGCTCTAGGGACAGACTCTGGCTTCCAGGAACTCATAATCTGCTTGGAGAGAAAACACAGCCGCAAATAACTAATGCAGAGCAGACCGAGTCCTGCAGTGGGGGTTAGAGCAAGTGTTCTCAGTAAGGGGATGGATATCGCCCCAAGGGGTGAAAGTTATGGTGGGGTGAGAAAATCTGACATATCACAATGGTTTGTGGTCCTCCAAAAAGTTCACAGTGCATAAATAGACACACTGCATATCTTAGGTATTAAATTTTAACAGGGGAGGGAGAGGAATGAGGGAGAGATATCTAACAATGCTCCCTGAGGAAGCAATAGTGAAAAAAGAGCCAAGTGTAAGGCAGATGCACATGGTGGAGGAGGGAGGAGAGCAGGCCTGTGAAGGCTACGAATAGAGCTTCCAAAGGTGTCTTAGAGAGGAGAGTGCTCCTGGTGGCAGGTGGGGCAGACCAGAAGGAGTCGACAGCCTTCATCTCACTGGTCTGTGTGCAGCGGCTGCCAGGAGCAGTGCACTGAGAAGGCTTCTGAGACTGGAACCCGGCGCAGCAGAGCAAGAACGAGGCGATCAATCAGTCGGGCTGCCTGCCGTGCACATAGAACTTTCCACCTCCGGCAAGTTCTTTCCTGTCTCTGGCAACCATAAGCAAAAAGCAGCCAGGAAAGTGCAGGATATATTCAAGGAAAAGTGAGTACTGGTAAAGGAATTCTTAAAAACCTCTCCTAATTTAAACGCATAGAATTCAAGACTGATTTTCCCAAAACCATAAATGTGGCATTGTTATCAGATGTAAACCTACAACCATTCTCCTACCTCTCACCATTACATATACAGTACTCTTAACACAATCTTTGTTAAGTGAAACACACATAGAGAAAATGCATCAAATACAAATGTGCGTAATTACAAACACTGGACAAGACACAGAATGTTGCCGGCATTTTGGAAGCAACCCATGTGTTCATTCCCCCAGCACCCCCACTCCCTTCACTCAGAGGTGACGGTATCCCAACCGGGGACAGTCACTCCCTCGCTTTGCCTAATAGTTCTACCATGTATGTATACATCCCTGAACAATGCAATTCAGTTTTGTCTGTCTTTAAATTTTATGAAAATGGAAATACATATTCCTTTATGCGTTGTTTCTTTCATTCAGCATTGTTTACAAGACTTCTCCATGCTGTTGCGTGTGGCAGTTTATTCCTTCTCTCTGCGGCCGGTGGTGTGGTTGCCCCCAGGAGTCGGCTCCGGCCAGGCCAGCAACACTGCTCTGACTGCGAGCAGGCTCCCAGCCCACAAGTGTGTTTGTCAAGGGTGCAGACCTAGAGGTGGAACTGCTGGGTCACAGGTTGTTTCTTTAGCTTTATTGGGGACATGCCACTCTTTCCGAGTGGAATGTTGAAGTTTACACTCTCAAGAGCAGAATATGAGCGTTCCCACTACTCCCACAAAAAATCGTCAGACTTATAAATGTTGCCATTCTGGGAAGTATGTATAAACTATGATCCCAGTGTGGTTTTAGTCTGTATGCACCAAATTCTACTAAAAGGAGTCTCATTTTCATGTCTATTGGCCTTTTGGATTTTTTTTTGGTAAAGTACCTGTTTAAACCTTTTGCCCATATTTAAAATTTTGTTTATAAGAGTTTTTTTTATATACTGGATATGAGTTCTTTATTTGTTACATGTGTTGCAATTAATTATCTTTCTTAATTCTGTGACTTACCTTTTTATTCTCTTTACAATGTCTTTTGATTAACAGAAGTTTTTAATTTTAAAACAAGCAAATGTATCTTTTTGCTATATTGTCTAAGCAATCTTTTCTTTACAAAAGCAACTGGGGGAGGGGATTAGTGAATTGTTTTTATGTTTGAGTAGAACAAGAAATTTTACTATTTCTATTCCAAGCTAACATAAAATTCTCTAAGCTGTAGTTACCACAGGCTGGAGAGCCTGAAGAATGTGCTGAGGGGAAGGACCAGTTAAAGCCTAAAAGATTCACACTGAATGTCAATGACCTTGCTGGATGTGAAAAGACCGAGGAAGCCTTTCATCTCTCCTGCAGGCTTTTGCTCACTTGCTAGGATTTTTTTAAAGCATGTTCTCTGGCATTAATATATTACCACAGAAATCAAATGACTGCTTATTCATAAAGTCTTTGATTCTACAAATATTTACTGAGTCCCATCTTAAAAGGGATTTTCTGCTACTTCACATAGGAGATGCAGAGAGGAGAGGACAAACTCCTCAGGGAGCTTCATGTCCTGGGAGGGAAATGTGTCCCAGTGGCCACGGGAGCTCGTATATATATATACGGAGTAAGCTCCACCCAAGGGATCCATAGGAGCCCCCAAAAGGGGGTGCTGCTCTTGAGTTGAGGGATCATTGAAAGCTTTCTGAAAGCGGTCACACTTGAAATGAACCTCAAAAGATGGGCAGGCTGAGAAGAGGCAGGGGCGGTGGCAGGACATCCCGGGGGAAGAATGCCACCAACAGGAAGTTAGCCTGGATTGAGGGGACAGTTCCCACAAAACAAGCAAAGGTGGCCTGGGTTCTTATACTTGAAAGACTGTAGACTGTCTCCCAGCTCCCCATAAATTCTAGGTACTCCGGCTCTGTTTCACAGATGCTTGAAATCAGAAGCAATATTAGACCAAGCAGAATTTCATGTTGTCCTTGTAACTGCCAGCAAAAATCATTTTAAAATTTAAATATCACCACAGATATTATCGGACTCTGATAGAATTACTTTCTACTTTTCTTGCTTGTTTCTTTTCATAATTGAATTCACCGGGGCAGTTTTTTGAGGCAGAGATTTCAGTGTTGCATCTTTAACGCGCAGCCCCAATGCTGCAGGTCACGGACGGGCTCCCGTCTCGCCGTCCTTCTGCCACGCTGCCACCGGACCTGTGAGGTCTGTCTACACAGTCTAACTGGCCTGGGAAAAATGAACGCTTGTTTTTATTTCCTTCATTATTCCCCACCACAACCTTGAACTGTAATGCTAAATTTGGGAGATGCTGCAGACGAAACTGGACTCTGCAGAACAGTCTGCACTCACCCATGTATTGCAGTTTTCCAGTGAGAAGGAAACTAAACTAGGCTGCCCTCCCTGTGGTCAGAGCTTTGCTGACGTCACTCTGCACTTACAGTGGAGGGAGTGTGGTGCTGTGGAAAGGGTGGGGACTGAGGTAACCAAGACAAAGCTCTCAGAACTCTGGGTCTCAATTTCCTTATCCATAAAATGAGGAGAAATGTCTTCTCCGTGCACTCTAAAGGCCTATCATAGCCCTGGCTGGTGTGGCTCAGTGGATTGAGTGCCGGCCTGCGAACCAAAGGGTCACCAGTTCCATTCCCAGTCAGGGCACATGCCTGGGTTGTGGGCCAGGTCCCGGTTGGGGTAGCATGAGAAGCTTTCTCTCCCTCTCCTTCTCCGCTCGCTCCTTTCCCCTCTCTCTAAAATAAATGAATGAAATCTTTAAAAAGTAATAATAATAAGGACTATCATAAGAAACAAATGCTAATTTACATGGAAAGTACGCAGTGCACTAAAAGCACTACACAAGATGAAGTTGCTGTTTTTAGTTTTATCCATGAGATCTTCTGTTATTGGGAAGCCCCCAGCTGGGGACCTGGCCCGCAACCCCAGCCTGTGCCCTGACCAGGAATGAAACTAGTGACCTTCCAGATCGCAGACCAGTGCTCAATCTTCTGAGCCACACCAGCCAAGGCCAGGCTTTTTCTTGATAGTCTATTAATACCATTGCAAAACCCTCTCCCATAAACAACACTTAAATACCGTCATCTTCTTGTTTCCTTATGAAATACATGGAAGAAGAAAAGGGGGGAGGAAGAAACCTTTATTGAGCATCTGCTGTGCCCAGGGTCTGTGCTAAGAACTTTGCATCCACTATCTCACTGATACCATCAGAAATGTCTGTGTTTTAGAGAAAAGGAACAGGAGGCTCAAAACGATTGGGTGACTAGCTCGGTGTCACTTAGCTAGCAAGCAGCAGAGTGGGATGCAAACCCAGAATCCGTCTGACTCTAAAGCCATTCATGCCATTTCCCTCACTGCCTCTCTGAGAAACACATCACAGGAAAAGGATGTGTCCAACACTTGGTAACGCAGAGCTGTAGAACTGGTAGAACTCATTTCCTTCTGCCTCTTGCACTTTTTGGCTGACAATTTCTGTAGGGAGAGGAGGTGCAGGCCTTGTCCCCTGCGAGCATCCGGGGCATTTGAAGCACTCTCTAGTCCCATAATGACCTCAGTAGTCAAATCCTCTCAGAAGTCTGTGCTGCTGGGTAAATGCAGGGTGGGGCAAAATAGGATTACATAGAAATGTTTGTATAGAAAATAATGCAATAATCAATTAATAATAATGCAAGGATAAACTGTTTCATGTCCTCACAACTGTAAACCTACTCTGCCCCATCCTGTGTTCTGTCCCAGCTCAGTAAATATAGTGACCTCAGGGGCCTCGGAGACCGTGAGGGACTCTCATGCCCTTACCACTAGTTATCGCTCTGTGAGGCTCCAGACCTGCTTCCCTCAGTTCTACCACGATTCGATTCTCCAGTCAAAAGGGCTTCCACATCTCACAGAGGTTCTGAAAATAGCTGGACCTATTTTAAGTCAGAATGGCCCTCAGAAGATGAGGACATAGAGGGCTCAGGCATATTTCAAACTGAAGACCTGGCTCTAAGGACCTCCCAAGATGTGGGAAGATGCTGACCTTCCAAAGTTTTATCCGGGCATCTGGAGACTGACCTAAGGTAGCCAGCCTTTGAGAGGCCATCTCCACATTTACCGTTTAGCCCTGTCGGTAAAGGCGGAGAAGCCTGCTCTAGGACACACGGCCCCTCCCAGGGCCTTCAGACTTGCCCCGCCCTGCGAGTCCTTCAGCGCCACCCGCAGTCCCTCCCCTGGTCTTCTCCTGCTTTCTAGTTGAGAAGAATTCTGCCCTGTTCTTTCCTCCGCATTTTTGGATAGTGGCAGGCCTTTGTTCCATCATGTGATTCTCTGAGTGGATCACACACCTAGAACATTACCCAGAAACCTCTATTCTTGTGTACGTTTCCCTCAATTTTTCTATTCATGATTCTGAGACATTTCCCTCCTTTTTAACCCCACCCCACATTTCATTAAGTAAAGGGAGGAAGTGGAAGGAAATTACATTTTTGTGCTCCTTCCGGTGGCAGGCACACTAGAGGGTCTTCGTGGACATGGACTTATTTATCCTTCACACGGTCCCTGATAGGAAAAGAAAGTCAGAGAATTTAAGGATTTCACTAAAGTCATCAGCTACCAAGTGCTATGGGAGAGTCAGGATTTGAACCCAAGAACTTCTGGTTCCAAAGCCACTCCGGGTTCCTTTTCCGGTACAGGAAGCAGTATCTTCAAAGAAAACTGGTAGCTGTGGCTCAAGATCCTCGGTTGAAAAGCGATATAAAATTCTTCACATGTGGCAGCTCAAATTAGTCTCTTCTCTTTAAAAGACAAATTTCACAATGCAAACAAACACTTCCTCTTGCCAGAGAGAGACGGGGCATTCTGGACACTGCTCCACGCTTCCCTGTTCGCCTGCGTCACAACCGAGGGCTCCTGAGGATTTAAGGCGTTCTAAAAAGTTACAATACGTTTCATATCAAGTCTATTCCTTCTAAAGTCAAACTAAAATGAGATTAGACCAGAAGCAGTCTTTTAAAATTAAAAAGAAAGAAAAAGAAGCCCCCTCCCCTGCCCACTTTGGGGGAAGATTTGCTTGTGTCTCAAAATTCGACAGTATCGGTAAGTTTGGGATGCTCAAGTGCTGTGGGTTTGACATACACCTCTAAGGGCCAGAGTTTCAATGTTGCATTTGTTTTCCAGAAAAGGGAGCTCAGCATAAAATTCAGCTAATAGTGAGGTTTTGTTGGGGGTTTTTTGCATAATAAAAGTCGTAACTGAGCAACATTAGCTACAGACACTCCTCCCCATAAATCCATGGAGACTCTGTGAAAAACATTTCAGGGAAATCCAAACCCCGAGTCGTCTTTGGCAAAGGGTAATGTGCCATGATGGTCGTTAAACGAAGGGAATGCTGAGTAGCTGCTCACAAAGCAGCATCTGCAAGGAGAACTAATAGCTGTGGCTCAAGGCCCTCGGCTGAGAAGCCATACAAAATTCTTCACGTGTGGCAGCTCAAATTAGTCTCTTCTCTTCAAAAGACAAATTTCACAATGCAAACAGAAACTTGAAATCATACGCTTTTGACTTAGTAATCCTGTTCCTGAGAATTTATCTCAAGATTTCCTCGAGTCATAAGAATAAGAAGACTATACATATTTCTTGAGTCATAAGAACGGGAAAACTATACATAGTTCTATAGCAGCATTGTTTGTAACTACGGAAAACTGGAAATACCCTAGTTTTTTAAAATAAAGGAAAGACTTAGTATATTTTGGTGTCTTAAGTCCTTGAGATACTATGCAATTATTAAGAATACAGCCACAGTGTACAAACAAGGTCAGGATGTTACGTGAGAAGCACAGAACACAGAAATGCAGGTACGCGGTGGTTACAGATGCACAGAAATGCATTACGTAGACAAAGACTAGAAGGGGACATAGGCGAAAAGTTATGTTAGTATAATGAGGTCACAAAGTTTTAACATTAAAATTTTCTTTTGTAATGGCCGTATTCCATTTTGGGGGATTTTTCTCTTTGTTTTTCCAGTTGCAACTTATATAAAATTATTTCTTAATTTTTTTTGGATTGGGAGGTTATTTTACAAAGGGACATTCTAGCCACATGTGAAATATGGAGAATTACTAATTCACAAATACTAATGCTGTTGTTTTACTTTGCAGTGAAGGGAATTTGGCTACAAAGCAAGTTGTGTTTCTTCAGAGACCAGTTATATGGAATTCAGTGGCTCAAACACCAGAAGTGAGTAAGGTTGATGCTTTATGAACTGAGTGTTATATTGAAGCATTTAATCCTGGAACTCTCATTCTCATTCTAAATGGTGAATACAGATGAGGAAGTGTGGTTTTGATATGGAAATAGTCTTCTGAACCAACATAGAACAAGGGAAGTATGCAGGCGGCCAGCAACACGAGGCAGTTCTGAAGGAGATCAGAACACGCCAGCTCAGAACATGCCCCTTTGGCAGAAGGGCTATTTTGAGCAGAAGGCAATTATTAGGAAACAGCAGACACAGGAGGAGCACTCCACCCTCCTCCTTTCTGAGAAAAAGCAAGGCATGAATTTCTCTTTATAAAGTGACATTAACTTCCATTTGTAAAGTCGGCTCCTGCTCCTATACCCGAAGAGAAGACAGTCAGCAGAGGTGACTGTCACTGGGGACAGCTGACCTGAGTGTGCATGAACAGACCTGCTGAAATAAGCGCCGTCTTCCCCTAGTTTCCCCACGTCCTCGCCTTCCCACATTTTGTTCCCCTAGGAGCCCACACCCCTTCTCCTTCATCTGGCCACCCCTCTACAGTGCGGTCACCCTTCGTTAAAGCGGTACGTCAGCTCCTGGGGGAACTACCTCTGGGTTTTCGCTTCCTCTCTGTGAAGCCCCCATGCACATCCAAAATAAGCCTTTTCTCCTGTTAACCTGTCCCCTGCCAGTTAAATTTGTAGGCCCCAGTCACTGGACCTAAGAAAGTAGAGGACATTTTTCCTCCTTACAGCTCTAACTTTTGTGCGTGAATGTGCCGAACCCTGCGACAGATCTGTGCAATCTTGTCTGTCGTGACCTCTGTCAGTACTTTCATATTGTCTCCTCGAGTTCATCCATTTTTAGCTCTGTATACTTTCCTTTTTTGTGTATTGCCATGTAAGAGATGTCCAAACCTGTACAGACTTTTTACGAGTTTATCTGAGCCAAACTGATGACAGTTGCTGGGAAGCAAAATCTCAACAGATTGAGAAAATGTTCCAGAGAATGGAAATTTTGCAGCTTATTTTATATGTTACAGTCAAAGGAGGAGGCCTGAGGAGGGTTATGAGTCATTCAGTGGAGGTAGATCAGGGAGGTGCAAGAAAGCAAAGCAGGGAAATCTCTGAGGTTGGATAAAGAGTAAAATGGAGAGACACGTGCTTCTTTTACTTGGGCGGGCACGGGACAGTTACCAATGGGCGTTCACAGCGCACAGAGATGGTGTGTGGGCAAGAAGATAACAATGAGGGGTTCAGTGGTCTTGTGCTCTGGTGGGAGGTTGTGCCCTGAGGGGTCGGGAGAGGAAGGGGGATTACTCAGACATTCCAAAGGTATGCTATTTTAGACACAAAAAGACAATAGGCAGGCTCGGTTAAGGTGAAGACTGACATTTGTCAAGGACGTTACCAGCCTACACATGACTACCCACCAGAGTTTTAATGAAGAAGTTTTCACTTTAAACCATCCTCTGTGGTTGCTCTCGGTCTCTGAGTCTGTAAGGCCACCACGCAGGCCTCCCCTGACCTTGTCAGGTTTAGTGTGTGGCCCCTTTTTTGTCCACAATATTAAAAAAATATTGTTTTAGAAAACATTAAAGTTTAAAAACTAGAAGCTAGAGTTCTAGCAAAACTAGACTAGCAGTATACAGGGTAGAGCAAAAGTGGTAGATTTAGAGTTGCCTGTATGGAAAATAATGTAATAATCAATCAATAATAATACAAGAATAAACTCTGTGCTTTGCACACTCACAACTGTAAACCTACTTTTGCCCCACCCTGTGTATAATACCGCCATGTCCAGATGTCTCACATTAATTCGAAAAAGAATCTTTCAATTAAAAAAATGAATGAAAGCGTCCGGCTGGCTTGACAGCTAAGCAGGTGGAGAGGTAGAAGGGAGAATAGAAAGACACTTCCCTGGAGCAGGGAAGCAGAGCCACCAAGTACACAGGCATTAGAAAGGCCACATAGGAGCCCCTGGGTGAGCGCACACACGCGCGCACACTCACACACACACACACCCCACTTCCAGTGAAGATGGCTCACGTTCACAAGTTCATTAGGAAATATTCTGTCAAAAAGAATCAAGGGTGGGTCTATGTCGACAATGGCTAGAAAAAGTTTTCATTCTTCTTTCCCCTCACCCAGAGCAACTTTGCACCATGCTACAGCCTCTTCCCTAAAAACAAAAAAGTACTCTACAAATAATCATCGTTTCTGAGGAAAGAGCCGCAGAATTGACAGCCTCTTGAGCTTTGCGGAGCGAGGGTCACGGAGCCGGTGGGTGTGAGGGTGATAAGAACCAAAATCTGGCCTCCACAGAGTCTCTCCTACTCAGTTCTCTGATTCCCTGAAAATATTTAGGCCCTTTTTGTTTAACTTTAGATACTATTTAGTAGTCTAGTGGTAGCTTTTCTTGAGGTAATCTTTATATGTGCATTCACTGTAATATAAAGTTACTGGCTCATTTATATGGAACAGCTTGTATCAATGAGGAGCCCAGGAATATTTATAGTTTAGAATTCTGCTTCAAAGTGGATTTACTATTTCTTCCTTTGGCAGGGTTTCACTTTCCTAGGAAGAAATCTCAGGATATTGAAATTATTTCAGGCAGAACACATAGGTGGTTCTGTCTTCAGCTGAAGTAACTAAGAGCTATAACAGAAAACTAACTTGTAAATTCTTTTCATTTTCTTTAGTGAAAACAGTTTGTTATTTTACCTCGCAAAGGTAGTGGATTATTGGAAAAGTAGACTATTAATATCCCATAGAGCAGAGTTAGCTATCTCATTTGTGTTTTGTGACAGTTACATTTTTGATCAGCCTTGAAAAAATTCATGTGGTTGTATGCCCCCATGGCACAATTCTTTGTTTGTACCTTGCAATCAGTTGTTGTTTGGGAGAGGCTGATGAGGGAATTGCTTAATTTGCAAAGCTTTTTCAAAGAATTTTTTTGAAGGTGTATATTTATAAAACCACTTGGTAGATACTTAATACATTACAACAGTTTCCCTGGGATTGTCAATGAGTTTTCATTAAAATGATAAATTTCACGGGCTGGTAGAAACTGATCTTAGAGTTGGACACTTGAAAAGAAATTTCTTTCTTCTACTGAGACTAACGTCAAGATGTATAAGGTTTTCCATATCCAATTGCACTCAACACAGAACAGCACTTTCGTATTAAACAACTCCATTGCATGCCCCTCTTTGGGGGAGGGAATTGAGGATTTCATAATGAAGTATATTGTTGGAATTTTTTTCTTCTAAAGTTATCAATACCTTTCCTTTTGAAATTTGTTTTGTATTTCACAGATGTTATATGCAATATTCTAGGTAGCTTAGATGTTTGGAACATAGAAAATATCAATCCAAAATATTTATACCCCCATTTACTGCCTCAGTTTTCTTTCAGCTATTGAAAAATAGTTTGTTTTAGTAAAACTAAAAGCTTTTAGCAAAAATAGTAGAAAATTCTTCATACATTGGGGCTAGGAAAGAATTCCTCACACATAACACCAAAAGCACAACGCATAAGAAAAATTATAAATTAGATGTTATCAAAATTAGCAACTTTGCTCTGCTAATAACAAAAGAAAATGAAAAAACAAGCTACAGCCTAGAAGAAAAAAAACTTGTAAATCACATGTATGACAAAGAACTTGCATTCAGACCTTATTCAGTATTCTCAAAACTCAACAATAAGAAAAGAAACAACCAGTTACAAATACTTAAAAGGCTTGGATGCCTCATCAGTGAGGACATGTAGGTGAGAAATAAGCACATAAAAAGACACATAAATCATTGGCTACAAGGGAAAAGGCAAATGAAAACCACGATGAGATACTACCAAACACCTATTAGAACAGCTAAAATAAAAAATGCTGACAATACCAAGAACTGGCAAGGCTGAAGACCAGCTGGGACCCTCATGCACTCCTGGTGGGAATGCATAACGGTACAGCCACCGTGGAAAACAGTTCGGCGGCTTCTTCCAAAATTAAACATATACTTACCATAGGGGACCCAGCCATCCCACTGCTGGGTGCTAGGAAAATTAAAACTCATGTTCGCACAAAAACCTGTACATAAAAGTGTTCATAGCCTCCATGAACTGGGGACAATCCAAATGTCTTCCAAAGGAGAATGAACAAACAACAGCGCTACATTCACACAACACATCTCTACTCGGGGAGAGAAGGATGCACATGATAACTTGGGTTAAGGCACCCTGATCAAAAGAAGCCAGTGTTAAAACGTTACAGACTACACCATCCCATTTATATGACATTCTCCAAAAGACAGAACTATGGTGTGGAGAACAGATTAGCGGTTGCCAGGGATTGGGTGTTAGGGAAAGTTTAGGGGGATAATGGAATTGTTCTGTGTCCTGCTTGTGGTCACACAAATCTGTACACAGGTGCTGAAATGCATCGAACTATACATTTTATGTAAGATGATTTAAGAGTTAAATTTAAAAGATTGCTTGCTTTACAAGTCACACAGACTACAGTTTCTGTCTTTGTCCCTCAGAAAAGACAATCCTTGAGTTAATAGGCTTCTTATGAAGTGTGATGAGCTTGTCGGCATTTCTTCCCTCTGCACGAGGCTGGGTAGTGTAGTGAAGCAAGGTTCTTTTCATCGTGCTTTCTGTTGTCTATTTTCATTTTTCTTTATTTTGGAGAACAGCCTCTAAAAGGATTCAAGGAAGTGAGCCATGCTGAGTAGGGTAAGACATTCCAACCAGGATTTTACCTCCATATCTTAAATGTTGACAGCTTTTCTTCCAAGATCTCCTGGCTGAACTTTATTTCTTCTGAAGATTAAAGTAAAATTCATCATATTTTTTAGTACCTAAAAAGTCTCCATTTCAGTTCAATTCTCTAGCCTATTTCCCTTTGAACCAAAAGGTCATTTAAAAGTATTGAGTTTCTGCTAACTTGGAGTAGGGTTTCCTGTGTGCGTGCTCACCTGCACCTTGCCTCCCCTACAGTCTCCGAGCTTCTGTGTCCTCATCTGTAAAATATGCACATTAGCGCCCCCCACAGGGCCGTGAGGAGGATTCAGTTAGAAAACACCAGGAGGGCTCCACGCAGGGCCTCTTCAGATGAAACGTTGCTTTTGTTTCCATAGGAAGGTGTTTCTATGTTAAATGACTAAACACGCCTAAACTCTGAGAAGAAACTGAAGAAAAACCCAGAAATCCTAACAACCCTCTAGCCAAAAGTTACCTTCAGCTAGTATATAGGAACATAATGTATTAATGTTTTCTGAAGTTCAAAAATGCACATATACATATATGTAAAGCAAATATGGCAAAATATTAACAAGGGTTGAATCAAGTGGTAAGTATATGAGCATTCATTGTACTATCCTTTAAACCTGAAATTTTTCATTATTGGAAAGTTGGAAAATGAAGCTGAAAAGCATTAGTCACCAACAACTTTTTCCTGCTAGTTATTAGTTAGTGACTAGTTGCCATCACAATGCAATGCCGAAAAGGCCCACAGAGAATGATTTCACTACACCTGACGGTCTCTTTCCTGGAATGGTCTACGGATGGGCAGGCACAGGAAGGCAGAGTGTGGCTCTGCATCGTCGTGACTGGGCAGCTCTGGCCCCCCCGGATATTTGGCTTCTGCCTCTGGACCAGAGCCGCTGCCACACTGTCGCCACGTCTGGCCAGCAAGAAGCAGTCATAAGGACTTCCAGGAGTGCTTCTACAGCTCTGATCCCCAAGTCACAGACACAGCTCTGCTCACGGCCCATTGGTCTAAACTCACTCATGTTGCCACAGGCATCTGTCAGGGAGGCTGGGAAATGTAATCTGGGCACCCATGTGCTGGTGCCACAGTGAAATAGCACATGCCCTGCTAAAACTGACAGGGGGTGGGGGTGGGGAGGGCTTCTGTTACTAAAAGAAAGATGGAGAGAATAGGTGCCAGGAGTTAGTTCAATTTTAATGGCTCCAATTTTACATATATTGTTCTTTAGAGCAGTTTTGCATTCAAATAATTTTCTTGTCTTTAAAATACATCTCGAAATGAATGATTTCAAGAGGCAAAGACTTCATGGGCACACCTGTTGAACTATTTCTCTAATGCAGACCAAGAAGTGAAGAAGCAACAGCCAGAGAAATGTTGTGAATCAGATCTTTTCCAGGGCGACTATAATAAAATCATATGAAGCCCTGGCCAGTGTGGCTCAGCTGGTTGGCCGTCACCCCATAAATCAAAAGGCTGCGGGTTTCATTCCCAGTCAGGGCATGTGCTTAGGTTGCAGGTTTGGTCCCTGGTTGGGGCGTGTCTGAGAGGTAACCAATCAATGTTTGCCTCTATTTCTCCCTGACTTCCTCTCTTTCCAAACAAATTTTAATTTAAACTTTAAAAAATCATATGAACACCAAGAAATATCTCATATATACATTAGCTTATTTCTTTATTTTTAAATATTTTTATTTATTTAATTTTAGAGAAAGGAAGAGAGAGAGAAAGAGAGGGAAAGAAACTTCAATGTGTGGTTGCCTTTCGCATACCCCATACTGGGGACCCAGCCCACAACCCAGGCATGTGCCTTGACTGAGAACTGAACCTGTGACCTTTCAGTTTACAGGCCAAGGCTCAATCCACTGAGGCGTTCCCTAACCTTGGGCAAATCCCATCTTCTTCTGGGCCAGGGTCCTACCTTTGTAGAATGAGCAATTAAAGCAGATGATCTCAAAGGACTGGCCAGGCTTCAGACTCCTACCCTCTAAGTTATAAGAACACTGCAGTTTGACTCACTGGAAATGCTATTATTTCATGTGGAGTGAGGGTGGAATAGGGGAGGCGCTGTCATTGCTGAAATGTATTTATGAAGAGTCATGTGGTAAAAAAGAAAAGTGTTCTGAAACCTTTCTTTAGAGTTACCATGTTAGATATTCGTCATCTTCTAATATTTGACACTTCCATTTGGTGGCTGTTTACTTAATACTTATCCATGAACAAAATAAACTAACAAAATAGAAACAGACACATAGGTATAGAGAATAGGCTGACAGCTGTCAGAGGGGAGGGATGTTGGGGGCTGGGTGAAAAAGGTGAAGGGATTAAAGTAAAAAATATACATATAAATATACATGTATATATATGTACACACACACACACACACACACACACACACACACACAGTGTGGTGATGGCCAGAGGGCAAGGGGGTGGGGGCAGAAGGTAGGAGTGGGTAAAGGGGGTAAATGGTGATGGGCAGAGATTTGACTTGGGGTGGTGAGCATACAATACCATACACAGATGATGTATATTATAGAATTGCACACCTGAAGCCTATAAAATTCTATTAACCAATGTCACCCCAATAAATTCAATAAACAAAACTTTAAAATAAGTACCTATCTACAAGTGAATAATATTATCTTATTTTGGAAAATACCCAATTTTTGCTAAGAAAATTCCCACTCAGTATGTGAGAGTTGGCCTGTGTTGTCTGATATACAACAGGAACTTACTGCAAAATTTACCTTTGGCTCTGGTGTGGGTGAGGGAGGGAAGAACCAGGCAGCCAAGTGCTCCCAGGCAGTCTGTCCTCCCACTTTCTGTCAGTCAGCCAGGGTTGAGAGGTCGTTCTGCACGTCGGGAAGGGAGCCAGCAGCCAGGCTTGAGAAAGGGCCCCGTCTGGCAGTACCCATCAGCGCTGCCTGCAGCCCAAAGGGGATCCTCACTGGCCAGGTCCCAGTACCATGAGAATGTGCCATGAGGCTGGGCCTTTGTTGAAGTAGGACCCTTTTAGATTCCGTGCCCTTAAACTTACCCAAAGACTCTAGTAACACTCCTTTGCAGGCAGCACGCTGAGGGCCGCATCTTCCTGTACCAACCACGTCATAAACGGGTTACATTCCACAGCAGCCCAGTTTAATAAAGCTGCTTGCTTTAGATATTTGCTTTGGATATTTAATATATTTAATATATATTTAATAAAGCTGTTTGCTTTATATATTTGCTTTGAAAACCAGTAGAAAATACTTTTGTATTTTATATAGTACAGTTCAACAAGCCTATAAGTTAGCAAACCTTTGTAAGACTAACCTGGGCATCTGACTTCTATGTTTTTTGTTTTCTAAGAATTTTATAATTAAAAAAAATTTATAATTTTAACTCTTATATTTAGGAAAGTGTAATCCCAGTTCCCAAATAACATATAAATGAACTTTCAGTAAACAGACTTTGTTTTTTTTTAATTTAAATTATATTTTAGTTTATGCTATTACAGGTGTCCCAATTTTTTTCCCTTTGCCCCCTCCACCCAGCACCTGTCACTCCCTCTAGCAATCCCCACACTGTTGTCCATGTCCGGGGTCATGCATGTGCTCTTTGGCTACTATATTCCCTGTGCTGCACCTTACATCCCCGTGACTATTCCGTAACAACTACTTGTACTTCTTAATGCCACCACATTTTTTCGCCCGTCCTCCTACTCCCCTACCATCTAGCAACTATTAAAACATTCTCTGTATCTATGATTCTGTTTTTCTTCTGCTTGTTCATTTCGTTTGTTTTAGATTCAATTATTGATAGTTATGCATTTATTGCCATTTTATTGTTCATATTTTTTTATCTTCTTCCTCTTCTACAAGAAGACCCTCTAACCTTTCATACAATACTGGTTTGGTGATGATGAACTCCTTTAGCTTTTTCTTTGTCTGGGAATCTCTTTAACTGCCCTTCCATTCTCAATAATAGCTTGGCTGGGTAGAGTAATCTTGGTTGTAGGTCCTTGCTTTTCATCCCTTTGAATATCTCTTGCCAGATTCTTCCAGCCTGCAAAGTTTCATTTGAGAAATCAGCTAATAGTCATACGGGAGCTCCCTTGTAAGTAACTGTTTTTCTCTTGCTGCTTTTAAGATTCTCTGTTTGTTAACTTTTGGCATTTTAATAGTGATGTGTCTTGGTGTGGGCCTCTTTGGGTTCATCTTATTTGAAACTCTGTGCTTTTTGGGCTTATATGTCTATTTCCTTCACAAAATTAGGGAAGTTTTCTGTCATTATTTTTCAAATAGGTTTTCAATTTCTTGCTCTCTCTTCTCCTACCAGCACCCTCATTATGCGAATGTTGGAATGCTTGTAGTTGTAGCAGAGGCTCTTTACACTATCCTCATTTTTTTGTATTCTTTTTTTCTCTTGTTGTTCTGACTGGGTGTTTTTTTGCTCCCTTATATTCTAAATAGCTTATTTGGTTCTTGGTTCCATTCATTCTACTGTTGATTCTCTGTAAATTGCTCTCATTTCAGGTAGTGTATCCTTCATTTCTGACTGGTTCGTTTTTATGGTTTCCATGCTTTTTTTATACTACTGATGTTCTCACTAAGTTCACTGAGCATCCTTATAACCAGTGTTTTGAACTCTGCATCTAGCTGATTGCTTGTCTTCATTTTGCTTAGTTCTCTTTTTTTAAAGATTTTATTTATTTTTTTATTTTTAGAGAGGAAAGGGAGGGAGATAGAGAGACAGAGAAACTTCAATGTGTGGTTGCTGGGGATTATGGCCTGCAACCCAGGCATGTACCCTGGCTGGGAATCGAACCTGAGACACTTTGGTTCCCAGCCCGCGCTCAATCCACTGAGCTATGCCAGCCAGGGCTATTTTGCTTAGTTCTTTTTCTGGAATTTTGTTCTGTACTTTCATTTGGGCTATATTTCTTTGTCCCCTCATTTTGGCTGCCTCTCTGTGTTTCTATGTATTAGGTAGAGCTGCTACAACTCCCTGGCTTGGAAGTGTGGCCTAATGTAGTAGGTGTCCTGTAGAGTCCAGTGGCACAGCCTCCCCATCACCCACACTGGGCACTCTAGGTGTGCCCACTAGGAGGGCTGTGTACACCCTCCTCTTGTAGTTAAGCTTTGATTGCTGTTGGCAGGTCAATGAGAGGGATTTACCCAGGCCCATCAACTGCAAGAACTGGCTGTGACCACTGAACACAAAACACAGATCACCATGGAGGATCGGCTGTGCAGGGTCCCACTCCCCAAAGCAAGACTTACTTCAGCAGGGCCCTGGTGCCTGCTTAGTCCGCTCCTTGAGTCTGTCACTTGTAGAAGTGGTTGGGTAATGGTGCTCTGACATGGTCTGTAGCTGCCCCCTGAGTGTGCAGGCTCTGGGACCTCCCAGAAGGTACAGGCCAAGGTCAGCCACCACCTGTGTTCTATCCAGGGCCACCCAGCATAGGCTGCAAAGTAATCTGCAGTCAGTTGCTACTCGTAGGGCTTGGAGGTGCCCAAGCAAGTTCAAGCTGTGAACCAAGGCCAGCTCCTGCTAGAGCCAGGCCTAGGGGCACTTAGCAATAGGTACAGGACGTGCTGAGGCCAGATGCTGCTTGTGTGAGAGAATTTAGGAAACCCTGAAGCATGAGCCAAGACAAGTCATCAGTATGGAAAAGCCAGTGAAAACAGCTTCGATGGGCCTGAAAGTTGGCTGGGGTGGAGCTTTGGGGAATAACCAGGGAAGGGCAATCAGAGTGAACCAGGTTGACAGAGTCTCAGATGTGGTGCCCACTTGCCCACTCTGTTGGGGGGAGGGCTCAGAAAAGGAACAGTGGCCTCTGCCAGCACTTCTGTCTGGGAGTAAGCTGCCCCCCAGCTCTCACTGATGCCAGGCACTTCAGTTCCTCCCCATATGTCTCTGGTGCCTTTTAATCTGCTGCTCCCATGCTGGAGCTCAGAGGGAGCAAGTTCGAGTAAGTCTGTGTGTGGGCTCTTTAAGAGGAACTACCTGGGACTCTAGCAATTTGTCTTCCACAGCCTCAAATCCCACTGGTTTTCACAGGCAGAAGTTATGAGGACTTACCTTCCTGGCACTGGATCCCTGGGCTGGGGGACCTGGTGAGGGGCTGGGACCCCTCGCTCCTGAGATATGCCTCCCAATTTTTATCTGCCACACGTGGGTGTAGGGTGCACCTGTTACACATCTCCATCCCCTCTACCAGTCACAGTGTGGTTTCTTCCTTCATGCCATAGCTGCAGGACTTCCATTCAGCTGTATTTCTGGTCGTTCTGTAGTTCAGCTGTAATTTTGATGTGGTCATGCAAGGAGGCGAGCCGAGCCATGTTTACCTATGCTGCTATACTGAACGGCAATCCCTGTTTTCTCACAAGCAAACTCTTTGCAAACTAGGAAATTACTGTGCTTTTTAAATTTATCACTTTTATTTATCTTCTAAAATTTTATCTTTATCCTTTTTTAATTTACTCGTTTCCATGTTCTGTACCTAAAAGTGCATGATTGCATTCTCATCTACGCCATGTTGTCAGTACTAAAGAAGCCCCTGTGAAGAAATCTCATCGGAGTCTGGACGTGCACGTGTTGACGTGTTGAGCTGCCCCAGCTCTCTCCTTGACCTTCCCTTTCATTGACTTAGACGTCTTCTCACGTCCTTGGCAGAGACCGTGTCCTCCTCTTTATTCTGAACTGCACCAAGAACGCTGTCTGCCTTCAATAAATATTTCAAAGCAAAAACACCTGCAGCTTATCAGACAGTGTGCAGAATGGGCTGGTCCGGGGGCTCAGCGGCCCCGGCCCACCCCAAGCCCCCAGCCCCATCAGGCAGGAGCAGTTTGTAGCAGGACGAGGAGAGGGGTCTGCCTGGCCCAGGAAGAAGCTCCAGGCCTAGGCTGGGTCTGAATTTTCTGTGACTCTTCCGTGCTGCCCATTCTTCAGTGAAACGGGTGTGGGGTGGCCCCTGGTGACCCGTTTCTGTTGTTCGATCCCAATTACACCAAGAAGATGGGATCTTGAATGTATTCTACCCCGCCTTGTTCCCCAAAGTGTGATCTCAACAGTTTCTGTCCTCAGGGGTGTCGCTGAGGGTCCAGACATGCACACAAGCAGCCCGCCACTGCTGAGAATGCCGTGCCAGGAAGCTACGGAGGGCTGTGAAAGGCGGGTGGGGGGTCGCTTTTCCCCCTGGGGCAGGCGGGAATGTGAAGGGCTCTGAGCCAGCCCTCGAGATGAGCAGGACTTTGAAGAGAAGCTGGAAAAGGGCATTTTGGGCAGAGAACAGCATATGCTAGATCAGGGGACAGGAAAGCACCCATGTTTTTAATCCCTGGTGCCAATCTCTGTTTCAGAGGAAAGCCAGCCGGCATGCAAAAGGTGAAGATAGGAACAAGGTCACCAGTAGGAGCATCGGACTAGATACGGCCACGTCCCAATATGCCGAGGACAGAAGCCCACCCGCGGAGGGCCTGCCCTCTCCTCCGGGAGAGTGCTGGCTGAAGGAGAGGCCGGCCCAGTGCAGCAGCTTCTCGGGGTTCAGCAGCAGCGACAGCGTCCTGCGGGAATTCGAGGACGGACCCTTTGACCAGGAAGACGGGGTGACTCAGGTCACTTGTATGTGAGCCGCGCAGCAAAGCAACAGAAGGCCCCGTACGTGCTTATTAAATAACTGCCAGCTGACGTGATTGTATTACTGTATCTGCATTTATGGAATAGTTTGAATTCTTCCAGGCTCAGGCTTCCTTCTAATCGCGGAACACTTTGGCTCAACCTCCCAGACCAGGAAGAATAACCAACACATTTGTAAATTTAGAATCATGTTTACACTGCTCCCAGATTAAAAAAAAAAAAAAAATCTGTTTAAACAGATGTCTCATTAGGTTATTAACTGTTAATCTACTTCATTTTCTCATGAATGTACAAGGTATAATTTCCTACAATTCCTGGTAAGAAGACTAAGTACCTCAACCAGTATTTCACCTAATTAGAGAGATCTCAGGAAGTTAGAGTCTTACACAAACTGAAAAATAATGCCCCCCCTCACACACACGCACACACACACGCACACACAGGGCTAACAATGAAATCCCTATTTCCTGAATATAACAATAAATCCAAATTTTGTCTTTAACCATGGAATGTATAAACAAAACAAGCCCTTATTTGTTAACATATTCTTTGAAAAAACATCGTTTTGGTATGTCTTTGCTTTTAAAAGGTCGCCAAGTCACTGACCCCGTGCTGACGCGCTGAGCGTAAGCTCTGTCGCGGCTAACAGCCGAAAGCAGGGAGAGCAAAGCCGCTTTCCTCACATTCAATAGGGGAAGGACCCATCTCAGTATTTAAAAATCTTAGTTCACAGGAAGAATTAATTTTACTTCTCCTATATTGCAAAGAGTATGAAAAGGGAAAACATCAACTTTGAGTGGAACCTGAAGTCCCATCTACATCTGTCTAGATTTGAATTACTCTTTCATTTCGATGGCTGCACCAGGAGGAAGGTGGAAGCCCGGAGTGCTCCATCCCGGGGGGTGGGCTGAGCCCGCAGCACAGGCGCTGGGCCTGCCGACCCGGAGGTCCCGTCTCCGCTGCCCGTGCACTGCCACAGGGGCGCCTCTGCCTCGCCCCGCCTTTACGAGGCAAAGATCAAAATTCTACAAAATAGAGGATTTTCATTGTTCTACAAAAGCCTTACTTTGAAATATGGGAACCTTCAAGTGAATTACAACTGACTTTGCCATTTATGAATTCAACATATTATATAATTTTATTAGCATTGGTGTTGATATTGTAAGATCATTTGAATAATAAAATGTCATTTGTTATTGGGCTATCGTTTTATTGAACACAAGTGTTTATAATATATTTTATATATATATATATTACATGTTATCAAATATAGAGTATAACTAACTAAGCCAATCTCCATTAATTGTAGATAAGGTTAACATGGTATTATTCCAATTGTACCATGCTGAAGCATTACCTTTATAGGTACAAAAAAATTTTAAGGCCCTGGCTGGTGTGGCTCAGTGGATAGAGTGCTGGCCTGTGAACCAAGAGGCCACTGGTTTAGTTCCCAGTCAGGGCACATGCCTGGGTTGTGGGCCAGGTTCCCAGTGGGGGGCACATGAGGCAACCACACATTGATGTGTCTCTCCCTCTCTTTCTCCCTCCCTTCCCTTCTCTCTAAAAATAAATAAGTAAAATCTTTTTTAAAAAATTTAATTTAAGAATATTCTGCTTAGAATTATTCTGTGAAATGGCCATTAACAATATTTACAGAAATGTTTTTTGCTTTGTAGATGAACCTAAATCTATATTCAAGAGTTGGTGAATTTTTAGTAGAAACAAGCATGACTTCTGTAGCCCACAAAATGCCATGAATCATGAAACACAGAAAAGATACTCAGAAAAAGCAAACAGCTTTTCACAATGCCAGGGCCTACGAAAGCCAGAGACCCCTACATCATTATGTCAGTACACAGAGGGGATCTGAAGTAAAAGCAGAGATACAAATTTATGTTTGCCCTGACCGGTGTGGTTCAGTGAATTGAGTGCCAGCCGGTAGACCAAAAGGTTGCGAGTTTGAGAGGCAAATGATCGCTGATTCTCTCACACATCATGTTTCTCTCTCTTTCTCCTTCCTTTCCCCTCTTTCTAAAAATAAATAGAGTTTTGGCCAAGATGGAGGTATAGGTAGATACACTTCACTTTCTTGCACAACCAAAAGAAGGATAACGAGCAATTTAAAAAGAGAAAACAACCAGAAATACCAGAAAACCAAAATGTATGGAAGTCCAACAAGCAAGGAGTCAAAGAAGAAGCATTCATCCAGACCAGTACGAGGGGCAGAGATGAGCAGCCAGGCAGCAGCTGGTGGACAGGGCAGTTCCACACTTGAGTGCAGATAAACTGAGAGGAACAACTGGGGAATGGGACAGACTGTGCAACCCAGGGTTCCAGTGCCAGAAAATAAAGCCTTAAAACCTCTAACTGAAAACACCTGTGGGGGTTGAGGTGGCAGCTAGAGAAACTCCCAGCCTCACAGGACAGTCTATTGGAGGGGCCAACAGGATCATAGAACAAACATAAGCCTACTCACCCAGGAATCAGCACCAGGGAAGCACCTGAAAGGAAGCAGTTCGATTGTGGAAAGGGGGGAAAGTGACTGAAAACAGGGCGAGAGCCAAGCAAGCGACATTGTTCCCTCTCTGACCTCTCCCCCATATACAATGCCACAACACAGCAAAGTGGGTTGCCCCGCCCTAATGAATACCTAAAGCTCCACCCCTTACAACATAACAGGTGCACCAAAACAAAGAAATATGGCCCAAATGAAAGAACAGATCAAAGCTCCAGAAAAAATACAACTAAGCAACAAAGAGATAGCCAACCTATCAGATGCACAGTTCAAAACACTGGTGATCAGGATGCTCACAGAATTAGTTGAATTTAGTCACAAATTACATGAAAGAATGAAGGCTACACTAAGTGAAATGAAGGAAAATGCACAGAAATCCAACAGTGATGGGAAGGAAACTGGAACTCATCAACAGTGTGGACCAGAAGGAAGAAATAAACATCCAACCAGAAAAGAATGAAGAAACAAGAATTTTTAAAAAATGAGGAGAGGCTTAGGAACCTCCAGGACATCCTTAAACGTTCCAGCATCCAAATCATAGGGATACTAGGAGAAGAGGAAGAGCAAGAAATCGAAACTTATTTGAACAAATAATGTAGGAGAACTTCCCCAATCTGGCAAAGAAAATAGACTTCCAGGGAGTCCAGGAAGCTCAGAGAGTCCCAAAGAAGTTGGACCCAAGGAAGCACACACCAAGGCATATCATAACTACATTACCTAAGATTAAAGATAAGGAGAGAATCTTAAAAGCAACAAGAGAAAAGGAGACAGTTACCTATAAACCAGTTCCCATAAGACTATCAGCTCATTTCTCCAAAGAAACCTTGCAGGCAAGAAAGGGCTGGAAAGAAGTATTCCAAGTCATGAAAGGCGAGGACCTACATCCAAGATTGCTCTATCCAGCAAAGCTATCACTTAGAATGCAAAGGCAGATAAAGTACTTCCCAAATAAGGTCAAGTCAAAGGAGTTCATCATCACCAAGGCCCCCCCGTTTTTTAAGATTATATTCATTTACTTATAGAGAGGGGGAAGGGAGGGAGAAAGTGAGGGAGAGAAACATCAGTGTGTGGTTGTCTCTTGAATGCCCCCAACTGGGGAGGTGGCCCACAACCCAGGCATGTGCCCTGACTGGTAATCGAACCAGCAACCCTTTGGTTCTCAGGCCACTGCTCAATCCACTGAGCCACACCAGTCAGGGCAACCAAGCCCTTATTATATGAAATGTTAAAGGGACTTATCTAAGAAAAAGATAAAAAATAAGAACCGTAAAATGACAACAAACTCACAGTTATTAGCAACTGAACCTAAAACAAAAACAGTAACTAAGCAAACAACTAGAACAGGAACAGAATCACAGGCATGGAGATCACATGGAAGGTTATCAGTGGGGGAGTGGGAGGAGGAGAGAGAGGGAAAAGGTACAGAGAATAGGTAGCATAAATGGTAGGTAGAAGATAGACAGGGGGAGGTTAAGAATAATGTAGGAAATGTAGAAGCCAAAAAACTTATATATATGACCCATGGACAAGAACTAAAGGTGGCGGGGAGAATGCGGGTGGGAGGGGGTGTGGAGGGCAGGAGGAATAAAGGGGAGAAATGGGACAACTGCAATAGCATAATCAATAAAATATATTAAAAGAAAAATCTTGGGACCATCAGGGCAGAGGATCTCAGACAGTGCAGAGCAGCAGGTGGCTGTGTCAGGGCCTGGGGTCAGGGGATGCAGATGGGTCCTTATCAATGGGTATAGGGTTTCACAGGCATTGGGAGAGAATAGGCAATAGGGAACTCACACGGTGGAAATTCCTCACCTGTAGAGAGAAATCTGTTCCCGTCTGCTGCCCTCCACTTGGCCTCCCCTTCACCATCGCATTTCCAGGCCATGTTGGCCCCTTTTGGCACTCTGTTCTGAATAATGATTTTATTTCTGAGTAAGTATATAATGAGCTCTAGGTACTGGGGAGCCTAGAATCTTGCAGAAGAGTAGAGGCTGAGTGGAGAGAATGTGATGCCTGGGATTTGGAGGGCCGTGACAGCCAGAAAGGCACAGTCCTGCGGCCCCTCCTTCTGACACTGAACTCTGTACTTCACAAGCCACGGCCTCTCCTAAAGCTCAGACATGTGACCCCAATCAATATGGTCGCATTCTCCTTGATACTATCCTGTCAAACCTGAGCTTTCCACTCTCTATCAATGGGCTCTTCCCACAGTCATCGCACGTTATCTGGGAACTGGTATGTAATTAAAATAACAAGAACTCAAAATAACAAGGACTTAGTCTTTACCCGTGCTCTAAAATTTGGCATCTTATTCAGAAATAGTGAACCCCACTCACTTCACCCACAATCCTCTAAGAACTAGCAAGCTCTTTCTGCAGCGTCAGGCTACACCTCCCCTGCTCCACGCAGCACTAGAAAAGCCCGTCTCTTCCTCATTCCCCCAAACCATCACCAGGTATTTTAAATCTTGTTGTGTGAATACGTTTAACTACATACATACATACATGCAGCACCAAAGGAAAATCTTCATTGATTGCTAAAGGATAGGTTGTGAATATGGCTTAGAAAAAACTTAATGTGAATAAGCAAAAAGAATATTTTAATAGAGGTCGTTGTCAAGACTTATAGCTCCTTTATCTCTAACTAGACATTAAGACTTTATTTTACTTAATAGAATTTTAAAACTATAAATTGTAAGATATTCCAAATGTACTTGGGAGAAATTGAAAATCTATAATTAAAGATGCACTTTTCCATAATTTATTCCTATCCTTTTAAGATCACAAATATCACATTTTCTTTATTCTCCATTAGTCTCATTTCTAGCTTCCAGAAGGCTGTGCTGTTTACATAATCGTAATCTAAAGTTTATTTTCTAATTTACTTTCAAGATCATAAACACCGTCCTTAAATTGCTTCACTGGCTTAACTAGACAAGATGCAAATGTATTCTTACCAGGAGAAAGACTTCTTTTAAAAGAAACCCTCCATGAAATATGTCCTCTGCGTTAATAGCTAAACATTTTTCAATTTATTCACTCAACTGGATGTACATTATCATAAACTGGATCTCCTATTTTATGTAGATCACTTGATGCATAAGCAGAGAAGGGCCGAATGACAACCCTAATGTGCAATTGATGCAAAGCAGCACACCTGGGGGCCGAGGAGCACATTTGGGCCCAACCTGAGAAATCCATCAGGTTAGTACTTGGTTGTATAGGAAGCCCTGGAGAAGAATGAGTACATTGTGAAGCACTGGGCATACTTGTAAATCAGTAGCTAATAAAAGCTAAAGGCAAATGGGATTTTAGACAGTTGATGGTTGGCCTATTTTTACATTTAGAATTGTAAGCAGGACAAGGGGCTGTTTATAATCAGCCAAAATCACAGAGGTGATTAAGATACACTTGGAAATGAATCAGGGATTTTGGAAGTCCCCGAACATCCCTACTAGTTAGTGTACTACACACTGAAATACCAAATACTCTATTAGATGAACAGATTTCACACAACTCCTGACTCTAACCTACTCCCAGACTTGAATGACTCTGATGTTAAGCTCTGGCCCCAAGAAGCAGTTTTGGGCTTACAAAATCGCAACGTGCAAGTTAACTCGGGTGTTTAAGAGTGGAAATTACCCGACGGTGTGTGCACCTTTATAGTGCTGACACTACTGAGAAGTTATATGGGTCATATACGGAGAGGATGTCGGTTTCCTAGGCCCTGTCAGATGAACTT
Organism: Phyllostomus hastatus; assembly: GCF_019186645.2. Lineage (NCBI taxonomy): Eukaryota > Metazoa > Chordata > Mammalia > Chiroptera > Phyllostomidae > Phyllostomus > Phyllostomus hastatus. Next base: position 533,063 of record NW_025333912.1, on the reverse strand, counting down.
TTCTCTGTTTTCAGCTCTTCTACATTAACTTCCACCCACTTCAGGGAGTTGAGGCCCCAGTTCTGTACTATTTGTGAGAGATCTGGACAATCATTTAATCACCGTGGCCTTGGTTTGTTGTTGTTTTTTTTTTACTCTGTAAAACAAGAGAACAAGAAAGGGATGTTTAACTCAGTGATCCCTAAGATCCTTTTTCTAGTTTGGAGTGTTTTGCTTATGTTCTTGGGATTTGCTAAATAAGACCAGCACAATGGAGGCCTCTTAGTTGTGCTAAGAGGTTGCCAACTCTTTAAACGGGACTCCCCAAATAAAGAAAACCCAAGCAATTCAAGAGTGATATACAAAGGCTGGATTTAATACCTGTACCGCCCCCAAACAGATAATTATGCTCCTCAGTCTAGAATATGCCAAACACAGCTGGAAAAAAAGTCTGACGGCATCTAAATTACTTTTCCTACCAAGTGCCCTAGATTCCAGGCCGGTTGGTACTCATTTCTTCAGAAAAGAAAAACTAGCCTGATCGTTGTGCTCAGTTGGTTGGGCATCATCCTGCAAAGTGAAGGGTCCTGAGTTCGATTCCTGGTCAGAGCACATGCCTGGGTTGCATGTCAGGTCCCCAGATGGGGCCCAACCAATTGATGTTTCTCCCTTATATCAGTGTTTCTACTTCTTACTCCCTTCCTTTTCTAAAAAATAAACAAAATTTTAAGAGGAAGAACTAAATAGAAATTTCCACCCACACCAATCTAAGGATGCACTTGGAAATTCTGCAATGGCAGCATTATCACTTTGCAAGGAACCAAAACATTACAGACCTGTCGGAATTTACTTGATATCCTTTAATCAATTCAAACCGAAATACAAAAGGGTTATCTTGCATGCCATGGTTAAGGGTCCTCACAAACAGTATTAGTCTCATAAAACAAGGCTTCTGAATTCCATCAAATTGTGGGACTCGACATGTCTCAAATAGGCTCCCACATTTAAAAAGCAAAATTCTGGCAGCACAGCTTGTTTGAGACAGAGGGTCAGGGGAGGAGCCACCCCTCTCCCCAGTTTGCAGCATTTCATCATCCTCAGCAACCCTGGGATAAGCAGATGGTAGGCGCCCAACTCGCTCCTTCCCCTAAGAACTTACCTTAGAGGTGAAATGTTGATATTGCCAGATTTATCTTCCCCCGAGAAAATGCTGGCTACAATTACCATTCACTGGTTTGAGAAAAGTGTACCTTTTACCTCATCTCCTGAATTTCCCAGTGGTTTCCAAAACTGATAGCACAACAGAATCTCACCCATGAAAAGCTTTGAAAACCCAGATAGGACACAAAAAGACATCACTACAGGAGGAGGCAACGTGATCGTGGAAGTGTAGACTGGAATGAGGCCCACATGAACCAAAAAATGCCAGCAGCCACCAGCAGCAAAGGGAGGCAAGGAACAGATTCTTCCCTGCGGACTTCAGAGAGAACCAGGAAGCTAATTTTAGCCCAGTAACACTGATTTTGAGCTTCTGATCTCAGGAACTTTAAGAACAAAATTATATTGTTTTAAACCACTAAATCTGTGATAACTTACTACAACAGACATTGAAAAATAAGTCACTAATATGGTATCTCAGCAATCAGAATGCAAGATCTTCAATCTTGTTTCATAAAATAATGTTTAAAAAGCAAAAAGCACCAAATGTTTAATGTGGTTTAAATATTACCCAAATGAAGGCAAGCATCTCTCTGTATATACACCTGGTTTTAAAAAGACATTTTTTAGGACAGTTAACTAGGACTCTACCCACAAAAATTGAAAAAAAAAAAAAATACCTGTTGAATTCCTGGACGTAGGTGAAGGGGTGAAGGCAGCATCTCATTTGCTAGTACAATAATCACCACACCCAGTTTCCTCATCTCTGGGGCTCCCTTGTTCCTTGGACTCCTCTCATCCTGTCTCATCTAGGAAGAGGGTAGGGGGAAATACGAGGATAGAATCCTATGGTTTCTACTTGGTTCAACCTCTTACTTTTAGAACAGGATATACAGCATATTTTAAAAATAAATGAACATTTTCTGCCCTGGCTGGTGTGGCTCAGTGGATTGAGCGCTGGCCTGCGAACCAAAGAGTTGCTGGTTCAGTCCCCAGTCAGGGCACATGCATAGGTTGCAGGCCAGGCACCCATCAGGGGCTACAGGAGAGGCAACCACACATTGATGTTTCTCTCTCTCTCTTTCTCCCTCCCTTCCCCACTGTCTAAAAATAAATAAGTGAAATTTTAAAACAAAAAATAAATTCACATTTTCTTTTAGATGCTAAGAAAAGTTAAAATACTAAAATCAGCAAATGTAAATAAAAAGAATTATGTGGATGTTCCTTTGACAGTTTCAAAAAAGGTAGAAAATCCCATGATCTGCAAAAAACTAGTTTTTAAGTAAAAATTTCTCATTGTTATACAAGATACAGATGGATGTCATGAGGTCCACCCAAAATAAAGAGGTAAATACACTATCTTTGGAACTATAAACTACTTTTGCCAATGTTTATAGCAGAAATCAGATCAGGATATAATACTGATTTCATTTTTTAAAACAGCATCTTACTAATTTTGAATGTTGATGCTATAATTAATCCTAGAATCAATATCAGACAATTACATACAGTTTTCATGGATGTCATTTCAGGATGTCAACTCTATCTTTTTTAGAACTACAGATTATGAAAAGTTAGTATTTAATTACATTGTTCTCAACCCACATAAACTATCCTATAAAGTATGCAAACCAAATGTTAAGAGTAAAGCTCCTAAATGTGCCTTTTAGATGAGTAGTACAACCCTCTAGTACGATTTTCGACCTTTTTCATCTCATAGGATAAACTAATTATTAAAATTCTGCAGCACATCAAAAAACATATTTTTTGCCAATCTTACCAAAAAACGGGTATAGCTTTGATTCACTCACACTGGATGGCTATTGTGTTGGCTGTTGTCATTTTTTATTTGATAATCTAAGGGAAAAGAGGTTAGTACCTCTGGTTAAATAGTCAGGTATTGCATATTTAAAAAAATCTTGTGGCATACCAGTTGAAAATCACTGCTCTTAGTACCATATTTTTCAGACTGTAAGATGTTTTTTGTTTTCTTTCTCCCCCCCAATTTGGAATAATGGTTGTTAATGCTGCTGTTGAGTTCCGTTTATATTTACATTGGTGAAATATTATGTTATTTATGTTATTAAATATTTTATATTTTTTTGCTTCAAAATTTTTTTTCCTATTTTCCTCCTCTAAAACATAGATGCGTCTTATGGTCCAAAAAATACGATAGATTCTTTTGGTATTTATTATCTGGTTTTACAGTCCACTCTCCTAATAATGCATATCTTCAAAAGATTTTATTATATATTTTGAGAGAGAGGGGAGGAGAAACATCAATGCGTGGTTGCCTCTCATGTGCCCCCTGCTGGGGACCTGGCCCGAAACCCATGCATGTGCTCTAACTGGGAATTGAACTGGTAACCATTTGGTTTGCAGGCCAGCGGTCAATCCACTGAGCTACACTAGCCAAACAATGCCTATTTTTTTTCAGAAAACACATTTAGATGTTTCGACCATGTCAAATAACCTGCAAAATGTGTTGTACAAATACATGTGTAGTGTCTGCTTAATTAACAATAAGCTGCATTCAAGAAATGAAAACTACTTTTACTAAGACATTGGCATAACATGGAATAACTACACCAAGAAACCTTTAGAACATCTGAAAAGTATGCAAAAACAAAGTATATAAAATATAGAACTTAATGTGCAGATAAAATTATAGGAACCTTCAGACAAAAAGGTGTCATCCTATAGTGAGTAGGGCAAAGTACACAGGGAACAAATGATTAATTCTATTACAATAAATTTGGCATTAGTCAATAAATGTTTAATTTTTTTAAATTTATTTATTGATTTTTAGAGAGAGAAAGAAAGAGAAACACCACTTTTGTTATTCTACTTATAAGCACTCATTGGTTGTTCCTTGTATGTGCCCTGACCAGAGATGGAATCTGCAACCTCGGCATTTTAGAACGACACTCTAAACAACTGAGCTAGCTGGCCAGTAAATGTGTTCAAAACCATAATGAGGTCCTTGACAACAATGTAATCATGGATTTTTTAATGTTATTCTGATAGTAAAAAAAAAGTGCTAACTCATTAAGAATTTAATTAAGAAACTCTTCTAGAAATGCAAATTTGACCAAGTCATAGAAAACATACACACACCAAAGAACTAGGATACTTAGAACATAAATTATTGCTAGCTACTTTCCCAGATATGATAGAAGAAAAAGTGTGAATTGACTATGTGGTCAAAATAATTTTATGGAAAGGAAATGTTAAGTTTTGGAGCTGTACTGGATAATCAATCCAAATAAAACGTGGAGCTTAACTTCCTGATTACACAGAACTGTGAGTTTTCTATTCCCCTCTTCTCAAACACCAATACCACTTAGTATATACATGTATCTTTTCAAAAGTCTGTAAACAGTATTAAGCAAAAACAGTAACTACTCCATTTAGATCTACCTAGTATAGTGAGTCAACTTCACATGCAATGAGTATAAAGATGTCATCGATATGAATACAAAGCAAGACTACAAACTGATGTTTCATTCTGGGTTTTTTGTTTGTTTGTTTGTTTGTTTACTTAATAATCAATTCCAAACACAGCACAGGGAAGATGGAATAAGTAAGAAAAAAACATTTTATTTCCCCATTAACACTAAGCCATATTATTCAAAATGTGTTTCAATATACTTAGCCAGACTACCAATCCCAGCCACTGCAACAGAAATCCATTGAGTCACCATCTAGATGCAGGGGTGTCCAACCTTTTGGCGTCTCTGGGCCACACATTAAACACACAAACACTAATGAAAACTGATGATCAAAAAAAAAAAAAGGTCCATGCATAATTTTCATGATATCCGCCACCACAGACAAGCAAAAAAGTCCTCACATAATAACCCTAATTATGCAGCGGCCCTTTCAATAATCTTTTAAAATCATCTAGCAGGTCCCAAGTTTGTGATCACTAATATAGAAAATATACATCTTTAGGTAATAAAACTAAGTAATGTTTTAAGTAAATTTACAATTCTGTGTTGGGCCATATTCATACCCATCCTGGGCCACAGGTTGGACACCCCTGATAGAGAGAACAGCTATATTGCTATATATAATTTATTAACTTAGTAGTTTAGTCTCTCAGTATTTAGCAAGTTTGTGTAAAAATTAATATTCCCATTGGTTTATAGTGACATTAATATAAATGTATAATTCCAAAGTCAACATTCCTTTCACTATAACCATAAAACTTCTTAAAAGACAGTTGTGGGTTGTGGTAAAATAATGACTGGCTGCTAGAATAGCACTGTTCCACAATCACATATACTGGTAGGGTTAGGCATAGTAAGTATATATACACACTCTCAGTATGTTACTATTTCCTACATGTTTGCTGTACTCATTATATGATATAAAATATTTCTTCAAATTTGAAAAACACAAATCAAGTAAGATGAATACATTCACATCTTCATTTCAAAATAACTATTTTAAGTGGAAAAAAAGTTCCACGTGTTTGTTAATTCTGTTCAAGAGATGGATTTATGTATTTTCTTTGCTACATGTACAATTTTGTAGCCTATCTTAGTGCCTCACTGCAACCTGTTTAACAACCAGACCTCCAGTGCTTTGTTAAAAACTGCATTCAGTAAATCACAAGATTGTAAAATCTGCATTTGAATCCTTGTTATACACTGAATTATAACAAAGTTCAAAACGTGTATGACTATTCATCAACACCCTTGGAACCTGTAAATAATTGCAAAAAAATATTACGTGCATATAATTCAAACATACACTTTGCAGGGTAGGGTCATAAAAATAAATACTACAATATTTTTCAACTCGATTTAAATGCTGCCTTGATAGTTAGAGTAACATTACTAACAGAATGAGTCAAGCTATTTAAAAAACTGTTTTCCAAGTAGTTAGAACAATTTTGTAAAACAAAGGTAAATAAGAGCCTATGCCAATACATTTTTCCTGTAGTGTAATTGCTAACATGAGGTATAAGTCTGTAAGCAATTAATACAATATAAATAGGTATAAGCCACCACTAAATCACAGTCTGGTGAAAAGCTTCTCAGCTAATGCAGTTTAGTGCGGAGGTGGGGAGGGGATGTGGGTATTAAGAGCAATGAGGAGAAGAGAAGGACAGGGTAGGTTTCCAGTGGGAACATCATTCACGCACGTATCATTATCACTGTCTTGTATGTAACAGTCCACTGTTGCAAAAAGGTAAATCCTTTCCAAGTATGTGGGTCCAGAATATACTTTATGTAGTATTAAGATTATTTCAGTATTACTAATGCTTCATTGGATTTATATTTGGATATACACATGATCATAAATGTATATCAAAAACTATAAACAGAATTTTAAAACTTTTATCTTATTTTTGAAAAGTTAACAGTTAAGACTGAACTATGTACTACAGAATTTTCTAGACTATCTAAACTCAGGTAAAACTAAAGGAAAACATTACTATTTCTTTAGCAAATGGCTTATGCAAAACCTCAAGCTCACTCATCTTTTTATAGATGGGTTTATTTGATGAGGATTGTGATCCAATGATTGTTTAGCAGCAATTTTACCAAACTGTAAATTCTTTTATTAACAAGCATTATAAACAGATAATACTAATCTTATTTAAAAACCATGAGTGCCACACCAGTGAATATACAGCTCATGAATAACTTAAAAAGTTTTCCCCATTTTAAAAGGCAACACTCAGCATACAAAAACCTATATCCTAAACAAAGAGGCTCTAATATGGATACATGATTGACATGTCTAAAATGATATATATATATATATATACAGTACATAATGAGAGTTAATTTTATGCTTAGTACATTTTTTCTATATGATTCCCTTCATGCTTCACTCTCCCCAGAAACTGAATTCTGAACTTCCTCTTCTAAAATTGGTACAATCAGGTTATCCTTGGACATCAAATTGTATTTCATCACAAATTTAGTAAACCGATGACACAAAAATGTTTCATTCTGTAACGAAGAAAAAAAATGTTATTTTTAATTTACTACTCCAAACCAAAAAAACTAGACATAATGTATCAGCATATATTATTGTTATTCTGATAAGGATGCATCAGGATAACTATTAAAATATACTTACTTCATATTCATCAAATATCTGCCGATGATGAAAATAAGCATGTGAAAATATTCTGTAAATCCTACGGCATACTGATCCTAGTTTTGCTACAGATGATTCCTTTATGCTAACCCTAAAAACAGAAATCATAGGTTCATAGAGCTGGACAGATCTTAGGAACAATATATTCTAATCTTCTTAATTCACAAGTATGGAAACAGCTTGGAAAAATAACTTCTCGATCCAAGATCAAAGTGCTAGTAAGTGGCAACAGCAGGCCTAGAACCCCTGTTCACTCCTAGGCCAGTGCTCCTTCTATGTAACCACAGTGCCTGAGAAATCCAGCATCATTGTTTTAACGGTTGTAGTTTAATGCAATTAAAGTACATCCCTGACAAATCAAACTTACTAAACCAAACACACATTAGTACTTTGTTCTCTAGAGGTAACTAAAACTACTAAAAGGCATTAATTTTATTCCATAGAACTTTTTTTTTCCAGAAATAAAAACTGCCTGCAAATTTCTGATATTCTTTTTTTAAAAAATGTATACAGGATACTGAGGCAAAACCCAGTATTTTTAACATATTTTATGAGTTCTTTAGATCTAATATTTTGGAGAGATGGGGGGAATAAAATCTCCAAAGTGATCTACCTGATAACAAACATCTTAATAGAATAAAAGACCAGTCACAAACCTCGCCAATAATATATTACAGTATACAGAGGCTTCCTCCTGTATTTTTTTTGATGAGGACTGTGATAGGCAAGAATAAGGAATCCTTTAAAAACAAGCAGCCCACCTAAGTAAAGTCTGCTCTTTAGGCATCCTAAGAGGAGGCTGCCTCTATCACAGAGATTTGATTAAGTAAGCAAGTGTGTAAATGTCCCATATCTAAAGCATTAAAGAGAGAACTCTGGACAATGACACACAACAGCAAGGACTGCCCTCGACTAATGGGCCTATGAGCTTTTGGGAGCTAAGTTCTGCTAACTTTAACCAAAACCCTAATTTCAAAACATGAATTTAAAAAAAGTTTAAAGAATACAATATATTTACCACGACCCTAGTTTTAGTTTTAAAAACAACAATCTTTTAAATTAAACCCAAAAAGTTTAATACCATGTTTAAAAGTTGTGTTTACCTGCTAGGAAAATATTTATTGCTATTCAGAAGACATGCAGCACCATCAAGTGTGTGTCTGGTATAGTCTATAGCGGGACACTATAAAAGAACATAAAAATGCATCAGCAAAGAGCTCTACCTCTTAGGCTAGATGTATTTATTATATGTGTCTTATTCCAAAAACCTGAGTATATCCTAAGAAAAAAATCACCTTACAATATCACAATGACTAAAATTCAATGTTATATCAATAAATAAGGCTTTATTATCCCCATAAATAGCAAACCTCTAGGAGAGGTCTTTTTAATTTCTCACTCCCAAAACTGTACCTAGAAGAAAATAACATACAGAACTGGAAAGAACACCTGATTATCTAATCTAACCTCTGACTTTACAAATGAGGAAAATGACACTGGTCAATTTGCAGAGTATGCACAGACTTCTTCCAGGTCTTAAAATGATCTGTAGGCAGGATAAATAATCTTTCAAAATAAGCAATCCAGCTTAGAAAAGATCACGGAGATTCAAGTAAGCAAGCATGTAAATAACCCAACTCTAAGGCATGAGAGGGAGAGCACTGGAATGACGCACAGCAGCAGGGATCATCAATGACTTAGGCAGGATCATATAGCTAGGAAGGACTCATAAACATGTTTATAATAGGAATATACTGACTCCTAGTCCACTGATTTACCCTTTACCAAGGGGACTGGAAGCCTCCCTCTCTTCACAAATACCTCGAGTAAGCACTGTCTTTACGGTCCTAGAAAGCACCCTTTACTATATGTGCCTATTACCCTAGCAGCTCTCTAAATAATTTTTGCCTTGAGCTTCCTTTGAAATTTAACATGATATTTACATCTTTGTATTTTAATAAACCTGTATTATCCCATTTTATTTATCAAAAACAATAAAACTTGTTGTCTCATGGCAAATGAGCAAACCTCTAAAGGAAAAATAAAACTACAAAGTAATCTCCTCACTCAGTTCTTTTGAGGGCAGACAAGGAAAAGGACCAGAGAAGAGGAGCAGTGAGAATGAACCAGGCATGTACTTGAAGGAAAAAATGAACTAGAGAAAAGAAAAACAATGATGCTAACTCTAACCAGTAAATGGAATATTTTTCAAGTGTTGAAATTGAAGGCAGCAGTTAGAAATGTAAAGTATAACTACTAAACATGGTTTATCTTTAGTGCCGTGGCAAATGTATATATAGATTATCTAAACAAAAAAAAAGTGTTTTCCTAACTACACATCCACAGGAATTTAAGATTACTGGACTCACTGCCTAAAACAGTGACATGAGCAGTATTTACTGAGAAAATTCTCTTTCTCCATATATACAATTACAGGTGATTTGGTCAAAAACAAATACCCCAAGTCACAGTGTTTCTCACATTGGTCATTTGGGTCATTCGGTCATAAAGGACAACCTTTAACTCGGCACCTGTCCAATGGAAATATAATATAAGCCACACATTTCATTTTAAATTTTCTAGTAGCCACATCAAAAAAGTACAAACAGGTGAAATTAATTTTAATAATGTATTAACTCTATATAGCCAAAACTGCAATTTTAGCATATAACTGATAAAAATTATTAATCATCTTTTTGAGAGCATTTTAAAATTAAGATACAAGTCACAGCTCATGAATTGGTTTTAAAATGCACAATTCAGTTTTTAGTATATTCAAAAAATTATACAATTATTATCAACTATATTCCAGAACATTTTTAACACCCTCAAAAAGAAACCCAGTATTTCTCATTCTCTCCTCCTTCTAACCCTAAGCAAAAGCTAGTCTACTTGCTGTCTTCTATGAATTTGCCTATTCTGGATATTTCCTAAAATATGAGTATGTGACCTTTAATGTCACTTAGCATGTTTTCAGGGCTCATCCATAGTACAGCATGAGTCAGTACTTCATTACTTTTATTCAAAATCTTTTTAAGCTTTAATGTTTTTAATATATACAATATGTTATAAAAGGTTTCTCCCTCTATAGAGTTCATTCATCTTTATGGCTGAATTAATTATTCCATTGCATACATTTACCATATTTTGTTTGTGTACTATTCATCAAATGATGGGAATTAGGTTGTTTCCATTTTGGATTATCGTGAATAATGTAATTGTGAGCATTAGTGTAAAATTTTTGTGTGGACATATGTTTTCATTTCTTACGGAATATATCTAGAAGTGCAATCACCAAGTCATATGGCAACTCCATGTTTACCATTTTGGGGAGCCTCCAAACTGTTTTTCCTAAGTGGCTACAGTATTTTACAAACCCATCAGCAATGTAAAAGAGTTCCACTTTTTTTTACATCCTGGCCAATACTTGTTGTTATCTATTATATTTTAGTCATGCTAGTGGATGAACTGTATGCCATTGTTCCATTAAAATAATTACGGTAAAATATAAAGAACATAAAATTTGCCATTTTAACTTTTGTTTAAGATTTATTTATTTTTAGAGGAGGGCGGGGAGTGAGAAAGAGAGGGGGAGAAACACTGATGTGAGAGAGAAACATCAATCAGTTGCCTCTTGTACATGCCCCGACTGGGGACCAAACCTGTAACTCAGGCCTTGACCAGGGATCTAACTGGTGGCCTTTTGCTGTGAGGAACGATACCCAAGCCACACCGGTCAGGGCTTACCTATTTTTCAATGTACAATTCAGTGGTATTAATTACTTTCAGTATTGTGCAACCAACACCACTATCTGTTTCTGACCAAAGGTATTTCATCATCCCAAACAGAAACTCTCCATACCATCAATCAATAACTTCCCACACTCACAACCCTCAGTCCCTGGTAATCTCTAATCTACTTTTTGTCTCTATTAATTGCCCCTTCAAGATATTTCATATAAGTAGAGTCATAAAAGAGCTGTCCATGTGTGTCTGGCTTATTTGGCTCAGCACAATGTCCTCAAGGCTCATCCATGCTGTAGCATGTATCAGAACTTCATTTTCCTTTTATAGCTAAAAAAAATTCCACTGAATGTACATACCACATTTTATTTATCCATTTTCATTGTGGTTTTGATATGCATTTACTTAATGATTAATGATGTTGAGCATCTTTCCATGTACTTATTAGCCATTTGTGTATCTTCTTTAGAAAAAAGTCTATTCACTGTACATGATGACATTCAAACCAACTGTGCAACCTGACCAGGACAATCTGAGCTGTCTTTTAAAAAAAAAAAAACTTTTTTTTTGAAGAGTTTATTCATTTATTTTTAGAGAGAGGGGAAAGGGTAAAAAAAGAGAGGGAGAGAAACATCTATAGGCTATCTCTCACACACTCCCCAACTGGGCACTTGACCTGCTACCCAGGCATGCGTACTGACAGGGAATACAACCAGCAACCTTTCAGTTTACAAGCCGGTGCTCAATCCATTGAGCCACACCAGCCAGAAATGAGTTGTCTCTTAATTGTTGAGTTGTAATAGTTATTTTGGCATTCTGGATACTAGACCCTTACCAGAGATATGATTTACAAAAATATTTTCTTGTATTCTGTGAGCTGTCTTTTCATTTTCTTAGCTGTGTCCTTTGAAGCACAAAAAAAATTTAATTTTGATGAAATCTGAATTACCTGTATTTTCTTCCAGTGATTGTTATTTTGGTGTCATATTCAAGAAATCATTGCCCAGTCCAAGGTCATGAAGATTTATACTTATGTTTTTCCTCCAGAGTTCTATATTTTAGTTGTTACATTTAGGTCTTTAATCCATTCTGAGCTAATTTTTGTATATTATGTGAGGCTGGGATCTAACTTTATTCTTTTGTATGTATACATCCAGTTATCTCTTAATGAGATATTTTATACTTTTTTACTAAGTCTTTAAAATCAATATGTATTTCACACTTATAACACATCTCATGTTGGGCTACCCATAATTAAATGCTCCAGAGTCACATGCTAGTTCATGGCTACTGTATCAGACAGCATAACTTTAGATTTTTAATTGATTTCTGAATTTTTTGGGGGGAGAGGGAGTTGGGGAAGAGTTTTTCCTTGTTTTAGCTGCTTCCTTCCACCCCACAAAATTAATTCTCAGTTAACTACTCCTATTCTGCATCATGTGTAACAGCAAAAAATTGGCAAAGTACAGCAAGTTACAAAATAGTAAGTAATGTGTTCACAAGCTTTTATAAATTCGATTTTTCTAAATATATACTCATAATGCTTCTGCAAGTGATCACAATATACATGTGATTGAAACGGCCAGCAAACGTAAGTTATACAACCTTTGTCACTTATAATCACTATTTCTACAATTAACAATTTGCTGCAATGCCTCTAAAGGACATGCCTCTCAATGTCTTTTAATTCTTAAGGACACTGAGTAAAGCACTACTAGGTACTTAGTATCCTGCCTGTTCCACTTCGGAATCTGCCCAGTGCTTTTAATTCATAAAAGCAACTTTCTTAGCACTAATCTGTCACTTGCTATTATTTCCTATTATACCAAGAGTTCAAAAAGTGTCCTTTCATGATTTTCTTTTGTTTGTATTTTTACAGCAATCTATTCCATATAGCTACCACTTAGAAATTCTATCATTCTACTTCGACACATGGACAATTCAAAGGAAATGATCTTCAGCAAGAATGTTGCAATTTTAAGACTTATTCACACAGGACCTAATGCTCCTGATTATCCTGTCTTAAATTTAATATTAATGAAGAAAAAAGTGGATGTGACAATGGAAGTATATATAAATTTCAAAATACATCACAAACTGGATACTGTGTCTTTACTAATTGACAAAACTAGCCTTCTTGATTCAGTTTCTTAATTATAATGATCACGTCATTAACTATACTATGTACCCAATTTCACTGAATTATCAAGGAAAGTACTATGTAGATTTTCCCAGATATAGAATGATACACAATCTCAATATTGCTTCAATTTATTAATACAAAAAAGTAACACCCTGAATGAAATCAGTCTTCCAAATCAGTACTATTTGCTTTGACAGAAACCAGATACTCCTTATTTTAGAGAACTTGGTTTTCCCAAAGTAAAACCAAATACTGATTTTGAAATTAGAGAGACACTTATCTTCAAGCATTAAAAGGTCTGTCAATATAATAATTATTTGAAGCTCTGTAACTCCACAGAACTGGCTTAATCTAATTATATTCAATCAAATCTGTGGTGAGTAAGAAGTAATTACTACAGATTAAAAGGGAATACAGATCTAGAAGTAATGCATACTTTTTAAACAAACCACTCATAAAGGATATTTCTGAGATAACTAAAGAAAACTGAGTATGTACCAAAATATCATATAAAGAAATTACTTAAAACAAAAAATATTATATAAATAATTTTTACTTCCTATATTCTCACCTTGACAATAACTAACGGAAAAAAAACATGAATAACTTTTTGAATGTAGGACCAAACATAAAGTGAAAAATCATAATGGTGAGTTTCAACTTCATAGTAAGACACATTAATGAAATACAGATAAGAAATATTGATAAATAAAGTTAAAAAGCTCACTTCCAGTCCAGATGGAGGCATAGGTAGACATGCAGCGCCTCCTTGCAAGAAGAATCACAACTAACCTCAAAACAAAAAAACAGAATTGCCAGAAAATCAAACTGTATAGAAATCTGACAAACCAGGATTTAAAGAAGCCACATTCATCCAGACAGAGACAAGGGGTGGAAACAAGGAGCCGGGCAGAGAGGATGCAGTGTGCACAGAGAGGTGGCAGCAGTGGCAGAACAGGAGGTCCCACCTTCACATGTGTGGATAAAAATCAGGAGGGATATCTTGGGAACAAGCAATCCCAGCCCCAGACCAGACCTCACAGCCCAGGGTTCTAGCACCAGGAAGATAAAGCCTCACAACTTCTGGCAGTAAAATCCAGTAGGGGTTGGGGCAGCAGAAAAAACTGCGGCTTTCTCAGGAAAAGTCCATTTAAAGAGCCCACATGGTTCTATAACATACACAAACACACCCACTCTGGGAATCATCACCAGAGCAGCAGCTAGAAGAGTACCAGTTGTATACAGGAAGTAAGTGAAGTGACTGGAAACAGGATGAGCACTAGGCAAGCCCCCAGAGGCCAGGCAAAAGCATTGTCCCTCTTTGACCCCTCACCCATAAGCAGTACCACAAAGGGTGAAGTGGGTTATCCCACTCAGCCAATATCTAAGGACCTGCCCCTTATAATTTAACTGGTGCACTAAGACAGAGAGCCAAAGCAGCTTTACCTGACACACAGGAACAAACACAGGGAGGCTGCCAAGTTGGAGAAACAAAGAAACATGGCCCAAATGAAAGAACAGATCAAAACTCGAGAAAAAGAACTAAGTGAAATGTAAATAGCCAACTTATCAGATGTAAAGTTCAAAACACTGGTGATAAGAATGCTCAGGGAAAAAAAAAGAATGCTCAGAGAAATCATTGAGTACAGCAAAAACATAAGGGAAGAAATGAAGGCTACCCTAAGTGAAATAAAGAAAAATCCACAAGGAATCAATAGTGAAGGGAAGGAAGCCAGGATTCAATATGGAACATAAGGAAACAATAAACATTCAACCAGAACAAAATGAAAAAACAAGAATTCAAGAAAACAAAGAGACTATAAGAAGACTCTGGGATATCTCCAAGAGTGCCAACATCTGTATCATAGGGATGCCAGAACAAGAAGAACAAGGACTTGAAAATTTATTTGAAAAAATACTAAAAGAAAACTTCCCTAATTTGGGGAAGGAAATAGACACACAAGTCCAAGAAGCACAGAGAATCCTAAACAAGTTGGACCCAAAAAGGAACACACCAAGATACATCATTTAAAATGCCAAGTGTTAAAGTTAAAGAGAAAATCTTAAAAGCAGCAAAAGAAAAGAAGAGAGTTACCTATAAAGTAGTTTCCATAAGACTATCAGCTCATTTCTCAAAAGAAACTTTGCAGTGTGGGCTGGGAACCAAAGTGTCCCAGGTTCGATTCCCAGTCAGGGTACATGCCTGGGTTGCAGGCCATAACCCCCAGCAACCGCACATTGATGTTTCTCTCTCTCTCTCTCTCTCTCTCTCTCTCTCTCTCTCTCTCTCTCTCTCTCTCTCTCTCTCCCTCCCTTCCCTCTCTAAAAATAAATAAATAAAATATTAAAAAAAAAAAAAGAAAGAAACTTTGCAGGCAAGAAGGGACTGGCAAGAAATATTCAAAGTGATAAAAAGCAAGCACCTACAACAAGATTACTCTATCCAGCAAAGCTATCATTTAGAATGGAAGGGCAGACAAAGTAAAGCGAAAGGAAGTAATCGCCACGAAGCCATAATTACATGAAATGGTGAAGGGAGATAAAAAAAAAGGAAAAAAAAAAAGATCAAAAAAAGGAGATCAAAAGGAAACTGTGAACATAAAAATGACAACAAATGCACAACTATCAACAGCTGAATCTAAAAAAAAAAGCAAACGACTAGAACAGGAACAGAATCATAAACATGGAGATCATTCAGAGGGTTACCAGCTGTGAGGAGGAAGGGGGAGAATTGGGGTAAAAGTACAGGGAATAAGAAGCATAATTGGTACGTACAAAATAGGGAGATGTTAAGAATAGTATAGGAAACGGAAGAAGCCAAAGAAATTATATGCATGACATGTGGACGTAAATTAAGGTGTGGGGGTACTGATGGAGGGAAGAGGAGTAATGGGTAGAGGAGGACAAAGGGGACAAAAAATTGGGACAACTGTAATAGCATAAAATATACTTAAAAAGAGTAATATACCTGGCTGGTGTAGCTCAGTGGATTGAGCGCGGGCTGGGAACCAAAGTGTCCCAGGTTTGATTCCCAGCCAGGGTACATGCCTGGGTTGCAGGCCATAACCCCCAGCAACCACACATTGATGTTTCTCTCTCTCTCTCTCTCCCTCCCTTCCCTCTCTAAAAATAAATAAATAAAATCTTTAAAAAATAATAATAAAAAATAAAAATAGTAATATAAAGTAGACTTTAGAACATAGAAAGAGAAAGAAGGAAGGAAGAGAGAGAGAGAGAGAGAGAGAGAGAGAGAGAGAGAAAGGAAGAATTTCCTTTCCACTGTGACAGCATGGATGGAACTGGAGACAATGATGCTCAGTGAAATAAGCCAGTTGGTGAAACACAAATACCATGTGACCAAACTTATAACTGGAATATAGTGAACAAAATAAACTAACAGAAAAAACAGAACCAGAGACATGGGAACATAGAATGCACTGATAGCTATAGGAATGGAGGAAAAAAGGAGGAATGGAAGAAGGAAGGGGAAAGGACTAGTCAAAGATCATATATGAATGACTAATGGACAAGTAGGGGGCACTGACTGGGGGAAAGGGGTGGAAAAGGGCAAAAAGGAAAAAAACTTGGGACGACTGTAATAGAACAACTTAAAGTTAAAAAGCTCAAAAGTAACATTTCTACTTAACAGAGTAAGCATCAACTAGTAATCACCAACAGTTGTTCCTATTCAAAGAAATTATACTGTTAAAAAAAGGAATAAAAACAACAAACTTAAAAAAACAAAAAGAAATCATACTGAACCAAAAATCTAAACAAGTATATGTAACCCCTTTACACATTAGATATCGGCAGTTTGACAGATCTTATTCCATGATAGTCAATGAATCATAAAGTGAGTTCTAGCCTATGTAGTTCCCAACTATAGAAACCGATACTGATTATAAAGAAATCCTAAAATAGCACTGTGGCAATAACTTTGCAGCAAAGAACACTAAACCAAATAGCAAAATAAACAGTGAAGTAAAAACCCTAAAAACTTGTCTACCACTGTCTTGGAAAATTTAGGTTATGTTAATTTTATTAGCCATTCTATTTTATAAAATCTCACCTCTTTTGGAGTTTTATGAGCTGCACAAAGAAAAATCCATTGTTCAGTTGCTGTCATCTGAGTACATGTATCTGGATGGCATTCACTCTGTTAAAAATAGTTACATTTTTTAATATGTAAAATAACAATTAAAAAGTTTATCATTTGGGTTACTATATTTCCATGTAAAATTCTAGCATAATTACAAATTTTGGATAAGTCTTTGTAAGGATATTAAGTTACAAAAACAGGAACAATAATCAGAACTTTCCATTATTGCTTTAACTTGAAAATATTACCTGAAGTTTGACAGCTAGTCCATTGAGCTCAAGACAGAATTGCCTAAAAATGCAAATATATAAATGAAAAGTCTTATCTATTTTCCACATTATATTTAGAATATTAATTGTAAAAACAGAACTCAATCAGTACCATCCATCCTCCCTCATCATTATCAACAGTACCTGATTTTTACATGCACATTTCCTACACAGACATACAAACAAAACCCAAAACTAAAGACCCTAAAAATGTTCAATATGAGAGTTCAGTGAGTCGATCACTCTTAACACTAGAAACTGGTATAATTTTTCCGAGAAGCATTTTGGAAATATTTACCAAGACACTTAGGAAGTGTTTATTTTTGATTAAGTCATTTTACTAAGAACAAGTCTAATGAAATAATCAGAACTGCACACAGAGAGATATATGTACAAAGATGTTTGCAGAAACTATCTATATGTAAAAAATTTTTTAAGCATTCGAAATGATTAGCAACTAGAGAGTAGCAAAATACTGGCAAAGGATATACAAAGGATATACGTTCATGTTCACAGTAAGATTCCACTCATAAAAAATTATGTATGTGTATATTCATATATAAACATATACAGAAGACTACATTTTTTATATTCCCCTGTATTTTACAAGTTTTACTCTGATTACAAATGGCACACTCCTTATAAAAACCTCAAACATAATGTAGAAGAAAGTCCTCAATAATTCTACCACCTCATCCCAAAAGATAACTATTGTTTACAGCACATTTGATTTTCTATCCACAGATTAAAATATATTGAGATCACAATTTTGTTACTTGCTTTTGTCACTTAACAGATTGTGGGTATTTTTTCATGACATACTCTCCTTCTAAAATTTCTAAACTGAGAATTATAAAGCCTAAAACAATGCTTGAAACATAGTTAAGTACTCAAAAAATGCTTCTGAATAATGGAGAAAATTTCATGACATTGAGATAATTTTTTCAACTGATTTTTAGAGAGAGAAGAGGAAGGGAGGGGAGAATGAGAGAAACATTGTTTTTTGTTGTTGTTCCACTTATTTATGCATTCATTGGTTGAATCTTGTATGTTCCCTGACCAGGGGTGGAACCCTCAACCTTGGTATATCAGGAGGATGCTCTAACTAAATGAGCTACTGGGCCAAAATCATCATTTTTCATCAGATTTGTTACTTAATATAAAAAGGCAATTTATCCTCTATGTCACAAAGATAATTTACTTTATAATTGTCTAAATACTGAATGTGTTCTCTCTAAAAATCCTATCAAATTAGTTAACCACTACTATGTTTCCCCATCAAGCAAATGAGAATACTTTAGTTTTTAAGAATACAAAGCTAAAACATACATAATTGGTATGTAAAACGGTCCCAAATGAAAAAAAAATGCACATATATGACAGAAAAACTAAAAAGAAAAATACTGTATTTATTTATTTATTTACTTAAAGTACATTATACCCCTGGCCAGGTGGCTCAGTTGGTTGGAGCATCGTGCCATACACCAAAAGTTTGTGGATGTGATTCCCATCAGAGCACATACTTAGGTTGCGGGTTCAATCCTCATTCAAGGCATGTATGTTTGTTTCTCTCTCTCTCCCTTCCTCCCTCTCTAAAATAAATAAACATACCTGAGTGAGAATTTTAAAAAAAGAAGTATATTACAATTGAAGAAAACAAATAAAAAGACAACAGTCATATTTTCAAGCTGTCTAATTTTATTTCCTTTTCAGATACCCAACAATAATGCTATTCTCGGACTACAAAAATAATATTATCGCTGAATCACATCACCCTCTACTGGTCCTTATCCGTAGACTGCATGTTACATGTTTTTATTTGTTACAAGTTACTTGTCTAGTTCAACCCACTTATGGCCAACAGCAAAATTTAATTTGGAGATGTTTAAGGACACCATCCGTGGTAAATGGTGCAAACTTAACAACTTCAGGTTAATTCAATACAGGGTCAATGTAAAGTTGTATGCCTAAAGACACAAGCCAGAGCTGGAAGTCAGTTATTAAATAACCTAGTCACTAAGCCATGAATCCTGGCATGAGATTGCACCCACTCAAATGAAGGGGCACCTTTTCCTAGTTACACAGATTCAGTATGGGCAAGTGGGAGAATTTGACTAAACCTCGCAGGACCCAATTCCCATTAACATCATATTATAATCAAATGCATTAACCATAATACTAAGGATTAAGCTTCAAATCAATAACATAAAGCACATACTCTTCTAGGTCAACTACAAAGATGTACACAGTATGATAAAGAACCAAAAAATATATGTTCATGTGATGTATAATGCATAAATACAAAACCAAAAAGAGTGGCTAATATTCAGCAAAAAATAACAAAAGTAAAAACAATAGCACAAGGACAAAAAACATGCATGAGAACAATGTTATAAGTTTTGTGTAATGCATTTTTCATAGTTTAAGTTAAATTGGGAGAAAAAGGTTTTCTTAGATCTAAAATAAAAACTTTGTAAACTAAAATCAGCCATCACTTGTTAGGGACTACGCTACATAAAAAATCCTCATGGGGGGAGGTAGGTAAAGGGAATTAAATGGTAATAAAAAAATAAATAAATAAAAAGAGTGAAAAGAAATCTTCATTTATTTTCATCATTAATCCTACTAGACAGTAATTTCAAAGCTTAAAATAAGACAAAGGATATATTGTACTAAAGTGTTCTCTATCTTGATTTACAAGGATAGGGAAATATCTACATATTCATAGTTTCAATCATGAATTGATAAATATTTTTTTAAAAACAGATCAAGTAGTCAAGTGATTTGTCCAAGAAACTGGCAGTGTATAAAGAAATCTTAGCATCTTGAAATTGCTGAACTGTTATGACAAGACATTATGTCTGCAAAATCTAGACAACATGCCTGCAACATGAAAAAGAAAAGTACCTTATCTACAGGCTGAGGCACTCATCACAGGAAATGTGGTCTAATTTACCGGAGAAAAGTCATATTTCTACTATGATTATTATTTTAAAAACCCTGATGAACACATATCCATACCACAATTCTCTATATTTAACCTATCAATTTATCTCAGCTCCTGTTTATATTAGAAAGTTTGTAACTTCAAGAAACAACCTAGTACTTCATGATACAACAGCTTCTAAAGTTAACTTAACTCTGGTTAAGTAGTCATACACTCATCATGGATCTTCTCACTCAAAGGATATTATGAAAAGCTCCAAAACTCCTCACTTCAGGACTACAATTAATCTGTATTTACCAAAGGGAAGATTGGAAGTCCACATTAGTTAACAGATAACTCATCACATACCAAGCCTATACTAGGAACTTGATATGAACCTCTATAGAGAAACAGAGTTACTCATGAGTAGGTAAGTGAAAATAATGCATTTGTGGTTAAGAGATATGATTAAGGAAAACTATATAAAAAGATAAGGCCCAAATACATAAATGTAGAGAAAAGTCAGTAAATAAAGTTGAAAACCTTTCTAACACTGAAAATATAAAAGCTTTAGAATTTGTTTTGATCTGCAGTTATATAATGATTTTATTTATAATTCATAATCATTAATATTAGATTAGTTTTACTAATAGAAGTACTATTACTATTTTGATATATCATAAGGACCTACCTTAAATGTTCATACTTCCATACACCTTCATCTTGGCCTTCTGGTGGTTCAAGAATTTTATCAATGTTGGAACAATCTGCTCTTATGTTCTGTTGAATATACTATAAACAAAAAAGTTCTTATAGTTAATTAAAATATTATACTAATGATAAGTCTTATGTTAAATGTATATATAATTTTTGAGTATATAACTGTTCTTGTGGTTCAACTTTTGGGTTATAAACGAAATAGAAAACCAAGTACAGAATCATAATTAGTACAGCTGGTCCTTGAATAATACTTCATTATAATGATGATGAGATGCCATAAGGACTAAATTCTTCTTTATAGCAATCAGCCAATGGTAACTGCTTTCCTTATACGTCATTTCACCACAATTTCAAGAACAAGTAAGACAGCCTTGAAGATGTAATGTAATTCAGAAGAAAGGAGGTAACCCTTACCTATTCTCTAATTCAATTTTGGGGGGATGAATTTACTACAAAAATGCCTACAATATTTAACAAGAGTGGAACTGGGATCAAAACTTCAAACCATAATTTTCATACGAATGTAAAATATACATAACATAAATGTAACTGTGGTGCCCTAATCATTGTGGCTCATTTGGTTGGGCACTGTCCTGCAAAGCAAAAGGTCACTAGTTCAACTCCTGGTCAGGGCACATGCCTTGGTTGCATGTTCAGTCCCGGTCGGGGCATGT
The DNA here is from genome assembly GCF_019186645.2 of Phyllostomus hastatus. Classification (NCBI taxonomy): domain Eukaryota; kingdom Metazoa; phylum Chordata; class Mammalia; order Chiroptera; family Phyllostomidae; genus Phyllostomus; species Phyllostomus hastatus. The sequence goes on along the minus strand of NW_025333912.1, from coordinate 511,231 downwards.
ATGAGAGGCAACCGATCAATGTTTCTCTCTTACATCAATGTTTCTTTCTCTCCCTTCCCCTCTCCCTAAAAATAAATAAATATTTTTTAAAATGCAACTGTTGTACGTACTATATGACTCCATTAGTACGAAGTATCTAGAATAGACAAAATGTATAGAGACAAAAAGTAGATTAGTACTTGCTTAGGATTGAGGGAAGAAGGTTAGAGACAAAGAAAAATGGAGATAACTGCTAATGGGAATGATGTTTCTTTGGCGGGAGATGATGGTCTAAAATTAGATTGTGGTTATGGTTGTACAACCCTGTGAATGTACTAAACATCAGTGAATTGTATTTTTTTTAATTTATTTACTTTCAGAGAGGAAAATGGAGAAAGAGAGGGAAACAGATGTGAGAGAGAAACATCAATCGGTTGCCTCTCACAGACCCCAACAGGGGACTGAACCTGCAAACCTGGCATATCAGGACGATGGTCTAACCAACTGACTACAGGTGGCCAGGGCTACCACTAAAAACTTTTGCTGGTGAATTTTAATGCTAAGAGTTTTTGAAACTAGATAAATCGAACAACTATTATTTGAGAAACAGGCTTTGAAATATTTAAGGAATTCTACAGAAAAATCCAAAAGAGAACCTCATAAAAGTGGTCTTTATGTTTCTAAGAACTTACTAACTCACTACCATTTCTTGAAGAGAATCTTTTTTCAGTAAGCTTCCAAAGACATTACCACTTCCACCTGATACTACCACCTGATCAACCTGAAATAACATTTCAGACACTATCAGTATGTACTCACTTCCCAAGCTTTTTACATTTCCTCCACAAGAATATACTATACCAGTTTTGAAATTAAATAAAAAAAAAGGCATGAACCCTGGCCCAAGTGACTCAGTTGGTTGGAGCATCATCCCATAACCAAAAGGTTACGGGTTCAATTCTCAGTCAAGGTACATACCTAGGTTACAATTCAATCCCCTGTCTGGGGTCATACAGGAGGCAACCAATCGATGCTCCTCTCTTGCATCAATGTTTCTCTCTTTCCCTTCCTCTCACTCTAAAAAAAGCAATGAAAAATGTCCTCGGGTGAAGACTAAAAAAATAAAGAAGGCACCCTGGTTGGTGTGGTTCAGTGGATTGACTATAGGCCTGAGAACTGAAAGGTCGCCAGTTCAATTCCCAGTCAGGGTACACGCCTGGGCTGCAGGCCAGGTCCCCAGCTGGGGGCATGTGAGAGGCAACCAAATGACATACCTCTCATACATCGATGTTTCTCTCCCTCTCTCATTCTCCCTCCCTTTCCCTCTCTCTAAAAATAAATAAATATTTTTTTAAAAAAGAAGACAATCTTATGTCATGAAAAAGGCAGAGTTATATGTTTCTAGTGATTTATTCCTATGGGCTATAAGTATAATAAACTAGTACTATTATTCTATGACTTTTTTTAAGCAGTTTTTAGAAATCATTTGGGAAGAGTATAAAATACATAGTAATAAAACACCATGCAAAACATTTTATTGTTTCCATTTTGGGGTAAGATGGAGTAAGCACATATCAACCTTCCTCTCCCACTGAACAAAACTATAAAAATCTGGTCAGAATGCATAGTGCAGCTATTTGAGGTCTCTGAAAAGCAAATATCAGAAAGAGGAGAAGGAAGAAAAATCAGAATTCAAACTACCAAAGAACTGGCAGTATGTTTGCTGTGTGTGTCTTTTCATCTCTGATATCCCCTGGCCTGAACTCAACTCAGTATAAAACAGACAAACAAAAAAAGAACACTACTGTTGTAGACAGATACAAGAGAAACTATCAATATTTAGTTCTTGCTTAAGCAATGGAAAAAGGAACTCCTAAAGCTCAAAGTGATTGAAATAAATCACCTGGATTTTTCCCCCTCTCCTTTTTTTCCCATTGCCTAGGCCTGAGACAATTCCACGGGGACAGCAAAAGTAGCTGGCAACAGAAAAATACAAGACAAAATTCTGAGGAGGAGAACCCTTCCTCTCCATATACGGCTAAGATCTAAGCCTGTTTTTCTCTCCTTGCCTTCCCACAACTGCAGCACAATTGCAGGAATGGTTTCAGGCTGGGGGACCAAGGAAGTGTGGCCTGAAAGTATCATATAGACAATAGAAACAAAGAAGCTCAAAAAAGTAATCTCATTAAGCTGTTTATGAACTCCTGGGCTCAAACCTGATGTGTGTGAGTACAGGCACAAATCTGATCCTAATTCGAGTCTGAAAGGCTTTAAAAATTGAGCTAATGGATATACCTCCACCTAGGCTGACCACAGGCTGGTGCACACACACAATCACTCAAGGAGTAATGCAAAGGTTTTAAAAACTAAACTGATATTGGAACCTCAGTTGAGTCAGAACTTGCAGTCTGTATCTAACCAGATCAAATGCCTGCTATAACAAAAACATCACATTCTCCATTGGGTTAAATAAGACCAGAGTCTCAACAAAATATTCAAAACGTCTAGGATATAATCCAGAATTATTTGGCATACAAAGAATACACAAAAATCTCAATTATCATGGGAAAAAACAATTATAAGCCACCAATGACAAGATGACACAGACGTTGGAATTACCTGACAAAGACTTTATAGCAGCTATTATGAAAATGCTTGAATGTAAAATCACAAAAACAAAAGTATCAGCAAAGAAATATATAGAGCCAAATGGAAATTTCAGAACTAAAGAATACAGTAACCAAAATAAGACACTCACTGGTAGTAGAATAGTAGAATGGAAATGACACAGCAGAGTCAATAAACTTAAAGATAAATAAATAGCAATTATCCAATTTGAACACCAGAAATAAAAAGGAATAAAAATGACAACAAAAATAATACACAGAACCTCAGGAACTTGTGAGACAACAAAAAAAGGTTTAAAAGTCATGTCACTAAGTTCCAACCAAGATGGAGGCATAGGTAGAGACACTTCACTTCCTCACCCAACCAAAAGAAAAACAACCAATTTAAAACAAAAAATAACAAGAACTGCCAGAAAATCAAAATGTATGTAAGTCTGATAACCAAGAATTTAAAAAAGAAACATTCATACAGACTGGTAGGAAGGATGGAGACAGGCAGCCAGGGCAGAGAGGATGCCTGGCAAGGCAGCAGCTAGCAGACCATGGTGAGCAAAGTGACAGCTGGCAGACTGGGATATCCCACGTTCACGTGTGGATAAACCAGGAGGAACAACTAGGGAGCAAGACAAACTGTGCAACCCAGGGTTCCAGCACGGGGAAATAAAGCCTCAAAACCTCTGGCTGTAAAAACCTATGGGGGGTTGCAGTGGCAGGAGAAACTCCCGATCTCACGCTGGAGAGACCCACAGGGTCCTAGAACATACACAAACCCACCCTCCTGGGAATGAGCACCAGAAGGGCCCAATTTGTTTGAGGGAAGGAAGGGAAGTGACAGAAAGTGGGGCAAGAGCCAAGCAAGCTGTCAAGTAACATTGTTCCCTCTCTGACCCTTCTCCCACACACAGTGCCACAATACAGCAAAGCAGGTTTGCCTTGCGCTGGTGAATACCTAAGACTCCATCCCTTACAGTGTAACAGGTGCACTGAGTCAAAGAAATATGGCCCAAATGAAAGAACAGATCAAAACTCCAGAAAAACAACTAAACAACGAGGAGATAAGCAACCTATTAGATGCAGACTTCAAAACACTGGTAATCAGGATGCTCACAGAAATGAGTATGGTCACAAATGGAGGAAGAAGTGAAGGCTATGAAAAGTGAAATAAAGAAAAACATACAGGGAACCAACAGTGAAAGAAAGGAAACGGATTCAAACCAATGATTTGGAACAAAAGGGAAAAACAAACATCCAACTGGAACAGAATGAAGAAACAAGAATTCAAAAAAATGAGGAGAGGCTGAGGAACCTCTGAGACAACTTTAAACGTTCTGACATTCGAATCATAGGAGTGCCAGAAGGAGAAGAGGAAGAAAAAGAAATGGAAAACTTATTTGAAAATATAATGAAGGAGAACTTTCCTAATCTGGCAAAAGAAATACACATGCAAGTGCAGGACATTCACAGAGTCCCAAAGAAGTTGGATCCAAGAAGAAACATACCAAGGCACATCATAATTAAGTTACCCAAGATTAAAGATAAGGAGAGAATCTTAAAAGCAGCAAGAGAAAAGGAAACAGTTACCCACAAAGGAGTTCCCATAAGACTGTCAGCTGATTTCTCAAATGAAACCTTGCAGGCAAGAAGGGGCTGGAAAGAAGTATTCCAAGTCATGAAAGGCAAGGACCTACATCCAAGATTACTCTCTCCAGCAAAGCTATCATTTAGAATGGAAGAGCAGATAAAGTGCTGCCCAGACAAGGTAAAGCTGAAGGACTTCACCATCACCAAGCCCTTATTATATGAAATGTTAAAGGGACTTGTCTAAGAAAAAGAATATCAAAACTATGAACAGTAAAATGACAACAAACTCACAACTATCAACAACTGAACCTAAGGGAAAAACAAAAATAAAAACTAAGCAAACAACTAGAACAGGAAGAAAATCACAGAAATGGAGATCACATGGAGAGTTATCAGTGGGGAGGGGGGAAGAGGGAGAGAACAGAGGGGAAGGTACAGGAAATAGGCATAATTGGTAGGTACAAAATAGACAGGGAAGGTTAAGAACAGTATAGGAAATGGAGAAGCTTAAGAACTTGTATGTACAACCCATGGACATGAACAAAGGCGAGGGGGGAAAGCTGGAGGGTGGGGTGGTACATGGCAGAGAGGAATAGAGGGGAGAAAAAAAATGGGATAACTGTAATAGCATAGTCAATAAAATATACCGTACTTTAAAAAAAGTTACATCACCAGCCCTGGCCAGTGTGGCTCAGTTGGATGGAGCATTGCCGGTAAACCACAGGGTTGTGGGTTTGATTCCTGATGAAGGCACATGCTTAGGTTGTGGGTTCGGTCCCAGTGGGAAGCCATGAGAAAGACAATTGATTGATGTTTCTCTCCCCCCACCCCCGCCGCTACTTCTTTCCTCTTTCTCTAAAATCAATTAGCATGTCCTCAGGTGAGGATATAAAAAAAATAAAACAAAATAAAAGTTATGTCACCAGAGTCCCACAAAAAGAAAAAAAATGTGGTGCTAAAAAATATATCTGAAGAAATAAGGGCTAAAAAGTTTCCAACTTAGGAAAAGATGTAAACCTACAAATTCAAGGTGAATGGCTAACGGGGAGTTATTATTATTTAGTGGGTACAGAGTGTCAGGTGGGGAAATTGAAAAGTTCTTGAGACAGATGGAGATGGTAATGGCTGCACAACTGTGCATGTACTTAACACCACAAAACCGTATACTTAAAATAGCAAAACTGATAAATTTTATACATACAGGGTTCAGCAGAAGTAACGCCTGCTTGAGTGTAGTTGGTAGACTACATGAATGTCTCACACAAGATGGAGAGCAATTTGAACATTTCATCTAAAATGTCATATGGTGCCCTGGCTGGCGTAGCTCAGTGGATTGAGCGAACCAAAGCATCACAGGTTCGATTCCCAGTCAGGGCACATGCCTGGGTTGCAGGCCATGACCCCCAGCAACCGCACATTGATGTTTCTCTCTTTCTCTCTCTTTCTCCCTCCCTTCCCTCTCTAAAAATAAATAAATACAATCTTAAAAAAATAAAAAATACAGCCCTGGCTGGCATAGCTCAGTGGATTGAACACGGGCTGCGAACCAAAGTGTCACAGGTTCGATTCCCAGTCAGGGCACATGCCTGGGTTGCAGGCCATGGCCACCAGCAACCGCACATTGATGTTTCTCTCTCTTTCTCCCTCCCTTCCCTCTTTAAAAATAAATAAATAAATTTTTAAAAAATAAAAAATACATAAATATAAATGAATAAATAAATACAATCTTAATAAAAATACAATCTTAAATAAATAAAATGTCATATGGTGATGTTGTTATGTTACAGAATTACATGCTTATGATTTTGTAATAAAGGATTTTATAACAAAAAGAGGCATTATTTATGCCAGACCCTGTATATCTATTGTATATGTATACATATAGATATATACACTATATATATATAGATTTATACATATACACATATATACACACAGATATATATAGGTGTATATATATATAATCACAATAAAAATAAGCAGAATGAACACCAAACAGGAAAACCCAAAGAAATCCAACCAAGACACATAAACTGTCAGAAACTACAGATAAATAAGTCAGAGAAAAGGTGTTCGAAGCCTCAGTCATCACTCGCTAATGCCAGTGCCTCCTCTAGCTCTCTGAGCTCCAGCCAAAGGAGAAGAGGGGGTAAGTAAAGAGGTCTCTATACCGTGGCTGGTAAGAAGCAGGCTGCCAGCAAATCCAAATCAACCTGTGGAAAAGCACCAAGAAAACAAATGGCTACCAAAGCTGCTTGCAAGTGTGCCTTCTACTGGAGGGGTGAAGAAACCTCATGTTATAAGCCTGGTACTGTGGCACTTCATGTTATTCAACTGAACTTCTGATTCGTCATCAACTTCCCTTCCAGCGTCTGGTGCAAGAAATTGCTCAGCACTTCAAAACAGATCTGTTCTTCCAAAGTGCAGCTATCGGTGCTTTGCAGGAGGCAAGTGAGGCCTACCAGGTTGGCCTTTTTGAAGACACCAACCTGTATACTATATATGCCAAAAGACAACCAGCTAGCACACCACATACGTGGAAAGCATACTTAAGAATACACTATGATGAGCAACATTTCATTCTTTAAAAAAAAATTCTCTTCTCCCTGTTATTGGTAGTTCTGAACGTTAGATATTTTTTCCCACGAAGTCAAAAGGCACGTAAGTATATGATTGCAAGTGGAAAATAGGGGACAGAAATCAGGTATTGGCAGTGTTTCCATTTTTATTTGTGTGTGTATTTTTTTTAAAATAAATGCAGGGACATAAAGCATTAATGCAAATCAAAATGTTTCAGTAAATAAGTTTTAGCAGTTCAACTTTATAACAATAGAAATAAACCTCTTAAATTTTTCTGGATGATGCCAGCATTTGAATTTTTTAAACAAGTAAACTTCTTACTGATGGCAACTAAATGAATTTTAATCATACAGTAGATTCCATCCATTCACAACAGTTTTCTAACTGAGTTGCCCTATATGCAAGTACATGTTTTTAATGTTGTCTTCTGTGCTGTTCTTGTAAGTTTGCTATTAAAATACATTAAACTATTTTAAAAAAAGAAGTCAGCCGTGACTGGTGTGGCGCAGTAGATTGAGTGCTGGCCCGCTAACCAAAGAATGGCTGGATCGATTTCCAATCAGGGCATAATGTCTGGGTTGAGGGACAGGTCCCCAATAGGGGACACTCAAGAGGCAACCCCACATTGATGTTTCTCTCCCTCACTTTCTCCCTTTTTTCTCCTGTCTAAAAATAAATAAAATCTTTTTTTTTATTTTTAAAAATATTTTTTAAAGATTTTATTTATTTATTTTCAGAGAGGGAAGGGAGGGAGATAGAGAGAGAGAAACATCAATGTGCAGTTGCTGGGGGTCATGGCCTGCAACCCAGGCATGTACCCTGACTGGGAATCGAACCTGCGACACTTTGGTTCACAGCCCGAGCTCAATCCACTGAGCTACGCCAGCCAGGTATAAATAAATAAAATCTTAAAGAAAAAAGACTTTATTTAAAAAAATAAAGTCAGGAAAAAAAAAACACATGGCCTATAGAATAAGTATTCAAATAACTGCAGCTTTCTCATCAGAACCCAGAAGACAGGCAGGAATGGCACATTTTTAAAGTGCCAACAAAAAAAGGAACTGTCAACATTTTCAAATGAAAGAAAACTAAGGAGAGTTCCTAGCCAGCAGACTGCTCAAAAATAATTGCTAAAGGAAGATCTTCAGATAGAAGGAAAATACAATACCAGAAAGAAACTAAGAATATCAGGAACAACAGAAATTATTAATATTTGGGTAAGTATACCATTCTCCTCTTAAGTTCTTTAAAATGTTTGGTGAATAAAAGCAAAAAATATAACACTGTCTGACAGGGTTTCCAAGAACACAGATGTAATATACACAGGCCAATACAGCAAAAAGGGAGGGTAAAGGGCTCTATATAATGGCAGTTTCTACATTTCAACCAAAGTGGTAAAATACTGATTCTAAGTAGACTGTGAAAAGTTAAGCATGGCCCTGGACAGGTGACTCGGTTGGAGCGCTGTCCTATACACCAAAAGGCTTCAGGGGTTTGATTCCCAGTCAGGGCACATACCTATGTGATGAATTCGACCTCCAGTTGGGGTGATACAAGAGGCAACCGACCAATGTTTCTCTCTCACATCGATGTCTGTCTGTCTGTCTGTCTCCCTCTCTCTCTCCCTTCCTCTCTCTCTCTAAAAAAATCAATAAAAGCATATCCTCAGGTGAGGATTTTTTAAAAAGATAAGTATGTATTTAGTACTGTCTAGAGCAATCATCAAAAAATTATATACAGAGATACAGTCAAAATTAGAATAACTTAAAATAGAATGCCAAATGTTCAAACAATCCATAAAAAGGCAGCAAAGCAGAAACAAGAAAAATACAGGGAACAAACTGAAAGCAAGTAATAAAATGGTATACATAAATCTAAACATACCTATCAATAACTTCATTAATATTAAATGGCCTGGCCCTGGCTGGTGTGGCTGAGTGGATTGAGCGCCGTTCCGTGAACCAAAGGGTCACTGGTTTGATTCCCAGTCAGGACACATGCCTGGATTACATGCCAGGTCAGGCCTCAGTAGGGAGTGAGCAAGAGGCAACCACACATGGGTGTTTCTCTCCATTTCTTTCTCCCTCCCCCTTTCTCTAAAAAAATAAATAAAATCTTTTAAATTAAAAAAAAAATATATATATATATATATTAAATGGCCTAAATACACCAGTTAAAAGTCAAAGAATATCAGAAAGAACAAAGAATTGTGACCCAACTATGATGTAGGTAGGTTAAAAGTAAAAGGATGGAAAAAGATATACCATATGAACATGAATCAAAAGAAAGCTGAAAGAAATAAGGAGTGGTTCAACATTTTAAACAAATCAATGTACGCCACTTCAATGCATTAATTAATATATTACTATACTACATAAAATACAAAGGGGAAAATACACAATCATCTTAATTAAAGCAGAAAAGATATTTGACAATATCCAACACCTTTTCATGATAAAAACACTCTAAAAACCAGGTACAGAAAAGAACTTCCTCAATATAATGAAGGGCATTTATAAAAAAGACACAGATAACATCATACTGAATGGTGAAAGAATGAAAGGTTTTCCTCTAAAATCAGAAATGACACAAATGTGCCTGCTTCCACCACTGCCCTTCAACACTGTACTAAAGTTCTAGCCAGAATAATTAGACAAGAGAAAAATTAAATGAAAGGCTATCTTTATTCATAGATGACATGATCCTTATAGAAATCCCAAGAATCTACAGCAAATAAAGCTAATAAAGCTAATAAATGAATCAGTAAAGTAGCAGGATACAAGACCAATTTCTAATAATCAGTTATGTTTCTATACACCTTCACTAAACAGAAAAGAAATTAAGAAGGCAAATTTATCTATAATAATATTCAAAAGAATAAAATACAGCTGACCCTTGAACAACACAGTTTGAACTGTACCGGTCCACTTATACAGATTTTTTTCAATATATACTGTAAATATATTTATTGTCCTTATGATTTTTCTTAATAACATTTGACAAACTTTTTTCCAGTTTGTTGTAAAAATAGTGTATAATACATATAACACAAAGTATGTGCTAACCAACTGTTTATGTTATCAGTAAGGCTCCCAGTCAACAACTGGCTATTAGTAGTAAGTTTTGAGGGAATCAAAAATTACAAGTGAATTTTCACCTGTGCAGGGGGTCAGTCAGTGCCACTAATCCCCATGTTGTTGTTCAAGAATCAACTGTACCCAGGAGTAAATTTAAATAAGGTGGTTAAATACTTGTAGACTGAAAACTACAAAATATTGCTTCAAAAAGACCTACATATATGAATTGAAAGACATCTTGTTCATAGGCAGAAAGATTTAATACTACACAAAGCAATACAGATTCTATGCAATTCCTATCAAAATTCCAAGTTTTTTTTTTATAGAAATGGAAAAGCTGATTCTCAAATCTGTATGAAATTGCAAGAGGCACAATATAACCAAAACAATCTTGAAAAGAAAACACAAAGTTGAAGGACCCATACTTCCCAATTTCAAAACTTACTACAAAGCTACAGTAATCAAAACAGTGTAGTACTGGCATTAGGACAGACATGTAGACCAATGGAAATGAATTGAGCTCCTGGAAATAAACCTTCACATATACAGTCAATTGATTTTGACAAGAATGCCAAGACCATTCAATGGGGAAAGATTTGTCACTTTAACCATTTTTAAGTGTACATTTCAGTGGCATTAATTACATTCGCAATGTTGTGCAAATGAAGAAAAGCCCTAGATTTAATGGCTTCACTGATGAACTTTACCAAACATTTAAAGAACACCAATCCTTCTCAAATTTTTCCCAAAAACTGAGAAGAGGACATCCTTTTGAACTCATTCTATGACATCAGCATTGCCTGATATTAAAGCCAGTCATAGACATTCTAAGAATACTAGAAAACAATTATCCCTTATGAACATGGATGCAAAAATCCTAGCAAACCAAATTCTGCTGCATATTAAAAGGATTATATACCATGATCAAGTGAAATTTATTCCTAGAATGCGAGGATGGTTGAACATTTTAAAAAACCTCATCATTACAATATACCACATCAACAGGATAGGAGAAAAAACACATGGTCACCCTGGCTAGTATGGCTCAGTGGACTGAGTGCCAGCCTGCAAACCAAAAGGTTGCAGGTTCAATACCTGGTCGGGGCACATGCCTGGGTTGTGCCCAGGTCCCCGCGTTGGGGGCATGTGAGGGGCGGCCAATCAATGTATCTCTCACACATTGATGTTTCTCTCCCTCTTTCTCTCTCCCATTCCCCCTCTCTAAAAAGTAAATAAATAAAATCTTAAAAAAAAAAAAAGATCATCTCAAGTGGTGCAGAAAATGCATCAGACATAATTCAACACCCTTTTATCAAAAAACACTCAACAAATACTATGTTTATAATATATAACTCAAGAGATAACTCATGAGATATTATGAGATAAATATAACTCATAATAAAGGCCATATGTGAAAAACCCAGTGAACATCATACTCACTGAAAAAGACTGAAAGCTCTCCTCTATAATCAAGAACAAAATAAGAATGCCTGTTTTTGCCATTTCCGTTCAAAATAGTATCAGAAGTTCTACAGAGAGCAATTAGGCAAGAAAAAGAAATAAAAGGCATCCAGATTAAAAAGGAAGAAATAAAATTATCTGTTTGCAGATGCCATGATCCCACATGCAGAAAACCCTAAACATTCCACAAAAGCACTGTTAGAATAAATGAATTCAAAAAAGTAGCAGGACACAGCCTCTACCTTTAAAGTGAAAAATATCTGCACACTTCTCCTCTTAATTTTTGCCAATTTCCAGGCATAGAGCTCTAGGTTTTTATTTGTGTATCCCCCACAAGGCTTATCTTATTGCTAACCCAATAAATATCTGCTGATTGAACAATGTATTTTTAAAAGGCAATGCACAAAACCATTCATTCATGAATGCTCTTCCATTTCCTATGCTAACAGGAAATGGAATGGAATATCTAATATACTAAATCCATTTAAAAGGGTTTTGTTTAATGATTATGAATTTTTATGCTCAAAGAACTCAACAGTATTTCTACTTTATTTCCTAAGATGTTCTAATAACAATAAATCCAAATAATTATCTTCTTTTATTACCTGGCCATCAAGATGAAGCCAGCCTATCATTACTGCACATTTTCTCTTTAAAAATGTCTAGTCTGGTTGGTGTAGCTCAGTGGATTGAGCGTGGGCTGCGAACCAAAGTATCGCAGGTTCGATTCCCAGTCAGGGCACATGCCTGGGTTGCAGGCCACAGCCCCCAGCAACCGCACATTCATGTTTCTCTCTCTTTCTCCCTCCCTTCTCTCTCTCTAAAAATAAATAAATAAATCTTTAAAATTAAAAAAAAAAATGCCTAGTCCAATATACTAGTACGCCTAATTTCAGGCATCCTATTATTAATCCCTAAATGCAATTTTTAATAATTAGCTTTTGAAATGTTTTCCCCCCAGACTCCAGATTTTATTCATGTTGGAAGAAATGACCCTCCCCTCCCTTTTTTTTTTTTCTTATACGCCACAGAGTATACAATGTGATTCTCAATAGGAAATTTAAGAATATCCTTAGGGGCCTTTCAAAGCAAACACACTACACAAGCCCACCCTTCTTGATAAATCGCCTTGGTGAGCTACTTGATCGTGGCAACAGCCTAAGGGGAGGTATCTCAGCCCTCAAATGTTTTGGAGGGACACAAGTAAAGAATTGATGGGGACTAAAATTAAAATGTAAAGCTTAGGTACATGTTTTCAAGTGTTCTGTCACCAAATGTACATGCTATTTCTACTTAAGTGTTATTCTAATTTAGTATTCAATTAATCTTGAATTAAATTCAGTGTAAAATCAAATTTGGTACACAGATATGATACAGATTAACATATTTTAAGATATTAAAATATATTAAATTTTGATTATAGTTTAACATGTCATCTTAAAACAAAGTGAACGTTGATAAAAGTTGTAAACAGGCATTCCATTAATTCCAGGGGTTCTGGTTTACGCTAAAAGATATAGACAGAAACACTGTTAACTATACTAAGGAAGGTCAAATGTTTAGTTTATTGGAGTTGCAAAAGAAACTATTGTTATTACCTGCTGAACAGCTAGCGTACTGTCCATTTCATCAAAGGATTCATCAGGCCAATTATAGAAATCCTATAAAAAAAAATTCATGGTTAAAGCACAGGATGCAATACCAGTATAATTAACTTCAATTCTTAATAAAAATCCAAAGTTCCACTAGAGAAGAAAAGCCCTCATAATGTAAACATTGCAATTACCAATAAAAAAGATAAAGGAATTTCATTCAATGTTTTTAAATAAACACCAAGATTTTATTTATTTGAACTACAAGTTACATTTTTTTCAACCACAAATCCCTCCATATGGCTCCCATAAACTTTTCACGTATCACTTGAGGAGATAAGTCTATCACTTTTATGTTTATGGTGGTTAAAGATCTTCTCAAAAAGTTATGCTTAGCCCTGGCTGGCGTAGCTCAGTGGATTGAGCGCAGGCTGAGAACCAAAGCATTGCAGGTTCGATTCCCAATCAGGGCAAATGCCTGGTTGCAGGCCACGGCGCCCAGCAACCGCACATTGATGTTTCTCTCTCCCTCTCTCTCTTTCTCTCTCTCTTGTCCCTCCCTTCCCTCTCTAAAAATATATAAAATCTTTAAAAAGAAGTTATACTTAATCTCCATAAAGGTTTTAAAACTCGATCAGTTTTTCACCTAGAGAACAGCTAGTGTTAGTAAGTAATATAAGTAGCAGTAGTTACTGCTCCATAAGTGTTATTTTAAACAGACATTATAAATTATTATTCCAATTCCAAACAGCATTTCTAAAGTGGAACAACAGAATCAATGTTTCTCTCTCTCTCCAAAATCAATAAATTTTTTAAAATTTATTAAAATACGAGTTCTACCAAAAATAGAATAGCCACCAAATAGAGCAGACTTCTTGTAAGGGGGATATTTCTGTGGATCATCTTGTGTTGGTTCTGAATTTCTCTACAGACAATCCAGTTTGTAGACATTTCCCTAAGTGATTAAGAAACTTTCCATCTGACTGCCTTTTCAGAAAAGTTTACCTATGTATCCTTTGTAGGTAGCACAATTCCTGACACATAGTAGGTGTTCAATAAATGTCTCTGAGGTAACAATGGAATTCAAGTAGTCATAAATCAATGATCTATAACCCTGTTATCAATCAACATGGATAAGTCTCCAAACACCTTGAGCAAAAACTGGAGCAAATTGAAGAATACAGTGTATGATACCACAGGAATAAAAGTTTAAGAAAGTCCAAAGAATCCTTATGGATATAATGCATATATAGCAAAAGTTAAAGAAAGTAAAGGAATGATAATCACCATTTTTAGTTAGGAGTAAGTAGAAGACAGGAGAAAGTAATACAGAGAGATTCAACTATATTAGTAATGTTTAAATTCTGAGGGTAGATGATGGGTATACCTTTTTAAGTGTCTTAAACTTCATTTTTTTAATAGTTTCCCTATGCGAATGAAAATGAACTATTTTTAAATGTCAAGACATTTTAGAAAACGTACTGCAAATTATTGCAGGAAGTATTTTACCTAGACATCACCTAAGTAATTTTAAAATTCTTCCTATGTGATTTATAGTTAAAAAATGTGCCATGGCTGGTGTGGCTCAGTGGACTGAGTGCCGACCTGAGAACCAAAGGGTCTCTGGTTCAATTACCAGTCAGGGCACATGCCTGGGTTTCAGGCCAGGTCCCCAGTAGGGGGCGAGAGGCAAACATACATTGATGTTTCTCTCCCTCTCTTCCCCTCTCTCTAAAAATAAATAAATAAATAAGTAAATGTTTCTATCAATATACTTTGCATATACTTGCATTTAAAATTTTAGTTTGTAGCCCTGGCAGATGCAGCTCAATAAATAGAATGACAGCCTGTGAACTGAAAGATTGCTGGTTTGATTCCCAGTCAGGGCAGATGCCTGGGTTGCAGCTGGTTACCCAGTTGGGAGCATGAGAGAGGCAACCAACAGATGTTTCTCTCTCACACTGATATTTTTCTCCCTCTTTCTCTCCCTCCTTTCTCCTCTTTCTAGATGTTAAATAAATAAAATATTTTTAAAAATAAAAAATTTAGTTTGTAGACTGTTATTAAAATATTAGAAAACACATAGTAATATACACAGAAAAAATGTTAAAAAGTAGGAATTTAATGTTCTGTCACAGCATAACAGTGATATACTTTAAACACTTAAAGGAGGAACCAAAAATCCGACAGCCCTGACTGATGTGGCTCAGTGGATTGAGTGCCGACCTGCAAACCAAAGGGTCGCTGGTTCAATTCCCAGTCAGGGTACATGCCTGGGTTTCGGGCCAGGTCCCGAGGGGTGTTCAAGAGGCAACTGAGCAATATTTCTCTCGCACATCAATGTTTCTCTCCCTCTTTTTCTCCCTCCCTTCCCCTCTCTAAAAATAAATAATTTTTTTTCAAATCCAGCTTAATGAATGTTTTCTTCTAATTCAGTCAATAAACATTTATTGAAAACCAACTATGTGCCAATATCCGAATCTAACCAATTTTTTTAAAAAGGAATAGGAAGACACTCCACCTACTCTATTATCATTCTAAATAAGTCATCTTAGAATAGACCCATTTCCTGAAGAAAATTAGTGTGATAGAGAAGGGATAGGACGGGCTACTTAAGTAGTCTTTTTTTTACCCTAATCTTTTCTGCCACATTTTATTTAACAACTTTGATCTGTGACAATGTAGAAAAAACAAAGGAGCTTTTTTATATGTGACTTACTTATAACATAGCAGATATGTTGCAATATTAACTTAAAAGATATTCTTTCCTTTCAAACTTCAGAACTTTTGAGTAAATAAAAATGGATGATGATTGTCACAATGTGAGTAAAAAGTCCACTTCTGAATATAAAAATACAAAAGTTGATCACTTAATAAAAGAATAATGTTTTCACAGAATACAAAGTGAAAGTATCTAGAGAGCATTTACACAGAGTAAGGGAAAAGTAGATTTACAGTTGTGGGCATGCAAAACAAGTTTATTCTTGTATTATTATTTATTAACTACTGTATCCTTTTCCATAGTCACAACTGTAAACCTACTTTTGCCACACCCTGTAAAGAAAGTTTGGAAAAGATAAAAAGGAAGCCTAAATAATAAATTCCCAGCAGTAGGGCCATGAAACTGCCAGAGCAACTGACAGTTTAATGTGACTCTAATAAGGACTTTCAAACTAAATTCTCTAAAATTCAGTACTAGAAGCAACTTGTTAAAGAGACAAAGTCACCAGTGAGCTAAGAATACAAAGCTATGTAACCTTGAGCAAATGCAGTTGATTCTCTAGGATACGGTTTTCTTATCTGTAACAAAGATAGGGGAAGGTGTCTGGACCTAAAAAAATCCCTTTGAAAGGACTCCCTTTCCAAAATTCTGTGCAAGAGTCCTGGCTGGTGCAGCTTAGTGGACTGAGCGCCAGCCTTAGAAACAAAGGGTGGATGGTTTGATTCCCAATTAGGGAACATGCCTGGGTTGTAGGCCAGGTCCCCAGCAGGGGGCATGCAAGAGGCAACCACACATTGATGTTTCCCTCTTTCTTCCTCCCTCCCTTCCTGTCCAAAAATGAATAAATACGATCTTTAAAAAAAATCTGTACAAGATATGAAAAGTGGTTCTGTGGCACAGAGTCATAGCTCCGCTGTTGCTTTTTTTTTTTTCACTTATATGATTTTTTTTTAAAGTTACATTTTAACAGATCTCTTCTCATTTTAGATTCCCAGGGGTGTCCAACCTTTTGGTGTCTCTGGGCCACATTGGAAGAAGGGTTGTGTTGGGCCACACATTAAATACACAAACACTAACGAAAACTGATGGGAAAAAAAGGCTTTAAGGAAATTTACAATCTCGTGTTGGGCCACCTTCATAGCCATCCTGAGCCGCATGCAGCCCACCGCCGCCACAAACACCCATTAGAGCACCTACTCAATAGCAAGCCATTTCAGCTGGCAGATTAAGGAGGTCAAGTCTAAATGCCCATTTAGTTTTTTAAAGAACGTGAGGCACCCCTCTTTTGCAAAAGAACCAATACCCAAACAAGCACCAACTCAATGAAATATTGCCCTACTGAAGGCTAATAAAATTCTAATCAGTTCATTTCCTGTGCTTCACACATAATAACAAGGACATTCACAAGGAATGATCTCTTAACAAGTCGCAACCTGCTGATGAAAACTTGCAGGGCCAGAGGAACAGCTGCAGCGAAAAGTGGCCAAAGGCAAACAGCAAGAGGAAGAGTAAAGAGTAAATTATCGCCACCGGGATCCGGCAAGACTAGCTAGATGGAAGCAGTCGGACAGGAACGTCACAGGCCGGGAGGTAGGACCTGGATGCCAGGACGAGGCAGGCTGTGTTGGCATGCCCTCGGACCCTGGCAGCCCGGACCCTCACGAAACCCCGGTGGTCTCCACCTGGCCGGCTGCGCCCCTCAGACGCAGGTCAACGGCGGCTCAGGGGACGGGCAAGAACAGGCGGAACCTGCTGACAGGTTCCCAGGCCCCGACCTCCGCGACCACGGCCCTCAGCGCCCATCCGCCCCTCACTCCCACCCTCACGTCGAGGATCTGAGGCCTCCCTGGCCGCCGCCGCCTCGGCCAGACCGAGGGGCTGCGGCACCGGAAGAGCAGGCCAGTCACCAGTGCCCCCCGCCCGCCAGCCTGCCTGCCTGCCGCCCTGGCCCAGACTCCACACAGGGACGGCCAACTTCCAGGGACGACACGGCTCGGCACCAAGAGTCCCCTCGCGCCAAAGATGCAAAGACGGTACCTGGGCCTTGGTGCCCGGCCTGTTTCGCCTCAGCACAGCCGTCCCCTCCGCCATGACCATAGTGCCAGAGTCTGGGCGGCTGGAGTCAGTACCCGGATGTAGGGGACGGCTGCCTCCGCGGAAGGCGGGGCGGAGCTGCGCCCTCAGCCTGGGAGCTGGGGAGGAGCGGCACCTAACGGAACAGCCGTGATCCGCGCGGGGCAGGGCGGAAGGACGAGAAGGAGTTCCGGAAAGAGCCTACTGGCGGAGGGAGGGGGTTACGAAAAGAACAGCTGATGACTAACGGGCGACGTTTTGGAGGGAAGAAAGAGAACCGATTGTGGCGACCTGTTGGGGCTTCCGGAGAGACCGCAGGGGGGCGCCGTGGGCCGTTGCGGGAGCGTGCGGGTTCTGCGTGTTTCTTCTTCGACTTAGGTTGGTTACATTAGGAGAACCGAACTTGTCCAATCGCGACTATCTCAGTAAACCCTTGTGCAAACACATACCTAGGAAGCAAAGTGGAAAACAAGTCTGGGAAAATTCCAAGGACCGTGCCTGAAATCGACCCAATCTTAAATCAGACTGGGACCTAAAGTGTCAAATGGTATTTCCACCATCCGCTGACTTCAAGGCCAAGGACCTTTTCAATGGCAAGTTTGTTTAAGTAGATAAAAGACGCAAGAAGTCGGTTATCCGAGATAGAGCAGACATCTGGTATTGTGCGTTAGACAAAATTAGCTCATATATTTTGCAAGACAGAAAGCAGGAGGAGAAAATGAATGCCCATTGATGGGTGGTGGGAGTTGTAAATCGAACAGGATTTTTCACATTTCCATTGTTGCAACTTCTAAGTGTCCTCTTTAGTCATGAAATCATGGCAGTTGTGGCAAATTTGTTTATTTACTTATTTATTATTATTTTTTTGTTTCCTGCTTAGAAACCTTAAATCTTTGATCTGGGATGAGAGAGGCCTTAGAATATCAGAGGGGAAAAGTTCAAAGGGTGAAGAATGTGTACAGTAGGGTTATTTCCAAGAGAAGAAAACATCACATGTTCCGCCAAATGCACCTAAATGTGTTGAGAATGCTGAGATAACTATGTCACAGATAGCATCCAAACATTAAGTGAGGACTGGAGGAGAAGTTAGTTAAATTGAGTGGGAGCAAAATTGAATAATTGTCAGATACTTGAAACTTTGCTCAAAGGGGTTTAACAATAGAAAGTTGGTTTACCTTAAGTAAGATTCCTTCTTTCTGGAAGATGTACAGACTGGTAACTTTTCAAGAGGGAAAACTTAATTTTAATTTCATTGCTATCTTCTAGATACCAAAGGTTTACTCATTTAACACATATTTATTAAACCCCATTATGTGTTCAGCGCTGAAGTAGGAGAATAAAAAGGCACAGTCCTTAACTATAAATTGCTTAGTGTCTAGGAATGGAGATATACAAATAACCAATTCTCTTACTAAATACAGTGAGAATCTAAGACAAGTGGCACCCAAATATTGTCTCCCTAAGAGACATGGGGTGGGTGTGGAAACCAGAGTCCCAAGTAGGTCTCTTGGTCTGTGGACAACCTCACTTCCAAGGATTTAATTAAAATGTCCCATATTATGTGCACCTGAGCTGTAAATATCAGTTACCTATAGTTGAAGGGGCTCACCTTAATATTTTCTTAAGTCAAGATTTGACATACTGTTTTGGCAGATCAGAAAAGAACACGAGAAAAGGGAAATAACAGTTTTTAAATTCAGTAACAAAGTACACATTCATCTCTTTGAAAGTCCATAAAGTTGCACTGTGGCCAAATACATGATGAGAGAAGATGATCTGACTATGGGTGGTGGGCACATAGTGTAATACGCAAGCACTGTATACTTGAAACCTATATGACCCTATTAACCTGTGTCACTCCAATAAATTCAAGTTTTTTAAAAACTTGCATTATGATGTCAACGCTGGCCTTGTTCAAAGGAATAACCTTGTTCTTGAGGGCTGAAATATTTCTAGCTCATAACCTTCACATTTTAACCTTCACATTCTGTTAGTCTGCAGATTATGATCTTTAAACAAAAATAATTTTATAACCAGGGTTAATTTGGAAGGGGGAGAAGAAGAAAAAAAGCGTGACCAGTAATAACAATTACATGTAATAATGGGTTACTAGAATAGTTTAGTTAAAGAAGGAGTAGTCTTCTCACAGGTAATATAGACAAGTAGAAATAACTCTGGGCTGGGATTCAGAAAATCTAGATTCTCTTGATTGTTGACTATAAGACTTTGAACAAGCTACCAAATAAAAGTTTATTTGTAATGAAAACTGTGCACAGCACTTCTTTCTCTCTACCTCTTAGAGTATTGAAAGCAAATTTAAAAGTAAATATTCCTGGAAGTCTCTTAAATTTTTAGGAGAAAATATTTTATAAATCCAAAGTATCATAAGTAATTTTTTAAAAAATTGCCTTTTCAGGAAATTTTTTAATTCAAGTAAAATAGTGAATGCCCATTATGCATAGTAAGGCATTCAACAGGTGCTGAGAAACATGAATAAGTAGAGCTCCTTTCCCCAAAGAGCTTAAAAATGAATGGGAAAGAGAAATACGTACACTACTATTTGCTCAGTAGTATTCCTACTAAACAAAGCATCTTAAGTGTTGAAGCAGCCCCTGTCGGTTGCCTACTTCCATGAGATCCTTCGCCTTACACATGTTCTTTACAAATAGACTTTGATCTTGCTCAGTATCCATCTTTCCCTACATGGCCAGGGATTAGTAAATCCATCTTTAGCTGAAGTATAAATCCCTATTGGCCTAAGCCTGTGATTTTCAACCTTTTTAATCTCATGGCACACATAACTAAGCACTAAAATAATGCACCAACACCAAAAAATATATTTTTGCCTATCTGACCGAAAAATAGGTATAGTTTTGACTCATTAACACCAGATGGCTATTGTGTTGACTGTTCTCATTTTTTTATTTGACAGTCTAAGCGGGGGTATCTACATGCATCCCAGGATGGCTATGCATGCAGCCCAACACAAAATCGTAAATTTACTTAAAACATTGTGAGATTTTTGTGTGATTACATGTCACAATGTATTTAATGTGTGGCCCAAGACAATTATCTTTCCATTGTGGCCCAGAGATGCCAAAGGGTTGGACACCCCTGGGGGAAAGGAGTTCAGTACCTCTGACTAAATAGTCAGGTATTACATTTTTTTATTGCTGTTTTTTTTAATCCTCACCACAGATATGTTTATAAGTTTAGAGAAAGGAAGCAGGGTGGGCAGAGAGAAAGGGAAACATCCATCAGTTGCCTCCCATATGCACCCTGACAGGTGGGTCAAATCATAACCTAGGTATGTGCCCTGACCAAGAATCAAACCCTCAACCTTTTGGTGTACAGGATGACCCTCCAGTGTGCCTCTTGTGGCACACCGGTTGAAAGTCACTGCTATAAGCCAATGTTTAGTTAAAGAATGGACATGTTCCTGGCTATTCCTGGTAGCTCAGTTGGTTAGAACATTGTCATGATATACCAAGGTTACAGGTTAGATCCCTAGTCAAGGCACATACAAGAAACAACCAATGAATGCATAAATTAGTGGAACAACAAATTGATGTTTCTATCTCTCTCTTCCCCTCTCTAAAATCAATTTTTTAAAAAGATTAAACATATGACTCCAATTTAGCCTAAGGAGATATGAAAGGGTATCTAATGGAGCACTCTGGGGAAAGATTTTCTTGTTCTTGAGGAGATATCAAAAGAGGTGTTTCATTTCCTTCTGCCACTGAACATTGCCAAGTATGGGACTCTATCAACCATCTTGGCTTGAAGGAAGCCAGCAGAAGAGAAAAGCATGCATGCTGTGAATGATGCATGAAGTAGTTAAAATGTGCATTAAAGTAAAGGTAGCATTTATTTGAGGAGAGGCAGGACATTTCATTCCAGGCCAAGCAATGTTGAAGCATCAGGGAAACATGGAGATTACATTTAGTTGAGAAAATTAGTGCCTATATATGGTTTTGTCCATATTCAACATATTTGAAAATTACTTTCTCTTTATGAAAGTTATTATAGGCAGAATTTTTTTGATTTATAAAGAGTTGAAACTTAGACAACTTTCACTACAAATGACTTAGATATTAAACTCCCATGGCACTTATTTTTTTCTCTAGAATTCTAAAATATTTAACCAAATTGGTGATTATGATAACCAGCCACTAAGATGGCCCTCAATGGTTATTACTTTCTGGTATTTACACCTTTGTGTGGTTCTCTGTCACACTAAATTAGGCTGACCTGTATAACCAATAGGATACTGTGAAAATGATGTGTGACTTCTGATGTTAAGTCATAAAAGACATTGTGGCTTCTGCCTTGCTCTCTTAGCTTGCTGCGCGTGGGTCACCGGCCAGCAGTGACCACGGAACGCTGTGGATGGCTCGACGATAAACACGCGAGAAAAAACGACACATGCACAGAGACAGACTAGTTTCTGTGGGGAAGTAGGGACAGAATGGCCACCCCCCCTAGTGGGGAGCGCGCCGATTTACCATCCATACCTGCTTTTATTAGGCTCATTTTGCATAATAATTCAGGTAAAGTACAGTACTCATTAGGGGGAAGTAAGGAACTATAGAAAACAAAGAACTCTGCCGGTCTATTGAGTTGGGGGTCAAAGAGCTGTAAGACTGAGGAACAAACTAACTTCCTCCTAAGACCCTTCTCATTCAACTGAGAGCATTCTAAACAAAGAAGGTTTCACAGTAATTTACATGTTCTTTCTTAGGCCTGATCACCCCGGGAAATCTGCACTTCTCAGTACCGAGCTGTACTACCCTGTCATTGTTTCAGGCTTAGGTGGAGCAAGGGAACTAGGTAACCAAGAGATAAGGAGATTTTCTCCCAGACGATGAGAACTCAGGCTATGACAAAGCTGAGGAGCGAGGGTCCATCACCCCCTTTTGCTGCAGCCCCCCAAGTCCTTCTTTTGGGGGGGGCCTCCCAAAGTGATCGTGCCTGGCTTAGGTCGTTCCCCCGTGGGGAATCTTACCCGTCTTTGGCTAACCGACCAAGCTTTTGGGGGGTTCAGTCATGAATAAAGCAGCAGAAGCAGCATTCCTGCCAGGGAGATAAGCTTTTGTCTCCTTGCTGGCTCACGGTTCCAAGGGCGTTCCCTTAGCCTTAGCTAGGCGGGGGTTTCAGCCTCTGATACCAGTCAGGGCGGTTCCCAACATTAGCTCACCTGCCCTGGGAGAGAAAGGTGCCACATGTGAGAACACTCATACACGTGTTATTGAGGGGCACACGTGTTGAGGAACTAAAGCTCCCACCAAAAGCATCAACTTGCCAGCATATTAGTGAACCATCTTAGAAGTCTAACCTCTGATCCCAGTCAAGCCTTCAGATGATGGCAGTCTCATGAGAGAGCCAAACTAGGACCACCCTAATAAGCTGCTCTCAAATTCCCAACCTACGGATACTGTGAGATGTTTGTTGTTGTGTTAAGCCACTAAGTTTGGGGTGATTTGTTATGCACCAATAGATAGGTAATACAGTATTCTTGAACTTTCAAGAAGGGAAGAGTGATCAGAAGAGAATTCATAATAGACTATTATCATTTGCTCTTTTCAATAGGGCACCTAATGTCTCTCATAAAGTTAGCAATGGTTTTTTATCTTTTCTTGTCACTAATGTCTACTAAAATCATGCTATTAATTTAGTTGTTTACTTCTATGTCCTCCTGTTTTATTCATCCCTGTATCTCCAGTACCTAGAAGAGTGCCTGGCACATGTTCAAAGAAAATAAGTGACTTAAAAGTACTATAACACCCTGCCTGGTGTAGCTCAGTGGATTGAGCACGGACTGTGAACCAAAGGGTCAATGGTTTGATTCCCAGTCAGGGCACATGTCTGGGTTATAGGCCAGATCCCTAGGAGAGGGAACACAAGAAGCAACCACATATTGATATTTTTCTCCCTCTTTCTCCTTCCCTTCCCCTCTCTCTAAAAATAAATAAATAAAAGCTTTAAAAAGAAAAAAAAGTACTATGACAAACTGGCCTTTTTGAAATGATACTCAGGCCAGGTAAGTACCCAATGATAATTTTTCCAAGTCTCCAGGCTAAATGAGACTGAAAGAGCATTTTGCAAAAGTTGGGCTAAAGAACTAGCTTCATCTCTAAGAAGGGAGTGGAGGGGAAAAGGTTAAATCCCTTCCTTCTCTCTCTCTCTTTTTTAATTAATTAATGTATTTATTTAGAGGGAAGGGAAGGGAGGGAGAAAGAGAGGGAAACACCAATCGGTTGCCTCTCGCACACGCCCCAAATGGGAACCTGGCCCACAATCCAGGCATGTGTCCTGACCAGGAATTGAAATAGTGACCCGTTGCTCCATGGGACAATCAATACCCAACTAACTGAACCACACTGGCTAGGGCTCCTTATTTCTTAAAACAGGAAAAACTCCAGATAAAATCAAGATTGAAATATTTATTTTTATTGATTGGTTTTGGAGAGAGGAAGGGAGACAGAAACATCCATTTTTTTCCACTTATTTATGCATTCATCGGTTTCTTGCATGTGCCATGACTGGGGATTGTACCTACAATCTTGATGTATTGGATGATGCTCTAACCAACTAAATACCTGGCCAGGGTTAAAGTTGTTTGTTTTTTTTTTATTGTAAAAATACCTGAAGAAATTTTAAGTACAGGCATACCTCATTTTATTGTGCTTTCCTTTATTGTGCTTCACAGATGTTGTGTATTTTTACAAATTGAAGGCAAGACCCTCCACCAGAAAAAAGATACAACTAGCTTTATTATAATACTTACTTTATTGTGGTGGTCTAGAACCAAACCCTCCTTTCTTTGAGAATTGCCTGTATTAAAGACTTTAACATAATACCCTGAAGCCATAATGGGAAACATTTATGAATTCAACTACACCAAAATGACTTCCTGCAAGATCAAACCATAAATGAAACCAAAGTCAAAATGACATACTGGAGGGAAAAAACTTATCACAAAGAATCAATTTCCCTAGCAAATTAAGATATCACTCAAATCATAAAAGGCCAATCACCCAGTAGAAAAGTGAGCATAAGCTATTAACACTCAATAGGAACAGTTAACAGTAAGGAAAATAGAGACAGCTCTTAATCACCTGTGATGCTCACCCTCATTCATAATAATAAATTAAAAGTAAAATCTGCCCTGACTGGTGTGGCTCAGTGGGTTGGGCTTCCTCCCGCAAGAGAAAGGTCACTCGATTCCCAGCTGGGGCATGTATCTGGGTTGTGGGCCAGGTCCCTTGTTGGGGACAGGCAGGAGATGGCTGATCAATGTTTTAAAAACTTCCCAACTTCCTGTGTTATTAAGGGTGGGAGTAAATTAGCAGCCTCATACATTGCTGGTAGGACTGTTAATTGATAGAACTATAATGGGCAACCTGAAATATATAATTATATACACATATATGTGTGTACATATATGATTAAAATCCATATACCCTTTGGCATAGCAATTCATATTTAGGAATTTATCTTACAGATAAACTTGTTCACATGTGCAAAATAATTTATGCAAAATTTTATTCATTGCAGAAATGTTGCTAATAGCATAAGATTAGGACTTAAATATTCATCAATGGGAAATGCGTATAGGTTATAGTTCTCCATATAATGGAACATTATACAGTTACAATGAGAATGAAAAAGCTCTTTATGTACTTTATAGGTTCATTCCAGAGACAAATTGTTAATACAAAAAAGCAAGGTGCCAAATAGTGTGTATGAAATGCTATTTTATTTTTTTAAAAGGAAAAATTAATATATATTTTATATACGTAAGGTACTTATGTATATATGCACATACACAAATACACTCAAGCACACACATATATGTATATGTGTATGCATATGTATACATAAAGCACCCTAAAAGGAAAAACATGAACTAACACTTAATGTCTCCAAGGATGGAAATATGTGACTGCAGGACAGGGATGGGAAGGACTCTCTTTTCAGGGTATGCCTTTTTTTAATCTTTCCAGTGTACATCTTTTGGAATTTTGAATGATATGAACATATTATCTGTTTTTAAATTCTAAAAATAAAATGTAAGCCCTAGCCCTGTGGTTCAGTTGGGTGGAGTGTCATCTCATACACCAAAAGGTTGCAGGTTTGACCCTGGTCAGGTGCCTATGAGAGGCAACTGATCCGTGTTTCTCACACCCATACTTCTTTCTCTCCCTCCCTCTACCCCTTCCTCTCTCTCTAAAATCAATAAACATATCCCTGGGTGAGGTTAAAAAAAGAAAAGAAAATAGTAACCGGATTGACTATAAATGTTAAGTGATATATAGTACCCTCCTTCTCTGTAAATTCTTAAACTGAGAGGAGTTAGGTAATTTGTCAAACATCACAAAATCAGCATGTAAGCAACACAGGATCAGAACCTTGTTTTGATTGGACTCTTTCATATAGGTTGCTTAAAGGTGAAGGAAAACATTTAAATGCTGTACACAAAAATAAATCTAAAGTTCAAAACTCCATTTTGGCGTGGATGCAGTGAAAACAGCAATTAACTGGCTGGAAAAGGCATGACTTAGAATCACTCTGGAGAGCAATCTGGCAGTGCTTATGAAAAGCTTAAAAGTGCTCATGGCCAAGTAAAGCATCACTAAAAGAGTACATGGAAGACTTGCCTTGTCAGATATCAAACTTTATGCGGAAAACAATGGAATGGAGAGATCATGGAACAAGACTATAAAACCTAGAAATAGACTTATTTAAATTTTTAATATAGAATAAAGATGATAGCTCAGATTTGGGGGGTGGGAGAGTGGTGGTGGGGAAGAATGGATAATCCAATAAATGAAGTTGAGACAACAAACTCATCATTGGTTAAAAAAAAAATACATATACCTCACAGTAAAATATAGATCAATACTCAAACGTGCCAAAGAAAAAAGTACTGGAAGAATGAGATTTGACTAGCTATAAATAAAAACTTCACATCGAATTAGGAAACTAATGTGACAAGCTAGAACCTCTAATATATAAAACCTTATGACCCATGTTGCTGGGGATGTAAAATGGTGTGGACACTATGGAAAACCATATGAAGATTTCTCAAAATAATTATAAATGGAACTATCCTTTCTATCCAGCAATTGTACTTCTGGGTATTTATCCATAAAGATTCAAATCAGAATCTCAGATATTAGCACTTCCCTGTTAAGGGCAGCACCATTCACAATGGCAAAGTTGTGGAAATAGCCTAAATGTGCCATTCACAATAACCACGACGTGGAAAGAACCTAAGTGTTCATCTGCTTGATGAATGGATAAAGAAAATGTAATATAAACTTATAATGAAGTATTTATTATTCAGCTTAAGAAAAAAATCCGCCCCGGGAGAGGGCAGGGAAGGACCATCTCGCTTCCAGGTATTCCCTAAGCGGGCCAGGAAAACGTCCTGTGCTCTCAGCGCTGGCGGAGCCTGCGGCGCCCCAGGGCTGCCCTCACCGCGCAGAGTCTGGGTACTTGGCAAGCAAGCATGGTGGAGGGCAGCTGAGCGTGGTTGGTCCCCGCAGGCCCTCCCCGCATGCAAGGCCTAGGCAGTCCCGGCGGCGCCGTGTTCTCCCTTCCTACCCGGCTGGAGCCTTCTTTGTGAGCTAGCAAGAATGCAGCCTCCTCGTTTAAGTCGTTGGGGAAGTGGTCGCGCCCCCAGCTTGCCGCCGCTTTGGTCTACCTAGGCTTCATTTCTTGGTAATGTTGGGGGAGGCAGGGGTCCTTTCTCAATTCTCCCAGACTTATAATTTGGGAATGTGAAATACACGGGCCACACTGTTTAAATGAGATGCCAGACTGTGACAGCGTTACTTACTTGGATATCCAAATGCCCATTGTCCCTCCCAGAGGGTGTCCACGCTGATGGGCACCACGGCATCGAACAATGATTTGCCCAGTCTTTTTGAGTGTCCCATTTGCCTTGACTGTGTGTTACCACCCACCCTTAAGGGTCAGAGCAGCCGTCGCATCTGTAGCAACTGTCGCCAAAGCTCTCACATATTGTCCAACCAGCAGGGGTCCCTTGGGATCCATCACAACTTGGATACGGAGAAAGTGGTCAGTTCAAAACGTTTGCCTCACAAAGACGCCATTTTGGGATGTAAAAGAACTCTGCCACACGCAGAAAAAGAAGACCACGAGAAGCTCTGTAAGTTTCACCTTTACTCTTGACCCTGCTCTGGTGCTTCCTGTTAAGTAGCCAGGCTCTTTGGGTGCTGTCATGCCTCCTGTGCTGCGGCATCACAAGTCCATGACAACTGTTCAGGGAGGGAGTTGCAACAGTCATTAGGAATAGTGACTGTCTAGTGTTTGACACCAGAATTGCACAGCTTTTTTTTCAGAAAATGGCCATTTAGGCATCTATGTAACTATTTCCATGTGTTGAAATGGCAAACATTTTCTAGCCAGGATTTAAAATCATTGCATTCAATTTCACAGAATATAGGCATCCTTCTGCCTGCCAACCTGAAACTGTTGGTGGGTGGAGCTAGTCACATGAAGGTAAATAAAAGGAAAGGCTGTTAAATACAAGAAACTGCTGCATGTAGTTTTTGGTGGGGAGAAGAGCATCAGGTTTTAGACCAGCAGAGTCAGATGGAACCTTAGTTCAGCAACCTCAGTACTCAAGTTCTGGCTAAGAATTCAGAGTCAATGCTCTATAAGAGAGTTTATTTTTAGAAAGTCACAGAAGTATTAGAAGTGAGCCATAGAAGAAAAGGGCTTCAGGAAACAAATTACAGAGACAAAAGAAGGGCCCTTGGAGCTTAGGGGAGAGGGGCAAGAATACCATGCCTGGGGAGAGGGGTAGGAGAGGGGCATGAGAATGCTCCCTGGAGAGGGCCCCACTGGGTCCTCTCTTTTGAGGGTATTTATCTGGAGGTCTCAGGGGAGGATCCCAAAAGAATATTCATCAGCTTTCCAAGTGTGCCCTTTCTAGGTTATGGTCTCTACTGATTGGTTGGGCCACAGGCAAGGTGTCCTTCATTAGTCAATGGAGCTAGTCTGATGTCTCTCTGGGGTCACTTATCTGGTTTTGTTGCTTTTCTGGGCATGGAGCTGAACTACAACTGAGGCCTAGATGTATTCAATGTGGTTCAGAACCTCATTGTCCTGGGGGCTTAATGCTTAAGGACTAGTCTCTGGCCCTGTTTTTCATTCCCTCAGTAAGAAGGTCTAACCTGCATGACTAGCAACATGTCTGGGGAGGAAAGATCAGGGGAGAGTCTGAACCGCATGACCAGTGATATGAAAGGTCAGGAGGTCTAAACCACATGGCCAGTGATATGCTACAGGAGGAAAGGTCACACTGGAAGCTAGGTCATTGTTTTTGCAGTTTTGCCTATTGCTAGGCACCTGGGGTTTTCTGTCCTGGTGACCTTTTACACCTGGCCCACAGTCCTTGCTCTGTCCATGTCTGTCTAACTGGTTACCACATAGTAACACTAGTATATTTAAAATAAATCAACAATAAACCACTAAAATATATATATATACACACACACACAAAATGGGCATCTTTTGTATTAAGAAAGCATTGTAAAATAATTCTGAATTTGTTTTTTGTAGACTGAGTATAGTGTTCAAAAATACTGGGTTTTTGTTTTCATTTTTGCATGTGTGCATGCATCCCTATGTGTGCATGCATCCCTATGTGTGCATGCATTTCTATGTGTGCATCTGTGTTTGATTTTTTCCTTTTAATTGACAAGCCATGTTGAGTGGTCTTGGACTACTGCTTTCCCCATTTTTGAGTCAATACACAGTGCTGCTCTGTGTATATATTTTATGTGTGTTTGTTAATTTTTATTCTAGTTTTTTATTAAATTTGATTTTGTTTTCTGTAATTCATATTTTTCCCATTATTTCTGTACCTTTTTAAAGTTAGTGTCTTTTTGATATGCATAATTATTTATGATAACATTTACCTATGTGTGTTCCATACATATTTTTTCTCCCCATTCATCAGTTCATTAGAAATACTTTAAATTCAGCCTGACAAGTGTGGCTCTGCTGGCTGGGTGTCATGCTGCAAAAGGAAATGTCACTGAGTTTGGTCACCAGTTCCATTCCCAGGCAGGGCACGTATAAGAAGCAACTGATTGCCCTGGCTGGCGTAGCTCAGTGGATTGAGTGCGGGCTGCGAACCAAAGCATCGCAGGTTTGATTCCCAGCCAGGGCACATGCCTGGGTTGCAGGCCACGGCCCCCAGCAACTGCACATCAATGATTCTCTCTCTCTCTTTCTCTTCCTCCCTCCCTTCCCTTCTCTAAAAATAATAAAAAAAAAATCTTAAAAAAAAATAAAAAAAAGAAGCAACTGATTGATGTTTCTCTCCTTCTCTTTCTCCCTCCCTTCCCCGCTCTCTAAAAACAAAAATCTTAAAAAAAAAAACACAAAATAACTTTAGTTCAGCTATTTTGAAGAAAAAGAGTTCCAGAAAGGGAAGGGAATATTGGAATAATTATCAGAAGCTATTTAAGGCAGCTATAAGATGATCAGTTAGTCTGCCTCTCCCTTTCTTTTTCCTCCAATTAAGTGATAACTTCAAACTTATTCTTTGAAAGTTTAGGGTAAACTGATTTTTTAAAATACTGAAAAAAAATCAGGCTTTTTTTCAAATATCTTAGATGAATCATGTTTAAAATTTGTTCTCATATTTATTGGTTTTGCAGAAGAAGGTATAATATTACACAGTATTTGGAATTAAAAGCAAATCTTTTTTTTTAAGGTAGTTTGCAAAAAAAAGTTTTTGGTCTTTTTAATTGTAATTAAAAGAATAGAAAAAAAGAATATCTGGCAAATTAAAAAAAAAAAGAAAATCCTGTCACATGTGAAAACATGGGCAAACCTTGAAGCACACTGTGCTAAGTGAGAAACGCCAATCACAGGCCAAACACTGCATGGTTCCACTTACATGAGGCAGGTATCTACAACAGTCGATCTCAGAGAAGAGAAGAGTAGAATAGTGCCTGTGCGGGCCTACGGGGAGAGGAAATGGGGAGATAACTGACAATGTTTCAGGTAAGTGAGGTGAAAAAGTTCTAGAGATCTGTTGGACAACAATGTGCCTACAGATAATATCGTACAGTTAAAAATCTACTGAGGATAGCCCTGGCTGGTGTTGCTCCATGGACTGAGTGCCAGCCTGTGAACTGAAAGGGCACTGGTTCTATTCCCGGTCAGGGCATATGCCTGGGTTGCAGGCCAGGTCTCAGATGGGAGTGTGCAAGAGGCAACTGACTGATGTACCTCTAACACATCAAGGTTTCTCTCCCTCCTTCCCTCCCTCCCTCTCTAAAAATAAAATAAAATCTTTTTTAAAAAATCTATTGAGAATAGATCTCATATTCTTACCACAATGAAATACAAATTTTTAAAAAAGCCTATAATCCCAATTTTTAAAATATTTTTGTAAAACATACATTTTCTGAAACAAAAGAAGGAAAGAAACATAATCTTAATAATGATAATACTTGTACAACAGAATAGCTCCCTGAGTAATTTTAATTTTATTTTCAATTTCCCAATTCTTTTGTGTAGAATATTGGAAGGCAGACTTTGAAGTCAGACAAACCTGAGTTCAATTTCCTCCTGTGACTTAAAATTTCTGTCACCTTGAGCAAGTTCTTCTACTTCTCTGTGTATCTTTCACCCTTGAGACAAAGAGTGCCTGCCTCACAGGGTTGCTATGATTACAATTGAGCAAGATGACATCTTAAGTGCCTAGAATAAGTGCCTGGCAAGCTCTTGAAAATGGTATTATTATGAAAATGCCAGTTAGAATTATACACGTTTTGTTTACATTTCTCTCCATTATTACTTTTCTGTTGAAAAGGTAAATGACAACATAATATTCTGAAATGTGGTCCCCCAACTCCAATTCCGTTACTTTGGGCCTTCTCAAGCCAATTTTTTCCTCTATTCTCAATAAAACCTCAGCATAAAATTATTTCTTTACCAATTCTGCCAGACAAGCATTGCAGGACTATTGTGGTACAAGAAAAAAAATCTCTCATTCTGATTTAGGTTATGGATGGAGCTCTACAATTTTAAGTACACCAGGTAATTCCAAGGATGAACCAAAGTTTGGAAACTGTCACCTTGGATCTCAAAACTCATTTACTTGGATCTTTGGAAAACAAAATCAGGAGATAATGGGAAAGCCGTGGCCTTTGGACTAGATTCCTAACTCTGCAATTTACCAGCCACATAGCCTTGAACAAGTTTCCTTATCTCTTCTCAGTCAGTTTTCTTACTGGTGAAACAGGAAAATCTGTACTTAAAAGGTTAGGATCTTCAAAGCCCATTATCTAGCTGTGCACAGTAGGAAACTGATGGCCCACTTGGGTGCTATAAAAATAGAGCTTTTAATCATAATTCTTGTGCCTAACAAAAATTAAGCCTTAGTTTAATAAATGCCACTAAACACTTTGTACGTAAATGTAAATACACACACATACTACTTTACTTATGGGAACATTATCAAAAGTTGAAACCATAGTCCATGCTACTTACAACTTCATTTAGTTTTCAATTCCACAAGGTAAACATGGGACACATCTTTTAAGATGTAACCAGACTAGTTTATAAGGAACTCAGATAAATTTGACCACCAAGACAGAAATAGCCTGTAGCTGATTTTACGGGTTGGTAATCAAGTCTGGAGTAGGATTGTCCAGGTTCAAATCTTCATTCTCCCTAGCTGCTATAGCTAAATCAAGCAATTTATCCAGTTGTGACTCAGTTTCCTATTTGTTAAATTCAACAAACTATATACTAGACACCTACTAATTGCCATTCATACACACTCCTCACCCCCAATACCACAGTGATATCAAATACTTACAATTAGCTGACAAAGTAGCTGAGGCCATAAATGGTTTTAGACAGCAGCATCTGAAGGTGGACTGCCTAGGTCCAAATCCTGGCTTTGCTATTTCCTGCTAAGTGGTCTTAGTTATTACTTAACCCCTTTGTGCCTCACCTTCCTCATCAGCAAGATGAAGGTGAGTTACCTAGCTCATAGGGTTGTTGAATATTGATATATGCAAAGTACCTGCAACAGTAGCCAGTACTTAGAAAATGCTCCTTAAGTGTTAACTAGAATTTTTTATCTTAGGGCCTACCCTGGCATACAAAGGTGCTCTCAACCAATGGTAGCTATTATATACCTTGCTTTGGGTTCTTTTGCCAAGTAATTGTGTACTAAGTTTTAAGAACTGGAAGTGTTCCTTTAAACTTTCTAAATAGAAAACAAGATCTATGACACTAGATTTCATAAATGTAGTTCAATATAAACTTGTTATAAAGTTAGAATGTTGCTATTTGACTTCTTAAAAGTTGTTTTTGAGACACTTCCGTGGTTCAGCCTTTCCCAGGAGAGTAATGTTAAACCAACCAGTCTGTAGTTTCTTAATCAACACTAGTGAGTAATGAAGTGCTTCTAGACCTGAACCATAAATACCTCCTGTATGATTCTGTGGAGTGACTCTAAGCACCCTGGGCTCAAGATGGAAGTCTGGAAACCAAAATGTGTAGCACTGCCATCCCCACCAACCCACATTGCACTGTAACTTTGTGAAAAATAAAATCCAGTGGAACCTCAGTTCTTGAACCTCATTCATTCCATGAGGTCGTTCAAGGAGTGATGTTTGAAAACTGAAACATACCCGTATTTGTGCATTCTTTGTCGCCTGAAAGACGCATGGCTGGTCATACAAGTATCATTAAAGGGTTGTCCAGTCAAGAACTTAAGTTTTGACAACTGAAACATTCTTTCCGTAAACTTGATTCTCAGTTGATAACCAAATTATTCATGATTATGAGAGATGGTTGAGAACCCAGGTTTGACTATAAATGGGTTTTTTGAAGTTGAAGCTGCCATTCCAGCCTTGCAAATCTTACTTCTCAAACCTTTGGAACTTTAAGTGGGCAAGTTAACCTTTGTACTGGGCCTAAAGCAGTGTACTCCAAACCGTTTGCAAAGCTAACTAGCAAGCACACTGATTAACATCCTTTATAATTAGCATAACTGTTTATCTGCACCTATAGAAATCTCTTCCTTCTGTTCCAGCAATTATTTGCCTTCCCTTTCTCATAAGCACCTCTTGTTTCCACTGTCTCCTAAATGGAACACTGGGTTTCTGCACAAATTGGTGTACAGCAGCTCTGTGGGGGAAACTTTTCCTGTGGAAAGAAACCTCACAGGGTGATGTGATCCTGAAGTCTTAATTGGGCAGATCATGGTGGGTCATCCCACCCCAAACATATACTGTATTTTGCTGTAAAATGAGCATTTTTCCACCTAAATTTTTGAGGGAAAAATAAAGATAAGCATTTTACATCAGTATAATGATTACATACCATGGGTATGTGTATAATGAACACAAAAAAACATGGGTGCACATTATACATGGAAGCACATTACACAAAATACAGTAATAAGAAAAAGGCTTACCCTTGCTTTAAGCAAGACCTATTCATTGTTTCTGTGCATGTAATGCCCCTTTTCAAACTCATCCTTCTAAAGACAACCACCCAATCCCCACCTTGCTTTTTCCCACCTCTGTGTAATCTTCCTTAGTTCCCTCCTTAACCTCAAATACATAAAAAAAACAACTGCTGTTCTGGGGAGCATTAACTCTTACCACAAATTTGGATGTTTCTTATGTAGACAGACTCTATTCTTTTGGATCTCAAAATTTTAAGTGTAAATATATGGCTTCATATCAGCATTAATTATCTATGTAGCAAAACTAAGTTCAATGTGGAAATTGAAAGCCCTGTCTCCCACAATTCTCTGTAAGTTACTTAAAGAAAAAAATATAGAGAACTCTAAAACTATCTTAAAATCACTAAACAAAAATTGACCATTTGTTTATATATCTTTATTTGGAAATGTTCATATCAGTACAGTGAAACTAAATTTTAAAAGACACTGGATGTCATTACTTTGGATATCATTCGTTTATTATAAAAGAGACACAGAAATTATTTACATGATGAAAGATTTCAGTACTTCAAAGGAATGGGCTGCGTCACATGATGCCATCTCAATAGTGACTTATTTCAGTCTACATACTTTCCGAGAATGTCACCATCTCTAAATAAGAAATAATCCTGCAAATAGAAAAACCACTGGTTAACAAAAAAAAAAAAAAAACAGCAAACATTTAACTCTGCAAAATTAAGTTTTAAAAACTTACTAAATTTACATACCTTGTCATCTAGAACTACTTTGGTTCCTCCATATTCTGGAAGAAGAACTTTATCTCCAACTTTCACACTAACTGGTTGGATCTCTCCACCCTTAAGAATATAAGGATATTTGTTAGGAAAGACCTGTAGCTCACCAAATAGTCACACCTCACTTTTGTTAATCAAATCAGTTGTTAAAAGACGACTAGGCAGCCAAGTGATATAAAAATACAACTGTAGTTCTTCACTCTAAGATATCACCAGAGAGTTAGTTAACATTTTGAAATAATGCCCACATAGTAACTTAAACTAAAATCTGATTTCAGTGGAAAAGTTCAAGAAGTTATACAGGGAAAGCTAACTTAAGCTAGTTTTTAATGGTTAAATATTAACCTAATCTATGGACTGTGTAAAATAAGCCAGTTTTTAAAACCATGTATACATGGTTATGTTTAACTTCAGCACACAAAAAATTTAAGAATTCCTGAATTTGAAAATTACTTTGTTTCTGATTCAATCTCCTTTCCTGAAACACACATTTGGAGAGACAGACTGAAGCACAGGGCCCATTTCCTAAAGGCTTCCTGTTCCTGGCTCCCTGCTAGAACTTTCTTTCTCAGAGGCTAATGCAACAATGCAATGAACACACTTGACTCCAAAGGCATTTACTATGTATTCTGGCTGACACTTGAGAGCTCTGAGGTCTAACCTGTTAACTGAAGAAGACCTGGAAGGATAGCTCAACCTGTTCCCTTCAGAGGTATGCAAAGTAAGGTAAGCGTGGTCAATGGATTAGGGCAATTTCAGTGTTAAAGATTAGACCCATTCTTAATTATCTTAAAGCATAATTTTTTTTTTATCAAAAACTCAAAATTTGAGCCCTGAACCAGTGTGGCTCAGGTGCTTCCTGGGTGGGACACACACACAACCACTGTTTCTCTCACACAGAGATGTTTCTTTCTCTTTCCTCCTCCCACCCCATATCTCAAAAAAATAATAATAAACAAACAGAATCTTAAAAGATAAATTCAGAATTTGCAGAAAACACTGGTCATACTAAGGTACCAAATTCGGTTTAATATTCTCAAACTCCCCTTCATATAAGATGTGCAATTTCATTTTACAATCGTTTCCTTTAAAGAGCCAGATCACACGTGGTTAAACTAGGGAATGATCTGGAAATACAAGCTACTTAAAAGGCTGCTTTCAATAACCACCAAGTATTTCTTTTTTTCCCCTCCAACATAAGAAGTAATTTCATTTTAGCTCCCATTTACCTTTCCTTTGGAGCCCGATCCAACAGCTACTACAGTTGCTTGCAATACTTTTCCTTGAGATTTTTCTGGAAGCATAATGCCTCCTTTGGTTACAGTTTCTGCAGCACACCTTTCAACCAGTACACGGTCAAAGAGGGGCAGAAACTTTCTAAATGCCTGTCCTGCCTGTAGGGAGAGAAATGTTTGATTGAAACAAAAAACAGTATGTGATTATTTTCTACAAAGACAATGTCATTGTAAACGTTACATGTAAAACAGCACATGTGGTTTCAGAGATAACGCCCCAACTCAAATTACTCATTTAGGAAAACCACTTGAATGCAATGCTTTGTATTTCAAGTTAATCTCCCACTCCCTACGTATGTTAGGGGTCGTTTGTGCTTCTCTGGTCAGCCAGCTGGAAGAGCTGTACTGGCAACCTCAATTTATTCCAAGGTCAAATATTTTCCTTCGTTAGGTTTTTCCAGGATATTTTCAGCAAATACTTAAGTCAATTTCTCCGCCCAAGTCCATGCTTTCTTTATAAAATTACACACCTATTAAGACCTGCAGGGGAAAGCGGGTCCGCAGCAGCGCGTGCGTCCAGGTTCCCGCCCCCTACGCCACACGCCCGCCGCAAACGCGCGTGCAAAGAGCCCTTAAGAAAAGGTCGGGGGGTTCTGGCCTCTCCAGATTTTTGGAAGGTGTGCGTCCCCGAGTGATCTCTACCTCTCCCATTACTCCCCACGAGAACTGTCCAGGCTCTCCGTATGCCTCAAACCGACCCCCAGTCCACGAGGGACTTACCATGGCTCGGGCCGCCGC
Source organism: Phyllostomus hastatus (assembly GCF_019186645.2). Lineage (NCBI taxonomy): Eukaryota > Metazoa > Chordata > Mammalia > Chiroptera > Phyllostomidae > Phyllostomus > Phyllostomus hastatus. The sequence goes on along the minus strand of NW_025333912.1, from coordinate 474,232 downwards.
AGTTCGTACTCTGCTCTCGCTCCGCGGCCGCAAGGAGAGACCAGCAGTCGGGCTCCCGGGACACGTGAACTTGCGAAAAAAACCCGCTCAGCGCGCAGGCGCACTTGGCCCCACTACTCGCCCTACCCCGCGAGAGAGGGCGGCTGCAGCGGCGCGCACCACGATTCGTCCGAAGAGCTCTGCACAGCCCCCTGACGGTACGACCGGGAGGCGGAAGAATAGAGGCGCTCTTTCTAGGCTTTTCTAGGACTCCTGCCCAGGTTAAAGTAGTATCCCTTCGCCCCCTTCCGGAAATGACGTAACTTGACCCTTGACCTACGAGAGAGCGGCTCTTTCCGGAAAGTTCTAGAACCGAGCGCAGCCCGGGAACTAGCCTAAGCTCGCGGGAGAAGGCTGAGGCCCCTGTACGGGCCCGGCGCGGGTAGGGAAAGGCGGGGCTGGCCCCTGGCGCGTGCAGATTGCCGGGCCCGGGCCGCCGGGAAGGGGGTGGGAGGTGCCAGCGCACACGTTGCCGCGGGGCGGGGGGGGAGCACTGGAGGGAGGGGACTCTAGCTCATTGCCTTGTGCTCCTTGCCCTCGGTCTCTCACTCGCCGCCGACGGCCTGCCTAGCCACTCGCACACCCGGCCGCTGCCCCGCAGGTATGCTGCCGCCCCGCGCCGCCCCTCCCAGGTTCCTTGGACCCGGAGCCGTCCTTCCCCGCCGCCCTAGTACCGGAGTGGGCTGGCTGCAGAGACCGTGGGTTTCCCTCCAGCGCCGCAGGCCCGGACCCGCTTGCCCAGGCCTCGCGGGTCCATGCGGGTGCCCATCACGTGCGGCGTGAATCGCTCGCCGGGGCAGGGCGTGGGAGGGAAGGCTTGCATGGGAGTTTGTGTGGAATCGGGGGATTCACGAATCCACGAGTGTATTCACGTGGGCCTTCCGAGGCAGCCCACTCCTGGCTAACTGCAGGGCTTTGCGGAGGGTGGTTGCATCCGCGTGGGAACCACTTTGGCTCCGGGGACTCGGCGGGATACGTACCTCCACCCTTGACCTTGTTCGGGGCGTCCGGATGGAAAGACACGTGGGGCCGCGCGGAGTGGGCCGGGCCGCAGCCACCTGCATCGCGGCCTATGTGGCCGCTCTAGAAACATGTCTTACTAAGCAGGTTTTTGCACTGTCAGGAATATTTCACTTTCCTAGTCATCGGGCTTAGAGCCTGCCCATATCCTGCAGACTGGGTTTCTCAGGGGCACATTTGGAGTGTGTGGGCGCTGAAGGCCATTTTAGCAGTGAAAGATTAACTTGTTTAGCCGCAGGAGTAGATGACCACGGGGAAGAAAACGGGTGTGCTTTGTGCTGGTGCTCTAGGTCGGGCGTGCAGGCGGCCCTTTTCTTCAAACTTGCGCTAGTACCTGGTGTTCTGAAGCTGTGGGTGCCTGTGGCGCATACGTGGCCCAGGTGTAGTGGCTGGCAGAATTCAACCCAGCTCGCTTCTGCATCTAAGGTTCGTCCTGCTGCATAGGTGTCATGTGTGTGTTATAAGACATATCAGGTAATGCTAGTATTGACGTACTGATGATTTCCTTGTTTCTTTCTCTCCCCAGAAATGCTTCGATTACACAAAGTCCTTCGACAAATTAGGCCGGTGTCCAGGGCACTGGCTCCTCATCTCACTCGGGCTTATGCCAAAGATGTAAAATTTGGTGCAGATGCCCGAGCCTTAATGCTTCAAGGTGTAGACCTTTTAGCCGATGCTGTAGCTGTTACTATGGGGCCAAAGGTATCAGTATTACTTTTGTAATTTATAGTAATGTTAATTAAGGAATAGTATTTTGTTGATGGCAGATAGTCACACTATTTTTGAAAGAACCCAATCTACATATAAATTCCACATTATTGGTTAATCTTTTTTTCTTCTGCTTACATATGTATAATAGTCTTAAAACTTAAAATGCTTTTGCCAGATTGCGAAACTATTTTGTACAATGTGTGACATAATACACTGCTAGTACCATATAGCTCAAGATGGAGTCTTAACCTCAAGGTAGAGTTCATCTTGCTTGCCTGCTTTTGTTAAATTTTGGATTGTTTCCCGGTAGTTGGCACCTAGCATAGAGGGAAGAATGTTCTTATCTCCTATAATATCTCAATTATGTTATTGTGGGTGCTAGTTTTACCTAATGTTTTCCTGCTGATGTTTCTGTTCCAAAGTGCATTTAAAATTTTGTCTCATTTAACATGAAGAAATTGGTGAGTGAGTGGTAATAAATTGAAGAGGCCTTTGAATTGAAGGTTGTGCACAGTAAAGTGATGATACTTCATTTTAAGTTAGAAACAATTCAAATATCAAAGAGATGCAAACTGTGTAAATAGGATACTGGCATGCCTCCCAAGCAGAGCTTTGGTTCAAACCAAAAGCTGCAGTGCTGTGCACCATGTCTGAGATTTAATGTTGAACAATCTGGAAGAGTGCAAGAGTGCACTGTGCTTGCCTGCAGTTAGTATTTTAGTAACTAATTTTTACACCAAGTTTAAAAGTAAGTTTTCACATTACTTTCAAAGATAGCAGGCACTTGGCAAAACTTAAGTATAAATTATGTGAAGGATTTCATAATAATCTACAAAATTGGTATTGTTTTACATGTGTTCTCATTTTGCAACATCTTTTAGTCTCTAGGCTTTTTATGTTCCTTAATACCTTATCCAGAGTTACGCAGTTGCCAAGAAAGAGGTGATTTTGTCTATAAACTAAGAACATTGATGAACTTGTCCTTGAGATTAATGCTGCAGATCTGGTAATCTCGAGGCTTTCAAGTAATTGCCTTAGAAACATTGTTCTGTTTTACACTAAATAGTACTTTAGGTGTGTGATTCTGTAACATATTTTTCTCTTCAATTACAGGGAAGAACAGTGATAATTGAACAGAGCTGGGGAAGTCCCAAAGTAACAAAAGATGGTGTGACTGTTGCAAAGTCCATTGACTTAAAAGACAAATATAAAAATATTGGCGCCAAACTTGTTCAAGATGTTGCCAATAATACAAATGAAGAAGCTGGTGATGGCACCACCACTGCTACTGTGCTGGCACGTGCTATTGCCAAGGAGGGTTTTGAGAAGATTAGTAAAGGTGCTAATCCAGTGGAGATCAGGAGAGGTAGGAATGTCTCTTTGTTGATACCACATTGTTTATATTAGAAAATTGATTCTTATTTCTCCTCCTCCCTAAAAATTCTCACGCTGAGTATTCCTTCACCAAGTAGTGATTGAATGCCTGGCTACGTGGCGGGCACTGTATTAGGTAGTAACAAGGAAAATGTGACTGAGACACATCTGTCGTTGGTCTGACCCTTGTGTCTTTGTCACACCCCCTTCCACTTCTTAAACCTCCCCCACTGCCCTGACAGCCAGTAGTTTTATTGGGAGATAGGACATGTACTGTGTATCTTGGGAATAGTAAACTTGTGGAGCAGAGAGAGATTACACAGTTTTGATGTTTTACTTTGGTAAGTAACTAAGTCACCCAGGTTGTCACGGGATTTTTTTAAGCAAATTTTTTTTTCCTTATCACTATTAGATTTTAATCTTTATTATATTTTTTCTATTAACATGTAGTCCCCTTATGCCCCCTCCCCCTAGCAACCACCACAGTTGTCCATATCCATGAGTCCTTTTTCCTTTTGCTCAATCCTTCCACCCCCTCACCCCTCCCCACTAGCTGTCATCCTGCTCTCCATCTATGAGACTGTCCCCATTTTCCTTATTCAGTTTGTTTGTTAGATTCCACAAAGCAGTTTTTTCCTTACCTCTTACCAGCACATACAATGTTATTGGCCTCAGTTTTGTTTATTATTGCTTGTTTTGGGAAGCTATACCACAATTTAAAGATTTGCTCCCCAGCATGACCTTGATGGCAATACACATCATTGTCATTTATTACCTGTGTGCTAAAACTTGGTTTTTGTACCTTGAAAATGAAATTACCACATACCTCTAGGGTCTTATTGGCTGAACTAGGAGACCCTCCATAAAGGATGATGCTACTAGTTTTGTCAGAATTGGCATCCCAGATATACTGATATTTCATTTTGTCTAGCTTGATGTTTGAGGTCCAAACATAGAAATGTGTTGCATTAAAAGCAGTTCTACTGTAAATTACTAATAATTATTTATTCAGGTTATTAAGATTACTTCCCAGCCATGGCTAGTGTGGCTCAGTGGATTGAGTGCTGGCCAGTGAACCAAAGCACTGCTGGTTTGATTCCCAGTCAGGGCACATGCCTGGGTTGCAGGCCCGGTCCCCAGTACAGGGCATGCAAGAGGCAACCACACATTGGTGTTTCTTTCTTCTTTCTTTCCCCTTTCTTTCCCCTTTCTTTGAAAATAAAAATAAAAACTTTAAAGAAAACCTAAAAATTAAAAAAGAAAACAGATTACATCTCAAAGAAGGTCATTGTTGTTACACGCCTTGCGTTGAAGTTTTTTCTTCAGGCAATGCTTAGAGAAGGAAAGAGCTAGCAGTAGTCTCAATTGAACAAAATGGGGTTCTCATAAATCCATATTGTGATGTTATCAACTGTTAAAATTATGTTGTAGGTTCATACTTACTTTTTTTTTTTTTAAGATTTTATTTATTTTTAAGGAGGGGAAGGGAGAGAAACATCATTGTGTGGTTGCCCCTCGAGTTCCCCTTACTGGGGACCTGGCCCACAACCCAGGCATGTGTCCTGACTGGAAGTTGAACCAGTGACCTTTTGGTTTGCTAGCTGGCCCTCAATCCACTAAGCCACACAGCCAGGGCCATAATTAAATATTAAATGAGGAAATACTGGATAATTAAAACCTGTAGGGGTATAGTTGCAAGAAATTCCTTATCCTTGAGAATCATGCTTCTTCTTGAGAATAAGGGACTGTAACCTATTTTGGTCCTTTTTTGTGTCATTCAGTTGAGGGGAGAAATGTTGGGTTGCCCTATTGGAAACATGCAACATGGTTGGATTGGGAATAACTGACAGAGAAAGAGTTGAATTGTGCAATTGTACACCTCAATGGTTTTTTAGTTCAATTGTAAAAATACTTTGGCATTATGGGACTTTAGTAAAATTCCTGTTTCGATGCATGCCATCCAACTCCATGTGATTTGGAAAAGTGCTGGCACAGAAAAAGTATAGGCTAAGGCATGAAAACATTTATATAAATCAAAAGTTATACATGACATGTAGTCAGTGACATTTATTCTTGACCCAGGTGTGATGTTAGCTGTTGATGCTGTAATTTCTGAACTTAAGAAACAGTCCAAACCTGTGACGACCCCTGAAGAAATAGCTCAGGTAGGGAATTTTTCATAATATATTATGGTAATGTTAAAAAATTTAATAACATTTCATTCCATGGAAATCATACACCTTTGTCAGAATTAACAGTATTATTCAACCACCAACACTGGAAGCATTTTTCTCACTAAATGCTTGCTATAACATTTCAAAGTGATTCGGTGATTATGATATGAGTCTTAGTAGGCTGCCATTTTATTTTGACACTGAATAAAACTCATTTGGGTGTATGCAGAATTTTCTTTAGCCTTTGTGTAGTTGTAATATTTGCCAAGGGAAAACAAAATAATGGGGCTCAGTCTTTTTAACTTACTGTTGTTTTTTTAAAAATAATTGCATGTTTGTTTCATGTGTTTTGAAAATAACGTAGTACAATAATGAATTGAAAATAGAACCAGTATGTCATTAGGAGTACAATGCCATAGAGTCCTCTTCCCTATACCTTTGCCCCACCAACCATGAATGTGTCAATTTGGAAGTTACTAGGAAGAGAAAGGGGAGTTGATTGAGGACACTAGTCTTAACCTTTTTAATTTGGAAAGGTAACTTGATTATTTCAGGTTGCTACAATTTCTGCAAATGGAGACAAAGAAATTGGCAACATAATTTCTGATGCAATGAAAAAGGTTGGAAGAAAGGGCGTCATCACAGTAAAGGTAAGTGTGTTTTTCATGATAGCTTGAAATGAGATGTCTGATGATCAAAGCTAAGTTTTCCAAATAAAAGAAATTTGATCTATACATTTCAAAAAGTATATTCTATTTTATTCCATGATGTGTCATACTAGCACCTATATAGAGAGTATTGAAGTATGTTCTGTGTGAATTAGCCTTCGCTGTTGGGAATAATTCCATCCTAACTTAAATGGTATTGTCTTCTGGCTGTAAAAATTAATTCAAATATGCATTCTTGGAGTTATTGAAGAAGTTGGATGCCCTGGGGCATGTATATACACCTATCTGGATCCCTGTCTTTAAGACAAGACAAGTGGGGTTGATTTATTAGTCTGGTCTTCAGTTACAGTTTTTGTGTTTCCTTAATGAAATCCACACAAATAATTCTTTCATCCCCATCCCCCTTAGGATGGGAAAACACTGAACGATGAATTAGAAATTATTGAAGGCATGAAGTTTGATCGAGGTTATATTTCTCCATACTTTATTAATACAGCAAAAGGTAAGAGCGAGTCAGTAACCATGCACTGAAAGAGCAAGTTTGCTGTCATGATATGGGCGGCAGTAGGAGAGGGTAAAGGGGGAATAAAAGGTGATGGAAAGAGACATGACCTGAGGTGACCACAATACAATAATATACAGATGAAGTATTGTAGAATTGTATTCCTTAAGCCTATATAATTTTCTTAATCAATGTAGCCCCAATAAATTCAGTTAAAAAAAGGAAAATGTAAATAAAAAATTAAATTTAAATATTTTATTTGCTGTGTGTTGAAATGTTGGCATTAGTCAGCATTGTATCTCTGAAAATCTAAATTCCTATGTGCCAAAGGTTAAAATGTATATGAGAAATTAAGAAAACCATGAATTTATTAGTGGCTTTAAAAATGTACTGGAACTTTGGTTTATAATTTTTCCAGTTACATAAATTTCAATCATTTTCAGAATATTAATGTTCTAAAGTTGCTTTGAAATGTTCTTTGTTTTTGCAGGTCAGAAATGTGAATTCCAAGATGCCTATGTCCTACTGAGTGAAAAGAAAATTTCTAGTGTTCAGTCCATTGTACCTGCTCTTGAAATTGCCAATGCTCACCGTAAGCCCTTGGTCATAATTGCTGAAGATGTTGATGGAGAAGCTCTAAGTACACTTGTTTTGAATAGGTAATAGGCAGTGGTGTTTGGTTTACATTTGTAGGTCAATAATTTGTGTTGATAGAAATCTCCACTGTGTACCTCCACCCACTTGTGTGTGTATCTGCAGTTGTGTATAATATAGGTGTACTTCATGAACCCTTAGTCCAGTTGTGATGACTTTGTCTTTTTGAATATTAAGGCAAAGTCCTTAATATTTTGTGCAGCTTTCTCATAACATAACTTACTTTTGTATTTGGTATCTATTTTTTATTGTAAGTGTTTACAGTTGGTTTGAAGGTATAAATGACTGAGTTTTGTTTTTATATTTTGAGATTTTTCTGGAAAAATATTTTTACAGTTATAATTTTGCATGGGAAGAGACAAGTGAGCAACTACCATACTGAAAACTTTGGATCTAAGTACATTCAGCAATCAGTACTTTACATAATCATACATTATAATTTATAATCATAAATCAGGAAATTTTAATTAGTTAACAATTTGAAACAAATTTGAGGCTCAACCTAAAATAAAGCGAGGTCTATTCACTTAATTTTTAAAATCTGTAAGTCAGTGCATTGCTTTTGACTTTAAGACAGGTAACATTAATGCTTTAAAATCTGTAAGTCAGTGCATTGCTTTTGATTTTAAGACAGGTAACATTAATGCTGTAAGCAAAATCTTAGGATATTATTGAAATATATATTCTTCCTAACATTAGAATTGAGGTATATCAGAAATAAGATCTTGCAATTTGATTAAATGGAAATGCTAAAATAAAGTATCTATGTGTGCGTTAAGAGATTGCATACCTTGACCTGATCCAAAATCTCTAAGTTTACTTTCCTGCAATATTTGTTAGTTTGGATTTGCTTTTTGGATTATAAAAAAAGCCTTAGAAATTGTGGGATTTGAAGCCAAAATAATAAAAAAAAATAGGCCTACAGAGTTTTCATTGAGCCATTTTATTGGTAGCTGAAAAGTTGGATGTCTGATTTACTTGACATGGCATTAGAGCTTATCTCTCTGATTTTTATTTGGCTTTTTAAATAAACTAGACCAGCTGTCTAGAAGTTTGTGTATTTCTTTTGTTTCACAATCTGGTCTCAAGTGGACATTTTTTGGTATATTCCAAGTATTCATTACCTGTTTAAATTGCTTTATCAATGTTATGACTTTTATAAAGGAACTAAATTAAGAATACTGCTTGCTGAGAGTTAATAGCAACTTAATACTAAATGGACCCCATGGGGTAAGTGCTTTTTAGATGACCCCCAAAAGTAATAATTAGTAGTGATTCTGAGTTTTCATAATCTGAAATAGTTGCCATTGTTTTTTAATTTAAACATTGTTAATTCCTGTTCTTTACAGGCTAAAAGTTGGTCTTCAAGTTGTAGCAGTCAAAGCTCCAGGTTTTGGTGACAATAGAAAGAACCAGCTTAAAGACATGGCTATTGCTACTGGGGGTGCAGTAAGTAACATAAATGTGATAACTAGTTTACTGAATGTTGTTTCTACTTCCAGGTCTGAAATTAATATGTAGAATTCACATTTTTTACAATCAGATACTACCACCTGGGCTGTTTATTTAATGTCTGTTTCTCTTGAATGTCTGGGAGGTGAAGGTTGGATTAAGTAATGCTACAGTTCCTTTTCTACCTTGCTGTGGGTGGTCTTACTATTTTTAAGAATACAGTAAAAGGACATAGGACTTAAGAGGTGGTTTGTCTTTTTAATGGGTAAATTTTTTTGAAATTATTTTTACCAATTATGCTATTATAATTGTCCCCGGACTTAAGAATTTAGGCTTAGGATTTAGCCCTGGTTCCACCAAAAGTGTGACCTTGGATGAATTTTCTGAGTTTATACTTTTCTCAAATAAAACTAATTACTAATTGAGATTTAAGTAAGAAGTAGGAAATACAATATTCAATGGTCTTGAACTTTCACGTTTCAAAGAAATAACAGTATTACCAGATGTTTCTTGCATCAAAACACCTGCATGATGTATTATTAATAAACCTGGTGTAATGAAAAAAAATAACTGAAATTTGCTAATCTTTTAAAAAATGTTTTGTAGGTGTTTGGAGAAGAAGGATTAACTCTTAATCTTGAAGATGTTCAGGCTCATGACTTAGGAAAAGTTGGTGAGGTCATTGTGACCAAAGACGATGCCATGCTCCTGAAAGGAAAAGGTGACAAGGCTCAAATTGAAAAACGTATTCAAGAAATCATTGAGCAGTTGGATGTCACAACTAGTGAATATGAAAAGGAAAAACTAAATGAACGTCTAGCAAAACTCTCAGATGGGGTAGCTGTGCTGAAGGTAAGATTCATTATTGACTTTCTGGGTTTTATTGTTCAGGGAATTAACTTCCCCACGGAGATAATTATTACATAAAATTTTAAGGAAACTAGATGCTAATGACTCTCGGCTGTCAGCATTTCAAATTGGAGAAGCCATTCTAACGAATTTTTTTCATCTCTAGGTTGGTGGGACAAGTGATGTTGAAGTGAATGAAAAGAAAGACAGAGTAACAGATGCCCTCAATGCTACACGAGCTGCTGTTGAGGAAGGCATTGTTCTGGGAGGGGGTTGTGCCCTGCTTCGGTGCATTCCACCCTTGGACTCGTTAACTCCAGCTAATGAAGATCAAAAAATTGGTAAAAAGTTACTTAAAATTAGTTTGTGGCCTGGTTTTAGTCTTTCTGTTAAAATAATATTGTTTCCCACTAAATGGAATACAAATCACAAAGTGATTCCCAGAATAATGAAAGTACAAAGCACTGAGATCAATGAGAGGTGGAAGATGCTTCCTAACTTTCAGGGGAAATGATTGGGCCTGTGGTATTTTCCAGCTGGAGTTTTCCTATGGCAGTACTCACAAGGAGAATTTTGTTGTAATATTTATAAAAAGAAAGAAACTAAAATGAAGTGGCTAAATTTTGTTTTCTTTGTAGGTATAGAAATTATTAAAAAAGCACTCAGAATTCCTGCAATGACCATTGCTAAGAATGCAGGTGTTGAGGGATCGTTGATAGTTGAGAAAATTATGCAGAGTTCCTCAGAAGTTGGTTATGATGCTATGCTTGGAGATTTCGTGAATATGGTAGAAAAAGGAATCATTGATCCAACTAAGGTAAATAATTGACTGCTTTCTACAATTCTTTAAATAGCTCTTCAGTAAGTCTACATTTTACTAAATAAAAAGTAATACTTGATGCAACTTTTTTTCTAGGTTGTAAGAACTGCTTTATTGGATGCTGCTGGAGTGGCCTCTCTGTTAACAACAGCAGAAGTTGTAGTCACAGAAATTCCAAAAGAAGAGAAAGACCCTGGCATGGGCGGCATGGGCGGAATGGGAGGCGGTATGGGAGGTGGCATGTTCTAGTCCCGGAATAGTGCTTTACCATTAGTACTGAGAACTGTGAGAGGAAGCTCCAGGCAGGGCTCCTCACCTCTAACTTCAGAGAAGTCAGTTGAAGGAAATGACGGGAGAAAAGGCTGGCTGATGTTTAAGAAAATCACTATGACCATCTGTTACTGGTTTCAGTTGACAACATACAATGGTTTACTGCTGTCATTGTCCATGCCTACAGATAATTTATTTTGTATTTTTGAATAAAATACATTTGTACATTCCTGATAACTAAGTGCAAGAGCCATGTACCAATGTACTGCTTTCAACTTAAATCACTGAGGTATTTTTACTACTATTCTGTTAAAATCAGGATTTTAGTGCTTGCCATCACCTGATGAGAAGTTAAGCAGCCTTTCTGTGGAGAGTAAGAATAATTGTGTACAAAGTAGAGAAATAATCCAATTATGTGAGCTTTGTGTAATAAAATTTGTTTAAAGTTAATTGTGTTAGCCTTTCCATGAACTAGAAGATAGGAGAAATGAAAGCTAGTTGAAGAGGAGGGGATCGGGCTTGGCACAAGTGTTAACACATTGTTCTGCCTGTAGTGTTCTCTTTCCTGCACCCTGAATTACATTGGTGATAATGGGAGTAAATTTTTAGAGAGAGTGATACACACTGATTTGGTCCACTTATTTTTAACTTTTTTTTTTTAATCCTCACCATAGGATATGTTTAGAGAGGAAGGGGGAGAAAGAAACATCCAATCAGTTGCTTCTCATGCGTGCCCTGACCAGGAATTGAACCCACGACCTTTTGGTGCAGGGACCAAGGCTCCAAACAACCGTCACCCTACCGGATCTGGTCCACTTAGTTATATATTTGTTGGTTGATTTCTTGTATGTGCTCTGACTGGGGATTGAACCCACAGCCTTTGTGTATTGGGAGGACACTCTTAACCAACTGAGCTAGCTGGCCAGGGCAGTAATGTGGGGAAAAATGTAAAGGTAACAGCTCTGAATCCTGTGGAAACATTGTATTTATTGGGGTTTTGGTCATAAAGGGGCAACTTGTTTGTGATGGGTTATTACTCCAATGCCTCAGCACAACAGATAAGCTATGGAGGTATACACAGGAGGGCAGGGTGTACTAAAGTGGAAAGGAGCGTGGTGTGCCATTCAAGCATAATGGATGGGGGCAGGCAGAAGCAAGAATCAAGATGGTCTTTCAAACTCTTTGGTCAAGATTAAAGATGCCAGTGACTGTAGATGAGGAAGCAGGAACGGTAGATCTCTGAGGAAATATGCCTAGGTTAATGGAAATCCCTTGGGAAACTGCATAAAATATGTCAGGGCCCAAATGAGATGTTGGATGGAAAAATGTTGGCAGGCTATAGTTGCCTTACTGAAAGCAAGCAGGATTTACTTGTAACAGTACAGACCCACAGACAACCTTTCAAGTCAGCATTTGCCAGGAGTGTGTTAAGAGAACATGTGTGAGTCTGGAGAAAAGTCTGAGCAAGGGGATGAAAACACTGATCTAATAGTCCAATACTTAGCCCTAAACATGGAGATGAACTTTTAAAAATGCTCAGTCTGCCGGGAAAGTAAGGGAATAACAAGAAAAATAGAATGTCACCAAAAAGTCGTGTCATTGAATATTCAGGAGAAGAGAACATGGAATGTTGCTACTGCAACCCAGGAGCCCCAGCTAGGCTCAGGTCTTAGAGAGTCTCAAACTGAAAAGCAAAATTTGGAGCCCATGACTAGGGGCATCGTCCTGGTTCTCACGGGCAGCTGCAGTTCCAATCTGGTGATTGTCAAACTGGATTAACTATAAAGGGCAGGCTGTGTTGGAGTAAGTGGTTAATGAAATTGAATGCTGTAAGAAAAATGGAGTAAATCCACCGTCAAATTGAAAATAATCATTGTGACCCTGGCTGGTGTGACTGTGGATTGAGCACCAGCCTGTGAAACAAAAGGTCATTGGTTCGATTCTCAGTTAGGGCACAAGTCTGGGTTTTGGGCTAGGTTCCCGGTTGGGGGAGGGGGCAGGGGCATGTGAGAGGCAACTGTTTCTAGCACAACAATGTTTCTGTCTCCTTCCCCTCTCTCTAAACCTAATTAAATAAAAGCCTTTTAAAAATAAAGAAGATAATCATTGTGAATTTAGTAACCTTAAGTGATAACGTATGTTTGGCTCTCACCAAGAAATGGCCTAACAGTAGCAGCAGCAATAGTGGGTGTGCCTATCACCAATTCTCATGTACATCCCTAACACCAGATTTTGATCTCTAATACTAGTCTCCACTGGAAGAGAACAGGATTCCTTGGATAGCAATGCAGCCATGCCATAAGAAAGGAAAAAATCAGGATGGATCTGGAATGCCTTGTTGCTGCCTGATAGCAAGAATACTTTCAAGAATATCCACGGCAGGTTATTTTTTGTTTTGTTTTTTTGAAACCAGCTCAAGGGATTCCCACTGGCCAAATTAGGACTTTTTGAATATCAATATTAACAAATAATTATAGTGAATTATAACAAAGCCAGGAGTTCATCATGATACTCAAAAGAGGAAAGTGTAAAAAATAGAAAAAGATAGTTCCAGCCCTGGCAAGGTAGCTCAGAGAATTTTCCTGATGTGTGGAGGTTGTGGGTTTGAACCCTGGTTAGGGCAATGCAACCCATGAGTGCATCAATAAGTGGAACAACAACAACAAAGTCAGCATTTCTCTCTCAATAAATAAAAACTTTGAAGAAAATGTTAGGTCCAGTATAAACTGGTAAATATATATTTAATGCCTTATAATGTTAAGACAGAGTATTAGCATGTAAGTACTGATAAAGTATAGATTATATTCTTGGTTCTGTATGTACAAGTGAGAATGAATGAAACAAAACTAGTGAGAGCTAAATGCGGAAAGTAGAAACTGAACCAAGGGGAGGACAAATGAGCAGCACTGGTAGTCTCATATGATAACTGGATAGAAGGGGGGTCCAGCAACCACTTAGCATTGGTCATGAATAAATCAACTGAAGGAAGGTACCATAGGTTTCAGGATGATATATTATCCAAATTCTCCAGAACTTGAAATCTGAAGTTAACTCCCTGAGGGAACAAAATGTACCATCCAGAATGAGTAGATTTTTGAAGCTTCCTGAAATGAACCTCATGATGTAACAAAATTTTGTTATAAAATAAAAAAAAAGGAACTCGCCCTAAGTTTCAATTGAGGCTCACAATCACATCAGCCTGTACAGCCCAGTTTCATATCTCCACTAAACCTGTCAGTTACCAAGATCCTGTAACTCAGCTGGACTAAGACAGTGTCTCTTCTTGCAGCCAATTAATATACTGAATATCCAGAAAGATATAAAACTACCCTAACAAGCAACTTCAGAAGAAACAAATATTAAATGTAAGAAGTTGAAATACTAACACATACCCTATTTACATGTAAATATATTTTTTAAAGATTTTATTTATTTTTAGAGAAGGAAAAGGAAGGAGAAAGAAGGGGAGAAACATCTATGTGTGTTTGCCTCTAATGCACTCCCAACTGGGGACCTGGCCCTCAACCCAGGCATGTGTCCTGACTGGGAATGAACCAGTGACCCTTTGGTTCACAGGCGGGTACTCAATCCACTAAGCCACACCAGCCAGGGCATGTGTAAATATTATTCTAATAATATTGTGAAGTTTTCTGTCGCTTCAGGTGTTTAAAACAGTCAAGAGAATATGATACAGTACAGATTTCATTCTTGGTTCTGTATGTATAAACAGGAATGAATAAAACAAGTGAGAGATTTGCAATTTAAATGTTTGTCTTTGATTAAATTTGCAATATTTAAATGTCCACAGAAACTGATGAATTCCATTCACTTAGATTGATTAGTTATATAAGTAGGTTAATCCGTTGGGCATTAAATGAAGTAGAAATAAAATGATTTTACTTCTGCCCTGGCCAGTGTAGCTCAGGTGTTTGGGCACTCTCCCACAAGAAGCATTGTGGGTTCTGTCCCAGCTGAGTGTGTTTGAGAAGCAATCAATCGATGCTTCTCTCTCACGCTGAAGTTTCTACCCCTCCTTTTCCTCCCTCCCTTCTCCCTCTCTCTAAAAATAAAGTCTTAAAAACATTATTTCACTTATTGCTGCAAAGCCCTTCTGACACTTAAAACAACAACCAACAGCAACAAAAACCCAAAAGCTAGGCTGAGAGCTAGAAAACACAGAGAGAGCTTCCATTATAAAATGTGGTCCCGTATTAGCCTTCCAGAATGACAGCATTTCTTGTACCCCATCTGTCCATCTTCCTGTCTTTATCCCCGTATTTCTTTAAGGCAAGAGAGAAGAATCCTCATGAAGAAAAACTGAGAAAAGACCTCTGGATCCTGCCATTTGGGAGTCCCCCAATGAAAAAGTCTGGCTCACCCGATCCCTTTACAGGGAAACTCACCAGTCAATATGCCCACCTTAATTCCAATAAGCTTTCTAGTTAGTACCTTGCTTTTAAATATTAATGGACAAATAAGAACCATTAGGCAGCTGAGGAAGTCTTCAGCATGAAGGAGAGGAAAAACCAGAAGGGACCTTGGGGGAAACTTTTTAAAATCTTAGTATCTTAAGAGATCTCATCTTCATAAAACAAGAAATATAAAAAAGGAACAATTAGAAACCAAGAAATCATTCATGGAAATTAGAACTATGGCAAGTAGAAAATTAACAAAAAGGGCTGGAAGATAGAATTGAAGATATCTGAAAGGCAAAATAAAAACAAATGGAAAACAGGAGAAAAGGAAATAAAGATTTAATACAAGAGGAGAATGTCTACTTAGGAATTACTGAATTAGAGAACCAGACACCATAGGAGCAAATTATCAAATAATTCAAGGAAATTCTCCAGGGCTCAAGGAATGAGACTATTACTCAAAGGGCCACAAGGTGCCCAACCAAGCTGAGTCAGGGCGACAGGGCAGATCAGCATGGAATTTCAGACCACCCAGAATATGATTTTTAAAGCCTCCAGAGCCCTCAAAAGTGGATGTTATACAAAGGACTGGGAATAAGCATCATATTAGACTTCTAAAAAGTTACACTGCAGCGCCTGCGCGCTCTCTGGAGCTGACTCCACCTGCTTCCTCCAGGCTCAAGCTGCGAGGGCCCTTCTTTGCCTCTGTAACTTGTTTCTTGAGCCCAGGGAGCCCAGCTGGCTGGCTTCCTCTACCTCTGCGACTTTCTAAATAAACTTACACTACAATTTGAAATAAAATAGAAAGTAACATTATATGCCAATGCAGGGTGGGGTGGGAGGCGCAGCAGTATTTTTAATGTAGAGTTCTATACTCAATCAAATGCGAATATAAAACAATGACATATTCTGATACTCAGAATTCTAAAAATTTACCTCTCACTCTTGGGAAGCCACCAGATTTCCTCAGCATTTTGAAAGTAAATTAAAAAAGAAAAAGAGGAAGCCAAAAGATTTAGGAAACAGGGCACTTGGAAGGACGGAAGGGAACTCCTAAGATGTCTGCCACACAACAGCCTAGAGAGAAACCAGCTCAGACTGGAGTACGATCAAGCGGTGGCTGCAAGTACTTTTTCAATATCTAACTTTAAGTGACTTAAACAGTAGAGGTTGTCACCTCACGTAGCCAGAAGTATGCAGTTGACAACTCCAGGGTTGGTTTATTTAACCCTGACGTTCGAGTTCTGAGTTGCCCAATCTGGAATAATGACCTCTTTCCTCTTTGTGAAGATGGCAGGTGTAGCTGCAAACTTCATTGTCCTTACTCAGTCAGGCAAAAACTAAGGAGGATTAGTTTCTCTTCTGAGTTTTTTCCCACAGAGAGAAAAATCTTATCAGTCCCACCTCATTAGTCTTCCCCTCAGATTCTACTGACCAGAAGTCGTTTTAAGAAGTTAATAAATGTGGTATGGTTTTTCCCTTATGATACAGAAAGCAATAGCTGCCCAATTTTTAAAAAAGATTTTATTTACTTTTAGAGGGGGAGGGAGGGAGGGAAACATCAATGTGTGGTTGTCTCTTGCATGGCCCTCACTGGGGACCTGGCCTGAAACCCATATGCCCTGACTGGGAATTGAACTGGCAACCCTCTAGTTCACAGGCTGGCTCTCAACCAACAGTCACACCAGCCAGGGCAATAGCTGCCCAATTTTAAGACCACAAGTCATGGCTTCTAGACTGTTATGCTAGAGGAAACCCAAGAACATGGATATTGGACCCAGAATGCTTGGGTTCATATGCTGTCTCTACCACTCTCTGTGACCTGGGTTCTGAAGATACTTGGGGAACCCCATGGGTCAAAGGGATGGGTATTCCCTTTGGGCAATATTTGGGTATTCCCGGGTTCCCTCACCAATACACCATCTGCATACTATCATAACACCAGCCCTGTTCTATACCAACCACTAAGAATTTACCTGTGGCATTTGGAATAGTGGTATAAAGTACAAGTTCTTATTTTTCAATCAAAAGAAAAGTACTGTTCAGGGGAAAAAAGAAAATATCTGGGCCTGGTCTTTGCCATTTTAAAAAGACTTCATTATTTAAATGGTACATAATTATATGCATATGCAAGCTACTTAAGCTCTGGGGCAGGCACACCTTGTCTACCAGTGGAAAGGTACTGCTTCACCTATATATGGGAGCACAGCCAAGATCCATGTGAGTGGATTATGCGAGTCCTTCACTACTGTACGTTCCACATCTGGCAGAGAGCAGGTACTTAAAACAGATTTACTGAGCAAACTGATGCAAACATGCATTTGTGTAGGGAACTAATTATTGCGGCCCTTTACTGATCTGAGGAAACAAAGTTAATAGCACTATAATTGGAAGGGTAATAAATGAGGGTTTTTGGGTATGGAGCGAAAGGAGGGATGGAGACCAACATGGATTAAAAGAAGGCTGAATTTTGTCCACATTTGTTTCTGTGAAAGTACTTTTAAGAAATAAATGCTATAAATCACCTGTATTATGTCTATGTAAATACACATTGAAACAATGCAGGGGATTGCAATAACCAAAATAACTGTACAAAAAATAAACAAATTAACTTTATTAAGTTACCACTGCAGTCCTTACATCAATTTGTTTACAAAAATATCAGCTTGAAATACATTATTGAAAGTGAATACACATAATAAATAGAAAATAGGGATGCGTGGGGCTGGAGACATATCAGCTACCTTATCTTCATCTGCGGCCCCTGTTATAGACACAATTTGATGCACAATCAGCACTACTGAAAGGGCAGTCAAAGGACCCCGCAGAGGGCTGCAGACAATTTAAAAAGTATCTTAAAAGTTCTGGACCACTCACCAAAAAATTTGCTGTTTATTAGGGAGCTAACCTCACTATACAGCATTGAATTATCTACTACCCATAAGAACAATTTAAAAATAAGTGCCAGGGGACCTTCATTAACAGTATTTTTAAGTCAAAGTTTTACTCAAAGTATCTGATGATTACTGAAATATCCTAACATATGAGGCAGACCCTATGACAATAAGTTATAAATAGTCTGAATTTAATAACTTAAACGTGATATGGTTAATAAAATACATACTGGATGAGCATCTCAACTAAGCTCTTTCAGGTAAAGTGATAACTAAAAGGTTTAAATTTCGTTTCAATTTCTGCTCAGAAGAGTGATGTCAGTATTTTAGCAATAGTGATGACATCTCATTATTGTAAATATGCTATAGACACATTACTTTGAACTATACTTGATTGAATTCTATGTACACGTGGTTCCATATTCCAAGTGCAAATTTTCAACGGTACAGGTTTATAATCAGAGTTGGGTTGAACAAATGCTCTCTGACTTCCGAAAGCCAATGGCAAAAGCACGTTCTAAAAGGAATAAACTGAAGTTACGAGTGGGTGACCAGTTCCAGTCCTTTTTTCCCTTTACGTGTGATGAACCTCATGAAGCATCAGTTCCCGAGGTATATTTGTTTCTGGACCATACAGCTTACATGCTCTTCTTTCAAAGGCAGCTACCATCTGCTTTACAACTTCATCGAAAAACAATGTGGCCAGCTGAGAATGCAGAAGTGAGCGAAATTCAAAAGAAATCTGTAGAGAAATGTTAATAATTAATTTAGGAAGACCTTCCTTTTACTAAATTTCTACTTAGGGTAGCAGTGTTCACACTGTGAAATGGGCTACTTGGCCCTGTCTCCAAGGCAGAGCCGAACAGGGCTATCTGGACGAGATTTTAAGCACTCTCAGGAGAGAGTCATATTTACTGCAAAGGCACAACCATTGGCACAATAAACTTAAGCAGACAAGGCCAATGACTCTCATTTCAAGGCAGAGCCCGCTTTCATTAAGTGGAAAACATGAAAAAAAAAAAAAGGCTTTGTGAATATCATGTTTATCTCTCTGGCTTCTTATTAATGGGTCTCTTTTAGATCTATCCTACCCCCCAACAGAAAATAAGGAAGAGCTGTGATCCTTCTGATAGGTACTCCCATGAGAAGTAGCAGCAAGATGAGACTGATCCACAAAACAGATGGGGTAGGTGGTTCAATCTTACAGTAGACAGTGATCTAGAAGTTTATATCCCCTCAAGACAGGACTCAAGACAAGGTTTCAGAAGTAGTACTTTAAGGACCAAATAGTCACTACCTTTTAAATTTTCATTTTGAAATTATTTAAGAGTTATAAAATAAGTTGCAAAAATAGTACAAAAATGTCTCATGTACCCATCACCCAGATTTGTTTTAATGTGTTCTATAACCACAGTGCAATTATTAAAACCAGGAAATTAACAGAGGGAGTTAAAACCACTAAATAATAATGCTATTATCTAATCTACACAGGCCTTATTCAAATTTATCCAACTGTCTAATTAATGTCTAATATTTTAATGAAAGCAATTCAAGAGCTGAGAACAGCATAAAGAATTTAATCAAAACTATGACCATTTCTTAAAATGTAATGCCTGAAGACAGAGAACACATATATTCTGTTGGCAAGAAAAAGCTACAAGTGGCTTTAATTTTCTATAGCTAGGGTGCTGTAAACAAGAAATACCCTAGTCTCTAGGTTCTAAAAACATATTTGTCCCTTTTGCACTTTATTTCTGTATCATAAGATGCAAATTAATGTGTACATTTCATTTGGTGTTAATACACTGTTATTAAATTGGCAGTAAAGTCATAGCATGTGTCTTATAACCTGTGAACTTGTAAAATTAGAAAGTGGAAGGGATGATTATTCAAGGTTTCAAGAAACAGAATAGAAAGAGAAAGACTCATTATCCTTTCTTACAAAGTTAGTGCAGAAAAAGGTATTCAATACTCAAAAATCTGAGATTTTTAAAAAGTGTCTTTCAGTAATTGCTATGCAAGTAAGATGATTAATTATGGCATCTGGGCTCTAATAAATGGATTATTTCTTCTTTACCAACTTCACCTGATATATGAAACAAATCAAGGACTTTATGAGAGACTTACTGAAAAATCCAAGGTACAAGTTCTTGGGTAGCCAGGAAGCCCCGGGCTAAAACGCCAAACAGTCTCCAAATGATTGAAAAGTTTCCCATCAGTACAGGATGCCTAGAACAAAATGAGAAAGAAAAGTGCAGTAAAATACCATTGGGTGTCCAGAATCTAGAATTGAGGATGACTTCTTTGAAAAGTAAATATTTTTATAGTCAAACCACAGGTGACACAGGAATCTCATTTCTAGCCTGGTACTAGGAAGTGACCTCTTGCCAATGTAAGCTGTTTTCTTTTCCCTGGGATCTGCAAACTTGCCAGTTATTCCCTCGTCCACTGCTATCACCCCCCACTGTGCTACCCAGAGCTCTCTCCTCCTGCAGCAAAACAGGGGTGATTTTCTGGAAGTTTATTTCCAGCTCTGCCACTCAGAAGTGATCCTGAACAAGTTAATTTCCTGTACCGTACTTCCTTAACCTGTAAAATGAATATAATCCCTATCACCACCACTGATTTTATACTATCACTATGAGATGGCTAAAACATTTATAAAATATCTGGCACAGATCCCTATGACAATTCTATATTTCTTCTTTCCTACCCAAGTGTTTTTCTCTTATCAATCACATTTTCTTCACTCATTATCCTTTATTTCTAGAGGTCTCTATGGTTCCAGTTTTTATAAAAGTCTGGCCCTGACTCTTTTGCCTGACCCGTTGCTTCCTGACCTCTAACCCCGTCAGTGCTTGTTTACTTCGTGTGTGTGTGTGTGTGTGTGTGTGTGTGCGCGCGCACTGAATACAATTCCTAGGGAGATTGTGTGTAGGACATCTTACTCCCCACTCTCTACCACTAAAAAACTGCTGACTAAGGTCCACTAGAGTTGCCTTCCTCAGTGGAAAAATGGTGGTCAGAACCAGAGTCATCAGTTCATTGCTAGGGAGAGTGGGTTATGACCTTGAATGGGGTTCAGCTTCTTTATTTACCATCCTAAAATGCTATCTGGGCCTTGTCACACTAGTAGACAACCAACGTCAAGGATACATATTACTTTCCCCCAGCAGCAGACAATTTTAAAAATCCTGTTTCAAAGTCTACATCTCCCTCCTCAATTAAGCCTTCAGTTGTTAGCCTTTTGGGCATATATTGGAGCCAATGAATGACAAAGCCCCTCTACCCCTTTTCTCTTTGATAACTTACTCTCTCAAGAGTCTGCACTGTCTGCTCCCTGTTGCTATACACTACAAATTAGCAAAATAAGAACTTGCACAGGTAAACTCATTTCCCCCAAAGTAAACAGTCACTTTGTCTTCCCTAGATACAGTCTCCCTAAATACATTAATTTCTCTGACTACACCTGGATCTCTCCACAGCTAGTTCAAACTGGGTGCCAAGAGTTAAAAATTATTTGTGGCTTATTTCTCACTTCCTCTTCATCTAAACCCTTTTAAATCAATTATCAGATGGTAACTTGGTAGAATCATTGCAAAGAAGATTAACTACATCCATACTAACAAATATTATACTAATTAAAAAAAACTAAAACCAGTGAATGTTTTAAAATTTATTTAGACATTGTAAAACAGAACTCATTAAAATACTATTTAAATGGCTGAATTTAGTCACATTATGCTAAGTCACTGGGGAGAAGTAAAAATTTTCCTCAAAAGGTTTGGCTTTAAATATAGTTCACTAATGGCCACCTAATTTTTAAGCACATCAAAAGTCTATAATAGCCCTGACCAGTGTGGCTCAGTTGGTTGGGCATTGTCCCACAAAGTGAAAGGTCTCTGGTTCAATTCCTGGTCATGGCATGTGCCTGAGTTTCAGGTTCTGTCCCCAGTCAGGGCATGTATGAAAGGCAACCAATCGATGTTTCTCTTCCTCTCTTTCTCCCTCCCTTCCTCAACTCTAAAAATAAATTAATAAAATTTTTAAATAAAAAAAAGTCTGAGGAATCATTAGAGACTTCTGGTCAATATGGAGGCACAGGTAAATGTGGCTTGCCTCCTAGCATATCCACAGCAAAATTACAGCTAAACTACCTAACAAATTCACTCAGAGCCATCAGAAAATCTAACTGTATGTAAGTCTGACAAATAAGGAATTAAAGAAACCACATTCATCCAGATGGGCAGGAGAGCTGGAGGGGTGGAGACACAGAACTGGCTGGTCCCAAACGCACGTGGGGTGTATAAAAGATGGAGGGATATCTTTGGAGCAAGGGATCCCAGCCCCAGACCAGGCTCCCCAGCCCAGGGTTCCAGTGCCAGGAATATAAATTCCCATAACTTCTGGCTGTAAAAACCAATAGGGCTGGGTCAGTGGAAGAAACTGCAAGATTCTCAGTCCTGTCCTCTTAAAGGGCCTTGCACTGCACATGAACTTATTCAAACTCACTCCCTCTGGGCTCCAGCATTGAAGCAGCACATTGAAGGGCACCAGTGGCATATGGGGAGGAACTGCAGTGTCTAGCATCAGGGAGAGCTGGGGGGCAGCTTTTTTCCAGACAGAACTGCAGGCAGCAGCCACTGTACCTTTTCTGAGACGTGCCACACACAGAGCCACAGTGCAGTGACACCATATTTGAATCCATATCAACCGGGCTCACACAGTAAGTAAGCCCTGCCCTGATGATCGCCTAAGGCCCTGCCCCATTCAACTTACCAGCCCACACAAGCTAGCAACAGTGGCTTTTCCATATGAAAGACTGGGCTAGGTACAGGCTTCAGACATTCCTAAATCTGCTCAAACTAGAAAAAGCTAAGCCCAACCCACTCGCTGAGTGCCCCAGGACTGGCATTAGAAGTAGCCATCTGCAGATCACTTTATAGCTTATGCCAGGGGCCCAAGACAGACACAGGTGGAAGCTGACTTTGGCCTGCACCACCCAGGAAACCTCAGACACTGTGTACCCAAAAGACAATTACAGACCATGTCAGAGTACCACCCAATCACCTCCAGAAACCAAGGAGGAAGGTAGCTGCTGACCAGGGCTCTCAGTCAGTCCTACCAGCTGTCTCAATTAGGTAAATCCCTCCCATTGATATGACAACAGCAATCAAGACTCATTTATAAGAACAGGGTGTACTCAGACCACATGAAGGGTGCACCCCAAATACAAAGCTTAGGTGAGGGCCCAGGCTGGTGTGGCTCAGTGGACTGAGTGCTGGCCTGCGAACCAAGGGTTGCCAGTTTGATTCCCAGTCAAGGCACAAAGCTTGGGTGATAGGGGAGGCTGTACCATTGGACCCAACAGAACACCTACTACCTAGGCCATGATACCTAGGCCAAGACAGGGAGTCATAGCAGCTCTACCTAATATGTAGAAACAAACACAGGGAGACTGCCAAAACGAGGAGACAAAGAAACATAGCTCAAATGAAAGAAGTGATCAAAACTCCAGAAAAATAACTTAAAAAAAAATGGAGATAAGCAACATCAGAGGTAGAGTTCAAAAACACTGGTTATAAGAATGCTCAGGGAACTTAGTGGGTACACCTCAACAGCATAAAAAAGACCCAGTCAGAAATGAAGGATACATTAATTAAAATAAAGAACAATTTACAGGGAATCGACAACAGAGAGGATGAAGCCAAGAATCAAATCAATGACTTGGAATATAAGGAAGAAAAAACAACCAATCAGAACAACAGGAGGAAAAAAGAATTAAAAAAAAAAAATGAGGACAGTGTAAGCAGTCTGTGGGACAACTTCAAGTGCTCCTACATTCACATCATAGGGATGCCAGAAGGAGAAGAGAAAGAGCAAGAAACTGGATAACTATTTGATAAAATAAAATAAAACCTCCCTATTGGTGAAGGAAATAGAAGTCCAGGAAGCACAGAGTCCCAAACAAGATGGATGCAAACAGGCCAACTCCAAGACACACCATAATTAAAGTGCCAAAGATTAAAGATAGAGAATCTTAAAAGCAGCAAGAGAAATATACAGTTAGTTACCTACAGGATAGTCCCCATAAGAATGTCAGCTGATTTCTCAAAAGAAGCTCTGCAGGCTACAAAGGATTGGCAAGAAATATTCAAAATAATGAAAAGCAGGGACCTATACCCAAGATTGCTCTACCCAGCAAAGCTATCATTTACAATCAAAGGAAGGATAAAGAGCTTCCCAGACAAGAAAAAACTAAAGGGGTTCATCATCACCAAATAATTATTTTATGAAATGTTAAAAGGATTTGAGGAAAAATATCAAAACTATGAACAATAAATTGGCAATAAATAAATATCTGTCAACAACTGAATCTAAAAAACAAACTAAGCAAACAAGAAGAACAGAGACAGAATCACGGACAGGAGTGTGTGTTCATGGTTGCCAGGTAGGAGGGGGCTTGCAGGAATGGGTGAAGAGGGGAGGCGATGAAGATGTACAAATAGGGGCCCTGGCTGGCGTAGCTCAGTGGATTGAGCGCGGGCTGCAAACCAAAGCATCGCAGGTTTGATTACCAGTCAGGGCACATGCCTGGGTTGCAGGCCAGGCCCCCAGCAACTACACATTGATGTCTCTCTCTCTCTCTTTCTCCCTCCCTTCCTTCTCTAAAAATAAATAAATAAAATCTTAAAAAAAAAAGAAGTACAAATAGGTACTTATAGAATGGCCATGGAGATGTAAAGTACAGTGTAGGAAATGGAATAGCCAAAGAACTTACATGTATGACCTGTAGACATGAACAATGGTGTGAGGATTACCTGAGGGAGTGGGGGTGCTGGTGGATGGATGCAAAGAGGGAAAAATTAGGACAACTGCAATACATATTCTGTAAAATATAATAAAAAAAAAGCCAGGAAAGAGAAGAAAGCCAGATAGAGAACATGAGATTTTTTTTTTTTTGCGGGGAGAAGGGGGAAGTTCTTTTAGACACTTCATAATATATTAAGATTTAAGTTATAAGAATTTAAGTAGTAAGAGGTTGAGGTCAGGGAGTAGAAAATATTTTAAGATTATAGAGACATTCACTGGTATCAGGAAGACTGAACTATAGTCTTAGCTGTATAAGTTTGGTCAAGTTATCTAGCTCTTCTTTATAAAAAAAAAAGATTTTATTTATTTATTAACAGAGGGAAAGAGGAGAGAGGAAGAGAAACATCAAGGTGTAGTTGCCTCTAATGTGCCCTCTACTGGGGACCTAGGCCGCAACCCAGGCATGTGCCCTGACTGGGAATCGAACGGGCGACCCTTTGGTGAGCAGGCTGATGCTCAATCCACTGAGCCACACCAGCCAGGCTATCTAACTCTTCTAAGTCCTTTTTTCACTCAACTATAACATGAAAATAACATTCGAATCTCAAAGGGCTGTTGTGAAGACTAAATGAGTAATTTCAGTAAAGCACTACAAATATCACAATAAGTAACTATTTAAATTATAGCTATTATAAGAGAGGCAATTCACTATAGTAGGTAAAAACTCCAAAACACAAGGCAAACAGGCAAAAACATTCATAATAATGGCAAAGTCCCAGAGGAAAGAACAGTGTTTTTAGTGGAGTTCAAGTTTTGAGAGTGAGCCTAGGGTGGACTTGAAGGTCCTAGTTTCACTGGACAGGTAAACTCTTTCTAGTATGAGAGTTACAACTCATCCAATGCCGTACAAAGAACTGATGAAGGTGTTTAGCTCTGGCCAGTTACTAAAAAATGATATTACCACTAAGTCCTGTGGGCACAAAACATAACTCAGCTTAAAAGTTTTTGGTTACCACACTCTAGATATTCAAAAGAAATGGGTATTTATCTATGGAATTCTACATTTTTGTGTTTGAAGTCTGGGTACCTTTTCCACGTGTGCCCATTATATTAATCTAGCAATCTGATTGCTAGATTAGCATAATCTAATAGCATAGATTAGCATAAATCTAATTGCTAGATTAATATAATGCATGTAACAGCACCTGGCATTTCAGTACTTGGTACATGGAAAGATGACCATGGTAATGTTTATGCTCTCCACATTTATCTTCTCTACATTTCTTCATCCTATCACACCTTTCCCTTCCTTCACTTAAAAAAAAAAATAGTGCAAAGATTAACTCAGAACATTTCTCACTTGTGTGCCCCCATCTTTCCTGTGGGTCAGTAATCTTCAACAAAAGGACAAAAGAAAACTTCTCATTTCCATATTCTAGTAAAATTTCTATTTGAATAGATTTATGCTAATACTGTATTAAACAAAACAATTAAGCCCTTCGGTAGCATAGTTGGTTAGAGCATCATCCTGATACACCAAGGTTGGAGGTTTGATCCCTGGTCAGGACACATACAAAAATCAACCAATGGATGCATAAAGGACTACAAATCAATAAATAAGAATTTAAAATACATAAATCACTAAAATAAAACAATTAGGATAATATAATAAATGTTTTCTCCCCTCTTCTTTAGTTTAATTTTTTTAAGCAATTACACTTTAACCCATTTATACAGTTAATATTCGGGGAATATTTAAAAACCAAACCATTACCTTTATCAAATGTGGTTTCACCAGGGTTACTATTGATGTATAGCGCTCCAATACAGGTGGAAACCCAATTTCTAATCGTGTTTTGCAGTATCCAGATCTCTTTGATATTACATCTGATTTTTTGCACCAAGGAACAAAATGCTTGTAATCCTCCATTCCTGATACAACATCATACATTTCCTGCATAGAGTATCTTTAAAAAAAAAAAAAAAAAGGAAAACTGTTAAGTGCATTTAGTTACACAGTATACAAAAACTTTAAAATGAATACAAATAAAACTTACTGTACATGAGACAATAAATGTTTTGGGACACGCTGAATCACAATATACTCTGAAAAGAGTAACTTCAGAGCAACACAAAATAAAAGAGAACTAATTACACATATACAGTAGAGGTCATACTTTGACAGACCACAGGTTGAATCTGGCTTGCAGATGTATTTTTAGAATTTTAATTAGTGGCCAGCAGTTAAATATTAAGAGTTAATATGAGAGAAAAAAACCCTAAATGTTTATCAGTTGGTAGACATAAATAAATGCTTAATATAATAATAAATGATCAATAAATTCTGGTACACTCATACTATGGGACTTTGTATCAGTTATTTAAAAGATCAAATATATACTTTAGAGCAAAAAGGTTGACAATATATTGTTATATTTAAAAAGCACATTACAAAGCAGATACGTATAATTCTATTATTTACTTAAAAAAAAAAAACAAACAAACTGTAAGTAGGCCCTGGCTGGTGTAGCTCAGTGGATTGAGTGTGGGCCTGCAAACCAGAGTGGAGGTTCTATTCCCAATCAGGGTACATACCTGGGTTGCAGGCCAGGTCCCCAGCAGGGGGCATATGAGAGGCAATCACACATGGATGTTTCTCTCCCTCTCTCTCCTTCCCTTCCCCTCTCTCTAAAACTAAATAAATAAACTCTTAAAAAAACCCAAAATTTAAAAAAAAATACTTTATCTGTTAAAAAAAAACCCTGTAAGTATATACTATACATCTTTAGTTTTAAACATTTAATATTTATTATTTACTGAGAATAGTCATTATGTTACTAGAATATCTATAATGAAAATGCATTAAAAGTCCTGGAAGGATACAGATTAAACAACTGACAGTTGTTAACTTACGAAAAAGAAGTTAAGAGTAGAGACAGACTAACTCTTCTAGTGTATGTACTTCTACATTGTTAGGTTCTTATACAAGTATGTAATATTTTTAATTAATAATAAAACTATTTTGGATCATAAAGGAAACCTCGTATTTTTATAAGCAATTATAACATTCTGACAACCTAAATCTGACAAAGAACATAAAAAAATATATAGATGACCTATGAGTAAGTATGGAAGCAAAAATTCTAAGTAAAATATCAACAAATATAATCTAGCAATATGTTAAAAAATACAACCAACTGCAACTCATTTAAAGATGCATGGATGGTTTAATATAAAGAATTCCATTATTATAACTATATTAATTAGCCAAAAGAAAAAAAGCTACATGGTTCTCCCCATACATGGTGAAATACCATAAGCATTCCCATCAGAGTCAGAAATAAGACAAAGATGATAGCAATCAGCGCTGTCATGCAACACTGTTCTAAAAGTATTAAAGTAATTAAAACAGAGCATGAAATAAGGAATCTGAACGGAAAAGAATTAGGTAAAATTATCAATTGGTAGGTAATATGACTCAACATTATTAAAGCATAATTTGCCTCAAAATGATGAAGTAATTCAATCACAATCTAAATTATAGAAGTGTATTTTTAAATATGACAGAATTAGTCTTTATGTATGTGTAGAATAATTTTTATAATCATGAAATGAGAAAGAGTAGGGGGAAGAAAAACTTATCTTCCTCAGGTTTTCAGATACTTTGAAAGAAATGCCTAAATAACTTCCCAGAAGAAGCTATTTGCCATAAAAGTGGTCTACAAACATGAAGAAAGCAGCACAGCATAGCAGCCCAGGGGATGGACTCTGTAGTCAGAAAAGACTGTGTTGAAATACTGACTGCAAAACATAGTAAGCTGTGTGACCCTGGGTAGACTGCTTAACTTCTCAACTTCACTTTCTACATCTGTAATTGAAAAATACCCCATGGTGTTCTTCTAAAGGTTAAATGAAATAGTTTTAGTGTAGTACACAATGCTTAATATGCACTTAATAAATCATAGCTATTATTATGTGGTTGTTAAATATGGGGAATAAAAAATAAGATGATGCTCATGGGATAAGGTCAATTCATAATTAAAAATAATTTTTGCATGATAAAGAATGGAGCAAGTAGGAATAAGTAAAATATGTGGGAAAATAAGCTCTGAAGTCATGACACTTAATATATATTATTTCTCTGAGCTTCAGTTTCCTCATCCTTAAAATGGGAACAATAATACCTGGTTTACATGCCTACTGGAGAATTAAATGAAACAATAAATATGAAGCACTCAGCAATGCCTGTCAACTGACAGGCCCACAGTAAAAGGAAGATATTAGTGATCTGAAAGTAAAGTAGACTGCCCTGCCTAGTGTGGCTCAGTTGGGCTGGAGCATCCTCCCATAACCGAAAGGTTGTGGGTTTGATCCCTAGTTAGGGTACCTGAAACCTAAGTTTCAGGTTCGATCTTGGTCTGGGTGTGTACAAATTCCAGTCTGGGCACATATGGGAGGCAACCAGTCAGTGTTTCTCTTTCCTTCACTCTCTCTCTCTAAAAGCAATGAAAAAAATGTTCCTCAGGCGAAAATTTAAAAAAATTTTTAATTTATATTTTAAAAAAGTAGCCCTGGCTGGTATGGCTCAGTGGATTGAGTGTAAACCAAAGGGTTGCTAGTTCAATTCCCTGTTGCGGCACATGCCTGGGTCGTGGACCAGGTCCCCAGTAGGGGATGTGGGAGAGGCGGCCACACATTGATGTTTCTCTCCCCCTTTTTCCCTCTTCCCCCCTCTCTAAAAATAAATAAATAAATAAATAAATAAATAAATAAATAAATAAATAAAATCTTTAAAAAAGGTAAAGTAGACTAATTTACTACTTGATTTATCTTTTAGTTGCCATTTCTCTTTTTAAGAGATACCAGATGTGGCACAGATGTCTTGCCATCCAAAGATTTGAACTTCCTTTCTGTGGTATTGTGGCTGGGGAGTACTTGCCCATCAGAGGCTATAATTCCCAGACTCCCCTCCCTTGCATTTAGAGAGGGTCACATGACTAGTTCTTGCCAATAATATCCAAGAGGTAGGTAGCACTGTCATTTCTAGACCAAGGTGGTTAAGAAGCAGGTGTATCTTTTTAAGAGACAAGTAGAAAGAAAAAGACCTCATGGACACAGTGTGGTAATTGCTAGGAGGAGGGGGTGGGTGGAAGTGGAAGAGGGTATGGGGGGTAAATGGTAATAGAAAAAAATACAATAAACATAAATAAATAAAACAAGAGACAAGTGGATAAAAAAGTTGTAGTATATATATACAATGGGTATTACTCAACCATGAAAAAGAACAAAATCTTCACACTTGTGACAGCATAGAGTATATTATGATAAGTAAAGAGTATATTATGATAAGTAAAATTATGATAAGTAATAGAGTATATTATAAGTATATTATGATAAAATAAGTCACAGAAAAACAAATATGATATGATTTCACTTATATATGAAATCTACAGAGCAAAATAAACAAAATGAAAACAGAAATAGATAAAGGGATCAGATTGATGGCTGCAGAGGTGGGGGTGGGTTGAGTACTGGGTGAAATAGGTAAAGGGATTAAGAACTGCAAATTGGTGTTCACAAAACAGTCACGGACATACAAAGTACAGCATAGGGAACATAGCAATATTGTAATAACTATGTACGGTGCCAGGACGGTACTTGAAATATCAGGGCTACCACTTTGTGAATATTTGATTGTGTAACCACTATGCTGTACATCTGAAACTAATACAAAAATAATGCTGAATGTAAACTGTAACTGAAAAATAAAATTAAAAAAAGAGAAAGACTCTGATGACTACAAAATTACAAAAGTCACAAGATGGATGGAGTCTGGGTTTCTGAATATCTTTCTTTATAATCTTTGTCTGAGGATGTATTTATTAATTGATTGTGGACAGAGAGGAAGAGGGAGGGAGGGATAGAAGGGAGGGAGAAGGAGAGAAATCAATGTTGAGAAACATCACTCAGTTCCTTCTTGTAGGCTCCTGGACCAGGGGTCAAACCTGCAACTTAGGTATGTGCCCTGATTAGGAATCGAACCTGCTACCTTCTGGTGTATGGGACAATGCACTACTAACTGACTAACACAGCCAGGGAAGGCCTGGGTTCTGAATCACTACTTAAAGGATTGCTGCCCATGGATTGGGAGCATGCACTTGAACTTTACATGACAAAGAAAGAAATTTGGGGGTTTTATCTGTATAACTACTAGCATTTCCTTAACTATAACAGTGACTAACCAGTAATAAGGTAATTTATTGACAAAAGTTATGAGCCAGAACAAAGTCCTTTACTACAGAAAAATCAGAAGAAAAAAAGTAACTGAATAAAATGAACAAAATGCACTTTTACAAGAGTTCATATATTACTTAATGGCCAGTGGAGAACTGAGACACCCTTGTAGAAATTCCCATATGAAGGGATGCTGTATTTCTGGTTTAGCAGAACTGCTGAGTCTCTATCCTATGCTATATATACCCCTAGATCAGGAGCCAAACCTGGCCCAATGCCTGCTTTTGTAAATAAAGTTTTATTAGAACATAGCTATGCCCTTTTATTTATTACATATTTTCTATGGCTACTTTTGTGCTACAATGAGAGCTGAGTAGTTGCAACAGAGACAGTATGGTCCATAAAACCTAAGATACTTACTATCTGGCCCTTATAGAAAAGGTCTGCCAACCTTTGTTCTAGACCGTCGGTGCCTCTTAGTATGTCTGTATGTACATATCTACATATGTGAGGGAACTATATAAACATATTTGGGCCTAGCTATTTGTAATGTTGCCACTATAGAAAAAAAAAGTGTACAAAAATGCAGGTCATAACCAGTTCAATTACTTCCTTTACATGTCAAGGTTTAAATACATCCTGTGAAGTTACCATATAATTATATCAACAAATATTCATAAAAAGCAAGGGCTATAGAAAGAGAAACCTAGAAAAACTAGAACTTAGTTTATAAGCAGAGAAGCAGGAAGACAGAGGCATGATACTCTATAGAAAAGATCATGCTCTTTTAGTAGAACTAATATTATATACAAACCCTATAATTCTCCTCTCTGAATATTCTTTTCTTTTGTTTATTAATGGTGCAGCAATTTTGAAGAAAGTTCTTGCATATAACTCCTTAGGCAAAATTGAGGCATGTAGTGGAAGAATTCTGCTCATCAGTATACCACAGGAAGCTAAATATCTAAAAAGACAAAAATTACGTGATTTAGAGTGACATTAAAAATTAAGAGAGGAAACACAAATTACAGAGATTGTAAAACAACCATCGTAATTTAGAAGGGTCTGCAACTTTGCAATATTCCTGAAATGCACACATACACACACATACAAACAAGCTTTGTAAGCACCTTAAAGAAAACAAAAAATAACAGCTTACAGTTAAGGTTAGAAGCATCTGGCACAAAAAAAGATCTCTTCCAAAATGTTGGCTTTCAGTCTGTAGTCACATTTTACAACAAAGTCTTGCCATACACTTGCTAGAATATTGATCATATATTTTTCAACTCACCTTATCTACTCAGGTTGTTTCCCCAGAGGATCTATAGGGGTTCCTTAATTCTTAATCTACTCTAGTATATTTGAACTTAGGTCTCCCTTTCAGATTAGAGATCTGGTGACCCTGTTGGGAACTGTGGCTCTGTCATCCTCTGACTTTGTGATCTCCATTTCATGCATATATGTACAAACATATGCCAAGGTAAGCAGAATACTAATTGTTTATTCTATTTTTAAAATTGTATTTTATTTATTATGCTACTACAGTTGTCCCAAGTTTTCCCTCTTTGCCCCCCTCCACCCAGCACCCCCCACTCATTCAGACAATCCTTACACCTTTGTTCATGGATCATGTATATAAGTTCTTCAGCTTCTCCATTTCCTGTAGTGCACTTCACATCTCCATGACTATTCTGCAATGACCTATTTGTACTTCTTAGTTCCCTCACCTCTTTACCTACTCCCCTACACTCCTAATTATCTGTTTCCATTCTAAAACATTTTTATAATTTTTTTTATTTTTAGAGAGAGGAAAAGGGAGGAAGAACGAGAGGGAGAGAAACATCAGTATGTTTGAAGTGCTTCTCACATGCCCCAAACTGATCAGCCAGCTGCCTTGCATGCAGTGCCTCGCTTCACAATCACTGCCTTGCTGGGTCTGCTCATTGCCACCCAGCGCCCAGGGTCTGCCAGCCGCCACCTGCATACCCAGGGTCCGCCCACTACGGTCTTGCATGCTTGGGTGCCTTGTGCGCCCAGTGCTACCGCTTTTTGTGCCAAGAGCCCTCTCTGCCCTTCCTACCGTCTCCACCCTTCCTACCGGTCTGGATGAATGGGTCTATTTTAACTCCTTGGTTGTCTGACTTCCATACAGTTCAATTTCCTGTCAGATCTGGTTGTTATCTTGTTTCTAAATTGTTGCTGTCCTTATTTTGGAGGCACAGTGTGTCTACCTATGCCTCTATCTTGGCCAGAAGTCCCCAAACTTGAAATACCTGCGTTTAAAGCAAGCTTATAGTTTCTCTAATCAGTCTGCATAGTGTGGTTACAGTTACCTAAACATCTACTATCAAGAAAACTGTGTCTTTACCCTGACCAGTGTAGCTCAGTAGGCTGGGTGGACTCCTGCAAAGCGAAAGCTTGCTGGTTTGATTCTGGATCAGAGCACAGATCAGGGCACATACTTAGGCTGCGGATTCAGTCTTGGCTGGGGTGTGTACATTAGGCAACTGATCAAACCCTCCTTCTCCCTCTCTTTCCCTCCCTATAAAACAAATAAAAAAAAAAAAGCTGTGCCGTTAACTGCAATATGAAGAGCTCTACAATCATACAGTCATATACGTATATGGTTAAATAATGAAATGAAAAGTAGATCAAATGAAGGACAGCTTTTTTTGTCACTAATCTTCCAATATTACATCTTAAATACCAGAGTAGATATAACATTCTATAATAATATATTAGTAAATGTATTTATTATATATAAATTATATATAATTATATATTATCAATTAATAAGTCCAAAATCTATGTTAGTGCTTCTAACTAGAAATGAACTCATAAACTCCCTTCCTTCTTCATTATTGTAAACAGTATTTATTTTGAAATTTAAGCCTTAATTACATCACTAAAGCAAATGTGTTTGTCTTATTAAAAATGACAGTTTTCTCTATTTGTGACCCAATATTTTATAAGAGTAATACAAGCAGACTTCCAATCAAGATGGTGGCACAGGAAAACACAGCTTGCCTCCTCACATCAAAATTACAACTAAATTATAGAACAACCATCTCTTGGAATGGTCAGAAATCTAGTTGAATGGAAGTCTTGACAACTATGGAATTAAGGAAACCACATCCATCCAGACTGGTAGTTGAGGTGAAGATGCAGAATGGGCTGGTCCCACATTCATGTGTGGTAGATAAAATTTTGGGGATATCTCATGAGTGAGGACTTCAGCCCAACACGATGGCCCCCAGTGCTAGGAAGATAAGTCCCCATAACTTATCACTGCAAAACCAGAGGAGATTAAGTCCATGGAAGAAATTTCTGGAATCCCAAGCAATTCCTCTTAAAGAACCCACACATGGATGCACCTACTCAGACTACCTCTCAGCTCTAGCATTGGGGTAGCAGCTTGAAAGGCACCTGTGGCACACAGGAAGGAGCTGAGCAGTCTGGCATCAAGGCTATATAGTTGGGGGACAGCTTCCTCCAAGACAGAAAGGCCATTGTCCCTTTTTCTGAACCCTCCACCCATAAAGCCACAGAGCCAGCAGGGGGTGCCATATCTGAGACTCCATCAGCCTGGCTAACACTGTTTGCCCTGCCCTAGAGATCCCCTGAGACTTCGTCCCACCCAACTTAAGGGCTCGCCTAACCAGTTAACAGAGACTTTTTCATGTGAATGGCCGGTCTTGGCTCATGCTTCACAACTTCCTAAATCCTCTCGAACAAGCAAAAGACAGCCTCAGTGAGCCCCTGGCCCCTGCACCTCTTGCTAAGTGGCGCTAGGCTTGGCACTAGCAGCAGCCAGCCTAGATTCACAGCTGGGCTTCATCTGGGAATCACCAAGCCCAGTGCAAGCAGCAGTCATCTCAGATTGCTTTATAGCCCAGGAAACCCCAGAGCCTGCAACCCTATGGACAACTACAGGCCACATTGAGGCACCACCACTCTTCCCCCTGCACAGCTGTTACTCCACGGAGGGCAGAGATTTGTGGTCAGTGGTCACAGCCAGTCCTTGAAGCTGACTGGCCTGGGTAAATCCCTCCCATTGACCTGCCAACAGCAATCAAGGCCCAAACACAAGAGGATACATCAGCACACATGAAGGGTGCACCTTGAATACCCAGCTTGGGTGATGGGGGAGGCTGTACCACTGGACCCTATAGGACACCTACTACATTAGGTCATGCTACCAGGACAAGGACTCATAGCAGCTCTACATAATACAGGGAGGCTGCCAAAATGAGGAGACAAAGAAACAGGGCCTAAATGAAAGAACGTGATCAAAACTCCAGAAAAGAACTAAACAAAATGGAGATAAGCAACCTACCAGATGTAGAGTTTAAACCACTGGTGATAAGGATGCTCAAGAAATTTAGTAAGGACCTCAACAGTGTAAAAAATGCAATCAGGGCCCTGGCTGGTATAGCTCAGTGGACTGAGCGCGGAATGCGAACGAAAGGGTAGCCAGTTCAATTCCCAGTCAGGGCACATGCCTGGGTTGTGGGCCAGGTCCCCAGTGGGGGCCCCATGAGAGGCAACCACACATTAATGTTTCTCTCTTTCTTTCTCCCTCCCTTTCACTTTCTCTAAAAATAAATAAATAAAGTCTTTAAAAAATGCAATCAGGAACTTCTGGCCAAGAAGGAGGCATAAGTAGACATGCTTTGCTTCCTTGAACCACCAGAAGAAGGATCACAACTAATCTCAAAACAAAACACAACTAGCACTGCCAGAAAGTCAAACTGTGTGGAAGTCTGACCACCAAGGATTTAAAGAAGAAATATTCATCCAGACGGGTAGGAAGGACTGGAGTCAGGGAGCAGTGGCAGAGAAGATATGGAGCAGCAGTGATAGTGGCTGCTGGCAGTCCCACATTCCCCTGGGGCAGATTAAAACTGGGAAGGACATCTGAGGAGCAAGTCATCCCAGCCCCATGCTAGACCACATAGCCCAAGGTCCCAGTGCTGGGAAATAAAGCCTCATAACTTCTGGCTGTAAAAACCAGTGGGGGTTGGGGTGGTAGAAGAAAATGC
The DNA here is from genome assembly GCF_019186645.2 of Phyllostomus hastatus. NCBI lineage: Eukaryota > Metazoa > Chordata > Mammalia > Chiroptera > Phyllostomidae > Phyllostomus > Phyllostomus hastatus. Next base: position 438,301 of record NW_025333912.1, on the reverse strand, counting down.
CGGTCTCTCAGGAGAGTCTGTTTAAAGGTTCTGCATGATCCTAGAATGTATAAAAACCCACCCACTCTGGGATTCAGCACCATGGTAGCAGCTAGAAGGGCACCAGTCGCAAAAGGGAAGTGAGGAAAGTATCTGGAAACAGGGTGAGCGCCAAGCAAGCAGCAGTGTTCTCTATCCAACCCCTCTTCCACATATAGCACCACAAAGCAGCAAAGCAGGTTGCCCCATTCTGGCAAATACCTAGGGCTCTGCCCCTTACAACGTAACAGGTGTGCCAAGACAGAGTCAAAGTAGCTCTACCAAATACACACAAGCAAACACAAGGAGGCTGCCAAATTGAGGAGACAAAGAAGTATGGCCCAAATGAAAGAACAGATCAACACTCCAGAAAAAGAACTAAGCCAAATGGAGATAGCCAACTTATCAGATGTGAAGTTCAAAACACAGGAGATAAGGAGGCTTAGAGATCATTGAATATGGACAATGGATAAGGGAAGAAATGAAGGCTACACTAAGTGAAATAAAGAAAAATCCATGAGGATCCAACAGTGAAGGGAAGGAAACTGGAGTTCAAATCAACAATTTGGAACATAAGGAAGAAATAAACAGTCAACCAGTACAGAATGAAGAAATAAGAATTCAAAAATATAAGGAGAGAATAAGAAGACTCTGGGACACCTCAAAACACACTAACATCTGAATCACAGGGATGCCAGAAGGAGAAGGGGAAGTAGAAGTAAACGAGAAATTATTTGAAAAAAAGAAAACTTCCCTAATTTGGTGAAGGAAATAAACATACAAGTCCAGGAAGCACAGACAGAGTCCCAAACAAGTTGGACCCAAACAGGGCAACACCAAGACACATCTTAATCACAATGCCAAAGGTTAAAGATAAAGAATATTAAAAGCACCAAGAGAAAAAAGAGTTACCTACAAAGGAGTTCCTATAAGACTATCAGCTGATTTCTCAAGAGAAACGTTGCAAGTAAGAAGAGGCTGGCAAGAATAATTCAAAGTGATGAAAAGCAGGGACCTGCAGACAAGATTATTCTATCCAGCAAAACTATCATTTAGAATGTAAAGGCAGATAAAGTGCTTCCCAGACAAGGAAAACTAAAGGAGTTCGTCATCACCAAGCCCTTATTATATGAAATGTTAAAGGGACTTATTTAAGAAAAAGAAGATCAAGTCTATGAACAATAAATGGCAAAAAATCATATCTATAAATAACTGAATCTAAAAAACAAAATAAGCAAATAAGGACACAGAATCTTGGCCACAGAGAACATTTTGATGGTTGCCAGATGGGGGTGGGATGGGGGACAATGGGTTAAGAGGCGAGAAGGTTAAGAAGTACAAATAGCCTGGCTGGTGTGGCTCAGTGGATTGAGCACCGTGGGCCTGCGAACCAAAGGGTCTTGGGTTCAATTCCAATTCCCAGTCAGGGCACATGCCAGGGCTGCGGGCCAGTCCCCAGCAGGGGGCGTAGGAGGGGGCAACCATACACTGATGTTTCCCTCCCTCTTCTCCTGTCTAAAAATAAATAAAAAAATTTAAGGGGAAAAAGAAGAAGTACAAATAAGTACAAATACATATGGATGTAAAGTGTAGTTTGGAAATGGAGTAGCCAAAGTACTTGTACACATGACTCGTGGACATGGGGTGCGGCTTGAACTTGGTGGGGGCTTGCCTGAGGCAGTTGGAGGTGTTGGTGGAGGGGGGCAAAGAGGGACGACTCAGGACAATTAGAATAGTATAATCAATAAAATGTAATTTGAAAAAAAATCCTAACGTTAAGAGCATAATTAAGTTACAATGTCATTAGTAAAATGAAACTAAATGGTGGACGTATGTAATTCTTCATGTTCCACGTTCTTCTCCACCCCCACCCACCAAAAACGAACCAAGCAGCAAAATCGAAGGGAGCCTCTGGTTCAAGGTTACAGGACCTGTAAATTACAGTAGAGTGGGAAAAAAATCCAAGTCTCCTATGTCTGCAACATTTAGTTTTGCAACAACCAAAGTGCGAGGGCAAGGACCTCTACCAAAAACGGGAAAATCACGTCTGGTCCTCTGGCACGCAAAAGGAACAGAAGAAGGGGGTTCACTGCCAGGCACAAACTCCTGCAAGCTCAGCAGGCCGCAAGCCTTGTATGCAAAGTTAAAACTTTCCGCCACCAGCACCAGCAGGACGCAAGCGAGGAGACCAACAAAGACCAAAGGCACCGGAGGCCGAGTTGCTTTATCAACTGTTTCCAGAGTTGCTTTGCCGATGATTCACCGCCTCTCGCGAGGGCGGTGAGCCACCGACAGAAACTGGCCGCCGGGAGAGGGGACGAGCCTTCGGCTCCATTTAGAAGCCGGCGCCCTAATTCCTCAAAGGCAGAAACTAGGAAACGCTTTCTCTCCGTGTCTGGTTCCGGCTTACCTAATATGCCCCCGGACCCCACAATGCAGCAGGGCCCTGCGGAAAACTACCCTGGTCGCGGCGCCCCTGTTTAGTACCTGACGTTCCGCGCAGGCCCCTGAGCCGATATCGGGGCTCCAGCTGCCACTGCCAACCTTGGACGACATCCGGAGACGGAGATCACCTTTTTCAGGGTCCTCTGACTGGTCCGAGCTGCCATGATCGTCTCACTGAAGCCGGTAGCCACCTTCGGGACCAAACTCAGGACACCGCCCATCTCCGTCTGGGCCAGGTCCCGCCGGCTCCAGCGCCTAGCAGCCAATCGGCAGCCCTACTCCCCAGCCTCCAGCCCTGCCTCTTCTTCCTTCCCGGTGACGCAAAGCTGACGCAAGCTCCCACCGCCTTAGGCCCCGCTCGTCAACCAGCCAGCCAATCAGAGGGAGCGCGGGATGCCTGGACACACCCTCTCTCTTGTCAGGCCCTGGGTTCACAACCCGCGCTCGAGCGCTTCTCGTAGGACCCATTGACCGTTTACTCCACGTCTCGCGCTGGAACTCTTCCCAGGATACGTCAACTGCCGCTGTTCTTTGGGCACTGCTTTTGGTCGCGAGGTTCAGCTCGTGAGTTTATCCCAAGGCGGAAGGAAGCCGGATTTTCTGTGTTAATTGTATAACTGTCCAAACCGGTGAGTGCCGAGCCTGGCTCGCCATCCCTCCAGGCTGCCAAGTCTGGCCGTCAGTCTTGCTGTTAATGATTGTCTAACAATACCCGCCGTGCTTACCCCATGGGGTTGTCCTAAGGATTACATAAGGTCACGTCCTTAGGGAACAGACTTCGGTTCTGTGTGCTTTCTTTCTGCGTAGCCAACATTTTAATTGGTGTTCGTATGTCATTTGGGGTTTCCTTATTCCATACAAACCAGACACCTTTGCTTTGATTCACTCATTCAGGAATCAATCATCAAGTCCTGACATTTTTTTTCTCCCTTTGTTTTCAGGTCCTTATTTAACCCGTGTGCATCACAGTTTCCTGTAAACTGAGGATAACAGTACTTCCTACTGCATACAGTTTTGCGGAGTAGATGAAATACTAGTTGATGAAATGTAGTAAACATATTTTGGGGGCGCTTACTCTTTGCTGCTTTAGGTGCTGTATAAATGAACAAAAGTCTTTATCATTATAGATCCTAGTTTTAAGGAGGAAATCCACTAATTAGTATGTAATACGTCAGGTAAAATCACGTGCAGTAGAAAAATGTAAAGCAGAGTAAGGAGATGGAAAGGGGTAGGGTGAGGTGCTATTTTATGTAGGGTGGTCAGGCGGGCCTCTGAGGAAGTGATATTGAACAAAGGCCTAAATGAAGTGAGGAAGTGAATTGTGTGACTATTTGGTGGGAAAGTTACTTCAGGTGGAGGCATGTGCAAGTGTAAAGGGCCCAGGCAGGAAAATCTTGCCCTGTTTTATGAAGAGCAAGGGCTTTGGATCACAGTGAGTGAGGAAAAGGGCTGCAAGTAAGGTCAGAGATAGTGAGGACTTTGTCAGAGTGCCTGGGTGGTCATGGTACCAATTTGGATTTTATTCCAAGTGTAAAGAAGTCATTTGAGTTTGAGGGTAGAATAGTGACTTGATCTTAATTACATTTACAGAAATATTAGCTGCTGTGTATGTGTATGATTCTTATTTTCTACTCTTGCTTTGTTCATTGTAGTCATCCCTTACTAGATGTTTTGTAGAGTGAGTTGAAATCCCCAGTACAAAGTTTGCCAGATGCTTTTAAATACAACATAAGATATACTTGTCGATTCAGGTGGTTCTGTAGCTGTATCCAAACAATTTTATGTCAGATTACCTTTAAATTCTCAATCCCTGCTTTTCTTGCCTTAAATCCTAAATATTTCCAGTAATGTCTTCCTTTAACATTTTGATCATATAACTTCCCTGCTGAAAAACCACAGTGGTTACCAGTGCCTGCAAAATACAGGCATTATACTGTCACCTCCTACTAAATTTTATCTCAAACTATTGGTATTGTTAACTAGAAGGCCTGTTAAACATTTTTAGTACACTACATGATGTATTTATGAACTTAATATAAAGCCTCTTTTTTTAAGATTTTATTTATGTATTTTTAGAGAGGGAAGGGAGGGAGAAAGAGAGAGAGAAACATCAATGTGCGGTTGCTGGGGGCCATGGCCTGCAACCCAGGCATGTGCCCTGACTGGGAATTGAACCTGCGATGCTTTAGTTCGCAGCCCACGCTCAATCCACTGAGCTATGCCAGCCAGGGCTAAAGCCTCTTTTTATTAAATTCAGCAGACATTTCCTCATTTATCTCTCCCCAGATAAATGAAAATACCTACTAAATTGGGCAACCCAGTTGAGTAGTTTGCTAATAAACAAAAATTTAAGCTCTGGCCAGGTGTCTCAGTTGGTTGGAGCATCATTCTGTACACCAGAAGGTTTCAGGTTTGATTGCCAGTCAGGACACATACCTAGGTTGCAGGTCAATCCCTGTTCGTGGCGTGTCTGGGAGGCAACTGATCAGTGTTTCTCTGTCACCCGATGTTTTTCTCTCTTTCAAATCAATAAATATATCCCCAGATGAGGATTAAAACAATTTTAAAGGCAAGTAAAGGAATCTTTGTAATAGATGACAGTGTATGTATTCATTTGACTTCTCAGCAAAGAATAATATGTCATAAGCTTAAAGGTGATAATAAACTCTGGTTCCATTTCAGATGACAGTGCTTTTGTAAATTGAGGATTAAAAGGTCTGTCTATAGAATATGAAAAGATTGGTAGTAAATTAAAGCAGCCCAGACCTGTGGGAAGCAGTATCTTAGGGTCCAAACCCACTATGCTGTCAAACATATTTTACACAACACCACATATTAAATAGTCTAGCCAAAGTAACTGAACATGAATCGGATCAAACCTTTTGATGTGCTGGTTTACACAGGAAATAGAAGGACAAGTTAAATGACACGAAGGGTACACAATCTGCAAAACACAAGAGTATGGGAAATTCCATCAGACAAACGATCCAATTTCTTCAAATAAATGCCAAGTAAAGAAGGAGGAAAGGGGGACTGTTGTAGATTTAAAATAGATTTTTTAAAGATTTTATTTATTTATTTATTTTTAGAGAGGGAAGGGAGGAAGAGAGAGAGAGAGAAACATCAATGTGCGGTTGCTGGGGGTCATGGCTTGCAACCCAGGCAGGTACCTTGACTGGGAAGTGAACCTGCAACACTTTGGTTCACAGTCCATGCTCAATCCACTGAGCTATGCCTGCCAGGGCTAGATTTAAAAGATTTAAGGGGCATTATTTGGGTTTTGTTTTGAAGTAATTAAAAAGACATGTACAAGACTGGGAAATTCAACTGAAATTTTTACTTCCTGTAGAGAGTCACAATGAAGATTCTATAAGTTAAATATGTCTGCAGTTTGCTTTAAAGTAATCCAGTGATCCAGTGTGGGCAGAGGAATAAAGTAAATGAAACAAAATTGATCGTTTGTTGATAACTATTGAACGGAGTGATGGGTGCACAGAAAGTTTACAATAGTATTAGACCTAATTTTTACAGATGTTTGAAATCTCCCATAATAAAACTAAATATACATTTATTTACTAAATATACATTGTTTCTGTCTTTTACCTTTTATTTATTTTTTAAAATTTTATTTTTAGAGGGGAAGAAAGAGAGGAATAGAAACATTGAGGTAAGAGAGAAACATTGATGGGTTGCCACTTGTATGTGCCTGGATCGGGGACTGAACCCGCAACCTAGGCATGTGCCCTCACCAGGAATCAAAACTGCAACCTCCCACTTCATGGGAAGACAACCAGCCACCAGTCAGGGCTGTCTTTCACCTTTTAGATAAACAAAGTAATCTTCCTAGCATGTTCAATGATCTCATACAGGGATTATCTTTGTGGAATGTTTGGTTGAAAGAACACCTTCCTTGACTGAATCTGGAGTTGCAAGAGATTACTCCTGTTACAGCTGTTACTTTCTGATAAAAATAGGACTATCAAAGGAGATTATCTAACTAGATAGTTTGCCCTCACTGACTGGATTTGCTAGTTAGGGACCAGTCAGGAAAATTATAGTTATTTTAAAAGAAAATTTAATATAAGGACATCATTAAACAGGGATTAGAGAACTACTATGACAAAAAGAGGATACTGCCCTGACTTTTGTGGCTCTGTGGATTGGGTGTTCTGCAAACTGAAGGGCCACTGGTTCGATTCTCAGGGTGCATGCCTGGGTTATGGGTCAAGTCCCTGGTTGGGGGTGTTCTTGATGGATGTTTCAGGTAACCAATCAATGTTTTTCTCATACATCAGTGTTTCCCTCCCTGCCTTCCCTTCTCTCTAAAAGTAAATAAACGAAATCTTTAAAAACAAAAGCAAAAAGAGGGTACTGAGATAAAGCAGTAATACCTGGAAGAAGTAGGTACCACCTCATGATCCCAAGACCACCGGTAGGTTCAATGATTTGCTAAGGGGACTCTCAGGACTCAACCAATAGTTGTTACACAGCTGTGATTTTTAAAAATATTTTATTTATTTATTTTTAGAGAGAGGGGAAGGGAAGAAGAAAGGGAGGGAAACTAATTGGTTGCCTCTAGCAAGATCCCAACTGGGAACTTGGCCCTCATCTCAGGCATGTGCCCTCACTGGGAATTGAACTGGTAACTTTTCAGTTCACAGGCTGGTGCTCAATCCACTGAGCCACACCAGCCAGGGCAGCTTGGATTTTTTTTATAGTGAGAAGGTGCACAGCAAACTCAGTAAAGGGAAAAGGAGCATATGTATGTCTGGGGGAACTGGGTACAAACTTCAAAAATCCTTTCGCTGTGAAGGCCTAGAATCACACAGGACATGCTTAATTCTGACCAGTTCTGATGTGTGACATGTTGCCAACATTAGAGATTCTATGGCCAGAATTTTGGGGGTGCTGATCATATAGATGCACAAGAAAAGCTGATGTTCAGCATAAACCATATTGCTTGCACAGTTTAGCCACAGTGAGACAGTCTTATTGGTCTGGGGGTGGTGGGGACCCTCCTGAAATCCAAGTTTCCAGATACCAGCCAAGATCCCACCTTGTAAGCAGGTCTTTCAAAGGATAGCAGGTAGGCCTGACTCCTTTCTGCACACTCCCCTAGCATTGGGGAAACAAGTTGGAATTACTAGAATTTACAAACATGGTGGATGGGTCCGGAAATGCTGAACCCGGGGAGAGGAGTGAACTGCTTGGTTGCTGCTAGTGCCCGAGAAGTGAGAAGGAGACACCCGCCACACACACACTCTCAAACCCCATGAGCTAGATTCAAGATATCTGAGGAAGAAGCCGTGATTAATGTTGGTTCACCTGAGGTGGTGCAGTGAGGCCTTTGGATTCAGTCCTTCAGCACATTTACTAAGACCCCAAGAAACAGGTTTAGGGATGCCAAGTAACTCGCACAAACTGGAGAGCAGCAGAGCCAGCAGTTAAACCCTCATTTTCTGACTTTGGAATGCTCTTCTCTACTATAAGACCTTTTGAAAGATGTAGCAGCAATCTTATTATACTAGAATATAAATTTCTAGAGTCAAACTAGAAATTTGAGCAAGTGGTTCAAGCTAGAAATTTGAACAAAATAATTGTCTATCTAGGGAGGACTACAAAGAATGACACCATCATCTAGGGGTTCTCAGCTTTCCAGATCCAGAAATTACCAGTTGAGGGCATTAAGGTTTATTTCTAAAAATGGATTTTTCTTGGTTATATGACCAGCCTCTTATCAAATCCTAGAATTTCCCTTTTGCTACTCCCTGCCACATATTGTGGCGTCCAGCCAAACAGAGCTGCGTCTAGATCTTCTACAGACCACCTGGTGTTTGTTGACTATACTGTCCTCTTTCCCTGGAGGATCCTCCTTCCTATTTGCACCCCTATCTCCACTACTCCTTTTCCCCCGGCCGACTCCTTTTCATCCTAGAGGGCTGACCCAGTGTCACCCCACCCAGGAAATCTCACCTTAGGAATTAGCTATAGTGGTAGATAGCATGGTTTGGCATCTCTGTACAATCTTCCTAAAATACTGCAGACATGTCTCTAACTACTCTAATCACTTTGGATATCAATGTTTCTATGTCTTTCTCCCAGCACTGGACTGTAAAGCAGATGAACTACTGGGGTTTCTGTGGTATTTCTATAATATATGAAGATAATAGGCAAAATATTTTGTATTAGGATTGTTACAGAACACAAATAAGGGGGAGGGCAAATGGGGACCGAGGCAATATACTATTACCTGAAAGGAACCCCCTAGGTTCATTATGTCCACTGCCAGAGGAAAGATGTCTCTCAATGCCATTGATTTGTAAAAAGGAAAGGAAATGTTTATTTAATGCTGTACAGACTTAAAGTAGTGACCTAATGTCTTCATCAAAATCCCAAAGTCCCTTAAAACACCCACAAACACACACAGTCCTTCCTTCCCTCTTTGCCCAGTCTGGGGTACCATATCTCAGGAAAAGAAATAGAAGTCCGTGGCTCAGGCAGCTCCCGGTTCTTCCCAGTAACCCATCTTGGCTGGTAGGCCTCCCTCAGTTCCCCACACCATCAGCTGTGTTGCCAGCGTCTCTGCTAAAGCCAGGTGGTGGTTCCCCCTTCTAAAGCTGCGGGGGTCCCCACTCTGGCAAAACTACAAGGTTCTCTCTCCACTGCCCCAGCTGCATGGTCCTCTTGGCACAATGGCTGTGGGAGTCCCTATTCTGCTAAAGACTGAGTGGTTCTCCTAATGGCTCCAGGAACAAGGGCAGGGGGGTCTCCACTCTGCCAAAGCCAAGTGGCGATTCTCTACTAAAGTCACATGGTGATTCTCACAGGGCTGCAGGAGTCCCCACTCAGCTAAAGACCGAGTGGTTCTCCTTATACTACCCCAGCCACATGGTCCTCTCCCTGCGCAATGGCCATGGGAGTCCTCACTCTGCTAAAGACTGAGTGGTCCTCTCTCCCAGGGCCATGGGAGTCCCCACTCAGCCAAAACCGCGTGGTTCTCCCTCCAATGGCTGCCTATCTGGGTTTAAATCCCCACGCCGGTCTTCCTCTGCAGCCCCATTTCCGACTCCTCCCACAATCCTCTACACATGCTAGCCCTCTCATATCCTTCCAGCTTTACTGGGCTGCCATCCTGAGTCTAAGTAGGTGTGGCCCCATATCTTGGAGCCAATTGTCTCCAAGCTCCCACGCAGGCGCTCGGGAGACCTGCCTCCCAGTTACATCTTGGAGGGAAAGTTGCTTCCATTCCCCTGGCTCAGAGCATAGCCATAGCTATTTAACATATCTGTGCAACCAGTTAAAGGTTATAGATATGTTAAGTGACCCCAGAGGTTAGCTGCAAAGCTGTTGCTATGCCAAACAGCTCTCAATGGCCCTGCTCCATGTGTCCCTTCCCCCAACCTACACCTGGGGGGGAAGGGGTGAGGACATCCTAATATTTCCTAAACACCTTGAGTTCTGAACCCCATTCCAAATCCCTATTTGGGGCCCCCTCTTGGCTGCACCCTGTTACAGGATTACCATTTTTAAAAAAAATTCTGAGATAATTTCTTTCTCCTATCTTGTCTTTTTGGTGTGAAACATTTCTTTAGTAAGTTTGTATATAATGTGGGTTTCAGATTCTGTGTCATGCACAAGTACTACATTTCATTGAGATGCTCTTAAAAGTGCTTTTGTTCTGTTGACATCTGGGATGTAATTGGTTTAGGCCAGGCCACCTGCCCTCATTTAAAGCTGTCAGTCACTCTCTTCACTATTGCCTCACCTCATTTAAATTAAGCCCATTTCCCTTTCACTCATACTTTTTCCCAAAACAAAGTTTTGGGTTTATTTTTCTTAATAGAAAAGAAAGAAACAGCCCTGGCTGGCGTAGCTCAGTGGATTGAGTGCGGGCTGGGAACCAAAGTGTCCCAGGTTCGATTCCCAGCCAGGGTACATTCCTGGGTTGCAGGCCATAACCCCCAGCAACCGCACATTGATGTTTCTCTCTCTCTCTCTCTCAACCTGCCTTCCCTCCCTAAAAATAAATAAAAAAAAAAAAAGAAACAAAGAATTGGGGAGTTCATTTTGTCTTGTTATATTGAACTATCTACTTCAAGCAATGGAAATAGTTTCATTATTCTTGCTCCAAATAAAAGACTTTTTATTTTCCTTAGCATTTTATTATAAGCCTCAACTCATTGAGTTTAGCCTTTCTTACACTATTCTGATAGATTTCTGCCACTTTTCAATTTCTTTCCTCCACTCAAGAGAATTTTATTTCAGCCTTTTCTTAGGTTATTAAGTTTACGACCTGCTAAACATTTTACCCAAATGTGGGAAAACTGCCTTAAAATGCAAAGCACAATCAAATAATTACATGAAAGGAAAAAAAAATCCATTAAAACCAAGCTCTTTAGCTGGCAGCAGTTACAATTGATAATTCATATTTTTAAAAAGTTGAATGTCTTTAAAAGGTTGCATAGTTACAAGATGATTCATTGCTGATTAACTGTTGAGCAGTTTTATTTAAGAGGAAACAATATATTTAATAAATTGTAATTCAGTAGTACCCTAGATTTAATTCATTAAAATGTAATTATATGACTTGGTTTATTCTTTGGCTGCATTCTTATATTGATAAGCTTTTAATTTAAACATATTACCATATCTTAGCTTTTTTTTTTTCTAAACAGGTTTTATTACACAGAGGGGATGGGGCTCAGTCCTTCTTGGCTGCTGCCTTCCTCGAGGCTGCAAGGACATTCATTGCTCAGCTCCTCTTTCTTCCTCTTGGCATGGATGTGTGTCCCCACCCTTTTCTTGATGAATTTCAGGGCCCTCTTGTCCTTAAAGACCTTGAGCAGTTCCTTGGAGCACTGCTCTTAGGGGACAAAGCCACACACCTCTCGGATCTTGTCCCACACACACGGGCGGTGGCTGTGCCTTGGCTTGCTCATGTTCTTTGTCGCTTGGTGGCCCTTGTTGAGACCCAGGGCCATGGGGTAGCAGAGAACCATGGCTGCTGTTCAGCCACGGTGGAGTGGTTATTTTAGCTTTCTTTTTTGTTTTTTTTAAGATTTTATTTATTTATTTTAGAGAGGGAAGGGAGGGAGATAGAGAGAGAGAGAGAAAGAAACATCAATGTGCGTTTGCTGGGGGTTATGGCCTGCAACCCAGGTATGTACCCTGGCTGGGAATCGAACCTGCGACACTTTGGTTTGCAGCCCGCGCTCAATCCACTGAGCTACGCCAGCCAGGGCTTATTTTAGCTTTCTTATGTAGAAGTCCGTTTTCTACTCTAGGGAAGGTAGAACATAGTCTACATTCAGAGAATGTTTTACTGCCTGATTACATTTCTGGGTTTCACATTTAAGACTTTAATTTATAAAAAGTAAATTTTGTGGTCTTTAAGAATGAATGAATGCAGAAACATCATGTTGGGGAAAATAAAGAGATCCCATACTAAAAACACAAATCAAAACACAACTAGTTGTACAGCTTTAGAGAACTTAATAAATAGTAAGCCAACGTTTAAGTCCATCAACTTTGGTGTCTGAATAAAAAGTATGTATCAGTGTTACTATGTAGATGACTGCTATTAGGAATATGCAGAATTTTCAAAATCGCTGTGCGCCCTTTATCTGCGTGTTTGGTGCACTGAGTTTGTGGTGATTGCCCTCTCCTCAGGAGAATATTTTTTCCTGTATGATTCCAATCTGTGTATTACTGAGTCTCAGAGAACTCAAATTTCGGGCTGAGCATGCCCTCCCCTGCCCCCCGCCCAGAGATAGATTGTGATACCCTCTTGGTTTTACAAGCATGTTCAAAAGATAAGAAAACCTATACAACCCAAATGTGATGCTTAGTCTGCCGGGTGCTCGGGGCAAGATCTATTTACTTCAAAAGGCCAGGGCAGTCTTGTGATACATGTACAGACAGCACAGTCATCCAGTAGCATCTCCCTTCTGCACTTCAAGGCATGTCGCACATTCCCCAGCATTTTTACTCAGCGCACCCTTAGATTACCAGTTTGGTATGAAAGAGTATAACTCAGGAATGGACTGACGGAAGAAATGTGCAGGGCGAGGTATGTGAGGAGGGGTTGGGAGTTTCTGCATTCTCTGAGCTTGCCACTCTCCCCAATTTCTACATGTTCACCAGCCCAGGAGCTCCTGATTTATTTTTCTTATGTAGGCCTTCTGTCACCTTTTTCCTTTTTATTAAGTCTGGTTTTTATCAGGAAGCTTCTTATTTATTCATATTAGCATCTTTATGCTTGAACTCTTTCCTTCCTTTTTTGGAATAATTTTTGATTTTATAGTATGTAATTTTTACCAACACCCATCTTCTTAAACAGTGTTCTCATTAATAATCTCTGGTGTAAAAATTATATAATATGCATACTGAATGTGTTTGTTTATGTATAACATTAATCAATGAGTACCTAAAACACTCAACCTTTGAGGAATGAAACAAGCGAGGAAAAACTTTACTTTTCATTTTACATCTTTTTTGAGGGGTACTATTTGAATGGTTTGTAATATACATTGTTTTTTGGTATCAAAACTAAATTATTCATGACATTGGATTTAGCAATAATTTCCTGGATATGACCAAAAGGGAAATGCACAAGCAACAACAGAAAAAAATAGATAAATTGGACTTAAAATTAAAACTGTTTGTGTATCAAAGGGCGCTATCAGCAGAGTGAAAGTTAACCCATAGTGAACTAGAAAAAGCTGTTTTCCACCGCTCCTTTACTACTCACACAAAACACTTCACTGATTGCCAGGTACTGTATGTGGAGGTTTTCCCCTGCACCAAGCAATCCCCTGTGACACCAGTTGGGTGTTCACAGTTTAACTCAATTCTGACACTGTCTACCTGGTGATAACATCAGATACCACAGGTTAAGGCAGGGGTGTCAAAGTCATTTTCACTGGAGGCCACATCAGCCTCGAGGTTGCCTTCAAAGGGCTGAATGTAATTTCAACTCCTAGTTTGACATCCCTGGGTTAAGGGCGCAGTCCCACAAGGCTGCTCACACCTGCTTCAGATTGCCAAACACAAGTAGTAGGTCTCTAGGTTACCACAACTTCTGTCTGATTTGACTGTAAATTAGCGGTTCTCATGACCCCTTGCTCAGGTTTGATTACTTTTCTTTTATTAAGATTTTATTTACTTATTTTTAGAGAGAGGGGAAGGGAGGGAGAGAGATAGCAATGTGTGGTTGCCTCTTGTATGGGGCCCCACTGGGGACCCAGCCCACAACCCAGGCATGCGCCTTGACGGAATCAAATCAATGACCCTTTGGTTCGCAGCCCATGTTCAATCCACTGAGCTACACCAGCCAGGGCTTAATTACTTTTCTAGTGTGGCTCACAGAACTCAGGGAAACACATTTTCCAGTTTATTAAAGCATATGATAAAGAATACAGATGAACAGCCAGATGGAGAAATACATAGGGTGAGGTCTAGAAGCATTCCAAGCACAGGAGTTTCTGTCCCCATAGAATTGACACGTGTCACCCTCCTGGTGTGGATGTGTTTGCCGGCCTGGAAGTTCTGCAAACCCCATCCTATTGGGGTTTTACGGAGGCTTCCTCACATAGGCATGATCATTTATTAACTCCATTTCCAGCCCCTACCTCCTATTTGGAGAAGGGGGCAGTGCCAGGGCTGAGAATGCCAAGCTTCTAACTATGACTTGGTCTTTCTGGTGAGCAGCCCCCACTGAGGAGCCACCCAGGAGCCCATCCAGAGTCACCTCAATAGAACCAGAGAACCTGCTAGTGCTTTTACACATGGGAATTCACAAAGGTTTTATGAGTCTTATGTCAGGAACAGGGTCAGAGACCAAATATTAGAACAAGAGACACTCCCAGTGCTCAGTTATCACTGAGGGGTTTTCAAGGGTTTTAGGAGCTTTGATAGGGACCAGGGGCAGAGGCATTATATATATAAATATATATATATTTATTTTTATGACCTCACACATAAGATGGGAAAAATATTTGCAAATCATATAGTATCTAATAAGAGGTTAAATGTACAGAATAAATAAGAATTGTTAAAACTTAACAGCAACAAAAAAACCCAACTTAAAAAATGGATGAAAGACTTAGACATTTCTCTAAAGAAGATATACAAATGGCCAATAAGCACATGAAAAGATACTCAATATACTTAGCCACCATGGAAATGCAAGTCAAAACTACAGTGAAATACCATTTCACATCTACTAGGATAGCTAAAAAAACACACCAGAAAATAAGTGTTGATGAAGCAGAGAACTGGATTCCTCATACATTGGTTGCAGGAACGTAAAGTGGTGTAGCCACTGTAGCCAAATAGTTAAACATAGAATTATCATGAGTCAGCAGTTCAACTCATATATACATATATATACATACACACACATATATACACACACACACACACACAAGAATTGAAAACAAAGACTCAAAGAGGTATTTGTACATCAGTGTTCATCACAGCATTATTCAGGATAGCCAAAAGGTGAAAATAATCCAAGTGTCCGTCAATAGAAGAATGAATAAGCAAAATGTGGTATATACATACAATATTATTCAACCTTAAAAGGGAATGAAGTTCTTATATATGCTACCACATGGATGAACCTTGAAAATATTATGCTAAGTGAAATAAGCCAGACACAAAAGGATAAATGTATGATTTCATATATATGAAATATCTTTTTTAAAAGACTATTTTTAGCAAGTGGGGAAGGGAGGGAGAAAGAAAGGGAGAGAAACATCAAGGTGCAGTTGCCTCTCATGCGCCCCCTCCTGGGGACCTGGCCTGTGAGACCCAGTCATGTGCCCTGACTGGGAATTCAACCAGTGACCCTTTGGGTCACAGGCCAGCACTCAATCCACTGAGCCACACCAGCCAGGACTATATATAAAATATCTTGAAAAGGAAAACTCATAGACAGAGGGTTAGACATTAGCAGAAGCTTTAGGGGAGGGCAAATGGGAAGTTGTTCCTTGATGGTTATAATTTCTGCTTGGTGTGATAAAAAGTTTAGATACAGATATTTGTGAGAGTTGCACCACAATTTGAATGTACTTAAGGCCATTGGGTTGTATATTGAAGAATGGTTAAAATGGCATATTTTATGTTGTATAAGCGTACCTTGCAGATATTGTGGGTTTGGTTATAGGCCGCTGTAATTAAGTACCACAATAAAGTGAGTTGTAATCTTTTTGTGTGTACTTTCCAAAAAAAAAAAAAAAGAGAGATGGCAGCCCATGGACCAGAGTTTACTCTCCCTTGCTATAGGAAATTTTGACCTGAGTACCTACTTAACCCTGCTTTCTCCACCCACCTAAGGATTCCTGGAACGATTTATATTGGCAGACTAAAAGCAAGATATCCCTGCTTGTCATTCTTGCTCACTTTCTAAGTTAAAAGCCCTCCTAAAAATCATCCTCTTTATCCTCAGCTCATTATCTACTCATTATAATAATACCCTCATTATTCTACAGCTCAGTATCTCCTCTGATTTCCCCCCTTCAGTCTTTACTTTTTGTGTTCTGGAACCTCTAATTTGTGATTCATAAACTTCCCTACTCCTCAATACATCTTTTATTATAAGCATTTTTAAAAGGTTTTATTTATTTATTTTTAGAGCGAGGGGAAGGGAGGGAAAGAGGGAGAGAAGGATCAATGTTTGTTTGACTCTTGCACATCCCGTACTGGGGACCTGGCCTGCAACCCAGGCATGTGCCCTGACTGGGAATTGAATCGGCAACGCTTTGGTTTACAGGCTGGTACTCAATCCACTAAGTCACACCAGCCAGGGTATTATAAGCATTTTTGCATTCATTTCTTTTATATTTCCATTAGGGTACTGTATTGATGTTTCTCAAAATATCCGTGATCAGCCCTGCCTGGTGTGGCTCAGTGGGTTGTCCCACAAACCTAAAAGTCACCACGATTCCCACTCAGGGCACATGCCTGGGTTGTGGGCCAGGTCTCTGGATGCAGGCACACAAGAGTCAACCACTTGATGTTTCTTTCTCTCATGCATTGATATTTTTCTCCTTCTCCCTCCCTTCTACCTCTGAAAAACAATTAAATAAAATCTTTAAAAAATATCTGTGATCGGGCCATAGTCTCTATAATTTTTATTTCAGCAGAGCACAGGTGTTGTAGCCTATAGGGTTGAAAACAATTGCCTTGGCTGAGTCTGGGCTCCCTTATGAAGCTCTTCTGTGCTGCTCATTTCTTTCTCACCAATAGGCACATTTTATCTAAAAGTGGGGGTGGGTGGTAGTGTGTGACAGACACATACTTATGAACACTTGCATACATTTATTTCTTCTTCTGACCACAGAATACTGGAGGTCTGTTTGTCTTTCCAGAATTCAGCTACAGATGAGAGACGATGCCTTAATATGCAGCATTTCTCAATATATGGAGGCTACCTGTAAAGAAATTATCAGCTCACCCTCACTGGTGTGTCTCAGTTAGTTGGGTGTTGTTCTGCAAAGTGAAGGGTCCCCAGTTCAATTACTGGTCATGGCACATGTCCAGGTTGTGGGTTCGGTCCCTCCTTGGGGCACACGCAAGAGGCAATTGATCGATGTTTCTCACACTGATGTTTCTCTCCCTCTCTCCCTCCCTTCCTCTCTTTCTAATAAATAAATAAATAAATAAATATTTTTTTAAAAAAAGAATTATCAGCTTTTAGGCTCCACCTCAAACCTACTGGAATTTGGGTTCACAACCTACACTTTTAAGAAGCTCCTCAGGGGACTTCAGCGCTCTTAGAGTTTGAGAATTACTGCATTAGTGGGAAAGAAAGGTTTCAGAACTGAGAGTGTGTTCATGTGCCTCCCCCTCCTTCACCCTTGCCAGCTTCCACACATGAAGACTCCTACAGAGGCATAACCATTGATAAATTGCCATGAAGAAAAAATGGGGGACTATAAAAATTATTTTTGATTGATCACCATTTCCAAGAAAGAAAAAGTTTTTGGAGAATTTTTGGAAGGGACATTTGCCAACCTATGTATTAGCTATATACTACCCGTGTACTTCAAGTTCAAGAAAACAGGACCATTGTGCCTCTCACTCCTTACCACTGCTTTCAGACTGTTAGAGAGAAACGTTGTGTAGTTGCCTCTCAAGCGCCCCCTACTGGGGACCTGGCCTGCAAGCCCTGGGTGGTGTGGCACCGTGGATTGCGCTGCTGGCCTTCAAACCAAAGAGTTGCTTATTCGATTCCCAGTTAGGGCAGACCATTATTTACTCACCTGTTTGTGAAAGCCCAAACTTTGTTGAGGCTCATAGCCTTAGGGGAGAATGCCATCCTCTCTCTGGCTGCATCATTGTCATTTCACAGAAGACACTTGTACTGTATATTTGAGGTGAATGTTATGGTGGGCTGCCCAGATTCCTTTTTTTCTCCCCTCATAACCAGAAGTGTTAGGTGTTCTGTTGGTGATAGCTCTCTGATGCATCCTTCTCTGGGTATTGCTTGTAGGTGAAAAAGACCTGCCTCTCCCAAGGTCATGCCCTTTTTGGGGAATCTCACGTGCAAAATCTTGTTGTTATGGGGGGATAAAATCCCAACTCCTTTGCCCCAGTTTAGGATAACTCTGAAGGGCCACCCCATCTCCAGAGTTCCCTGTGGAATACGTTGAGGTCTTTGTTGAACTAGGTGGCAGTTCAACATCATCCTCTGCCCTGTTCTGATTCCTTCTATCTCCCAAAGGTGTTGATCCTGAGGATATTCTGACAAACTTCTTGCATGCACACCTCCATCTCAGAGTCTGCTTCTTAGGGAACTCAACCTGTGATCCAAGAAAGCAAACTCTAAAACGGTATTTTTCTATTTGAGTCACCTGCAGTCTGGCTGCCAGTGAGGACCCTGTCACTGGTGGCACTAATAGCTCCTACTGGGATATTGGGAGAAAGACACTGAAAGGCTGAGAGTAATTCATCACCATTAAAAATAAAGTATAAAAGCTGGAGAGTATTCTTGGTTGTATATAGAGTCTCATGTGTGCAGCCAGAGAGCAAAAACAAGCTGATGGTCAGTTACTGGACTTAACACTAAGAGTAGTAGAGCTCCAAAGTTGAACAGAATTTTCAGCCTCAGCACATCTCTTACAAAAAGTGAGTGCCCTGATTGGGAAGGATTGCTATGCTGAGAAATAGAACAAGGACATCAGGGTTAGTGTGCTGAAGAAACTTGAAATCCTAGATTCTCCTGAAAATCACCTGGGCCTAGAGAAGTGGCCTAATCCTCCCTGTCATAAAAGTAATGCTCTCTCTTTGCTTGAAGAAGATACACAGACCACTGACTTATAAGACAACAGGTGTACCACTTAGTAACTTTCCTCAGTTTTCCTCTTGAACCCCAGACCAATAACTGGGGTTAATTCATATATCACCTAGCCATGGAAATGCTGGGCCTTCTAAGGGAGGAAAGAGATGCCTCAAAGGAGTCAAAGGACCTAAACAATATGTACCATCAGGAGTTGGAAGGCGACATAAGGAACTGAATTGAGGGTCCTAGATCAAGGCACAGGGAGGGGTAGCAGAACATAATGTTAGATAGGGAGGGTTTATCAATATGGCAGCACTATCCCATGATATGGAATATCCTGACAAAGATCCAGGGAAGCAGTGCTAACATTCTATTTACTAGGGTGGTTTTTAGAAACTCAGAGAAAGTAATGGCCCACACTAAGTGGTACAGAATGGCAAAACTACTGTGGGATATGGCATAAGAAGGAGTGAAAAGGCTCAGAGAAGTGGGTATGCCAGAGTAGGTATTGTATGCTAAGGCCAGAAAACTTGACAGATGACTATGCTCCAAGGAGTGGCTCAGAGAACATTTTGTTCCCTAAAGCAATAAGGAGTGTGAGAGAGGTACCAACATCACTGAACAGGACCAGAACTAGGGCAAAGTGAGTGAGGTACTTACCTTAGGTGCAAAATTACAGGGAGCCAAAAAAATCAGTAACCAAGATAAATAATTTATTTTGATATTAAAAAAATCAAAATTAATTCAAAATGTCCATGGTGAACAGGATAGCCAAATTTTAAATCAAGACAGAATCAATGTTACATAGTTTTCCATATTGCCTCCTATATGGCTGAGCACAATGCTGTTACTCAAGGTGGATGCCCTATATAGGCCTCAGGTGAGAGGAGCAGATAAAGTTACAGAGCTAAACTCCATGATAGCAACCAGGGTGATGGGACCCCAAAATAGAGGCCAAGTGATAATGCTTAATTGTCAGGAGCAAGGTGAGCACAATTATAATTAGCACAAAGTCAAAATGGCTGCCTGGTGGAGGCAGTAGGGGGTTCTGGGTTCTGACCTACGGAAAGATATGGAGATGGTTAATGCAACAGGGTGTTCTTGGAGGCAAGATTGGTGGGCAGCCTACAAAGGTATTGCTCAACCTATACAACCAAGAGAAATCAAGCATGGATGCTCAGAGAACTGAAGGCAGCTATTCCAGTTTTTTAAGAGTAGTTCTTGAACTAGTTTCCAGAGCTGTGCTAGTTTTCAGACATAGAACTATTTGATTTCAGACTATTTAATTGAGAGAGAAGGTAGAGGAAGATGGATCAAAGACCATGTAATACTATAGTAAATATGTATTAATGAATCCCATAGTACAGCGGTGTCACAGTCATTTTCACCAGGGACCGCATCAGCCTCCCAGTTGCCTTCAAAGGGCCAAAATAATTTTAGGACTGTATAAATCTAACTACTCCTTAAATGTTAAAGAGTTGAAATTACATTCGGCCTATTGAAGGGAACCTCGAGGCTGACGTGGTTCCCGGTGAAAATGAGTTTGACACCCCTGCCCTAGTACTTTTTCCAAAGGTACCTATCATTTGCCTTGGTAACTATACACTGGGAAAGGTAGAATAAGCAAATATTTTGAGGGCTGTGGATACAGTGTCCAAGTTGACAATGACACCCAAAGTGTCACAGTGGCCCCTGTTAGAGTGATGGTATACCGGGTCATAGTGCCAAGTGTCCTTTCCAAAGTTCTCAAATGTATAATTAGAATGAACATACTTAGAAATTAGCCAAACTCTCAGTTGGTTCCTTGTCCTGTGGAATAAGAACATATGGGGAAGGCTACTGAACAGCTTCCCTGTAATACTGCAAGATATTATCATATCCTAGGAAATATTATGCAGATCATTGCCTTAAGATGTAAGGGATGCAAAGATGGTGGTCCCCATCACATCTACACTGAAGTCTGGTCCTTTCCAAGGTTACACCGATCCTAGGGGATGACAGTGAACTATCACAAATTCGACTAAGTAGTCCCTCAATTGCAGTTGCTCTGTCAGATTATGGTATCTAAGCAGATTAACATGACCTAAAGTACATGGTAAACAGGTATTGATGATAAAGGAGTTGTTTTCCATTCATAGCAATAAAGAGGATTTTAAACTGCATCCTCTTGGGCTGAACAACAGTATACATTTTAAGTTTTACCACTGGGTTATGTTAATTCTCCCATAGTATATTAATACAACTCTATCATAATAGAGTCTTAAGGGACCTGGACAACTGGACATACAGCAAAATATAATTAGTCCATTGTATTGATGGCATTGTGTCAATCATGTTAATCAGACTGGGTGACCAGGAAATGGTACATACAGTGGAGGCCTTGGAAAGACACAGATGCTCCAGAGGGTGGGAGATAACCCCAGTGAAAATTAAGGGTCTGCTCCATTAGTGGTATTTTTTAAGGTAGGATTTCTCAGTGTTGGCACTATTGACATTCTGTGCCAGGAAATTCTTTGTTGCTGAGAGCTTTTGTATGCAACACAGGATGTTGAGTGGTATCCCTGGCCTTTAGATGCCAGTAATCTAAGTTGCTTTAGGTGTTCCAGTCTAGGTCAGGGAGAAAGACATATAGAAAGAATTATAATACCAAGTGGTTAGGGTAGTTAGACATGTTTGTGGTATTTTAGAAGCACCACACAAATGTCAAAGCAGGCTATCTGTATCTCACTCATAGGGTGACATTTCCTGGTTGGAGTGACACAGGGTCAGTCTTACAGGACCAGAAGGAATCAGCCAAGTGAAAGACAGTTGAGGATATGGAGGTGGGATTAGGAAGGAGGCCACTTCAGGAAAAAAGATGGAGTCTCTAGACATTGCCAAGTATCCCTGGGAGACAAAATCACTTCCAGATGAGAATCACTGATTTAAGGACATACTGGCCTGGGGCATGCCTGGACATCTCCAAAGTAAAGGACAAACTATTGCATCTTGTACCTCCCACCACTAAGAAGGAAAAGAACTATGCCTTGTAGGTCTCTTTGGGTTTTGTGTGGCGTCAAAAACTGCTGGCTTTGTACTGTTGCTACTGTTGTTACTACTGCCAACTTATCTTGGTTGACTCTGGTATCTACCTACAGCAGAAAACCTGTCACTCACCCAAGGACTCTAGTCTGCCCAACATCCCTTCCTTACCTTTTTTCACAAATCCCACTATTTCTCAGGTGCTGATAAATTCCTATCTTCCTTTACCACCTACCTATTTCTTAGTTCAGCTAGAGACAACAGTTAGCCTAAACTGAATCATTAGTGGCAGTGTTTCCAGCTCTTGTGTGGTATATCTGTCATTGAAAATGCAGTAACAAAAATTATGTGGCAGGTCTCTTTGTATCAGCTAACAGAGGCAGTACAGAGCAGGAAAGTTTGGAAGATTTCTTCATTCACTGTTTAGTCATTCATTCATTCAACAATGTATTATAGTACTGCCAGCCATCACAGGTACCTGGACTTATCTCTGCTATTTCCTCCTCTTACTCCACTCTAGAAACACCAATTTCTTGCTGTTCTTGGAACATCCCAAATTCATTGCCACCTTGGCATTCTTTTTTGTTATTGAGTAGCATTCCATCATATATATATAAAATATCTTATTTATCCATCCATGTATTGATGGACACCTAGGTTGATTCCATATTTTGGCTATTGTAAATAATGCTGCCATGAACATAGGGATGCATATATCTTTTCAAATTAATGTCCCCCCACTTTGGATAAATACCTTGAAGTGTTATTGCTGGGTTATATGACAGCTTTATTTTTAACTTTTTGAGCAATCCCCAGGCTATTTTCTATAGTGGCTGCACCAATTTACAGTTCCCCAACAGTGTGCAAATGTTCTCTTTTCTCCACATCCTCGCCAGCACTTGTTATTTGTTTTTTTTTTAACTTTATTTATGTTTAGAGAAGGGGAGGAGAGAAAGAGAGGAAGAGAAACATCAATGTGAGACACACTGATCACATTGATTGGTTGCCTCTTGTACTTGCCCTGACGAGAACAGAACCTGCAACCTAAGCAAGTGCCCTGACCTGGAATTAAACTGGTGACCTGTTGCTTTGCAGGATGACACCCAACCAACTGAGCCACACCTGTCAGGGCTACTTGTTGGTTTTTTGATAGCCATTCAACAAGTGTTATGTGAATTGTTATCTCATTGTGGTTTTGATTGGCATTTCCCTGATTAGTGATGTTGAACACTTTTTATATGTCTGTTGGCCATTTGTATGTTCTCTTTGTCCTCTGTGCATTTAAAATTTGGATTATTTAGGGGTTTTTTGGTATTAAGTTGTATGAATTCCTTAATTGTTTTTTATATTAACCCCTTATTTGGTATATAATTTGTGAATATGTACTCTAATTCAGTAGGTTATCTTTTCATTTTGTTGGTTTCTGCAATTTTTTAAAGATTTTATTTATTTTTAAAGAGAGGGGAAGGGAGGGAGAAAGAGGAGGAAAGAAACATGAATGTGTGGTTGCTTCTCATGTGCCTCCAACTGGGGACCTGGCCCGCAGCCCAGGCATGTGCTCTGACTGGGAATCGAACCAGCAACCATTTGGTTTGTAGGCTAGCACTCAATCTGATGAACCACACCAACCAGGGCTGCAATTTTTTTTTTCTTTTGAGATTAGGAAAAGCCAGCCTCCAAGTGCCCCTGATTAAAAAAAAGAAATGGGAAACAGCTCATGTACCCATTAGTAGACAAGAGGATAAAAAAGCTGTGTTACAGTCCTGGTCAGTGTGGTTCAATTGGTTGGAGGTCGTCCTATACACCAAAGGGTTGTGGGTTCAGTTCCCAGTCAGGGCACATACGTGGATTGCAGGTTTGGTCCCTGGTTGGGGCATTGCAGGTTCAATCCCAATCCAGGAGCATATGGGAGGTGACCAATTGGTGTTTCTCTCTCACACTGATGTTTCTTTCTCTCTCTCCCCACTCCCTCTCTAAAAGCAATGAAAAAATGTCCTCAGGTGAGGATTAAAAAAAAATTGTTGTGTTAAATTCACACAGTGGAATACTACGTGGCCATAAAAAGGAAATCTTACCTTTTGCAACAGCATGGATTGACCTGGAGATTATTATACTGAAGAAAATAAGCCAATCAGAGAAAGACAAATACCATATGATCTCACTTATATGTGGAATCTAGTGAACAAAATAAACTGATGAACAAAATAAAAACAAGGGCATGGACACATGGGACAGACAGACTGACAGTTGTCAGAGGGGAGGAGGGAGGGAGAGAGAGACTGGATGAAAGAAGGGGAAGGATTAGCCAAAGAACATATATGCATAACCCACCGACACAGACAACACTGTGGTGATGGCCAGAGTGAACGGGGTGGTAGGGGCTGGGTGAATGTGGGCAAAGGGGGTGGAAAATGGGAACATCTGTAATAGTGTCAACAATAAACAAAGTCAAAAAAGTCTATATAGAAAATAATAAAAAAGAACATATTTTCCTTTAAATTAAATGTCATTAGTGTCAATTGTCTAGGTTATAGAAAAAGTGGGGTACAGTCCTGGCTGGTATGGCTCAGTGGGTTGAGTTCAGGCCTGTGAACTGGGAGGTCACCAGTTCGATTCCCAGTTGGGGCAGGTGCTTGGGTTGCAGGCCAGGTCTTCAGTACCAAGCGCGTGAGAGGCAGCCACATATTGATGTTTCTTTCTATCTCTTTCTCCTTCACTTCCCCTCTCTCCAAAAAGAAATAAAATATTTTTTAAAAAATGGGGTACAGATCACCCCTTCTTACTTTTGAATCAAAAAGCCTCACCAGAAAAGGGTATAAAAGCCTAATTAACAGCCATATTATTTACTGACATTTAAAAACCCTGTTTTTTCTTACTGTCTGATTATCCAAGTCAGTTTTATTAAAGACAAATTAGTCTTTAGAAGACTAAGAGAAAGAGTCTCCCTCAATCTTATGCAAAATCCCTTATATCTCATTATCCCATATATGTCCTTGAACATAAAACTAACTTAATATGTAGGTACCTAGAGAAATATGTACATAATACAAAGTGGCCAGCCACTGCACCTTCTCTTTATCTTGGAAAGACAAAGGAATGAGATGCTTACTTTGCAGATGCTTTTCATAACTTTAATATATTTTTTCTGTTTACTAGAATAATACATGCTTATAGCAGAGTATATGAAAAATACCAAAAATAGTAAAGAAAAAACACTCATAATTCCATCATTCATAAACATCCATTATTAACATTTTTGGTGAATTTCCTTTGCATATATATCTTATCTGACTGTGATCACCTGATATATATGAATTTATCTTTTTAAAAAAATATTTTATTTATTTTTTTAGATAGGGGAAGGGTGGGAGAAAGAAAGGGAGAGAAACATCAATGTGTGGTTGCCTCTTGAGCGCCTCCCCCGCAACCTGGTCCACAACCCAGGCATGTGCCCTGGCTGGGAATCAAACCCGCGACCCTCCATTGAGCCACACCAACCAGTGCTATTTTTCTTAAATAACCCAAGAAATGCAGTGTCCTAGTGATTCTTTTTGTCAATATGAATGAATTCCTTCAGTTTGTCAGTTATTGATGGATGATAGCACCCTTCTTTTTCCTTATTTTTCTTTAATTTACCTTATATTGTTTTAAAATGTGCTATTCCTAAAAAATATGCTGTTCTATGTATATGAAAGAATATATATAATCTATGTGTAGGTTATAAATCATTCTGTGTAAGGAATATCTGTGGACCCTCTGCCAATCCAATAAGTAGAATTTACTAGTGATTTGTATAATTATCTACAGTTTTCTTATTTCATCCCTTCTCCATAGTTTCTCAATAGTTTCATCAACTTTTCTTTAAAGTTTAAAACAAGCAAATTAAACAATTGAAAATTTAACCCTTTAAGTTGATTTTTTTCATTGATGCTAATAAAAGTCCCACTTTTTTACTTAAAAGTCTCTACTAAGTATTTGTGTTTTGAGTCTATCACACAGCGAGGTACACACTGTTTTGTGTTGGCTGTAACCTAGATCCCTGTTATCGTAGGCTACTTCCTGTACCAAATTCCCTTTTGAAAGTTTTGTTCTTTTTCAACTCCAAGGTCCAAGGCCAGAGTGACAGTACAAGCTTATTCTAGTATAAATTGATGTACAGAAAAAGAAAAAAAATGACCTCCATATTTATTTTTTAAAAATTCAAGATTTAGGAATGACGTTTAGGATTGAGAGGCATTTTATCATTGTTAATGTGGATGATCAGTGGTTTTCTAAGAACCTATAAAAGTTAAAAGGCTTTATTTAAATAAGGATTGCAAAGTGGGAGGCTGGGTGGAGAGGGGCAAAGAGGAAAAAATTAATAGCACCAACAAAATATTTTCTTTTAAAAAGGGTGACAAAGTTTCTGCTGCATAACTTAGTAACTGCGCGGCCTTGCACATTTTGTGTATACTCCCTGCCCTAGTATTTCTCATTTTAAAGTGGGATTAGCAACAATTTGCCCACTTTACTGGGCTTTCTGAGAGGTTCTGTTGTGTTTGGGAATATGTTGTAAACAAAACTCCTACCCAAATTATAAGTAATTACTTTTAAAAAGACGACCTTGAATTATAGCGCGAAGGATGAGACTTTCCAGAACTAAGTACTGCACCAGCTGAGACAGATTCTAGTTTGTCTGATTCCCAGACGCCTTCCCGGGAATTTGGACAAAGCGGATAGAAGGTCCGAGGTTTTTTCCAAACCTGAAAGCTGTTTCCTGCAGTGACTGCATTTAACTGACCTCGTGGATTCCATTTTAACCCACCGCAAACTTATTCACTAAAAGGCAATGCGGCTTATTCAGGCAGTCCTTTCCTGGATCGCCACGAAAACAGTCTCAGGTCCCAATTCTGGCTCCGCCCCCCCACCCACAATGCACCCCTCTATTCAATGTAGGTAGCTGCTTTGTCACGTGTCACTCCACGAAGCGCGTTCCCGCTTAGCTCATGCGCAGAGATCACCCCACATCTATTTTTCTCCGTGGCAGCGGGGACGAGCGGAAGTTCTTGGGAGCGCCAGTTCCGTCTGTGTGTTCGAGTGGACAAAATGGCGAAGATCGCCAAGACTCACGAAGGTAAGCGGTTTTTTGCTAGTTACATGTCTTTCCAGCTGCCCAGCGTGCTAAAAGTCTGTCTTTATGGGTTTCTGCCTCTTTCTGTGGTTTCTTTAGTGGGGGCCGAGCTCTCGCTTCAGAGCCACGGTCGTTTCCTCCCCGCCAGCCGCGCAGGCCACTGCCCCGCGTAATGGCGTCCTACTTTTACACCCCCGACAGGCTCTTTGTTCCGTGTTTGGGTGCTGCTACTTCAGCGTTGCTTCTCTTCTCTGACCGTGGGGCCTTGTTTAAACGGCTCGCTAAGGAGGATTTTAGGACAGGGGATCGAGAAAAGGGCGTGGAAGCAAAGTCTCACTTGTCTCTAGGAACTGTCGTTGGCATAGTTTGTGCATAGGAGGGGGAGTCAGAAAAACAACTGAGATACGGCACCGCTTTTCGGGCAGCCCTAAATCGAGTTTAGTCAAACCGAGGCCTATTACTTTTAACCTTAGTCAATTTGTGTCTTCAGGCGTTTAAGATAACTTTTTTTTTTGGTACGAAATGATTTGGGAATAAATCCCCCCTCCTTTGATTAGCTTTAGTATAATCTTTTTCTTTGGAGACTGATTATCTTTGGAAACTAATAAAAAGGGAAAGACACTTATTAAAGGACAAACTTTCGAGGTAGTTGATCGTTTTATGGAATAGGCGTATGCAAAATAAAGAAAATGTTGGGAATAGGCTAGAGTTCATTAGGGAGTATCCAGAAATGACAGGAAATAGGGTCACTTTTTAGAAAAGATGAGGCATGGGGAATTGGAGCTGCAGTCCTTGTTCTCTGACTTGGAATCTGAAATTTCCATCAAACACGAGGTTTCCAAGAGAATCACTTATTTCACACGTCGTTTCTGGGTACCTGGCTGGATATTAGTATGTGAGAGGTAATAATGACTAAGGCTATCAAAAGTTTTACAGTCCACTGGGGAAACTTGTGTATACATTTTCGTTGTTTTACAAGGCAAATTAATGCTTAAATAGAAGTATAAGCAGTGTGTTCTGGGAACCTGGGTAACGGAGTAATTAATTTATGCCTAGAACTATTTCATAGAGGCGGTGACTTGTCCTTAGTCAAAAGGATCATCTGTTTTAAATTAAGGGAGGACATTTGAGCCAGATAGAGCATCTTGTAACTACTCAGGGAGTCGTGAAAGGTGTTGGGATAGTGCCCTGTGTTAGGAAAAAAGTATATGAATCTGGAAAGATTGATTAGGACCAGAATGTGAATGGCATTGAATACTTGTGTCACCTGAAGGAACTGAAGTTCAGCTTTTTGCTATTTATGAAACATGCTAATGAGTTAGTTGACAGTGACTTGAATATTTTTAATGTTAGGTATTTAAACTTTAAACACTGTTTTAACCTAGAAGTGTTTATAGGTACTTATTTTTCTGTCTTTGGACTATCTCAATCATTCCTTTTGCAAAATAATTAGAAAATATAAAGATGTTGCTATTTTTCATTCAGGAGATTATTCATTTGGGACATTTTATGTCTTTGATTACTTGTTTATTGGTATCTTCATAATAAGGTACTCTTGGACAGGAAATGAAAGTTCTGATCAGTTTTCCTGCATGTTAGAAACCCAGTTAAAAGCTTTGGGCTATAGAAGATTGAAATTCATTGGCCAAAATTGCTATTTTATTTGGGTTTATGCTTTTAACTGATGCCATATTAGAACATTCAGTTTACCATCTGAGCACTGTCTGCGTAAAAGACACTGTTCATCACGGGCGTATAGACAAAGTGGTAAATGTTTAGTAGAAATAAACAGTATTTACAGTTTCTTGGTCCCTTATTGTCATTTCCATGGAGAACTTCGGTCTTTCATGGCCCCTCTCTGTTTTCACTTCAAGCTATCTCTGATAACCTGGAGCAGAATTAGGTGTGTGTGTTTTTTGTTTGTTTTTAATGGTAGCTACTACAGCACTGTAAATCTTTATTATATTACTTAGAGTGTTCTATTGTGTTAAAGTTTTCTTTTTTTACTCTGAGATTGTTGTGTGCAAGAGCTGTACCTTAGTATCCTCCAATACCTGGTGCATAATGGGTGCTGAATATTTTATCAACATTTATTGAGATTAATTTGTACTGGAATTATTAAAGGGGTTTTACAGAAAGGGGGCACTTGCAGTGACCTTTGAATGATTGAGTAGACTTGGACATACTCGTTTGGCTGCGATAAGTGGGATGTTATTGGAAACCTCTAGCGGAGAGGAAGAAGTGTTACATTAGCATCAGATTAGGGAAGCCTTTGAATGCTGAGCTAGGTTTGACTCTGGCTTTCCAATGTCTACGGAAGTGCCCTCCTTCTCCTCCCAGGTAAGAAGTTAATTTCTGTATTTTAGGAAAGTGATTGGTTGCAGTATCAAGGATGACTTACAGGGAATAAGAACAACCATTCTTCCTTAAGTAGTTGAGGTAGTTGAGAGAGAACTTGAATCTGAGTCTCACTGGAACCACTTTTTAAATGTGTAATGTATTTGTAACTTTTTTTTTTAGATTTTTTAAAAGTTATTTTTAGAGAGGGAGGAAGGGAAGGGGGTATGAGAAACATCTCATATGCTCTCAGATGCTCTCTCACTCCCCCTGGCCTGCAAACTCGTGACCTTTGGGTTTGTAGGAGGAAGCCCAACCCATTGAGCCACACCAGTCAGGGCCATGTTTTAAGTTTTGGTTTCGAGTTGCCTATCATCCTGTTGTTTAAGTAAGATTATACAATCTTTTCATCCTAAATAATGTTGCTGGTAAAGACATTTCTTTATTATACAGTACCTTCTTAATTTATTTTTACTCGATTACTTTTTAAAAGATTTCATTTCTTCTTAGAGGGGAAAGGGGTAAGAAACATCAATGTGTGGAAGAACCATTTGGCTGTGACACTGGTCAGAGCATTTTATTTTTATTTTTTATATTTTTTATCTTCACCTGAGGAAATGCTTATTGATTTGAGAGGGGTGGGGAGAGAAACATGGATTGCCCTTCGCACATGACGGAACCTGCAACCCAGGTGTGTGCCCTGGCTGGGAATAAAACCCACAACCTTTTGGTTAAGGGGACTGCCATCAAACCAACTGAGCCACACCAGCCAGGATGTGTTGCATCAGTAGTTTGTACTTGAGATTTGTGAGGTAAATAATACTATATTTAAACTGGAGTGTAGTTTATTGTTGTACCTTCCTATGTGGTTCTTCTCACAGGCTGTTACTTCCCATCATGAGCCAAACTGATAATTTTTTTCCTCACTGTCCTGTTGTTTTTAATATTTCCATTAGGATCAGCCCTTAACATACTTTTTAACCAACCTGATTATTTTTACCTTGGCAGTGTGGCTTATGCTTTCCGGTACTGAAATATAAAGAAAGCTAAGCTTATTCAAATGAAATGTAATCTTTTGGACCTTTCTACATGTTAGATTGTATCAAATGTGTACAATTATTAGTGTACATAATCTTACTATCCAGCAGTTCTTTAGATATTGCTGATTTTGGCAAAGGAGGGAACACTTGTTTTGGAAAGAGGAAAATGGATTATCCAAAAATTCCCTTGGTTTGTTTTGCCACTATTCCTTGAATAGATTTTTGGCATCACAAAGCTGAAAAGTTTTTTTCCCCTAATTATTTGTTTGCAGAATGGCTGGAATAGTTATTTTATTTTTCTGCATTTTCAGAGATTTTTATTTTCCTGTGTTAAGATAGTTACTGCTTTGTAGACTTTTTCTTTGTTCTTTTTTTTTTTTTTTTAAGAGAGAGAGGAAGGGAGGGAGAAAGCATCAGTGTGAGAAACATTGATTCGTTGGCTTCCATATGCACCCAGCACCCACACGAGGGACCAAACCTGCAAGCCAGGTGTGTGCCCTGACTGGATTGAGAATCAAACCAGTGACCTTTCAGGATGATGCCCAACCAACTGAGCCACACTGGCTGGGGCTTTGTAGACCTCAGTATGAAAAAAATAAAAAGGTAAAAAGGTTGCTTAAAGATTTTTAAAGAGATTTTTTCTTTACGGTTTTTAGGAACTCACTGTATTTTTGAGACAATAAGACGTACTCCCCCTCCCCCAATTTGGGAGGAATAATGGTTGTTAATGCTGCTGTTGAGTTCTGTTTACATTTACATTGGTGGAATATTACATTATTTATGTTACTAAATATTTTACCACATTTTTTGTGCTTCAAAATTTTCTTCCTATTTTCCTCTAAAGCCTAAATGTGTCATATGGTCCGAAAAATACGGGTAATATTAATCAGGAGTTGATTGTTTCGGAATTGATATCTGTAGTATTAAGTACAATAATTTACCAATATAGTTGGCCTGTTGAGGTTTTGTTGAAGGAAAAGGCTGAGAGGTGGGGTATTTTTCTGGATGTCTTTTAGAAGTCTCATATTTGAGAAATCTTTGCTCACTGCTTGCTTCTGGCTGGTGTAGAATAGATCAGTCACACTTTTGGACTCAGACTAAAGGTTTCAGTGAATAGTCAACATCCAAAAGCTGTGTGCCTCTGTAATATGTAATGAACAGTGATTAAAAGCTTACAAATAATCTAAATTAAAAAATGAGGAATAAAATTTCATCAAAGAAGAGGAAATGCTACAAGCTAGACTTAACAATATCTGAGGCATAGAAATAAAAGGCACAGAAGGGGGAACCAGGAGAGGGACAAATTTGGTTGTATAAGTTGTGCCCAGTGGTGGTTAATCTCATAATTTACTTATGTCTTAGTTTAGAATGCATATAGTAGGTAAGGTGTTCCCCATCTTTTCAAAGACCTCCAGTTCTATGGTACTATCTTTTGATGTCAGACTGAACTCGCAGATAAAACATTTGATGTATTTATAATAAAGTTGCAATTTTAATATTTATCACATTTTCCTGGTAATATTAGTAATTTATCAGTAATATAAGTAATTTCTAAGTAAATGAAAAGTGGCAGTAATTTTTTGAATGAACTCATTTTTTGAATGAGTTTTTTCATTCAAAAACTTGCAAGTAAAGTAATACAGTAATAATACAAGTAATGTTAAAACTAACAGTAATTTTTAAGTAAATGAAAAATGGTAATTTTTGAATGAATTGAGATTTCAAATGGTCTGACTCACAGATTTATTAATTTACACTTAATGTCTACTAGCGAAATGTGTGTTCTCTGGTAGTTGAAAATATTCCTAAGATCAGAATTCCCCTCCAAAAATAGGGAAATTACAATTGAATGGCATTTCTTTTCTGTGATCATTGGAACAAATACAGTTTTTAAAATGTATGTTTTTTATCTTAACATTTAGAAGATTTTTACCTTATCTAATCAATTAACAAGATTAGTAAGGCCAGAAAAGTGAAAAAAATGACAGATTCAGAGTTGGAACTTTTGAGGTTGAAGGTACTCTATAAAAGAGCTAAATTTTTTTGTTTATGTGTAGCAGAGGACTCCATTTCAGAGGAGAGAGAGCATTTACTTTTTGTTGCATTGTGGTCAGAAGTCTTGGTTTCAAGGGACTAGAAAAAAGAACCCAAGAATGAGAAAAAGGGGCAAAGCTTGAGAAAACGATGCTTAATTTTTTCAACTTTATATTGATAACTGTAAATATATGCAAACTAGAATAGTGAAATGAACCCCCCATGTTGCACCCATCACCTAACTTCAAAAGTTATAAACTTAGGGCCTGCCCTGGCTGGTGTGGCTCAATGGATTGAGTGCTGGCCTGCGAACCAGAGGGTTGCCAGTTCCATTCCCAGTCAGGGCACGTGCCTGGGTTGCAGGCCAGGTCCCCAGTGGGGGGCATTCGAGATAAAACCACACATTGATGTTTCTCTCCCTTTCTTTCTCACTCCCTTCCCCTCTTTCTAAAAACAAATAAAAAAAAATCTTAGGGCTGATTTTGTTTAATCTGTATACTGGTCCCTTCTATCCTTCCTGTTACTGTGAAGCAAATTCCAGATGTATCATTTTATCTGTACACTTTTCAGTGTATATCTCTAAAATTTTATTGCAACTAATATTTAATATTAATAAATATTTCAGCGTTGAATTTTGCTAATTGCCTTATAAACATTTTTTTTCCAGTTTGTTTGAGTCGTTACAAATAAAGTCTGTATATGGTGAACAGCCTTAAATCTTCATGTTCCACCTCCATCTCTTTTTTCTTTTTCCTTGTAACTCATTTGTTGCAGTACCTTTTATCCTGTAGAATTTCCCAGTCTGGAGAGAAAAGCAAGAGCAATAAAAACATCCAGGATTACTTCCATAGCCTCTCCTACCACTTCAGCTGCAATCAAGATGTTGGGAGGCCTTACAGCAAGGGAAGCCTCAAGAAAAATTACTGGCTTTAGGAATGTATTTAGTTCTGGAATCATACTTCACGTTTAGGCTGGACTAGCTATGGCAAGGAAATGTAACAGGACTTGCAAATTCAGATGCTCTCCCATTGTAATTTTAACAGCCATGAATATACTCTGCAGTTTTCTAACAAGCTTAACTTCCAGTTGAAATGGTTTTGTATGAGGAGTCCCAGTGATACATGCATCTCAGAATACCAATTTAAGAAGAACCACACCCATGACAATTTACCCCCAAGGTTTTTCCTTGAGTGAGGCTCTTTGGTAAATGTAAGTCTGATGCTAAACTAGTATTTTGATTGCTGGTCTAAGACTTTTTAAAACGACTTTCAGACTATTCCAGCTCTGGGGATTTGAAGGACTACCCATAACTTCAGTTTTAGGATTCCAAATCTACTGTCAAGATAGAGAATCCCTGCTTTCTTTTTAAGTGTTTAGCGTCATCAGTAACCAAGAGTCCTACCATTTTCCCCTCCCCCAACTTTATACTAAAGATGGAGGGTGGGGGGGAATAGAAGTAAGGCCTTCATCCAGAAAATAGGATAATTTACAAATCCACATTAATTATATCTACCTCCAGACATTCTTTTCTTTAACACAATGAAACAAATTTACTAATCTCACCTCAGTTTTTCATTTTACTTGTTTTGTTAATCTCTCCATTTCATCTCAAACTTACTCTTCCTCTGTTGTACATAATGTTACATTTCTCCTTTGCACATCAAAAGGACTAAGGTTTTTACAGCATTAAACATATACTTTTGATAAGATGCAGCAGTCCTGTTCCTAGGTTTTTACCCAAGTGATGTTAAAACTTACATTCTTATGAAAACCTGTACATGAATGTTTGCCGCAGCCTTATTGGGAATCTACAAACCTGAATGGCTCTAAAGAGAGTGGATCAACACAGTGTAGTACAATATAATACTACTTGGTAGTAGACAGGCACAGATTATTGACACACAAAACAACAGCAAGACTGAAATGTTCTTGGGTTCAGATGGACTAGAGCACCAGCTTTTGGCAGTCAATCCTTTGTGTGACCACTAGGAGGTCCTAGTCTCTTGTCCAGTCAGTACTAGCAGATAGTATCCATTTTTATTTTTCACACTTGAATGTCTCAAACTAGAGGGAGTCTATAAATTTGAAAGGGAATAGGTGGGAACAGAGGACTTACGTTGATTATAATTGAAGTAGGGAAAGATTGACGTGAACATTTCCTTTCTCTGCCCCCTTAAGTCTTTTATTTAATATGTTGGTCCTCTGGTTATTCCTTTTAGTACGTTCTCATTTCTTTTTTATATTTGGCAACACATTTTATGTATTGATCATTTGTTGTCTGAAATTATCTATTTGCTCATTTTTAGTCAGTTTATATTTAAGAAAGTACAGAAAGTTCTGGCCCCCGTGGCTCGGTTGGTGTGTGCCCTGTACACTGCAAGTTCCCTGGTTGGATTTCTGGTCAGGGAACATACCTAGGTTGCCAGTTTGATCCCCTGTCCTCTGGGGTGCCAATGGAAGGCAGCTAATCAATGTTTCTCTCACTCTCCCCCTCCCCTGTCCCCCTTTCCTCTCCCCCTCCCCATCTCCCTCCTCTCTAAGAATCAATGTCTTTGAATGAGAAATTTTAAAAAGTGCAGGAATACCTGCATACCAGAAGCTATAATACATTGAGGTAGATTCGAAAATAAGGAGATAGAAGACAGCTTTGTCTTTATGAGATGTGAAACCTTTATAAAATTTGAAGCTATGGAATTTCATAAACCATTGCTGACACGGATGAGGGAGGGAAAAATTTGGAAAATTACTTTTAACGACTTCTACAGGTTGGAAATACATTTTTATTATGAAATAGTGGAACATACAGAAAGTGTAGGAAAAATACAATGAACACAGTGTAACCCATTGTCCAGCTTTAACGGTTCTTCTGAGTTTGTGGGATCTGTTGTCTGAACTTTGTGGATATTATATTTATGTAAATGTGCTATAGTTTACAATGCATAAACAAAACCCAGTTTTTATTCATAGTTTCAAGCAATACAGAAGTACTATACTTGTTTTGCATATAAACATTGAACTTATGAAACCTGTATACATTTTGTAATGACCTCCCCTCAGAATTAATTACCTATAAACAGCTGCCTAGCCCCAGAAGACTTTGAGCTAGGTAATTTTCTTGCTAAATTTTGATGTAATAGGACTCCATTCGTGATATACAGGGACTTGATATGAATACTAATTCAGTAATTGTATATCTTGGTAATTAGAAAATTCTGTTGCTAATCAGTAAGAACATTAAATCAGTAGGTAAAATTTAGTAGCTGAGGGTAGTTCTTGAATAAATGTATTATCCAAATAAACTAGATGCTGAAAACTTATAATGGAAAATTCTTTAGAAGGAAAATAAGCTGTGTGTGATGTACTGAGAGGAAAAAGCAAGCTACACAATGATAATGTATAGTATGATGCCATTTTTGTAAAACAATACCCCTTTCCTGTTTCTTTCTTGTATATGAGCTAGGAAAAAAGTGTAAAGTGAAGTTCAAAATTGGAAATTTTGTTAAGGGTGGACTGGGGCTGGAAATGAAGGTGTGAAGGGCCAATTATGAGTTTTCCAGGGTGTTAATAATGCAGAAATCTTAAGTTGGAGGTTCTGACTTATTATTATAACAGGTGCTTCAAATGATTGCTATAGAAGCAGGCTTGCAGACTATCTGGCTGGCCTAATTCACCCGCTTGTGTTTACTGCTTGGACTTGATGGCAGTAGCATTTATGGTGCTTTAGAAAGAACCTATTTACTTAGAAGTGATATATGCACTTTGTGGTTTATAAACCAAGTCTCAGATACTTAAGAAATGGAAATGGACATAAAAGAAGAAAATGAAGAGTATTTACACTTTAGCCAGTTTTGCTAACCAACCTTCTTCTGTGTTCTGGGAGAAAAAGTCTCTGTGGGGTGTGGGCTGGGGGAGGAGGGAAGCAAATATGATTTTAAAACTAAAGAAAAAATACTTAAAAGAGAAAAAGTAGAGAGAGGAGTTAAATGAACCACCCAGCCCAGATGAGGATATCTGTGAGTAATTATGGTGGAGGTCCCAGACTGCTCGGGCTCCTCTAACAGTTTCCAGGGGAGCTATGCTGGAAAAATAACTGTGGAGATGGTGGTCCCATGATACGCTTAAGATATTGAGATCTAGTTATGCTGCTAGTTCAGTAGTAAATCTGTTACATTATTTTGAGTTTCTGACACTTGCTCCCACTCTAATGGGGAAATGTGACCCGTCTGTACCTTGGACTAGGAACTGTTACTACATTTTCTGCTTTAAACCACACCCACTTTGAGGAACTACAGAGGGTTTTCTAACTCTTAGGGTGGGGGTGATCATTCGCATCTTTTTTCTTTTGGATCCTTGCAAACTAGTAATGAGCTTTCTAAAATGTCTGGTATCAAGGGCTTAATTCAGTTGAAAGTAATGAGCTGGCAAAAATTGAAACTCTTATTTGTTAGGCTGCAGAAATTACTGGCAGTACAAATTTTGTTTCTTTCCAAACTTATGTATTATCCAGGTAATTAAAATGAAACATTAATTTGTAATTTAAAGTTTCCTGGTGTCAGGAAAGACTAAAAAAAGTTGGAAGATTGGTCTGAATTTGAAGGAGACTAAAGACATGACAATGAAATTCCATGCCTAGTTCCTGCTTGGATTGTGGACCAAATAAAACAGCTAGGAAAGGATGTAACTAGGACAATTAGGGAGATTTGAAGCTAGATTATATATTAGATGATAGCATTATTAACGTTTAACTTCTTGAGCATGTTAAATCTGTTGTGGTTATTTATATAGGAGAATGTCCTAGATCTGGAAACATGTGCTGAAATATTAGGAGTTTTAAATGGTTTAGAAAAGTTATGTACAAACATATTTCCTTTATCATTTACACAGTTGATGAATACAGATGAAGCATATGTGGGTGTTTATTGTATTATTTTAATTTTTCTAGTCTTGACAAAATTAAAAATTGAGAAGTTTGGGAAGCACTTGAGAGGAGTTGATACTTAATTCACCAAATGTGCATCTTCTGAAGTCTGACCTGTGGATATAACATGGTGCTTGTTGGAGGAGTGATACAATCATTTAAAAGAATCCTTTATGTTGTAGGAAGCAGACAAACAAGTTTAAGTAATGCATTAAGTAGAGAACCTTAATGCATTACTTAAAGAACCTTTCCTTGAAGGTAGATAGATATATTGGTTCCAGATCTCAGGCACTTAGTTGTTAAACTAAGAAGCGTTGTGGCAGTTGCAGCCAATTGTGTCGAGTTCTGATTTCCAGATTTAAGAATTTAGACATTTTTTATTGTTTCACTGTTCGCTGTTTAGGACATGACCTGGAAGCTTGTTGGGAGTACAGAAACTTAAGTCTGCTGCAGGCCTATTTTAACAAAATCTGTAGACAATTTTTTGCACATTCAAGTTTGAGAACCACTCTCTAGTACTGTTTTTACATTTCTGGTAGTGTTGATTTTAAATAAACTTGACTTGTTCTTGGTCCCTAGTCAACATCAACAATATTATTTTTTAAGTTGGAGAAAGCTTTAGAATTCAACAATAATTTAATAAAAATTGGTAACCTATTAATGTAAGAGTAATTTGTAGTTGATGAAATAGTAAGCATCTCCTCTGTATGTATTTTTTGTTGAAGTGGAGGAGCTGTATTAAATGTATTAAAAATCAATACTTTATATTTTAAAGTTTTTGTGCTTAGTATTTTGATAATACCTAGTAGGGAAATGTGTGAGCGCTCTTTGGAAAATGAAATTAAAGTCTGTGTTAACTTTGTTACAGATATCGAAGCACAGATTCGAGAAATCCAAGGCAAGAAGGCAGCTCTTGATGAAGCTCAAGGAGTGGGCCTTGATTCTACAGGTTATTATGACCAGGAAATATATGGTGGAAGTGATAGCAGATTTGCTGGATATGTGACATCAATTGCTGCAACTGAACTTGAAGATGTAAGTACAAAGTAGTATAAAGCATATGAGAGTCAAGCCCCCCCCCCCTTTTTTTTTTGATGGTAAGCAAGAAATATAAAGGAATTCTCTCTTTGAGTCATCTGGTTTAATCTGGGAGACATTTTGGAGATTGGGGGATCTTTCTTTTGGAGGATAAAACTGTTGAAAGTATTCTTTCTCTCTAAAGTTCAAAAACTTTTGAAAGCACTCAGTTCTGAATCTTTATGTTAAAGCTGATCTGTTTAGTAAAGCATCTGCAAGTCATTAACTGTTGCAAATTCCTGTTATCTATTGAGCTCTGTCTAGAGTAACCCATGTGAGAAGTGACTTTCTGTCGTTGTGACCTGATTTCTGACCTGATTTCTGACTTGTGCTTCGTGCTCTTTGTCCCCCCTTCCCTTGCCATTTTAATATGAATAGATTACTGCTTGTTACTGATATTAATGGGCTCTGCACCTGTTTCAGTTATTGTGGAGGATGACCACCTCTGATTTTGAAATATATCTTTTACAATGTTTTTATATATTCCACATAGCTCACATATTGTCAGATTATCTCAAACATCGAAATTTGGTGAAATAGCTATCCATTTTTGTGTGATTCAGTAACATTTTATTTATATAGATAAACTTGTTATTTTTGTTATATTCAAGCTATACTTTATTTTGTAGTTGGCACATTTTTAAAAAGTTTTTATTTATTTTTAGAGAGGATGGAAGGGAGGCAGAAAGCGGTAGAGGAACATCAACGTGGGAGAGAAACATTGATGGGTTGTATGTTTCATGCCCTCAACAGGAAACCAGACATGTGCCCTGTCTGGCAATCAAACTAGGAACCTTTTGGTTTGTAGGCTGGTGCTCAGTCCACTGAGCCACACCAGCCAGGGCTGTAATTGGCACATTTAAAAAAACTAAAACGTCCCAAAGATAAAAATTCTGGAAGCCAATCATACCTTCTGGTAAGAGACAGTGATGGCTGTGTATTGGAGAAACTCAGGGGCCATATAAGTGTTTCAAATTTTTTAAAAAGACTTTCAAAATTTATTTTTAGAAAAGAAGGGAGGGAGAAAGAGGCAAGAGAAACATCTGATCCACTGGCAACTGGGGACCTGGCCCACAACCCATGCATTTCCCTTGACTGGGAATCAAACCAGTGACCTTTCAGTTTGCAGGATGATGCCCAGCCCACTGGGCCACATCAGTCAGGGCACTTGTTTAATTTTTAAATGAGTGTTAAGATCTTGAGACTTACCACGGTTGAACTTCTACACTAGTAAAATAATGTAACATTTTTCTGTTTAAACGTACTACTTACATACATTTAAAATTGATTATATTCTACTTGTTTCTGTGGCTAAATCATGTTTCTTTTTTTAAAAAATGAGTTAAACGAGGAAACTGGAGAGTTTTAAATAGATTGTTTATAGTTTTCAAATTCGAAAAACAAATTTTATCATGCCTTCTATGAGAAAACAAAATGCTGAGATTTTTCTAGCTCATATCTACTTTTAATTGGCTTCCACAGAAAGCATTCCTTGTTTAATACTTCTAAAAGACTAAAAACTAAGTTTAATTTCTTTAATAGTGTTTTTTGAGTTGAAAACTTGTGTACAAGTTTATGAACAAGGGGTTCAGACATCACACTTAAGTCTTGATTTCATGTTGAATCTTAGTGTTTTCTAATTTTTGAATTCTGATGTTTTTTTAATGGGTTTTTGGGGACATTTCATTGCAGGATGATGATGACTACTCTTCATCTACAAGTTTGCTCGGTCAGAAGAAGCCAGGATATCATGCCCCTGTGGCATTGCTTAATGATATACCACAGTCAACGGAACAGGTGACTTTTTTTCTTTGTTAAATCCAGAATTTATTCAGCTAAAGAAAACTCAATTCCCATGGAAGCCTATTTTGAGTCATGTTATTAGAATGTTTTGAGGAGAATTGATTTTGGAAGAATTAGAAATAATACTTAGTTAATTTTATAAAGA
The DNA here is from genome assembly GCF_019186645.2 of Phyllostomus hastatus. Classification (NCBI taxonomy): domain Eukaryota; kingdom Metazoa; phylum Chordata; class Mammalia; order Chiroptera; family Phyllostomidae; genus Phyllostomus; species Phyllostomus hastatus. Next base: position 398,068 of record NW_025333912.1, on the reverse strand, counting down.
TAGTTTGTGAAGAATTGAACTATGGAAATACAGATGGATATTATCTCATTTCTGTATTATTTTTTTCATATTTATAAAATACAAAATATTTTATCAGTAGGCAGCTAAACATTTTACATGTTTTATAATCTGTTTTCTTTTAACTTTAATTTTAATCCTTGTTCAAGTACAGATTTCTCCTTATAATGTTCTGATTTTTGTTTATAGTACTCTGTTTGGTTATTTAATAAAGTAGGTATTAAATGAGACATAATTCTTTTCAGTATGATCCATTTGCGGAGCACCGACCTCCGAAGATTGCAGACCGAGAAGATGAATACAAAAAGCACAGGCGGACCATGATAATTTCCCCAGAACGTCTTGATCCTTTTGCAGATGGTAATTCTTTCCCACTTTTCTTTGAGTATTCACAAATTTGTTTGTATTAATTTGTCTTTAGCCCTTTGATTTTTTTTGGCATGCTTATGAATTTGCTTTTCTTTTAAAAACCCCCCTTATTATAGATGTATATAGATTTGGTTGAAGTCACAGATGCCATATTCTTCATCTTTATAATACAAGTTTTCTTTCCAGGTAGAAGGACAAGAAAATAATGAGCCAATGCCATAGAAACGCAAAGGGTTAAAGGTTTTTCTTTTACTTTTGTTTTGGGTACGCTTTCTATACTTGGAACAGATATGTTTTTCTGCTCAAAATACTTTCAAATTATTGAAAGTTTTCATTCCAAATCCTAGATTTTAGGATTATTGTTAACTTTTTAGAAACTGTTTCTCACATTAGAGCTCCCCTTATATTGCTCTAAATATAGTTTAGTAAATGCACCTCCTACTTTGCTTTAAGCATACTTAAAATTAAAACAAAAGTATGTATACAAAGACTTTGATATTTTTAATAGTTGGAGTTTGTTTTGCTAATTTTAGAGTGCAGGTCAGCACAAGGGGCATAGTGAGCCTGATGGAAGCTTTCCTCAGGTGAGTGAGTTTCAAAATCAAATTAGGTGCCTGTTCTTAAAATGAGATTCTGCTGCAGGTTTACAAATTAGACTTTCAGCCTGCATGAATTAGTAGGGATATTCTTTTTTTACTTGCATAATTGTAATTGATTTAAACATGTATGTCAGAATTCACAGGCCCATACTAACTGTCCTTAATTTCTTTCCTACAGCAGTACTGCTATATGCCAGTCCTGTCTGCATTCTTAAGGGTGCAGTTCAACACATCCTCTCTAGATTATGGTGAAAAAGTATTCCAAAGGAAGTCTTATCAGAGCTAGTGTCAGAAAGAATGACACTATCAATTGGGCATGATCTTCAGCATAGGAAATGTCTTAAGAATTTTACTATCTTCCTAAATTGTGTTGCTATACTACTGTATAGCTAATGATCACATTTCTGAAACGAAGTGTGCCTCTGTGAATCTTGTTATATACTGTTTGGGCTTCTTTAAGATATTTTGAAGTTTGAAAAACGAATATTGAAACTTTAACCAAGAGACTAACACATCTCTTTGTACACCACTTGTCTTGTGTGCATCATAATAACCGGTAGGAAGTAATATATTCAAGTAGTGTGTTTTCACTTGTAATTTATACTTTCTAAGAAAATAAAAATGTTTCTGGGTCAAGAAAACTTTATAAAGCATGAAGCCCTTTTTTAGTAACCTGACATGAGAATAAGATTATAGGTATATTTTTTAAAAGGAGATTTTCTAAACTGTAACTGTTTAGAACATTGTATGAAGAACTTACCTAGTTAATAGTTACTTGTAGTCAGGATTTTAACATCTTGCAACAGGTAATGTTTTGAATATAAATATCTTTCCAAAGTGTTACTAATGGTAAAGAGATAATTTTCTAGGCTTCTATTCTGCTGCTTGAAGTCAGAACTGCTGATGGAGACAAAGGCACGAAAGTGTACGTATTCCGGATTAGCAACCCAGGAACCCATCACTTCTGAAGACTAAACTGTGCTGTCATTTTGCTTTTATATGCATTAAAATATTTGTTTTAAACTGCTGTAGATATGTTTGTGTTCAAACAGGTTAAATTGATCAGCAAACTCAATAAAAAGTAAGATATATAATTATTAAAGTTTTCCATCAAAAAATAAATTAAATGATTATGGAATAACATAATACTAGAGCAGGGCAGATAAATCAATTGAACCTAATTACCTTTTATTTATTGTACACTTGTCCTGTTGCTGTTCTTTTCTGCAGGAGGGAAAACCCCTGATCCTAAAATGAATGCTAGGACTTACATGGATGTAATGCGGGAACAGCATTTGACTAAAGAAGAGGTATGAACCTAGTTTTATTTTAATGGTTGTGAAAGTAAAAAGTTGAGATTGAGAGACTTTTACATTTTCTTTTTATTTGCTGCACAAGTAATTCAGTAGTATTGATAAAAGTTAAGCTGACAAAAAAAAAACTTACCCAAAATTCTACCACCTTCCAAATTAAACTGTTCATTTTTCTAGACCCTTTTTAGTCCCTGGCCCGTTGGCCATGCTTATATACATAAGTACCGTTATTTTGGTATGTAGAATGTGCACTTTCTTCACCCAAATTTTTGAGGGAAAAATAAGGATGAGAGTTATACATGGGTATAATGATTACATTCCATGGGTATAATGTGCACAAAAACGTGGCTGTGCATTATACACGACAAAATATAGTATTTTCTTGTGAATACATGGGTGGGGAGGATTGATAATGTTTGTCTGAAGCCAGTGTTTAAGGGAAAGCCAAGTAGTGAAGTCATTCCTTGAAAAGCATCTAATTCTCCCATAGGATTGAGGTTGGGTATAGATGGAGAATTCCTCAGAATTCTTGCTGGTCTACAGAGATCACTTATTTTAATAGCGCCTATAACTTTATTATGAATAATATATAGTAAATTTGTTGTATGGATTAAGTGGGGTGATGGAACCCCTCTTGAAAAATCATAGGATAAATTAAATGCATTTGTTACGATGTTATATATAGTATTTACATAGCTATAATTTAAACATTCTTTTTAAAAAAAGATTTTATTCATTTTTAGAAAAGGGATGGGAAGAGGGAAACACCAGTGTGTATTTGCCTCCCCCCACCCCCACTGGGGCCCTGGCCTGCAACCCAGGCATGTACCCTGACTGGGAATCAAACCGGCGACCCTTTGGTTCATAGGCTAGCACTCAATCCACTGAGACACACCAGCCAGGACTAAACATTTTCACTTTTATATCTTGTTACCTAGTCTGAATTGCTATCTGAGATTTAAATAAAATTTTTCAGTGGAAGCATTTTGATTTGCCAGCAGTGACTGAAGATTTTCTTCACTAACTATAATAAAGTACAGTGCTCTGTGTTATACATTTTGTATTTGTTCATCTGTTGTGCAGAAAGATGTTGTATAGAACTGGAAATACAGAGAGGAGAGGGAAAAGAAGCAGGGACTATCCAGTAGCATAGAAAGGAGAGTGAATAAAGAGTAAAATGACATTAAATAGAAATGATTGTATTGATATAAAAATATATTGAAAATGTTTTAAAGGTACTCACTGCTTATTCACATGTTTTTAGAGAGAAATTAGGCAACAACTAGCAGAAAAAGCTAAAGCTGGAGAACTAAAAGTTGTCAATGGAGCAGCAGCATCCCAGCCTCCCTCAAAACGGAAACGGCGCTGGGATCAAACAGCTGATCAGACTCCTGGTGCCACTCCCAAGAAGCTGTCAAGTTGGGATCAAGCAGAGGTGATTTCATTTTATTTTTAATACTATTGTAATTTTTTTTGTCATAGGAAATGTATTAGTCTGCTCTCATAACATATCAGAATATCACAGATTGGGAGGCTTAAACAGACATGTATTTTCTCACAGTTCTGGAGGCTTGAAGACCAAGATCAAGGTGCCAACTGAAAATTGAGATTTTGAACAATATATGTGCTTTACTCACCTAATGGAAAATTCCCAACTCAGTAATATATAGAATCTTTTTAAATATAAAAATATCGATTCTTAAATTTAATCTGGTATTTATGGAAAATTGCAAACAAAGCTAGCTAGAACTCTTATGTTGGATAGAAGAGTATCCAATTTTAAAGCAAATACATAAAAGTATACTGTTACAAACCTACAGCAGAGGTGTCCAACCCGTGGCCCAGGATGGCTATGAATGCAGCCCAATACAAAATCGTGAATTTACTTAAAACTTTGAGATTTTTTTGTTATTAAATGTCACAGTGTATTTAATATGTGACCCAAGACATCTTTTTTTTCTTTGTGCCCAGAGAGATGCCAAAAAGTTAGACACCCCTGCTCTAGTATATTTATGAGTCATAATTTAAACACAAATTTCGTTTTTCTTAAACTAAATCACCTACTGTTTTGATATGGCATTGTCTGCACTGTGCAGGTTCTTTTGATGTCGTGTGCTTAACTCATGCCCTAAATCACTTACTACTCAGTCTTCTATTCGAATTGCCATGTAACCTTTGATTACTTAAGCCTTTTTTCACTGATCTTGCTAGCATCAGTTATTGCAAATGTGGTTGTAAATATAAATTCATCTTAAATATTGGAATCATGTGGTACTATGTAGTTATAATTACCCAGGTGATCCAAAACATGCTTGTCTTAATCAAATAAACACAGAATTGAACAAAAACGCAAAAATAGTATTAGTGAGAACTCAATGGGCATATGTCTCTAAGCCCCAGTTTGAGAACTAGTGATAATGACTAAAGCTGAAATTCTTTTATTACAGATTTATACAGGGAAACCATAGTGACTTTCCTAAAGTTATGGAGCTAGTATTGCCAAAACTAAGATTCATACTCAAAATATAATTTTTTAAAAACTGGGGCTTATTTTACTGTTCCAAATTTGAAACTTTTAAGTTGTGTTTAGTTGTAAACATACTCCCTAGAAAGTAGGAATCTCTTAAACAGGGTAATCCAATCTAACTTAATTATAGGGAACAGAACTAAAGCATTTATTTGTTTAAATTTTTTTTAGTTTTTATTGAGCTTACTGGAGCGACATTGGTTAATAAAATTATATAGTTTCAGGTGTACAATTCTATAATACATCATCTGTGTATCGTGTGTTCACTACTCAAAATCAAGCCTCCTTCCGTTACCACTTACCCATTACCCTCTTCTACCTGCCCCCACCCCCCCTTTTCCCTCTGGTAATCACCACACTGTTATGTGTGTTTAAGAGTTTTTGTTTTTGCTTAATCCCTTCACTTTTTCACCCAGCTCCCCAGCCTTCCTCCTCTTGTAGCTGTCAGTCTGTTCTCTGTTTCTATGAGTTTGTTTCTATTTTATTTTATTCATTAGATTCCACATATAAGTGAAATCATGTTTAAAGTTTTTTTAACAGAAGCTTTCCAATTATATTTATGTAGGTGTATAGATGTGTAAAATAAAATGTGTTTGTTCTGTTAAGACCCCTGGGCATACACCTTCTCTAAGATGGGATGAGACACCAGGTCGTGCGAAGGGAAGTGAGACTCCTGGAGCAACCCCAGGCTCAAAAATATGGGATCCTACACCTAGTCACACACCAGCAGGAGCTGCTACTCCTGGACGGGGTGACACACCAGGTCATGCAACACCAGGCCATGGAGGTGCAACTTCCAGTGCTCGTAAAAACAGATGGGACGAGACCCCCAAAACAGAAAGAGGTACTTGTAATGGAGTCTGGGCATGTGTTTGGGTGAAGTGTTGACTCAGTGAGTAGTATATTTATAGGCTGAAATCTTTTCTTTCTAATCCTGGCTAGATAGGCAAATAACCAGCTGCATTAGGGACGAAGAACTGAGCAGATCACATGACAGATTCTTTTCCCTTCTTGAAGAGGTTTAAAATTTATTTTAGTAAAAGCAGTAGGAAGTAAAGTTTGTAGATCATAATAACCTCATTTTTTATTGTAGCAGGAATCTACACAGTGTGAAATTTACCATACTAACCATTTTAAGTGTACAATTCAGTGGCATTAAGGACATTCACAGTGTCATGCAACCATCACCACTATTTCATCACCATGACGAGAAACTCTATACCCATAAAATAATAACTCCCCATGTTTGTTTCCTCCCAGCCCTTGGTAACTGTGTATAAATCTATCTAAATTATTTTTTTGTGTAAACTATTTAAAGCTGTTGTTTATGAGACCTGTAGTAAGTTAAGATTTAATAGCACATCCTCTATATTAAAATTTTACAAAGAATTTTTTAAAAGACTTTATTTTAGAGAGAGGGGAAGGGAGGGAGAAATATCAACTTGTGGTTGCCCCTCATGCACCCCCTACTGGGTATCTGGCCCCACAACCCAGGCATGGGCCCTGACTGGGAATCAAACCCGGTGACCCTTTGGTTCATAGGCCGGCACTCAATCCACTGAGCCATACCAGCTGGGAGAATTTTCAATGATACAGGAGATCACTTAACGTGTAGTGGGTGAAAGAAGCACTGTAGAATTGTATATGCAGAACAGTCTTAACTATATGGAGAAATCAAAAGTGGCTCAAGAGATATAAATATAAAATGTCTGTGGGTTCTGATATTATTGGTGGTTACAAAAATACTTTGTTTTTCTGTTCCTTAATATTTGCTATATATTGTTTCTGTAATCAGTTGAAAATAATGAAGGGGGGGATAAACATGAAACATTTAAACCTAAATGGCCCCCCATTTTAGGATTATCCTGTTCTTGAACTTGATCACTTTGAGTATGTTAGCTGTTTGCGAATAAAAACAATTTTTAACAGTTGTTTAAAATTTTAGGCTTATACACTTTTTCTCTTTACAGATACTCCTGGGCATGGAAGTGGATGGGCTGAGACGCCTCGAACAGATCGAGGTGGAGATTCAATTGGTGAAACACCCACTCCTGGAGCCAGTAAAAGAAAGTCACGTTGGGATGAAACACCAGCTAGTCAGATGGGAGGAAGCACTCCTGTTCTGACTCCTGGAAAGACACCAATTGGCACACCAGCCATGAACATGGCTACCCCTACTCCAGGTAGAACCTCTTAACTGTCTTATATCCTAAAGGACCTATGTAATGATAAATATTTGCCCTATGGATTGTTACAGGAATTTGTGTTTTTTGGTAGGTCACATAATGAGTATGACTCCTGAACAGCTTCAGGCTTGGCGGTGGGAGAGAGAAATTGATGAGAGAAATCGCCCACTTTCTGATGAAGAGTTAGATGCTATGTTCCCAGAAGGATATAAGGTAATAACGTGGAATATGAATGTGTCTGGTTTTAGGGTGTGAATTTTATTTTAAATACCTTTTAAGAAATTTAGAAGTCAAGTTTGTGCTGGCCTTGCCTTGATTTACTCCTGCCATTCCACTCTTTTAGTTATTTCCAAGTATATTTGTGTTCTAAAACATAATAGGAATGAAAAATAAATGACATGAAACTTTTATTACTTTTGGGAGGTGAGAAGTCTCAAGGACTTCTAGTACCATGTCCTTTGAGAAGTGTTCCCTTGGGGTATGAGATAACTGCTGTTTCAGTTTATCAGTAGTCCCGGGAGCAAGCTTGCTTCTAGTTAATGGTTATTTGGTTTGATGCCTCACAAGATTTTGTATATTTAGTAAGTTCATGGATTTCCAGTGAACACAGAGTATTCTCTTTTCCTAGTATGAAGGTGGTTTGGGCATGTAGATGGTGTTGTCATAACCAGGGTTGGAACCTAAGTCATCTGATGGCCTTTACAGAGCCCTTCCTGCCAGTGTCTCTTGCTTTTTAAGTTTGTATGTATTTTTCCTTTTCCTAGGTTTGTAGTAACATATTTGTTTCAAGTATTCATGAATTTCTATTTTATAACTTTTTGTAGCCTCCACATGAAGCTGTGGTTTATAGACACTATACCTACCATTGACTGCCTGAGTGTGTTCTCAGTTGCAGTCATTGATTTCCTTAATATTAGTAGAAGAGAAAAATCCTCCTTAGTGACTCTTCAGTGATTTTTTTTTTTTTTTATTCAAATGGTGTGTATTTTATAGGGCTTTGGTAAATATTTTTGTTTTAATTTGTATGCATTTAACTGATTTTTGTGAAGTAACTTAAATACTAAGATTTATTCTTTGGTACAGATTTATTGCAATTTTTATTTTATTATGAAAATAAAACCAACATGTTTTATAGATTAATGTTTGAAAGTGATAAGAATTTTATAACCTTCATTATCCTAATTTTCCCACACTTATATACTTAAATTTTATTAGCAGATGAGAAATATGAGTGTCATGTATTTTAAATTTATAATTGAGATAGAAAAGTGGGATCGATGGTAATTCCTGTCTGCAAGCAAAAAGCTTCCTAGCTAATAAACTATAAAATATTTTAAGTGCAAATACTCATTATTTCTTTGTTTATCAAGTCAAGAAAATCCTAAACTGTCTTTTAACTGTATTAGGTACTCCCTCCTCCAGCTGGTTATGTTCCTATTCGAACTCCAGCTCGAAAGCTGACAGCAACTCCAACACCTTTGGGTGGTATGACTGGTTTCCACATGCAAACTGAAGACAGAACTATGAAAAGTGTTAATGACCAACCATCTGGTAATCTTCCATTTTTAAAACCTGATGATATTCAATACTTCGATAAACTCTTGGTAAGTGATAATAGCAGAATACAATAACTTTTTATTTAGGAATTACAAATCATAATGCCTCAACCTACCTTTAAATTATTTTCTTTTTATTCTGTTAGGTTGATGTTGATGAATCAACACTTAGTCCAGAAGAGCAGAAAGAGAGAAAAATTATGAAGTTGCTTTTAAAAATTAAGAATGGAACACCTCCAATGAGAAAGGTAAATAAGTACCATTTCATTAAATTGTAATATTAATTATAGCCTAATTATTAATTATAATTTCTATGTTTAGAAATTTATAGTTAACCTCTTCAGCTTTACCAAGTGCATAGTATGAGGGGAAAAAAGATACGTAATTTGAGGGACTTAGGCTTTTTAGTCAAGGAATTTTTTGCTAATAGGAATATTGAAAAATAAGATACTCTTTTCTGTCCTCAAGGCCTTTAGAACATGCTGAAGGCTCTTAAGGTAATTAGTGGAATTACGTTAGGAATTGTCATAGTATCATGTGGCTTGAAGATGGGCAGTCTTTAGAAGGAAGTTAAGGAGTTTTATAATCGCAGTGGCTCCATGGTCTGTTGCCTTTGTTTAACTGAAACATTGAACTTCCATCACAGGAATTAAAGCTTTAAAGTAATTTTGATGGGAATGAACTTCAGCTACCCTGTGTAAAATGTCTGTAAATTTTATACTAAATAATTGTTATAGAAAATCATAGAATAAATTACTTGTTCCAAAAGCTTAATTACAAAGAAACACACCCTTTATTCTTTTTCCCCCAGGCTGCACTGCGTCAGATTACTGACAAAGCTCGTGAATTTGGAGCTGGTCCTTTGTTTAATCAGATTCTTCCTCTACTGATGTCTCCTACACTTGAGGATCAAGAACGTCATTTACTTGTCAAAGTTATTGATAGAATATTATACAAACTTGATGATTTAGTTCGACCATATGTGCACAAGGTTTGTTATTCTCAAGTAGTGTTTCTAAGGTTTGATATTTTTAATATAAAAGGAATTAGTGGGTTTTTTACCAACTTATGTATTTGTGCAATTTTAAAATTCTAATAAAGTAGTAATTGATGCTATACATTCACCATAAAAAGGCAATTTTATCTGCTTGCAAGACACTCGGTTATCATTGTTAAATTCACATGTCTTCCCAGACCTTTTTCTTTACTTAGGCTTGCATCACACATAAATTTGTGTGTATAGAGATTATAACATTTTTCTCTCTTTATTATAATGGGCTCATGTTACTTTTTCATTTGCTTTATTGATATTAGATAAGGATGAGAAAATTTATTCTATACATGTCATTTAATGTTAAGGACTTTTTTTTTGCTGGTAGCAATTATGGATTAGAATTATAAGGTGCAGATAGATGTATAAATTGTTTTAACAAAGTATTAACTGTCTACATGGTTAACAGTTCTCCCAAATTTTCAACTTCATATGGTATTTGAAATAGCAATTAAAATTCTTAATTTGTCCCATAATTAACAAATTTGTCCTTGTAATTAGGCATTTTCATAATAAAATGAATTTTTGTATATTTGTATTTTTAGGTTACATAAATAACATGCTATAATACATTTTTTATATATATTTTAGTTCTGTTACATGAGATAGCATTAGTAATTGGTGTGAAAATTGCACTCTTTTTCAGATCCTTGTGGTCATTGAACCATTGTTGATTGATGAAGATTACTATGCTAGAGTGGAAGGCCGAGAGATTATTTCTAATTTGGCAAAGGTATTTGCATTATATTTTTAGAGAAGAAAGTTTTGTATCTGTTGATGGGATTATTTGAGGCATTATACAAGGAAATGGTTGAGGGTTAATGTTACTAACTCATGACTGCCATTTTTACTTGACTCTAGGCTGCTGGTCTGGCTACTATGATCTCTACCATGAGACCTGATATAGATAACATGGATGAATATGTTCGTAACACAACAGCCAGAGCTTTTGCTGTTGTAGCTTCTGCCCTGGGCATTCCTTCATTATTGCCTTTCTTAAAAGCTGTTTGCAAAAGCAAGAAGTCCTGGCAAGCAAGGCACACTGGTATTAAGATTGTACAGCAGATAGCTATTCTCATGGGCTGTGCCATCTTGCCACATCTGAGAAGTTTGGTTGAAATCATTGAACACGGTAAGTTGTTATATACCTTTGTCTTTTATAAGCCAGGTGTCCAGAAATTTGGGCTGCTGATTTGGAAAGATAAATGGAAGGGCTTTAACTATGTAACCACCATGTAGTTTATGATGGAATTTGTAGTATTATCTGCTAATGGGCTATGGTTTATTATGGCTTTTGCTTAATTCTGTCTAATGTGAACAGATTCTGCAATTCTGCGATTCTGCAAGATTACATCGTTAGACTCTGGATAATGTGCAAATTAGGTGATGGTCCTGCTTAGTTAAAACCTGTATTTGGTTTTGTAGGTCTTGTGGATGAGCAGCAGAAAGTTCGGACTATTAGTGCTTTGGCCATTGCTGCCTTGGCTGAAGCAGCAACTCCTTATGGTATTGAATCTTTTGATTCTGTGTTAAAGCCTCTATGGAAGGGTATCCGCCAACACAGAGGAAAGGTAGATGCACCAATTAGATTTTTTTTTTTTAAGCTAAGTCAAATTAAATCCAATTTACTAAGTATATATATGTTTATTTTAAAATAGGGTCTGGCTGCCTTTTTAAAGGCTATTGGGTATCTTATTCCTCTCATGGATGCAGAATATGCCAACTACTATACTAGAGAAGTGATGTTAATCCTTATTAGAGAATTCCAATCTCCTGATGAAGAAATGAAGAAAATTGTGCTGAAGGTAATTGTCCCAAATTGTTGTTGTTCCACATTTGTTTATCTATATTGGGTGTATTTGTGGTTCAAAGAGAATGTTAAAGCATTAAAAAAAACCCTTGTTTATTAAACCAGGATTGTGTTTACGATGATTCCTTTTTAACCTTTTAGGTGGTAAAGCAGTGTTGTGGAACAGATGGTGTGGAAGCAAACTACATTAAAACAGAGATCCTTCCTCCTTTTTTTAAACACTTCTGGCAACACAGGATGGCTTTAGATAGAAGAAATTACCGACAGGTAAGCTTTCATTGTAAAAAATATTTTCAAAAGTCCTTTTAACTAATGCTTTAGTCAGTTTAAATACATGTTACATATTTTTTGTGCTGATTACCTCATGGTTTGTGTAATGTGTGCTTGGTTGTGAAAGGAGATGGGTCTTATTAGTCAGTCAGTTAACTTCCATGTTGATTTTGCATTCAGGGATACGTACCCAGCTATGAACTGATGCCTTTGTGTAGTAAATGAAATGTATGATCTGACTAGGTAAAACATGAATATAATCTTACCTTAAATCACTTTGACTTAGACTCAAATTTAAAATTTTTGGTTACTTTCCCTTTCAAGTTTTAAAAATAGGAGTTGATTGTTCTCAGCATGCTTACTAGCTGAATAGTATTTTTAGAATTTTTGCTTTTCATGGTGTCTGTTTTCTTTGAAGGGCAATAAATTCCGTTGTCCCCCCCTTTTTTTTTTTTTAGTTAGTTGATACTACTGTGGAATTGGCAAACAAAGTAGGTGCAGCAGAAATTATATCCAGAATTGTGGATGATCTGAAGGATGAAGCTGAACAGTACAGAAAAATGGTGATGGAAACAATTGAGAAAATTATGGGCAACTTGGGAGCAGCAGATATTGATCATAAACTTGAAGAACAACTGATTGATGGTATTCTTTATGCTTTCCAAGAACAGACTACAGAGGTAATGATACTAATTAGGACAAGTTACCAGTGACTTTCATATTGTAAAAAAAAGCATGTTACTTTTCAAGCAAATATTACCACTAAATATTAGTTGACTTTGAAATAATTTTCTAAATGCTGATGCTGTTCTCTTAGCTATGAAGAAATACTCTTCCATCTCAAGTCTACATTTTATTTAGTTGAAAAACTGAATATTAGTATATTTCAACCTTTCAGTCACAAACAATTCTAGTTCTCAACGAATGTAGTTTTTAAAAATTTAATATGGTGGTTTTTTTTCTTTTTGTTGTTGTTGTTTTTTAGGACTCGGTAATGTTGAATGGGTTTGGCACAGTGGTCAATGCTCTTGGCAAACGAGTTAAGCCTTACTTGCCTCAGATCTGTGGTACGGTTTTGTGGCGTTTAAATAACAAATCAGCAAAAGTTAGGCAACAGGCAGCTGACTTGATCTCTCGTACGGCTGTTGTCATGAAGACTTGTCAGGAGGTAAACTTGGATGTCAGATTCTTCATTCTTTACCAGAGAGTTTAATGTCAGTGGTAACCTTTTAACATTATATCTTTTATTACAGGAAAAGTTGATGGGTCACTTGGGTGTTGTTTTGTATGAGTATTTGGGTGAAGAGTATCCTGAAGTATTGGGAAGCATTCTTGGAGCACTGAAGGCCATTGTAAATGTAATAGGTATGGAATTTGCTGGTCATGTAAGAATTTTTTTGTTTTGGTTTTTAACAAATTTTTCTTTCATGTAAAATATAGAATCATATTTAGCAGTTGAGTAATGTTTTCTGATACTTTTTCTTATGTACATCAAAATTATAGTTAAGTCAGGGGATGTCCCAATAGTATTATTTCCCAAAACCCATATATAGTCTACTTTAAAAGAGAAAAGAGAGCAAGCTTAGGACCTGCAAGAGAGGTAGGAGTAGTCACAACTCAAAAAGTGTCTTGCCTGAAATATATTCGGGGACAGAGGAACAACCCTGAAGTTTTAATTTAGTTTTAGGACAAAGTATGTATTTATTCAACCTTGAATTAACGAGTGATTATAGCAGGTTTTTCTGTTTGCTTTCTCAAGTTTTAGGAACATAACCAGGGAGAAAAGTGAATTGCTCAAGTTATCTTGTTTTTATTTATATCCAGTTCTTTAAAACTACCCATTCACTTTTCTAACCCAAAATAAAAGCAAGTATATCACAAATGCTCTTGGGTATGGAGAGCAAAGCTTTTGTTCTTTAAGGTCATGATGAAACAAACAAATGGTTTCTTGTGTTTATTCCTTCATTGTAATTGAACCATGACTGTTGCAAAAGGAACTTCTTCAGTGATTAGAGGGGCGGAAATAACCTAGCAGGAGGTCATAATAAATAGCTGGCTGTGATAGCCACTGTTTCCTTTTATTAGTAAGGGGTTTTTATGCAATATCAGAGATCTTTGAACCATTGCATTTACATATAAGCCCCAGTTCAGCCCTGTCCTCTACATGTAAAGGTAACTATTTGTCTAAAAATTAGTTACTTGGCCACTTGTGGGGCTATAGTTTGCAGGGAGTTGTAAAAAATACTGTTGGTCAGGGACACATGGGAAAAGCAATGGAGAGAGAATCAGAGCAAGCAATTCTAGTTAGAGCAAGAGCCCCTGCCAGCTGCCTCCTTTTTTCTCTCTTCATAGGTGTAAATACCATCCAAGTATGCCCTGCATTGCAGGGAGACTGGAGATCTGTTTGTTTTGCAGTTAAAGGGTAAGGGGGCCCTTTTCTGGAAAATTTTACTTTAATTTACATGTCTACCTCTGGCTTACATTGCTGTGTATGGCCGGAACATAAGCTGTCCCCATATTTAAATGTTAGTGTACAAATACATTTCAGAACCAAATGAAACTTTTTTTGTTGTTGAATATCCATCATTCTTTAAGTCACTTCACTAATTTCTTTCATTTCTATGCATAATCAGAAGTTGTTAATAAAGAGTTAACAGTTCTAAGTATGGTCAGAATCTGGGGCTTTTTCTTTGCATAGGCAGCTGTAAGTGTATATTTATGCCTACTCACATATATTACATTGCTAAGTAAAAGGTTAAATGAACAAAGGTTGCAGTTCAAATGTTGATTGATAGTGTGTTGGCTTCTGTTAAATAGGTATGCATAAGATGACCCCACCAATTAAGGATCTGCTGCCTAGACTCACTCCCATCCTAAAGAACAGGCATGAAAAAGTACAGGAGAATTGTATTGATCTTGTTGGACGTATTGCTGACAGGTAAGTAGATTAAACATTTTTATATGCATTATTTGTTTTCATACTTAACCACTTTTTATTTACTTTTCAAGTTTGTTTAATGTTGCTAATGTAAGTATATATGGTCACGTTATCCATTATTAATATTTTTGGTGAAATTTCAATTTGGATGGGAATGGGTGGGTGGCAATATTTTTATTTAATGCTTAAAGTGAGTTGTGTTTTGAGAACTGAATTTGCCTTTTAAAACTTACTGTCACAAAAAATTAACTCTATTTTTTTCTTTTTAAATTAGGGGAGCTGAATATGTGTCAGCAAGGGAATGGATGAGGATTTGCTTTGAGCTTTTAGAGCTCTTGAAAGCTCACAAAAAAGCTATTCGTAGAGCTACAGTCAACACATTTGGTTATATTGCAAAGGCCATTGGGTGAGTACTATTTACTTGTATATATATTCTGTGTAATAAACCCACTGTGGTGTTTAAAAATGCTTCTGTTTCTGTAGAAATTTCTTTCAAGGCATGGTGTGAATAAAGCAGTTGTGAAAGTGCTTCATTTAACCACTGACCTTCAATTACTGAAATGTTTTCTTAAATTTTTTTTATTTATTTTAAAGATTTTATTTATTTTTATTTTTAGAGAGGGAAGGAAGGGAGATAGAGAAACGTCAATGTGCGGCTGCTGGGGGTCATGGCCTGCAACCCATGCATGTACTCTGACTGGGAATCGAACCTGCGACACTTTGGTTCGCAGCCTGCGCTCAATCCACTGAGCTATGCCAGCAAGGGCTTGTTTTCTTAAATTTTAAATGGAATAAAATAGATGGGAGGTTCTGAATTTTATTTAATCACACCAGATATTTTCAGAGAGAAAAACTATTATTCTTAAGATAATTTCAAGTTTCTGTTGGTCCTTTTTAGGATATTGCTTAAAGTATTAAGGCCAGTTCATAATGTAAAAATCATCATACTTCAAAGCTCATGTTAGTGTTTTAGGTGTTTTAAAAATACTTTAAAATATTAATCCACAGACAACTGAATTATAGCTATTTTATGAATAAATCTATGGTTATTTGCTTTCACTCAGAACTAAACTAGACTCATTGTCAAAAAATGAGATACTACATGGACATGGCTTAATAACAATATTTTCAAACAGTAAAATATAACTAAAGTCAGATTAATTAGATGAAGTCTTCCTACCACCCTCTTTGGTAGCAATAATATTTACTTAGCATTAATGTAGTCAAGAAATTCACCATGAATAGCTGTTGTGCCAATGTTTAGCCCCTGTATCCCTTTAAGTTTGTGGTAAAATAATACTTAGGGAGAAGAGATGCAGTAAGGTGTGTGAGAGGGAGATATGAAAAGGAAAGTAGATTCTGCATGTTGTGGCATGGGAGACCTCAGTTCAAATAGTACCATAAGGTTTCCTTACTCTAGTGGCCATAGTTTGAACACTCAAATAATCAATCTAAACATTTAAATAAACTTTTTTATATTTCAGGAAATTTACTAAAGACTCAAAATTACATTTGAAAGTGAATCATCCATTTGGATTTTGTCTTTAAAATGAACATTTTAATTTAAACAAAATTCTTAAGTAGAAACAGTGCTAATGACTTGAGATTATTATATTTTATCCTAAAATTACTAGGTTCCCAGTGATTACTTACAATAAGTTTTCATTTCTTTGCATTTTTTTTTGTTTTTCCTTCTGAAAAAAAATACTGACTTGTAATCTAACAGTGTGCTAACATTTATGTTTTCAGCCCTCATGACGTATTGGCTACACTTTTAAACAACCTCAAAGTTCAGGAAAGGCAGAACAGAGTTTGTACCACTGTGGCAATAGCTATTGTCGCTGAAACGTGTTCACCCTTCACAGTACTACCTGCCTTAATGAATGAATACAGAGTTCCTGAACTGAATGTTCAAAATGGAGTGTTAAAATCACTTTCCTTCCTGTTTGAATATATTGGTGAAATGGGAAAGGACTATATTTATGCTGTAACACCATTACTTGAGGATGCTTTAATGGACAGGTAAGTGATTTGAATGAAATATAAGAAAATAGTTATAATTCTTGCTCTGTTTTAGAATTTATGGGAATAATTATTATATGACCTGTTTGTTGCGATGCAGTTAAAGAAGGGGAATGCTGGCTTAAATTTTTAGGAAACTGTAAATACGACTATTGTTATCTTCAAATAATGTATGCTAGAAATGCCCCCCCTTTTAAATTCTCTTTCATATCTATTATGCTAAATATATTTTGAAAACCAATAATTGATAACTTTTGTTTTAAAAATGAAAGTCAAATAATAATTAGAGAAGATGATGAGCATGAGCTTAGTGGTGTGGTAGAGACCTGATTTTAGCTTTTGTTAATGCAGATGAAGCAGATTTCTGTTAGGCTTTTGAACTACTGAACATAGCCTGCCAGAGCCTCATTGTTGCAATTGGATGCCCCAAATTATTCACATGGTGACCCATTGATAAACTACTGCTTGAATTATTTGACAGTAGATTCCTAATACCTTTAACCGTCTAGGCCAGGGGTGTCAAATTCGTTTTCACCAGGGGCCACATCAGTCTTGCAGTTGCCTTCAAAGGGCCAAATGTGATTTTAGGACTGTATAAATGTAACTACTCCTTAATTCTAGGGGCAAGGAGCTTGGTGCTGCTGCCAGATAAAACAAGGTGCCAGGCTGGATTCGGCCTGCGGGCCTTGTGTTTGCTACTTGTGCTCTAGACTAACAGTTTTTAAACAAAAAGTAACTAAAGAACATGTAAGGGAAAGTTCAAGGTTCACATAGTAAGGGAAAGGACTGTTTCATTGCCTCTGTTTTTTCAGGAAAAGCAAGTTACTCAAATTAGAGCCCACTCAATTACTTCTGTTTACAGATTCAAGTCACTCAGTAATCTTTCAAAATGGAGTCTTAATAGCACTCAACAGGTCACCACAAGTAACTTGTAAAGGCATGGGGACAGAATAAGAATCATGCTCTATAAAATCCTGCCCAGCTGAAGCTCAGTAAAGTGGGAGTAAATCGTACCTGTTCCATATTCAGTGTCTGCACATCATCGTGCAGTCACTGATGTGTATGACCTGCAGTTAAAAATTAGGTTGTGTGTACTAAGTAGTTGAGGGTGATAAAGCCATTAAAAATTAGAAAAGAAATGATGCTTTAGTTGGGAAATGTATTAATGAGGGGTACTGCCTTGCTATAAAGCTTAATAGATTAATCATAAGTGTAGGAAATAAGAGAAGTAAGGATACTAAGAACAAGTACTGATTTTTAAGGTAGTTGTACTACCTTTGAGGGCAAAAAGCATCAATTAATTCATTTTTGTATTCATCACAAACCCATTATCTATGTTTACACTGAGTAACTCTGAAATGAATAAATCAGTGATTATTTATCATAAGCATAAATTCAGTAGACATAGGAGATGATAGTTTCATTTTTTTTTTGTAGGTTTGAAAAAAATGATTGGTCTTTCTCTTGCTCTTCCCCAATTGTGTTCTTGAATGAAACTAAATGAGGTCAGGGATTTAATTTTACAATAATTTAGTTATCTGTTGTGTACCACTGTTCATTTACTTTTAAATATTTTCAGTTTATAGAGTGTAAAATGAGGTATCACCATTAATCATTCATATGTTAAGAGTCATGTAACTGCAGTAACATACTAAAATGTATACTGCATGGGGCTCTTTTAATCATATTCCTTTCAAGAGTTTACTAGAAAACCATAGCTTATTTTTGAGCCATAATGAGGTTTGAGTTATTAAAAGTTCCCAAGTAGACTCATTACTCTTTTTTTTCCATTTGTCATTCTAAAGGCATTCTATATCAGATATCAGGTGTGAGAATGACTGTCTCTTCCATGCACTGAATTTGTAATTTAGTTTTGAATGGGCTGGCAAATATTTCCTGTAAAACTAAGACTGTATCTTAACAAAGAACTTCTTTTTTCCATTGCAGGGACCTTGTACACAGACAGACAGCTAGTGCTGTGGTACAGCACATGTCACTTGGGGTTTATGGATTTGGTTGTGAAGATTCACTGAATCACTTGTTGAACTATGTATGGCCCAATGTGTTTGAGACATCGCCCCATGTAATTCAGGCAGTTATGGGAGCCCTGGAGGGCTTGAGAGTTGCTATCGGACCATGTAGAATGTTACAGTATTGTTTACAGGTAGGTTAAAGATTTCAAAAAGATTGCTCAATAAGAAAAGTAATTTAGTTGAATTAAGTCACTCTTCCTAGTTTTCAATAAGGTACATTGTGTCATATGGGAAAACAGTTGGGAAGGGGGGATTAGATTTGTCTTTGCTCACTGCAGTTTTGTGCAGTTGCGAGGGTTTGCTTTTTTGTGTGTGTGTCTTCAAGGGAAGAATCATATATTTAGGTTTGTTTGTTGGTTGTGTTAAGGTTATACATGTTTTTCGAAAATGGAAATGATTTAATCTTTTCATTATTCTAGGGTTTGTTTCACCCAGCCCGGAAGGTCAGAGATGTGTATTGGAAAATTTACAACTCCATCTACATTGGTTCACAGGATGCTCTCATAGCACATTACCCAAGAATCTACAATGATGATAAGAACACCTATATTCGTTATGAACTTGACTATATCTTATAATTTTGTTTATTTTGTGTTTAATGCACAGCTATTTCACACTTTAAACTTGCTTCAATTTGGTGATGTAAACTTTTAAACATTGCAGATCAGCATAGAACTGGTCATAGAGGAAGAGCTAGAAATCCAGTAGCATGATTTTTAAATAACCTGTCTTTGTTTTTGATGTTAAACAGTAAATGCCAGTAGTGACCAAGAACACAGTGATTATACACACTATACTGGAGGAATTTCATTTTTAATTCATCTTTATGAAGATTTAGAATTCATTCCTTGTGTTTAAAGGGAATGTTTAATTGAGAAATAAACATTTGTGTACAAAATGCTAACTCGTGTGTGTTTTTTGAACATGACTTGTAAAATTCGGAACTTTGATAAAGTACTGGTTTGTGTAGAGTAAGTGGCTTAATTTGATTTTCTGTCACCTGGTTTATAGAAAGAATATAAACTATATAAAGTGATGGTGTCTTTGTCAAAATTTCATTGTTCTCCTGATAATGACAATGAGAAGAGTAGCTTTGGGGGTGTTCATCTCAAACTAGCACAACCGTTCCATCACCGTGGGAAATATATCACCTTTGCTGGACTGTCTTGAATATTATTTTGCATTTACATAGCGCCTTTCATCTGTTGATTTCTCAAAATGCTTTATGAGCATGTTTAAGGGAAGTGGTTCAAGTCATGTCCAACTCTTGATGAGTCTGTGTTTAGAAAATGGGGAAGGTATCTTTATTTCAAAACTGCTTTCTACCTATTGGGGATGAGGCTACCTAAGTAATGCTACTAGAGTAAGACAGTCTTTGGGCTCTTTTCCATGTTAAAAGCCACTACTCAACAACGTATTCCATAATACCTGCTGAGCACCTACTGTGTACCAGCCACTCTGCTTAGTGTAAGGGATGCAAAGGTGCCTTTGACATGCCCCTTGCCCTTAAGAAATGCAGTATAATGGAAAAGGGGGAAGACATCTAGTGAGTGACATGTTACTTGTGTATTGCAATATGCATTTGTGGCAGCTAAAATGTTTGCTTGATTTTTCATCTATTAATTAGATAAATGATGCATAGATGTCAAACAAACTGAAATGCCATTAAATTCTAGAGGAACCAAGCATTGAGTATTTTTTGGCAAATATTTTAATATTTTAAGTATATATTTTAGCTCTTCCTAATTTTCTGGCCAAGACTTGATTAGTTTGAGTCCTTTTACTACCATGGCTATTTTGTCTCCCAGTGATAGTACTTCTGTGAACTTGAATGGGAAGTGAGATTTTGCAGCAGCATGTGCATGGGATGACTCTGCCACTGTAAGTAAAGTCATTGTACTGGGACCAGGAGATTTGTCCCTTGAACTGCTAACACTTAGCACCTCTTGTGAACGCTTACACGAGAAACAGTTTGTAATGGGCTGACTTACAAAATTGATACTGAGCATTAGTTGACTCTTAAGGAAGAATATGTAACTCATCATTCCTTGTGTAACGTGACTTTGTGAAAACAGATCAGTGTGCTCTAAGACACAATTTCCAAAATCCCTTGTACTCATTTCTAACAGTAGCCCCCATGCAACTTTGTATTTTGCTGTTCTCTGTAGTTGCTGTCAGATGGCCTTCAGTAATTAATCATGAAAATTGAAGAACACCGATTTCAGAGCCAGAATTTGATTTTAAACCAGTCTTGGGGAAATTTGTATTTTCACTTCAAGTACTTACATAACTTTAATTTGCTTGGGCTTGTGCTTTTTCTGGGGAATAATGTTTTGCAGAGCTGGTGTGGAGCAAGAGACTTCTAGTCACCTTAACTGACTTTTTACTGATGGGAATAGTTTGAGAACAGCAAGGTAAAGCAAATACTGAAGGCTACAGCCCTAATAGTTGGGACCAAATGGAGGCTCACAGATATTTGAATTCTGTTACATGCTTATTTGAATAAGGAAAGCATTTTGTGATATGTGAAAGACGCTATGTGAAGTTTTAACTATCAGACTTTTCTTTTGCACTTTCTTTTGGTGTTTCTTAAAGCCAAACTTAAGCAGGAAGAAATTAATGTTCTTAAGGGGACAGTGGGTGGGTTTTTCTGTGGGATTTTGTTGGTTTTTCTGTGGGCCCTCTAATGGAATTGATCTCTTTGGCTGTTCAGTTTTTTTCATATTGTATTTTTAAAATTTGTTGTATGGTGCCATGTGAGCATCAAGTACTACCAGATGAATAAAAAACTTATATCTAAAGTCTTTAGACCAGTTTTTAATCTTAGTTGTCTCTTGTCACACTACACTCTGTTGTGGTTGTGCCATTTTAATAATACTACTACTTCGGGTGGTTTTCCAAACAAGGGAACTAAATGTTGAATAACCAAAGAACTTTATTAAATAAGAAACTGAAAAAGACAGTTGAACCCACAACGGTTGGTTTGGTTCTTTGGTTCTTTTCTAATGTCTTAAATCCCCAGAAGTAGTTAGAAGGAGCAGAAACTACAGTTATCACAGGGTTTCTCAACCTTAGCATTATTGACATTTTGGGCCAGATATAGTGCACCATGGCGGGGGGTGGGCAGTCTGTTGTGGGAATTGTGGGATGTCGAGCAGCATCATTGACCTCTGCCCACAAGGTGCCAGTTGCATGCCCACTGCAGTTGTGACCACCAAAAGTGCCTCCAGGTATTGTCTGGAGGGAAAGTCTCTAATAGCCTTCATTGGGACTATTATTTAAGCAGGACTCCCAGAAGTCAGATAAAAAAACCAAAGCATGATAGCACATTTAGGCAGTAGTTGCCTAGGAAGTAACTAGAAATACTGTTTCACAAATACTAAAAACACCCACATTGGGTCAAGCTCTGCATCAGTCATGGGGAACAAGCTAAAAACATGTAAGCCCTGACTGATGGGGCTCCGGGGATTCGGCTTTGTCCTGCAAACTGAAAGGTTACCGGATCAATACCCAGTCAGGGCACATGCCTGGGTCATGGGCCAGCTCCCCACTTGAGGGTGTGTGAGAGGCAATAATGGATGTTTTGCACATCTGTGTTTCCCTCTCTTCCTCCCTTCCCCTCTTTCTAAAAAACCTTTTTAAAAACCCATGTAAGATGTTAAATGCTGCCTTGTCCTCAGCATCTTGTGGCATAGGAGCCAAGGGTGCAGTCCAGGAGCGGCACCTGGGCTTGGTTCACCATTTGAAATGCAGCTAAGGACCCCAGTTGTCACCTGTGGGGCGGTGTGTTAGGACTGGAGGAGGATGACAGGCAGGGCATGGAGACACTTTTCTCCTTAAAAAAAAAAAGTACAGCCAGAGCCCTGGCTGGCGTTGCTCAGTGGATTGAGCACGGGCTGTGAACCAAAGTGTCACAGGTTCGATTCCCAGTCAGGGCACGTGCCTGGGTTTCAGACCACGGCCCCCAGCAACTGCACATTGATGTTTCTCTCTCTCTCCCTCCCCTCTCTAGAAATAAATAAAATAAAAGTATGGACAGGAAGCCATAGAGTGTAGGGTGACTTGACAGGGAATTTAGATTTGCAAGGCAGGCAAGATTTATAGGCAGGAGGGAGTAAGTAAAATGAGTGTAGGTCAGAGACATTCTAGTGTTCATTCTGAAAAAAGTTTAAAAAATTCTTAATGTATTTCAAAATCTAAAAGGACATGCTTGCAAGTCATGGACAAAGATTTTATGGCCCAAAATTTAAATGGGGCCCAAAATAAAATTCTTCGGAAGAAAATATTTAACGTTAGTAAGGCTTTGGAGGGGATTTACTCTGAAGAGTTATCCTGAAATATCTTTGTGTTAGGAAGAAACTTACAAATAGGGTAAATTGTTCATTGTTCCTATGTCTGATTCCCCCCAAACAAAATTTTTTTTCAAGTATCGGGAAAAGAATAGTACAATGAGCACCTATATATGCACTTAAATTCAATTTGGCTACATTTGCTGTTTTTAGATGAAACAATTTGTATTACTACAGAGGACCTGGGGACTAGAAAAAGGAGACTGATGAGAAAAACAGTTGCCGGAGTAAGTTTTTGCAGGGGTGGAAGGGTGGAGGTCAGGACACACGGGCAGGGGTTCTTTCGGATGGGAAGAGAAACTTCTCCCTCTGAGACCATAATGTAGTGTAGGAGGTAATGTAGTGGGATGTCAGCATGCTGAAAAATTTATGAATATGTCAGACTATCAACATAAAAAAAATAGTTTTACTGCTACTTTAGAAACGAGTAAACCTCAATGAAAGTCAGACTTTCACAGAAAATTCAAACAAAAGAGTGAAAGCCTGGTAAAGGGTAACAACGTGTCTGTGTAGCATGTAACATGTATAAAGTGTAATACACAACTGGATGCTTTGTCTAGTTTTGTGACATAGCACAGAATGCAATTTTATACATTAGGGGAGGAAATCTCATAGCACCAGCATGATCACCTAGGCAGAACTGTTTATGTGCCAGGGTCTGGGTCACCGTTACTCCAAGTGTGGTCTGGCCGTCAGCAGCATCAGTGTCACTTGGAGCTTTTTAGGAAAAGACAATTAGGCAACACCCCAGACCTACTGAGTAAGGATCTGCATTTCAATAAATACCTGGGTGATTTATATATACATTAAAGTTTGAGAAGTGATAGTCTAGGGTGCCACTCCATCCATTCCAGTGTGACAGTGATGTGGTAATAAGAGGTTCGGAAGTACCTATTTAGGTGTGGAAGCAAGTGGGCCTCTATTAGATACAGGTAGCCAAGGGGTGGTCAGAACACCCCTACGATGGTACTTTGCTGAGACCTGGGTGGAATCAAGGGAGGGGGAAAAAGATTTTTATTGCATAAAGTACATCCAATTTTTCCCATCAGGCCATGGTATGTATTGAATGCATCCTCCAAAATTCATATGTTGAAACCCTAACCCCCAATGTGACAGATATTAGGAGATGAGGCCACCGGGAGGTAATCAGGTCATGAGGGTGGAGCCCTCATGATGGGATTAGTGCCCTTATAAAGAGATGTGAGAGCTGCTCTCTGCCTTGTCAGGGTACAACGACAAGGTGGCCAGCTATAACCAGGAAGCAGGCAGGCCCTCACTGGACAATGGCTCTTGCTAGCACCTTGATATTGAACTCTGCAGCCTCCAGAACAGTGAGGAATACATGTTTGTTGTTTAAGCCGCTGGTCTATGGTATTCTGTCATGGCAGCTTGGTTCGGTCAATGTACTGAATAGTTAATAAAACTCATAGGTATATATCCATAATGCTTCTCCTCCTACTTAACTGACATTGGTGGTAGAAGAACCTTGGACTGAAGAGATAAAGGCTCTCTCTTGAGGGCAGTGTAATGTGGATGGAGGCCAGAGCCAGACAGCCTGTTGAGAATCCTCTACCTGTTTTTCCTATACCCCAAGGGAAGAGAACAGGGAGGCCATGTAGTGTGGGCTTACCAGTTGGCTCTGGAGTTTGTCATAAACAGGTCGGTTATGAATTTAAGTCCTGGATACATAACCTGGATATGCCACTTAGTGGCTTTGTCACCTTGAGCAAGTTATTTGACCTCTCCATGCTTCAGTTTCTGAATTTATAGAATTTTGGATAATCATAGTACCTCCTTTAGTAAATGGTGGTCCTTGTGAAGATTAACAGATAATGTTTATAACATAAAATGTCTAATCATGGTGTTTAATAAGTATAACAGCTGTTTGCTGTTGCTATAGCTTATTTTTTATTATGAGGGAGAAGACCTCTGTTGTCACTGAAATTGGGATGGAAATTGTCAGGCGGCTTTCAGAAGAAGCCTTTTGTAAATAACTTGAGGGAATAAGAGGAGCTCACTGGGGACATTGAGGTTTGCTTGATAATCCTACAGGAGTGCAGAGTGGTCTTCGGTATTGCTCAATGACCTGGGTGGATGGACAGGGTATTTGGTTGGGTCGATCCTCAGCGCAGCAGGAGTGAGAGGGTTAGGGCTTTGGTGTGAATGCAGCTGAAGACTTGATAGCATGGATTTGCTGTTCAAATCTTCAATCATTTTAGAAGGAACTGGTGTCGGTTAGAAGCACACTCCTCAAATTTTATTTCTCCTAAGGTAGTGAGTGATATGGTTCTGTCTTAAATGCTTAACTAATGAGAGATGCAGTCTAATACATTTTCATTTTCTGAATAATCTTGAACAAATGACATATTTTGCTTTTGAGTTTATGAAGCCTTTGGCTTCATAACTGTAATTATCTACAATTTAAAGCATAAGGACTTCATTTATTCATTCATTCATTCGACAATTTTTCCCTAAATGCCAACTATGACAATGCCAGCTGCTCTATCCATAGTTGAAAAGGTCCTTCCTAGAAAGAGGGAGAAAATATCAAAGTAACAGTAATAGAGGATATAATGCCAAAAAGCTACAGGTCAAGTTCTCAGTTCAGAGGACAGAGCTTCCTTCGTGTAGGAAAGGGAGGGAAGAAAGTGTGGCTGAGAGGGAGCTTAAAGGGGAGAGCACACTTGAACTTAACTTTTGAGAAAAAGACTCGCGTGTAATGGTGTTGGAAGGGAATGATGACGAGCTTTGGCAAACTGGCTTGGGTTGTGTCTAAGAAAGTGGGAGCTGGTGGACAGCCCTAGCAGTAGGAAATAGTAAAAGATCAAATGTAGCTCCAAGAGGTTAGGGCCAGTATCTGAGATGTCTGTTCAAATCTGAACCTCTAGCACCAGGTGCATAGTTCCTTCCTTACTAGGTTCCCAAGACATTCAGTGAACAAATGAATAAATGAGATATACTTTGGCTTCAGTTATGGAAAGCCTCCAAAGCCATTTTTTAAAACTTTATACATAACCATTCAACATTCATTTATGCAACAAATAAATTCAACATTCATTTATTTAACAAATATTTATTGAAGGTTTTATAGTAGGGAAATGGCATGAATTGAACTGTGTTGCAGGAAGATCAATATCCTTGGTTCATTTCCTTCATCCAGAGCATAGATTTACATAGTTTATCCTGCGTGTTCTTAGAGCAGAATTAGTTCAGAGCAAACACTCAGACCGACTAAATCATGGCTCCTACCCAAATCTTTCTCCCGTCTGCTTAAACGTGGTGTTGTGGCTCTGCAGGTCACTGCCTCTGTGGCAGCCAACCACTGCAGGAGAGCCTGGGCCAGCTGTGGAAGGAACTGGCATCAGGCTGGTTTTGTGTTCTTCAGATTACTTGCTTCTCTGCTTCCTCCCTTAAAAGTCTAATCTTTAGGGGTCTGGGGGGTGTTAGAAAAGTGATTTTTCATACAACAAAGGGACCTAGAATAGTTTGTATTTTTTAGGAGGAAACAGTTAATGGTGAACCTTTCTCTGAAATACCACAGCTAATTTGACTTGCAGACTGAGGGGCTCCCTGGACATTTTTCACATGAAGAGTTGGGATGGATGAGCTGTCAGTTTTGTTCCTGGAGCTTGAGCCAGCTACCCCAAGAGGTCATGTATACATGTCATTCATTACCTGTCATGTATTACCAAAGGATTACCAAAATTCTTTAGGACCAGTAAAGTCAAAGATGTCACCAGGAGACCAGGAAAATGGAAAATCTTATTATAGGCTGTAGAAATAAATGCATATTTGATGTTTGACAGAGAGTGAACTAAAGGGAAAGGGGAGGGGGGAGGAAAAATTTGCCCAAAGGCTGTTCAAAAGGAAAACATGACTCATTGAAAGATGCTGCACTAAATGAAAATGAGATAAATAATGGAAAACTGTAAACGATCAATGCCTTGGTGTATGTACATCCTGAGCAAAACAAAACTGCTTTCATGGGTGAAGAAATATGCCTAGCACCAAGGAGAAACAGGGAAAGTGAGCACTAACTTTTAAGTACCTCCCATAGGTCATTTTCAAATCCCATAGGCCACAGGTGGCAAATACAAGACCTGTGGGCTGAATCTGGTCCTCCACCTTGTTTTATCCAGACCAGCACCTTGTTTCTACCCGGCGGCAGCACCGAGCTCCTTACCCCTAGTTAAGGAGTAGTTACATTTATACAGTCTTAAAATCACATTTGGCTGCCCTTTGAAGGCATCTGCGAGGCTGATGTGGCCCCCGGTGGAAATGAGTTTGATGCCCCTGCCATAGATGATCACTGTTGTTTTTTTTTAATTCTTTACCTTTAGTTTTTTTTAATGTTTTCTTGTGAACAATAGTTCTGATTTTGTACAAAATCCATTAATGGCTCCTTCTGGATTCAAATCTTTAATGGCTCCTTCCCAGACTCAAGCCTTGAAGCAGTGTCCTTAGTTGGCTAACAAAGTATTTCACTATAAGAGACTGTTCTGCGTGGCATGGGAAATGCAGCCCAGCTCCCACTTGGAAAGGCCAGTGGAAAGCAAGGTCCGGCACACAGGATCCACACCCACGGACAGGTTCTCCCGTGGGGAATCAGGCCTGCATTGTACCTAGGCCACTTTGAGACTTGCTTTTTGCTAAAACTTCCTTACCCTGAATTGAGGCAGCAAATGTTTACTGTGTATCTTTAAAGTAACTTCTTACAATCTATGCTAAACCTCCCAAGTGTAACCAGTTCAACAACTTTTCCCTTTACACTTGCAAATACCCTTCTTTTTTGATGTAATTAGCAACATCCTCTCCTTTGTTTTCTGTAAAAGGTAACCACCTAAAGTGAACCTATGCACAGTAAGTGAGGACCATCCTCAATGTAATGTGCCCAGAAAAGCAATAAAAGCTTGTCCAGGCAAGGGACCAGGGTCGGCCCTCTCTCACTCAAGAGAGTGGCCATGCCGTCCCTTTTCCTCCACAGGGTTTCTTTAGTCCATGTGAATTTGTCTCATGTCATCCATAACGCCGCAGACACTGTGTGCTGGTGTCCGCATCATTTCACTTCTTGTGGGTGTGAATGGCACGCATATAGAACACAGGGCAATTGCTCATTGCAGTTTTTGTTTAATTGGCCCCTCAGGAAGCTCCTTTGCTTTCCTTTGTCTTGGCTTCTCCCCTGGCCATCGTCTGAGGCAATACGATGAAATGGTCCACCAGTCCTCAGGCAGAGGTGTGGCAGCCGGGTTGCTAGGAGTAAGCCCACCACAGAATTCAGCTCCTCTCTTGCTGTGGCCTGAACTTGTCACCCTTTTCTGTGCTTCCTTGCCCAGGCACAAATAGTTGCCACCATCTGAACAAGTCCTTCGCTTCCTTTGACACTTGGCAGGAGCTCCTTCTTTGCGAATGAGCCCCTTTTACTGCACTTGGAACCTCCTGGCTAAGGTGCTGCATTGATGTGCTCCTTCAGCACCTGGTGCCCACGTGCCCTTCCTTGCTGCATGTTGAAGTTGCCCATTTGCTCATGTGTCTACTCCAGGGGTCTGTGAAAAGCATCAGCCCAGGATGGGGCCCAGCTCTTGCCTGCACTTAGGGTTCAGGGACTCAGTGAGTGGCTGCCTCCCTGAATTATTTCAGACAGATAATTACTGCTGTGATTATTACTGTTGTGCAGCAACTTCTAGGCAGGCAAGCAAGCAGGCACATCTTTAAGCAAGCAATTCTTTGATTTTACTTCACCAAGTGTGAGAATATCCTATTTCATCATGTGATGGAGGAAATCATACAAACTGCTGTTCCGTGAAAAGCTTTGTTCTAAAAATTCTATTTCCTGTAATATTCGTAGCTTCTGAGAGGGGGCAGCAGAGCCCATGAAAACAAAGGTCGGCCAGAAACTGGTGGTTTGTAAGTTGGGGGATCCAGACCTACAACAGTTTTCCCCCAGAAGCCAGCCCTGATGTCTAACGAACCTTGCTGTGGAATGAAGACTTTAAGGTAAAGGCTGGCTTTTATTAATTAAATATTCTTTGAAGGCACCTCAAGCATATTTTTTAATGCAAATAGTCATCTCTCTCACTTTATTACTGAGTAAGAAAAACTCACGTTTCCTCTTGAGTGTTTCTCCTTTACTATTTATTCACACAGAGCGCTTCACTTATGACACATCTGGTCACCAAATGTGTGACCTGTTTCCCCCCGCCAAGCAATTCCCTGCAACACCAGCTTCATGTCCTATAATTCCAGTTCCATGTTGTTATCTGTGCTTTTGACCAACTGACTATAAATTGGGATTCCCATGCTCCGCTCCTTGGTTTGATAATTTGCTAGAACAGCTCAAAGAACTCAGGGAAACATATTTACCAATTTATTGTAAGAGGATATAATAAAGGACATAGGCGAACATCCAGGTGGAAGAGATGCATAGGGCAAGGTGTGTGGGAAGAGACACGGAGCTTCCCAGCTCTCTCAGGTGCACCACTCAGCACCTCCACGTGTCACCTGCACCTTTGGGACTTCGGTGGAGGCTTCATCACATGGCTGTGGTCGATCATTGACTCTCTTTGCAGTCCCTTTCCCCTTCCTGGAGGGTAGGGGCTGGGGCTGCAAGTCTCCATTTTCTAATCAAGGCTTGCTCTTTCTGAACCAGTCCCCCGCCACGAGCCTACCGAGCTTTGCCTCCTGAGAACAACAGACGCTCCTATCGGCCAGAAAATTGCAAGGGACTCAGGAGCTCTGTGCCAGGAGTTGAGGGCAGAGGTTGCAAAACATATCTCTAGCCCTGCCCAGGTGGCTCAGTTGGTCTGAGTGTTGTCTCGCACACCAGCAGGCAGTGGGGTTGATACCTGGTTGGGACACAATTGGGAGATAATGGGTCGATGTTTCTCACATCAGCGTTTCTCTCTCTCCCAAATCAAATATATCCTCAGGTGGGGATTAACAAATATGTATTTCTATTATTTCGCAATTACAAAGCCTTAAAAGAGGTGGGTACTTTTTTTCCCTAGCAACTTGTAAAATGACGCTAGGGCATGAGATAGTTTCAGCTGATGTTAGGGAGAGTGTGGAGATTTATGAATAACTACCAGATGATGGCTCTAGCTTCCATTTACTCACCTTGGGGGAAAAATGACAAAGTAAATAAGAAAAAAAAAACCCAAGGAAAACAATTGAGAGAATAAGTAAAGCAAATAGCCAGCGCCTACATGTCCCTCCCCAGCCCGTGATGGCACGAGTCCTTGGGGGCCAGTTTCACGGCCCGTGTGTCTCTCTAAAGCCAGTGCCCAGTGCCCGGCCTGGCACGCGGCAGGCGGGTGTCCGGCATGTGTGCTTGGAGTTGCATGAGCACCTCCAGCCTGGTTACGTGCAAATTCTCCAGGGAGTTTCTGAGTTGTATATCACATCTACTTATAGATTCACACAGGGGAGACATCTGTGCTCAGAAACATACTCGCCCTAGGCATATGCTATATACCATGTCTAACGTTTTGGTGTACATTAACTCTGTTAAAGTTCCACTGTTTAAAATTGTACAAAGAAGAGCAAGGGAAAGGAAACAGGCACAATTCCCTGTGGGGCCCGGTGGGTTTGCGTGGGCAAGAGACATGAGGATGGATGGGCTGGGTCTGCTTTTGGCTCACAGGTTCGGTGTGAAACCAGGAACATAAAAGAGGTCAACAGGGAACCCTAATGTTCTCTCATGCCCTTCTCCCTCTTAATCTTGAAATCCCAGGGAGATTCAGCACCAGTTCCCTCCAGTCCCTCTTTCCAGCATTGCTGTAATGCCTTCATTACACAGGGCTTTCCCCCTCCGCTAGTGCGGGTGGCGAGACTTCCGAGCCCCAGCCCTGTCTGCTAGGTTCTGCTTGCACTTCTCAGAGGTGGGCCTCAAAACTGGTTCTTGGCAGTTAACAAGAGCCTGGCCATTTCTTTTCATGATAACTCAGGGCCTCTTACACTGACTCTACCTTTTTTTAATCATTTGTATAGCAACTTCACACGATTCACCCTGTTGGGAGAGATAGTGATTTTCTTAAGGGACAAGACAGATATTAGGAATCCTCTCCTGGCAGATGAGTTAGAAGAGATGCAGAGATGGGATGGCCTGGGCATGCTGGTCACCTACATTATTAATGGCAGAGTGCCACAGTGGGGATTGAGGGGTGTCTCGGCCAGGGGAGTGATGGTTATTGTGGAGGATATGAGGGGAAGAATTTCACTAGAGACAAATATTTCCACAGAAAGGGAAATGGGTGAAGGCACAACCAAGGAGGTGGGCATGAGGGGAACAGTCTTCAAAAGGGACAAAGTATTTTTGGGGTATCTGTTACTTGGCCAGGCTTTATATATTCTTTATATGCCTTATTTTATTCAGCTGCCACAATAGCCTTGAAAGTAGGTATCATTATGCCCATTGCTCATGTGACTACTGAGTCACAAGGAGGTAATTCCCAGGACAGCTGCACTGACGACCTCTGAGGACGACCTTCACACAGGGGTGGGACTCACAGGAAGTACCGTGTGGGAGAAACCCACCATAACCACGCAGTATCACATGGCTATGGAGAGGCAGAGCTCAGACTCATGCATAAGCTGTCTGGCTCCACAGAGTGGGATCTTAGCACCCTGCAGGTTGCATCTTCCAAGACCACCTTTTCTGGAACCCAGCATTGCCTAGTCTGGCCCTGACTCGTGCATGTCTCCAATCGGACGAGAGAGCCTTGCACAGGTCATAGCTGTGAGGGAGAAAAATGGACTTTGGACTCGGAGTTTGAGTCCTGGCTCTGCCAATGACTTCTGTGATCTTGGCCAGCCACCTCACCTCTTCACACAGCCATCTGCCTGTCAGCAAGGTGAAGGGAAGGATGTGTCTTTCTTTCGGGCTAGGAGGAGGACTCCAAAATTCATATGTGAAAGTGCTTTCTAAGCTCCAAAGATCTGAACAAACATGAAGGTTAGAGCAAGCCAAGGGAACACACGGGGCTGGCGGGCAGCCGTTTATTATTTGAGCTGATATGTAATGCAGAATATTGACTTTTTATGGCTCATTTGCTTCAGTGAAAAATGTACAAGTGACAGCGGATGGGGCCTTTGTGTGTGGGTGGGTGCTGGGGGTGCCAGGGAGGAGGCCAGGAAATGAATGAAAACCATGTGACTCCTTAAAGCCTCAAGCTTCCCCACAAGGAAGAAGAAGAAAAAAGTGCTAGATGTTTTAGAGAGATAATGATGAGAAATGTGAACGGAGCCTGTGTTCCTTGGCCTCTCCTGTTTCTCTTGAGCAAATGTTTCTGTTCTTTAGGCAGCTTAATAGCAAACTCACCTGTCATTTGTTGAGATGTGACAAAATTGGGGAGAATCAGAGGCTCAGGGTGCTGTAAAAATGAGCTATAAAATTCAAATAAGTCTTAAGTAAGTTGGCCTTGGGCATTTTCTGGAATTAAAAAGAAAAGGAGTTGTGTGAACTTGGATTTTGCTTTTTCCTACTGTCCTGTACTATGGTGGTCATGACTATATGCAAAAGGACTCTTGTTTACAATTCTAGTCTTTAAGGAGAAACAGCAAAGAAAGTTTCTTCTAACCCTTTGTTTTCTCTCCCAGATCCTTCACTGTTGTAAGGAAGGATCTATGTTGTCTAGAAAGGCACCTGGTTGGAACTCAGGAAGTTCCAATCGTAAGGATCTGCAACCCAACGGTTCTGAGATACTGGCATTTATCAGAGAGTGTGAATGAAGAAAACAGGGTGGATGTTTGTGAACCAGAGGGAGCTGAGGGCCAGGCAGGATGGTAGTCTAGAGATTCTTGACCTCAGTTTGGAAAACTGAATTAGCTAAAAAGATCATAAGTATGTGGGTGAATGTGGAAGAAAGAGAGAGAGAAATGGGGTAGGGGGAGAGAATGCGGAGAAGTGCTGATATGTGTTTGTCACGTGAAGTTCTCTGAACAGATTAAAACCGCAGATCCAAATTAAAGGGGCAGCTTCTCAAACCTCTACCGTAAAAGAGAGCTTTCACGCCAGCTGACTCAGAGATTAGCAACAAACCCCTCACAAAACCAAATTAATGAGCCAACCCCTGATTATAGAGAAAAGGAACAAAAAAAAAAAAAGAGGGAAAGTGATGCTTCTCATAAAAATGGTCAGTGGTTTTACATTTGAATTTTTGAGGCACTCCATTGACTCTTTAGGAGCTGGAACGACTTCAGAGATTCTTTTATTTAACCTCCGCCCCACCATGAGTAAACTGAGACCCAGAGAAAGTCGTCTTGCCCCGAGGCCCATGCTGGGAAGCAGCTGAGCCAGCACCAAGCTCCCCAGTCCTCTGTCTGCACCCTGAAGAAAAAAACAGCAAGGCTTCCTCCCGGGGCTGGGACTTCAGATGCCGGGGGAGTTGCTCGGGGATAAAAAGAAGCTCTTTCAGTATCTTCTCATCTACAAATGTAACATCTGGCTGGTCTGATGGTAGTGGGTTACCAGAACTCAACTAAAGTTAGTGTCACTAAAAATGTAACATCTGCTACAGAGAGAGGAAAAACAATTCTGACTGGCCTCCCTTTTTTTTTTTTTTGGTTTTGTTTTATTTTTTATTTAAGAGTGAGGGTGGAAAGAGGGGCTGGAAGTTGAAAGACAGTAATGTGAGCCCTAAGAGCACTGTGTGATCCGCAGTTAGAAAGCGAAATGCTTTGCAGATGCTGAAAGAGAGAGAGGGAGAGAGGGAGGGAGGGAGGGAAAGGAAACAAAGAGGAAAAGGCAGTCTTGAACCAAGGCGTACCTCTTTACCTTCCACATCAACCAGGTAAAAGAAATCAAATGCAAAATCAAAATAAGTAATTTGCCCACTAGAATCCTTCTTGAGTATTATTCACTCGGCACAAGAGACAGTAGAGCATATATAACATATGTTTTATATTCAGAAGTTTTCTGTGCTACTTCACCCCAGTTCTGAGCTAATCAAAGTGGATGTTCTTGTCCTGGAGGTTCTTTCTTCCCAAATCTAAAATCAGACTTGGAATTCTAAGCATAGAGAGGGGCAGGTGTGTGACTGGTTGCTGTCAAAGTACTAGCACTTGAACTTGCCAACCTAGTCAAAGCAAATGAAAGTTCATTCTTGGGTCTGTTCATCTCTTCACTCCCTATTCAGCCTGGCAGTAAACTCCCACTGTAGTTAGGTATCTTTCCCAATAGATATTAAAAAAAAAATAAGCCAGAAGAAATCTAAGAGAAGCCTGGAGAATCAGAATAGATGCCTCCTGATGATATTCTGAAGGGGTTTAATTAGTGCGAGTGAGCTTTCCCAATTATTGCTGAACATGGACAGGTATATTTTGTTCACTTGAGATTTTAAGTGCTAATGATGGATATTTTATTTCCCTAGAATATTGGTGATTTAAAGGGTCCCAATTAAAAATGTATTTGACAATAAGTAATAGAAAACCCAGTTTACAGAGACTTAAATACATGAGTTTCAATTTCTTACTTAACAAGAAGTCTGAAAGTAGGAGTCTGATGATGTTTGGTGGCTAAAGAGGGTGGTGGCCAGTGTCCTGGGAAATCTCGGCCTTTCCCTCATAGTTGCGGTACGTCAAATAGTAGTCAACACGCCCAAATACAGAGCAGGAAGGAGGGGGGAAGGTGAGGCCAGCTGTGTCCAACCCCTTTTATCAGGAAAGCTAAGGTTTTCTCAGACCATGCTCCAAAGCAGCTGTCCGCTTATGCCTCATTGGCCAGAAGTGGATCCCATGGCCATCTCCACCTGCGTAGAAAGGTGGAAAAGCAAGCAAAGAATATTATGATTAGCTTAGACCAATTTCGATCCGACTGGTACTGGGTACATTGCTGCTCTCAATCAAATCGGTGTTCTGTTAATAGGGCAGAAGGTGGTGGGTTTTGTGTGATCACTTGCAGTGTGTGTGTGTCATACAATGGAGTTCCAGTTTAATACATTTACAAGTGTAATGTTTACTGTTAATAGTACACAGAGCATACCTAAAAGGCAGAAACTTTTACTACATTATTTACCCTTTCTTCTTTACCTCTGGCTTGATAGCCTTATAGTTTCCACATAGTTTTCTTTGAAATGGTCACTGGCACCCAGTTTCTGAAAAGAAGCATTATGAAGACTAACCCCAGCTGCTTGCCTGCAGGGTTCTGCCATGTGCAGAACTGCATGGGTTTTCTGGTGTATCTATCTTCACAAACAGCTGGAAGTAATTTTCAACCTAAGCATTTCACATTTCATGGGTGGGTGAACTTTACAATAACTTTTGAAGCAACTATTCTAAAGCTCATGCATCTTTGATTGGACAGTTGGCTAATCCTATCCATTTCATTGGTGCTGAAATATTTAAAAACTCTAAAAAGGTTCTTACCCGAGTTGTTAAAGAGATACGACAAAGGCACACAAAAAAATCATACCTTCCATGGCCCTTCTCGGTATATTCAGCTTATTCTCTCCACAACAGCCAGAGTGATCCTGCAAAATGACATGTGGACCTTGTCATTCTCCTGTTCTCAGTCCCCCAGTGTCTTCTACTCACACTTTGATAAAATCCAAAGTCCTCGCGATGGCTTCCTGGGCCCTACATGACCTGGCCCTGCCTGTGTCTCCCATTTTGTTTGGCTTTGTAAACAAGGGGTGCATCCGGGAGTCTTATTGAAGTCATAAAGGAAAAGGTAGTTCTTTCAGTAAACTGTTCTCCAGAAGACAGAGGGGAGGTTTCTTTTTTTTAAATTGAATTTATTGGGGTA
Organism: Phyllostomus hastatus; assembly: GCF_019186645.2. Classification (NCBI taxonomy): domain Eukaryota; kingdom Metazoa; phylum Chordata; class Mammalia; order Chiroptera; family Phyllostomidae; genus Phyllostomus; species Phyllostomus hastatus. The sequence goes on along the minus strand of NW_025333912.1, from coordinate 362,288 downwards.
ACATTGGTTAACAAAGTCATACAGGTTTCAGTTCTACAACTCAGCAAAACATCATCTGCATACTACATCGTGTGCCCACCACTTAAAGTAAAGTCTCTTTCAGCCCCTTTTATACCCCCTTGGCCGTCTTCTACCTCCCCACACCCCCGTCTTCCTCTGGCTATCGTCACGCTGTTGTCTTTGTCTATGTGTTGTATATGTGTGATTTTTGCTTAATTGCTTCACCTTCTTTCATCCATGTCCCCATCACCCCTCCCCTCTGACAGCTGTCAGTCTCTGTATCTGTGCTTCTGTTTCCATTTTGTTTGGTGAAGTATTTTGTTCATTAGAGTCCACTTGTAAGTGAGATCGTATGGTATTTATCTTTCTTTGACTGGCTTATTTCACTTAGCATAATAATCTCCAGGTCCATTCATGCTGTCAAAAGGTTAAGATTCCCCCCTTTTTTGTTTTTATGGCTCAGTAGTATTACATTATATAAATGTTTGTAGGCTGGGGTCAGTCTGCTGAGCCACACCAGCCAGGGCCCACTGTGTAAATGTACCACAGCTTTTTTTGTCCACTCCTCTACTGATGGGCACTTGGGCTGTTTCCAAATCTTGGCTATTGTAAATAGTGCTTTAATGAACATAGGGGTGCCTATATTTTTTCAAATTAGTGTTTTGGGTTTCTTTGGATGTGTTCCCCAAAGTGGAATTGCTGGGTCAAAAGGCAGTTTCATTTTTAAATTTTTTGAGGTATCACCCTATTGCTTTCCACAGTGGCTGCACCAGTCTGCATTCCCAGTGCATGACGGTCCCCCTTTCTCCACATCCTCACCAGCACTTGTTTGTTGAGTTATTGATGACAGCCATTCTGACACGTGTGAGGTGATATCTCATTGTGGTTTTAATTTGCATCTCTCTGATGGCTAGTGATGCCGAGCTTCTTTTCATATGTCTATGGGCCATCTGCATGTCAAGAGGGGAGGTTCTTAAACTTAATTGTTTTTCCAGGATCACAGGGCTCAGGTACAAATCAACATATATAATATATAAATTATATAATGCATATATACAAATCATAATTATAACATATAGCTATTATTTATAAATATATTATGTAGAATATATATGATAGAAAATATTATATATAATATTATACATACACAAACACATATAATAACAAGTATAATATAATGTCAGCTGCTTCTTTAAATCAGGGAGGTGACAGTTAGCTTCACCTCAGTCAGATAACTGGTGGCTCAGAAGGGCAAATATGGCCCATGTGCCCCAGTGTTATTTGGCCAGCACTTGTGAGTTGACAGTTTTTAATATGAAAGCCTTCAGTTAGGGCTTAAGCCCAGCCTCTGCCATTCCTTCCGTGATTACACTGGGCCATAGCCACATACTTACCTTTAGTTAGGGTCTGGTCCAGGGAACTCTCTGAATCTGCAAGCCCTAATCAAGAGTACTGTGGGCCCACCCTGTGAGGAATGTGGACAAACTTGATCTTATTCAGGAAAAGACAACACAGCATTGAGTTTTATTTATGAATACTCTGCAATTTATTTAACTAGTTTCCTATTGAGGAAAATGTGTATTGCTTCCACTGTTTTGCTTTTGCAGACAATGAATAACCATTCTTGAACATGAAAAAAAACCCCAACACATATGGCAAGGGAACAGGAACAATGGCCACCAGATGAGGAATTTGGAGATGCAGCCTGGAGAAGGTGGGGCGGGGCAAGGCGGGGGGTGGGGTGGGGTGCGGGAGGCCATCACAACTGTCTCCAAACAACACAAGCGCTGCCTGCTGTGTGGAAGAATTAGACTTGTTCTGTTTGGTCCCAGAGGGTAGTACTCGGAAGAGTGGGAGGATGTTGCAGGGAACTCAGTTTTGTGTCAGCATAAGGAAGCACTTTCTAACTGAGCTGCCTCTAGAAAGAAGGGCTCTCGCTGTCACTGTATGTTTTGCGACAAAGCTCCACAGTTGGAGGTGCTGGAGGGGATCTGACTATTGAAGTGATGTGTTGGATTAAACAGTCCTGAAGTTCCCTTCCTATTGTAGGACTCTGATTCTGAAATAAAGTGTAACCCTATTATTTTGGCCTTCATTGATTTAGAATGAGCATAAATCCTGTTAGTACAGTGGGCTGACTGGATGAATTTTTCCTTTATAACATTTTGTAATGTAATATTATTATCTCACAATATTCAACAACTTTTCTAAATTATTTAGAAAAATTTAAAAAAGATTTTACTTATTTTTAGAGAGAAGGGAAGGGAGGGAGAAAGAGAGGGAGAGAAATATTGATGTGCAAGAGATACATCAATTGGTTGCTTCTCTCATGCCCCCTACTGGGGATCTGGCCTGCAACCCAGGCATGTGCCCTGACTGGGAATTGAACCAGTGACTTTTTGGTTTGCAGGCTGGCACTCAATCCACTCAGCCACACTAGCCAGGGCATAAATCATTTAGAAAAATGTTTAATTTTTTAAAAAATTTGTTGATTTGACAGAGAGAAAGGGAGAGAAAGAAACATTGATTTGTTGTTCCACTTATGCATTCATTGGTTGATTCTTGTATGTGCCTTGACCAGGGATCAAACCTACACCTTGGCATATTGGGACGATGCTCTAACCAACTGAGCTACCTGGCCAGGGCTAGAAAAATGTTTTTTTAAAAAGATTTTATTTAAATTTTTTTTAGAGAGGGGAAGGGAGGGAGAAAGAGAGAGAAACATCAATGTGTGTTGCCTCTCACTTGGCCCCCACGGGGCATCTGGCCTGCAACCCAGGCATGTGCCCTGACTGGGAATTGAACCTGTGACCCTTTGGTTCACAGCCCACGCTCAATCCACTGAGCTATGCCAGCCAGGGCTAGAAAAATGTTTTAATTAACTAAAATCAATTAAGATATTTTATTGTTGGTTATGTGTATAACACTATTCTAGGAGTTATGGAACTGTAACTGGATATAAGGAAATACATTTCTCTGGGAAAGACATGGTTATATGGGAAGATCTAATAAACATGTGAAGTAATAAGTGAACCAGAAGTCATAATTATTTGTATATTATATATTTACAAAATAAAGTGAAATGAGAAAATAGGCATGTGCTAATTGTCAGTGAAACTCAATAAGAGTACGAGGGGCATGTGAGTATAGTGACCATGGTTTACAAACAGAATATCAGAACACAAATCAAGATTACTAACCAAGAACTTGACATCAGACTGTCTCAGAAAAAGAAGGCCTGTATAATTGCTAAATAAACATTGAAAAGAGTCATCATAGATAGCTTCAAGTATGATGAAGTTCTTGACTTTGTCCTCGAATGTTGGCTATGAAGAGGACCACCCAGGCTGGAGAGCAGCTTAGAGGTGGGAACTAGGGGGTGGGGGTCGGGGTGACTCGCAGATTGTTCAGTTGAGGGAGGGTATGTGCCAGGAGTGGAGGGGAATAGGGTTATTGGATGGCCCCCTGTGACACTGGAAACCAGGCAGGGATGTTTGTACTCAGGGCAGTAGGGAGCCAAAGTATGAAATGATGTGAGATATTTAAAAAGCCAGTTTCAAGTTCATTCACTAATATTCATAGAGCACTTTACTTTGTATCAGACAGGTACAAGATGCTGAGCATCCCAGTATCCTCAAGGATTTACAATCAAGCGGGTGAGAAGGACAAGGAAACAGCATTATAGGTCCATGTGATGAGTCCTGGAGAGAGAGCACAGGTTGCACGCAGTGCGGAAGAGGGTTGGGTGCAGTTGGCCCTACGTCAGGTGGGAGTTGGTATAATGTCCTGAAAGGCCTTTGAGTGAAATAATACCTGAGTTGAGTGAAAGACAGATGTGTGAGGTATGGGGGACAGGTGTGCTAGCAAAGTGATCAGCCCTTGCAAGTCACCAGGAGAATAAGTGGGAGGTAGGGAGGTGACAGGGGCGGGAGTACAGGACTCTGGATGGTGGGTGAGGTAACAGGTCAGGCCAGGTAAAGAAGGGACTTACACAATACCAATAATAGTGCATTGGTATTTGCTAGTATTTTTTAGAATAATTAAGCTGTAGGAGTGGATGAGATTGTGCAGGGACTAAAAAGACAGAAAGCAAAAGAAGGAGCCCTGGGGAACGCCATGGTTTCCTTTTATTCACAGATGATCATCTTCCACATATTGATCACCTGCTGTCAGAGCGAAATTCCCGTGGCCTCTGCCAGTAACTCTGGTGGACCTCAATTTTAAGTCTTTATACCAAGATAACAAAATATGCATTTTCTTGTTCTTTTTGTTTCTGTTTTTGTTTTTATTAGAATTGGCAACATTTCTGTTGTAGGTTAAAGTGTTTTCCCAGGGTTGTTTAAAATAAGCTGTGGCCCATTCTTACACTGGAACACCACACAACCATTAGAAACGATGCCATAGAAGAAGATCTCATGGTATGGGGAATTGTTCGGGTGCTGAAAGTGAAAGAAATGCCATGGAACAATGACTGTGATCTTATCTAAGCAAACAACAGCAAAAGAGATTAGTCCTTCCTCCAAGTCTCCTTTTCTATAAAATGAAGGTACTATATTAGCGATTTCTGAAAGCCTCTCCTATTAAAAAAATCTGTGACCCACAAACAATGCTGTTTCCATTTGCCCTCCTATGTGTTTTCTTGTCTCCCTTTCTTTTTGTAAAAGTATTTTTTTATTAATTATGCTATTACAGTTTCCCCAATTTTTCTTCCTTTATCCCCCCTCCGCCTTGCCTCCCCGAACCCTCTAGCATCCCCCCACTTAGTTCATGTCCATAGGTTGTGCATATAAGTTCTTCAAGTCCTCTGTGTCCTATACCATTTTTTATCTCTCCCCATCTATTTTGTGCCTACTAATTATGCTTTTTCTTTCCTGTACCTTTTCCTCCCTATTCCTCCCCTCCCCTTCCCCTCTGAAATCCCACCACGTGATGTTCATTTCTCTGATTCTGTTCCTGTTCTAGTTGTTTGCTTAGTTTTTGTTTTCATTGTTTTTCTTTTCTTTTAGGTTCATTTGTTGATAGTTGTGAGTTCGTTGTCATTTTATTGTTCATATTTTTTATCTTCTTTTTCTGTCCCTTTAACATTCCATATAATAATGGCTTGGTGATGATGAACTCCTTTAACTTGACCTTCTCTGGGAAGCACATTATCTGCCCTTCCATTCTAAATGAAAGCTTTGCTGGATAGAGTCATCTTGGATGTAGGTCCTTGCCTTTCATGACTTCAAATACTTCTTCCTAGCTCCTTCTTGCCTGCAAAGTTTCTTTTGAGAAATCAGCTGATAGTCTTTTGGGCACTCCTTTGTAGGTAACTTTGTCTCCTTTTCTGTTGCTGCTTTTAAGATTGTCTCTTTATCTTTAATCTTGGGTAATTTAATGATGATGTGCCTTGGTGTGTTCCTCTTTGGATCCAACTTCTTTGAGACTCTCTGGGCTTCCTGGACTTCCTGGAAGTCTATTTCCTTGGCCAGATTGGGGAAGTTTTCTTTCATTATTTGTTTAAATAAGTTTTCAATTTCTTTTTTTTTTATTATTATTTATTTATTTATTTTTATTTTTATTTTTTTTTAGAGAGGGAAGGGAGGGAGATAGAGAGACAGAGAAACTTCAATGTGCGGTTGCTGGGGGTTATGGCCTGCAACCCAAGCATGTGCCCTGGCTGGGAATCGAACCTGGGACACTTTGGTTCCCAGCCCGCGCTCAATCCACTGAGCTACGCCAGCCAGGGCAGTTTTCAATTTCTTGTTGTCATTCTTCTCCTTCTGGCACCTCTATAATTTGGATATTGGAATGTTTCAGGTTGTCCCAGAGGTTTGTAAATTTCTCTTTACTTTTTTGAATTCTTGTTTCTTCATTCTGTTCTGATTGGTTGTTTATTTTTTCCTTTTGTTCCAAATTGTTGATTTGAGTCCTGGTTCCCCTAATATTTTGCTTTATTTCATTTGGGGTATCTTTCATTTGTTTTTTCATTTTTTGACCAAGCTCAATCAGATCTGTGAGCATTTTGATTACCAGGGCTTTAAATTCTCTATCAGATAGGTTGGCTATCTCCTCATCACTTAGCTCTCTTTCTGAAGTTTTGCTCTGTTCTTTCACTTGGGCCATATTTCTTTGTCTCGGCACATTTGTTAAGTTACAAGGGGGCGGGGCCTTAGGTATTCACCAGGGCAGAGCAACCCTCTTTGCTGCTCTGCAGGGCTGCCTACGGGGGAGGGGCCAGAGAGGGAACATTGCAGCTCGCCTGCTCGTCTCTGGTGCACTTTCCAACAGACTCTTGTGGGAGACTGGGAGTTTCTCCCACTGAGGCAACTGCCATAGCCCACAGTCAGCTCTGAGTCTCAGTTTCACCTTCAGCTAGCCCCGCCTGCTCGGTCCGATGCCTGGTCACAGTTTTTCTCAGCCCGCCCTGCCCGCACAGCTTCACTGCAGGTTCTTACCAGTCTGGTTGTTCTGTCACTGTTCCTTTAATTCTGTGGTTGTCAGAGTTCCCTGCAGTTTGATTTTCTGGCACTTCTGGTTGTTTATTGATTTTAGATCAGTTGTTATCCTCCTTTTGGTTGTGTGGGGAAGCAAAGGGTTTCTTCCCGTGCCTCATCTTGGCCGGAACTCTCTCTTCTCCCTTTCCATTTTACAAATCTAGAAGCTAAATGATAATTCAGTAATAAAATATTTAAACAATATAGTACTATTTACTCTTTAAAAATTCCATGATTTATTAGTAGGTAGTGTGATATGTATATATAAGTATTTGTACATTTATTATGTACTTAAAACTTTGCTAAACATTAAGAATTTTACAAAGAAATTCCACCTTGAAGGATTTTATAATCCAATAGGAAAGGGATGGAGATTCATGTATTGCAATATACACTGATGAATAAAAATTATCAGCAAACTTCCTATTACAGAATGTCAAGAGATGTAACGTACACCATGGTGACTATAGTTAACAATATTGTACTGTGTATCTGAGAGTTGCTGAGAGAGTAGATCTTGGAAGTTCTTATTACAAGAACAAAAAATGTGTAACTATGTGTAATGATTTGATAAATATTTATTGAATTTATAAATGACATGTATCAAATCATTATGTTGAAGACCTGAAACTAACGTTATATGCCAATTATATATCAATTATTTTTTAAAACAATTATGAACAATAAAGACAAAACCAAAATTGTGCATTCCATAACAACACAGAAACAAAACCAGAGGAGAAGCCATGACGTTAGCACAGACGCAGATTCACCCTGAGGTGACTTAACTGCCAGAGGAGGGGACACATTTTCGGTCACTGCCACTGAGGCCCACCAGCCTTCCCAGAGCTTCGAGGTCCTGTGGAGGAATGCCATCCACCCACAGGCGGACTGCTCCCAGCACACAGCTGGAGGAAGCTGGCTGGCGCAAGGAGGCTTGCTGCTGTTCCCGCTCCCAGCCTCCTGTCTCTCTGCTCCCGGCCTTACCCGCTCAGCCTCACTCAGGACAAAGCCGGGTGGGCGAGTGCTGTGAAGCCTCCCTCTGCCAAGTGCTGTGGGCTCTCATGCCATGAACTCATAGTCTCTAATGACATGCCATCGCAATTCACAACAGAGAAGTACCAGCAAGGTCTTTTCCTTCTCCCTTCCCCAAGGTCATTACATCAAGGGGAGGGCCTACTGATTTACTGGTAAACTTGCTCAGAGGAGCAAAGATTAATAACTAATAGATCATTGTCTTATCTTGATTTATTCCTAAAGTAGTAACCAAAATATTGTGGCCAGGTCTTGTTGACGAATACAAAAATTATCTTGAATTTACTCCAAACGATATATTTGAAACTATATATTTCAAACAATATATTTGAAATGTAAGAATGACTCTAACTTATTTCTACCAGACAAGACTATAATAGCTGAAATCTTAAAATACCCTCTCTATATAATTATATGAGTTCTTTATTTTAGAGATATATATATATTTTTTTCAAATGCTTATAACTCAATAAAAATGTAAGCAAGTCTACAGACAAATGAGCAAGGGATTCAGACTAAATGATCCATATGGTTAATAAGCAAACATAAAAGTGCTTAATCAATGAATAACTGGAGAAATGCAAATAAAACAATAAGATGAGCCATGACTGGCTGGCCCAGTTGGTTGGACTGTACACCAAAAGGTTTGGTTCAATTCTCGGTCAGGGCACACACCTAGGTTGCTTGTTTCATCCCCAGATGGGGCATGTAAAGGAGGCAACTAATCAATGTTTCTGTCTTTCAAGTCAATAAACATATTTTTTAATGAAAAAACTAATAAGATGTCATTTTCATCTACCAAATTGGTCAAGATTTAAATATTAATGAGAGCAGGAGGAAAGATACTTTTGTACACTGTTGCTAAAGGTATAGATTGGTAAAGGCTTTCTGGGGGGCAATATATGTTCAGTCAAAACATATGCATACCACTCATTTGAGGCATCCTGTTTCTAACAGTTGTTAAGGAAATAACTGGACAAAAGCACAGAGATGTAACTTTGAGCCTGCTTACTGTTAGAGCACGTGTGATGGTGACAAATAGCAGTAAATGAGCATCAATGGGAGGAAGGGGCACCTTTTAAAGATATAGACCGTGCTCAGCTCGCTCGTGAATTGTGAGTTGTGGCGATCTGTTCCATAAGAGCTTTACTCAGCACCAGATAATTGGGGCCAGAAAGGACAGGGAGAAATGTCTCAGCTGCTCCACCACGGTGAGTTGACTGTGGAGTCTTCACAAAGTAAAGGCAACTTGCCAAAATAGATAGCTCTCCCCCATACTGTCCTGGGGCCTATTCGTTTTTAAATAAAGGACTTTTTCAACCCACTTAGAAATGGTGAATTTCGTACAAAGCTTTCAATTGTTTTGGAGGGGAGAAAAAAAGAAACCCTAAACTGATTCAAAGAACACAGGGATTAGAATTTCAACTGAAACCAGATGTTCTCATTGTGATCAGGTTTTAATGGCTATCAGCAGTCAAATTCTAAAGCCCACATCTTCAAGGGCGCCCAGCTCAAGTGAGTCAGCCCCTTATGACTGGACATGGCACCTGGTCCCCTGGAGCAGAGAAACAGATTACTACGCTGTGCTGGTAGCTTTGGTTTGTAGAAAACTTGCTGTGTGCTGGGCCCCCTGCTTAAGCACCCTATCCACCTTACCCCATTGAATTTGAGTGTTTTCTCCATTATAGATGTGAAAAAGTTGAGACTGTGAGAAGGTAATGGCTTGGTTAGGGTCGTCCAAGCAGGGATTCAGGCCTGTGGCAGCCTCCACAGCCTTGCTCTTTACATGTTGTACAGTCTCTGGCATGATGCAAAGAATGAGAGATGGAAGACAGGGTCGTAGCAGGGCTACTATTCCACTGGTCCACACCAATGCGTCTGCAATGGTTTTCTAAATAGTAAAAGAGTCACACACTAACTAGTAAACATCTATGGCCCTTAGCCTCTCTTTGCCCGCAGTGGTCTTCCCCTGCTCTCCCCCAGGCCCCCGGGGCCCTCATGTAGTAAGTAGGGGGGGTCACACCTAGTCCAGTGGGGCCCTCAGGATCGTTCCAGGGCTTTCTGTTTGGGCAGTGTGGGGATTATTGTTACCGAACAATGGGGGTATCCAAATGGGGTGCCTGGGACGATATACTATTAATGAAAGGAACCCCCCAGGTTCATTATGTCTGCCACCAGGGGAAAGATGTCTCTCAATGCCAGAGATCCGTGAAAAGGAAAGGAAATGTTTATTTAGTGCTATACAAACCTAAAGTAGTGACCCAATGTCTTCATCAAAATCCCAAAGTCCCTTAAAACACCTGCAAACACACACAGTCCTTCCTTCCCCCTTTTACCCAGTCTGGGGTACCATATCTCAGGAAAAAAAAATAGAAGTCCGTGGCTCAGGCAGCCCTCTGTTCTTCTCAGTAATCTGTCTCAGCTGGTAGGTCTCCCTTGGTTCCCGGCACCATCAGCTGTGGTGCCGAGATCTCTGCTAAAGCCTGGTGGTGGTTCCCCCTTCTAAAGCTGCAGGGGTCCTCACTCTGGCAAAGCCACGAGGTTCTCTCTCCACTGCCCCAGCTGCGTCGTCCTCTCTGCACAATGGCTGCTGGAGTCTCCATTCTGCCAAAGCCGTGTGGTTCTATCTTCAATGGCAGCACTGTCAATGGCCCTGCTCCATTTGTCCCTTCCCCCAAACCACACCTGGGGTGTGTGTGTGTGTGAGGACATCCTAATATTTCCTGAACACTCTGAGTTCTGGACCCCATTTCAAATTCCTATTTGGGGTCCCCCCTCTTGGTTGCACTCTGTTACATTATCACATCTCTACGCATCCCCTCTAGGGGAGGAAATCCCTAGTGAGCACAGGGTAGAGGCAGAGCAGCTAGCTCTAGAATTTATGCTTTGCTTGTTATATTCCATCTCTAGCTACTCGACTTTATACCTTAAGGTTTCCAGTCCCTTCAGTTCTTTGCTGTCCCCCAGGGCCCTGGCATGAGCTCTGGTCTTTCAGTGCTGCCTCCTCTTTCCTAGTGGTCTCACATCCTTTGCCTCACATCCTGCTCCACGCTGTTAGTGCCAGGGCACAGCCAAAGGTGACTGTGGCATTTGGAATTCAGGGGAATTTCTTCAAATCTAAGGCACCATTGACTGTGAGGTTCACCTTTATGTACCAGGAAGAAAGAAAAAAACCCTTTTTTACTAAATGATGGCACATGGTAGTACTGTGCCTTTATGAGTCAGTTACACCAGCCTCTAGTTACTTGGAAATTTCTCCCATCTATTCTGGAGGATGGGTAATTTCTCTGCCTTCGATTGCATGATAGGCAACCCTGCACATTTCTCCTTGATGAAACATAACACACATTCGTACTTGTGGGTGCATATCTTTCTTTCTTAGCTTCTACAAAGGCTCTGCTTGGTTTATTTCTTTGCTAAAAATATGTAAGTCTGGTCACTCCTCATAAATGGAGTATTTGCCTCTTTTGTACCAAAGTCACATTCCACTGTTGTTTCCATTTTCTGCTGTGCTGTTTGTATGGAAACTTATCCATGTTGAATCATAATGTAAACATTCCGAAGACATTTTTAAATGGTGATTAAAACATGTACACTGTCAGCAGTGCATACAACTCAATTAAAGTGACAACAACGTGAGCAGCTAGGACCATGTTCAGGTAACACAGGCAGGGACAACTCTGACGTGATTACTGCCCAGCAAACCAGGATGACAAAATGTATCCTGATTTTCAGTTTGAAAATATGTGCATCTTAGAACTGATTCAAGTGCACTTTGTTTACTTGAGGTCAATCAATTGAACTTTGCAGGTGTGAAAAACTGAGACTCCGGGAAGGTAACCCATTTGAAATCACAGACCTCCTAGTTGATGGAGCTGGAATTCAAATCCAGGTCTGACCCCCAAACCCATGCTTTTTTCCATATAAGCCAATTATCCGCATAGGGAGAAACATCTGTCACATATGGATACTGAGGACACTATTAGTGTTTCACCTTTCCCCTGTGCAACCTTTATCAGTTCTGGGGCAGCTTCCATCCACGGCTTCACACTTTTTTTTTCTCTAAATCCTTACCTGAGACTTTTTTTTCCCATTGCTTTTAGAGAGAGAGGAAGGGAGAAAGAGAAACGGCATTTGGTTGACTCATGGACTGGGGATTGAACCCACAACCTAGGTATGTACCCTGACCAGAATCAAACCTGCAGCCCTTTGGTTATGACATACCAATCAACTGCGCCACACTGGCAGAGCAGTGGGGGCTTCACTCAACCTCCTGTAGGGAACTACCCTAGGGCTACTGAAGCAGCTTGACCTGAACTCTTCCGGGAGCTGAAAGTACAGGGGAGTTTTCATGCCCGCAGGGCATCCAAAAGGCAGTAATGCAGAAGTAGAAAGCCCAGCTCTTCTGCCTTGAGTAAGGACAGATTCCTTGGTGTCATTGACCTTCCAGAATTTTCCCCAGGATCAGGCTGGAGCCTGGAACTCCACCAGCATGGCTTCTGGCTTCTTCCTTTCCCCTCTCCTGGCCTGCTTCCCCGCTCTCTTACAGCTTTCTCCCTGGAGCCCTGCCTTAATTAATCACTTGTACACAAATCCTCATCTCAGGGTCAGCTTTTGGGAAACCTGACCCAAGACAATGGAGAAATTAGTGACTTAGGCAGCATTATAAATGGCACTATAATGCTAATCGAATATGCTAATTGAGGCAAGCCAATATCACTCTTCCAAGTCCTTGAGCAAATCCCATTTACTGAGTCTCCTTGTTACAGTTCTGACCAGGTCACCTGACTTTCAAGTTCTAGGAACCTGAGGTCTTGTTAAGTCCTGCCCTCTCCGGGTCCCAGGTGAGACTCCTGGGACTGCTGATCCTAGTGAAGATCTTTGCTACATTCAACGTCAGCTACTGGGCTGGAGGCTCTCTGAAACTGACCCTAGGAATGCTGTTTTCATTCTTGTCCCTGTTCTGCCCCAAATGTAGATTATTCTAGAGGCCGTTCCCATCTGGGATTAGTTAAATCTGAATTTTTCCTTCTCTCTTGTTCTTAGAGACATTCTGATTGGAGACTCACAGTGCAGGAACTAGAGAAGCTCGGAAAGATCATCTCTGTCAACCAGAGGGGGGAAGTGACTTGCTCAAGGTCAAAAATAGATCTGGGAAACTATGTTTAGAAACCAGTTCTGTTTCTTGCACTGCCGTGCTCCTAGCTCTGGAGTTCACGTATTTCTGAGTGAGACAGAACAAATCTGGTTTCAAGGGGGTAGATGTCCTCCATTTTGTGTGATAAATTCAAGTCCTGTTTATATCTAAGGACACCTGAATTATGCTCCCTTACAATACCCAAGTGCTCCAGCCATTGATCTGTTGACATAGAAACCTAATCACCTCTTATTTGGATGCCCTGGAAACTTCAGTTTATTTCTTGAGGCAGGCACAATGTGCTTCCCTCTCTTGTGCCCGAGTAATGGGAGAGCTTCCTTGGAAGCCTGTCTTCATCCCAGAAGTTAATCCCTACTAGCTGTATAACTAAAAGGAAGAAAAGAAAGCCAGAAAGGACATTAATTGAAAAAATACTCCACTTTGTGCTGTGGTGTTACCCCATGTGAAATCTCTTGAGAAAACAGAGGCTCATTTGCCTGATTTTTGACTCATTACTCACAAATCATAATCTGCATAGAGGCATTCTTCTAAACTTCACTAGCCTAAAGCAAAATTATGAGATATACAAGGGTCATTTTTGGAGACCCTCATCTGTAGCTCCTCCATTTTCTGATAATGCTCCTTAGTCCTCTGGGCCCCCTATTGCCCCTTTGTCTGTTGTGTGTGTGGTGGGGGCTGGGGGCTAGATATGTGGCTCAATGGAAAGAGCGGAACCAAGTGGAAGATGGTCTACATACCGTCTAATGGGTGTGCTCACTGCTAATGTCTTCAGGGAACGGGGAGAGCCAAGGGACTGAGTGGAATGCATACATTGTTTACCCTCCCCGAGTCTCAGTTACTCTAGTCACGCTACATTTCTCTCCCAGCTCATCGTGTACGGGAGATCCCATGAGATCATTTATGAGAAAGTACATCATTGTAATGTGTCAGCCTTCCCTTTAGTCTTTATTTTCTGCTGTGTGATATTGGGCTTTAATGAGTGAAATAGATAAACCGGTTTCCTAAACTTCAGTTGCTCGTATGCCCCCTTAGTGATTTTACTAAATTCTTAAACAACACACACAATTATCAAATTGACAGTCATATTTAAATGAACTGACTAGGTAAATTTAAATATATATATTTCTCAGTAAGTCAATATAAATTACTTTAAATGATAATAGCTATAAAAATCCAGGTTGGAGGTACTAGTTACATTTCTTCCTAATATATACAGGGTCCAGCACAAATAACGCCCCATTTTTATTGCAAAATGATTTATTACAAAATCATAAACCTGTAATTCTGTAACACAACAATATCATACTCAAGCACACCATATGACATTTTAGGTGAAATGTTCAAATTAAAACTATAAATTGTTACACCCATATTATTACTCTACCAACTACACTCAAGCAGGCATTACTTCTGCTAGACCCTGTATTAAAGATAGCTCTGGCTTCTGTGGCTCAGGGGATTGAGTGCCAGCCTGCGAACCAAGGGGATTATTGGTTCGATTCCCAGTCAGGGCACGTGCCTGAGTTGTGGGACAGGTCCCCAGTTGGGGGCATATGAGAGGCAACTGATTGACATTTCTCTCTTTCTCTTTCTCCCTTCCTTCCCCTTTCACTAAAAGTAAATAAATGAATTTTTTTTGGTAAAAATGATAAATATATTAACTATTAAAATGTGAAAAATCATGTGCACAGTTATCTCATTGGCCCCCGATAGGACATAAGCCACACTTTGGGGAATGAGCCTCTGTTGCGGTTGACTTGCTTGCCGCTCATGGTAGTTCTCAGCGGGTTTGTGGGGTATAAGGGGAACCCTTCACAAGGGGGTGGGGGCTTTGTCAAATTTTGATTAATGTGTAACAGTAATTTATCTTGGAATTCAGTGCATATATTTATATAATATCTGCACAACTGGAATAGGCTGAAGGGGTTGTGTGACAATGGGATAAAACTCACTCTGAGTAAGACGTTAGAGACGTAAGAAAAAGTGTAAGCTGGTGCCAGGGGGAAGGTCTTCTGTTGCTTGGATGTGAGGCATAAGGTCGTTGCCTTAAAAATATATAGCAGACCATGCATGGTTAGGCAGTCAACTGACCTACACAAGTAGTGACGTGGTGCTGAGTGGTGACCATCACGTCTGTGGCTGCTTTGACAGTCACAGTGATATTATTACTAACACTGTAGTGTGATTATAATTACTGTCTGAAGACTTCTTTCAAGTGTGCTGGCAGTATTCAGAAATGTCCTGTAGAACCAGAAAGATTCAGAATTGCTGTGTGATGCTTTAGGTCAGTTACCAGGCACACCCTGCTTAATGTTATTGGTGGAAATTTCTGGAAAACTTTCAGGCCAACAAGATACTAGTGTGGAAAAAAAAATCTGCCTCAGTCATGGATAATCCCTGTTACTAAGTCTTTTTTTTGTACATTACGGACTGGCAATTGGTAGAAGCAGTGGGGAGGGACCCATTTTGCTGCTCAAGGAATTCCTGAATACCTTTTCTGTCATTTGCCCTAAACTGGCACTGAACTATTTGAGTTTAAGTCTACACTCTTGCCTAATTCCAGTTATATATTCTAACTTACTGATTTTCTTACTGAATTAGTTTTGATGAGTTATATTTTTGCTAGTCAACTATCCACTTACTGTATTTTCAGATTTATTGCCAAAAAGTTGTTCTTAGTATTCTCTTATTTTAAAAAATCTTTGTTGTATCATCCTGGCTGGGTAGCTCTGCTGGTTAGCATTGTTCCCATATGCCAAGGTTGTGGGTCAGATTCTCAGTCAGGGGACACACAAGAAGCAACCAGTGAATGCATAAATGAGTAGAACAACAAATCGAAGTTTCTCTCTCTTTCTCTCAAGTCAATAAAAAAAACTGTTGTATTTATATTAATGCTCCCTTTTTACTTCTAATATTGCCTCTTTATGCTTTCTCTTTTGATTTCTTTACCAATTTGTCAGGGTTTTGTCTATTTTTTTCAAGTTTTCTAAAAGATCCAAATTTTGACTCTCTCATTTTTCTTTACTTTAGCTTCTTACTTATAATCCATCTTTATATCACATCCCGTGGCATGCACTGCAGTATTTGTATGTGAAACTCCCCCAATAACTCAAAGCTGCTGGTCTGAATGAATGAAAAGTCCCCTCATCTGGAAAAACTTTTAAAAGTTTCCTGTGTGGGTGTATTTCCTTATTTTCTGTCCACTTCTCTAAACCCATTTTAGTTTTTTTGCTTGAATTCTCTTCCTTTGACTCAAATTTGTTGCTTTTCTCTGTTTTATTGCTGTTCAAAATCTGAAACACAGCAAGACAGTCCTACTTCAAGGGCAATAAGTGACTAGTTTGATTTATTCTGGAAATCTTAGGCTTAGAGCTGAGAGATGATTAGAATTTGGATATGGGGTGGGGTGGTGGCATTCTCGTAGGGCTTGAAGATGGTGTATGTGGGCAAGTGAGACAACCACACCTCAAAACAAAAACAAAAACAAGTCTAGATATTAAAAATAATCTTCCATCAGCCTCATCTTGACCCTGTTCTCTCTGCCTCTCTGCTCAGGCCATCTTTCCAAGTTTCAGATCTGTGCTGCTCCCTCTCAACACAGAGCCTGGGACTCTCTTTCCTGCCCTTGCCAGTTTTTCCTGCTCCAATTGTACTCCCCCCTTAGGTATCTGTTCAATCTCTGTCCTTTCTGATCCCCACCAAAAGCAAATTCCCCTACTGTAACTTATTGTTTATGTAATATTAGATTAATTATGTGATTTCATGACTAGGGTCCATCTGCTTCTCTGGAATGTACACTTCTTGAGGGTGTGGGGATTCGGAGCTAGTCACCCCAAGATGGGCTTCTGTGGTATGCAGATTGTTTTGAGCTAAGGGCAGCTGTAGCTGCAGGCTCAGGAGGAACTTCTGCTCCTCCCTGGACTGCCTGGAAGAAAGTTAATTAGGGCCCTTGCCTGCCCCTATGGGAGATTATCAGAGATAACACCTTGTGACCTGTCTGTAGAACAGGACAAACTTCTACTTACTAAACATCTGCTATTCTTACCATCCTACACTACTGACTTTTCGAAGCCCTCGAGGTACATTACCTCATCCTTAGAGCATGATGTCTTATATTCCTAGATTCCCCTCCCCTTTTTAAATGATTTTATTTGTTTGTTTTTAGAGAGAGAGAAAGGGAGGGAGAAGAGAGGGAGAGAAACATCGATGTGAGAGAGAAACATCCATCATTGCCTCTCGCATGCACCCTGACCAGGGACCAAACCCACAACCTAGGCATGTGCCCTGACTGAGAATTGAACTGGCGACCTTTTGGTTTGCTGGATGACCCCCAACCAAATGAGCCACATGGGTCAGGGCAGATTGTCCTTTCTATCTCTGAACCTCTCATGTATGTGGGGGTCTCTGACTCTCTCATATACACACGGTTCCCGTACATATGTGTACATTACATTTGGTTGTTTTCTCTTGCTAATATATCATATCTATTTGATTATTACACCAGCCAAAACAACCATGAGGGTAGAGGAAAATTTGTTTCTCCCCTATAAGGGAATGAACTGCGTCTATTATTTGTTCACTTTTCCCCAATGCCTTACAAAGAGCAGGCACACAGGCAAAAGTTTAACTTTGTCTCGTTTGCTAATTAGTTAGCACATAGCTAAACAATGTAGAGATCTATGAAGAAGTTCATTTCTAATGACATAATGTCCAGACAAGAGCTATCTGACCCAGGACTACTCAAAATTTTGGAGACCTAAATTATTCCCCCTTACTAAAAGAAATGAAGAAATGTAAAACAGACTTATAAAAATTGTCATTTTAAATGCGTACATTGAGGCCATTAACACTTGAACACATACAACACAATGATATCATTGTGCTACTGAAACTGGAAAAGTTGGCATTCATGCTGCCTGTCACTACCAGAACCAATAAATAGAGACAAGGATTCATTCTTTATGGGTGCTTTATTCAGATGCTGGTGATCTGAGAAGATGGCAGGTTCTGTACCTTCAGAAACCATCATAAGATCTCATCTCAAGCTGACATTTTTATAAGGAGAAGAAGGGGTGGTTAAGGGGTTTAGAAAAAGGTTAATTGGATAGAAGGTAGGTAAGGGGTTTGGGAAAAAGTTTAATTGGATAAGAGTTGCAGTCAAGAGAGATTTTCCTAGTACTCCTTTATCTGTTGATCAACAATTCTTTATCTGCCTCGTGGACATTCCCTCCCTGGAACACAGTGGCTCAGATACCATCTCCCTGGCTGGAAGACCCCCTGGGAGTCTGTGGTCATGTATTCCAGTTCCTAGAATAACAGCTTTCCACACTCATTAATCACGTAAGCCTGTCGACTATGACCGAAGGAAAATATTTAATGCTTGAGTTGCCCTATCACTACTCACAAGAAAATTATACGATTTATTATTCTTTCATAGTGCACTCACTCAGGCAGTGTAGATTAAGTAGTTAACATATAGCTAAACAGTATAGAGATTTATAAAGGTTAAGCATAAAGTTGTATAAGATGCACATCTATCTTCAACCCCGTTATTGTATCTCTTGGTTTTCTGAATAGGCTTCTCTACTTGATGTCCTTTGTGAAAGTGATACCCAAGCCACATTGTCTCTTGGCCACCCCTACCCCATGAGAGCACCAGGCTTGACCAGGGAGATTTGTTTGGCCTTGGAAAAGAGAGAGATAGGAAAAGAGACCCTGGCAAGTTCTCTCTCGCACAGCACACACCCTGACCTGGGACCACACTCTGACCTGGGAACACCCTGACCCTGTGTAGCAGAGATGATTTGGAAGTGTCCAGTGATCATCGCTCCATAATCAGGTCCATCAGCACCTCTGGACCTGAGTTTAGGCTCACCAAGCAACATGGGATTACAGTCTGGTTCCCCGTGTTCATAGTGCTGCGATCCAGCTACTGTAATCCTCTATTAATTTCCCTCGCCTCCCATTAGTGTCATTGGAGTCCTGCTGCATTAGATATTCCCTACTCCCAGGCAATTTTCAGTCACAAAGACATGTTAAGAAATATAACAAATATAAAAAAAATTGTATAAAAGAGACTGCCAAAGTATAGGTAGATAGATTGCACATGGACTATGCTAACGTGGGTTAACGTCAATCTTTAAAGGCTGTTGATGCCCTTCAGCTCTTTTCTTGGCCTTGTAGAGGGATGAGGTGCCTGGAAGTGTGCTTGTCTTTGTAGCTTGTGTATCGTGTGACTAGGAACAAATGTACTAAAGTTTGTTTTCAGCCTTGTTTACTCCCTGCAGAGAATCCTGAGTCCAGCAACGCCCACCTCTCCTTTGCCTCTGATGGCTGAGGAGAACTCTGTCTTTGCCAGTTCCCAGACTCTCTGAGGCAGAAGTGGGATGGTGGTAGAAAAATAGAACATAGAAGAGATGGGGTGGGGTATTTTATGATAAAAGGCCAACATTTGCTAACAGTAGAGAAGGAAGAGGGAAAATAAAGGGAAGAAAGGCAAGTCCAGTGCATTATAACTTTGTCCTTTTCTGAGGAGCTTTATAATGAAAAGGTCCAGGAGAGAGAATGTGACCTTGAAGGGCAGTTCTTTTCCACGTGGAGGACACTGAAGTGGTGGAGGTGAGAGAGAGGGTTTTTAAGAAATTGTGTTTTGTCTTGTATTAAATATGTACTTCCCTATCCTTGGTGCTTTTGAGAGACATGATAGTAATGATTTTATTTGTGTTAGTTTGGTTGCTGGAGTCAACATAAGAAACGTCCAAACCTTTAAGGATGTTTATGATTTGATTTGAGCCAAGCTGATGACAACTGCCAGGAAGCAAAATCTCAACAGATTGAGAAAATGCTCCAGAGAAGGGCAGTTTTGCAGCTTATTTTACACATTGCATTTAAAGGAGGAGGTCTGAGTGGTTTACATGACATCCACTGGTGACAGACTAGGGAGGCAGGAGAAAGCAGGGAAATTTCTGGGACTGGATAAAAAGTGAAACAAATGGACACTCATTTCTTTTATATAGGGGGTGTGGGATCGTCAACAGTCAACAATGAACATGGTAAGGGCAGCGATGAGGGGATTTGTGGTCTCTGTTCAGTGGGAGGTTGTGCCCTGAGAGGTGGAGGCTGGGGAGGGAAGGAAATTTCCCTGACATTCCAAAGGTGCATTTACCCTACATGCAAAAAGACAAACTCAGTTAAGATAAAGATTGACTTTTGTCAGGGAAGATACCGGCCTAGGCCATGACTACCTGCCATGCACTGCTTTTAGCTAGAAAGTTTTAATTTCAGGCCATCTCACATGGTTACTTTCAGTCTCTGAGTGTGTAAGGCCACCACGCAGGCCTCCCCTGCGCCTGTCAGGTTAAGTGTGTGGCCCCTTCCCGTCCACACTGGGCTGTCACTTTGAGTGCAGGCTGCTCTGAGATCGAGCTTCTTGGGACGCCAGTTCAGACTGCGTTAGAATTAGATATTGGAACCGGGCTGTTGTTTTCTCACTGAATAGCCTTTCTTCTTTCCTCGGGCTTTGGATCTTCTGTCCCAATGAGGTCAGCTAATGGCTTTCCAGGAAATTGTTGGCCCGATCATAGCTTAGTGTCTAGCCTGAGTTTTCCCAAAGCAGATCCCGAGGCAAATATTTGAGCCCAGGCCACTTATTTGTGAATTCAGTCCTAGGGGAGGTGAAAGAGAGAAGCAGCCACTGCGTGGAGGTGGCCACTGAGAGTGCCACTGGGGTAGGTGGCTGATGCTTGATCCTGTGGGACCTTCTGCGGAGCTTTATGAAGTGCGCCTTCCAGCTTGTTCCCTCTGGTCTTCTCTTGGTCAGGGGTGGCCTCATGGGATTCAGTTGTTCTGGGCTTTTGGCTGGTGGTTGCCTGAGAATGGAGCAGTGCTGGAAAATAATCTGAGGCACATTGAACATTTTGAGTTTATTTGCACAGTATCTATTTGAACCTGGCAGTGTCTAACTGGAAGTGGTTAGGAGCACTATGCCTACATGAGCTGGGGAGAGATATTTATAGAGAAGATGCAAAAGCAAGGCAAGGAAATTATTTGACTGTTTGTGACTGGTTGTCCTCAGGCTTGGATTTTATAAGCTTCGCATTTACAGGCTTAGACTTTGGTTTGCCTCGCAGGCCACCATGCTGCAGGAGCCGTCTCAGTCTAACGGCCCCCTCGTTTAGTTATCGAAGAGCAGGTTCTCACGGACACCCTGGACACCCTACCAGGTGAGAAAAGCCCCCAGGCATAACTCGAAAGGCCTCTGGTGTGGAACACAGATCAGGTGGCCTGGACTAGACTGGTCACCCCAGCAGTGGCTTATAAAACAGCACCTACAAGAACAAGATTCTTGCAAATGGCAGAGTGTCTGCTGGACCATGCATGTCCAAGAGCAGAGCGAGAGGAGAATGGTCAATGAGACGGGGCAGCCTCATGGGCTGAACCAGAGAATTGGGACTTCATCTTGAAAGGAAGCAGCGTGCAAAGTTGATGCAAAAGAGTGCCCCAATCAGATTTGTGTTTTAGCAAAAAGGAGCTAGTAACACTGGTGACAGTGTGCAGGATGGATTAATGGGAGTGTGTGGCATGAGGGGGTGGGGCAGGTGTTGTCATGGCAATTGTGAGACCTGTGAGGAGCCAGTACAGACTGTCCAGGTGAGAGACTATGGGGATCTGAAGTGAGTCTGCAGGTGGGGTTTACTGAAGGAGAGAGCAGGTGGGGAAAGCTGGCCACGGATGCTTCTGTGATGGGCTTGTGACCTGGGCTGAGTAGAGCAGAGTCTTATTCCCTTTAGGTTACTAACTGTGAGGATGTGACCCCAGAGACAGTGGCTGCTGTCTCCACCATGTGGAGAGACTGTACCTGAGCTCCTTTTAAACACTTGGATTATGGTCGGGATAAGCAATCTTTCAATGCTTAAGAATTGATGTGTACACCATTGTTTTTACTTTGTTTTTCTCTCAGAGCTACAAGAACAAGGCCAACACACATCAGATGCTGAAGGGTATGGGGTGTGTGTGTGTGTGTGTGTGTGTGTGTGTGTGTGAGGGGTTGGGGGTGGGGGAAGAGAGAGAGAGAGAGAGAGATGCTGTGGAGTTCTGACCCGAGGCCTGCTCTAAACCCTGCTTGCGGTGGTTTGATGGGTTGTTTATATGAATGTGCAATTTTCCCTTTTTGGTTTAAGCTGCTTTAGCAGAGTTTCTCATAATTAAGGGTCCTGACTGAAATAATCTTTTTGTAACTTAAGTCTTTTTTCTATTTAAAATCATTTCCTTAGCATATATTCTTTTAAGGGAAAATAAAAGCTCCATAATTATCACCAATTTACACCACAGAAATGTATAAGAATAATTTCACCATACTTTTATAAGTATTGAGTAATACAATTTGTATAACCTCTGTTAATTTCATAAGTTAAACAAATCTTGTTAAAATTACTTATTTTTAATTATTGGTGAGGTTGAAAATATTCCAATTTATTTGTTTTATACTTTCTTTTTTTTAGATTTGTCCAGTTATATCTTTTACCTGCTATTTTTATTGGGGTCCAAACATATATATTTTTTTAATCAATTGTATGAATTCTTTCCAGCTAAAAGACTGTTAACTTGCCTGTCATACTTACTTGAAATGTTTTCCGCACCTTGGTTACTAGCTCTTAATTCTGCTTATTGTTCTTTTAGAGATACAGAAATTATAAAATGTTATATAGTTCAGTAGTGTTTTCTTTCATAGCTCTTAAATTTGGCAGAAAATAAAGCAGACCTATTTCTGCTAGGAAACTTTTTTTTTAAAGAAATGACTTCTTAAAAACTTTATGTACAAATTTATTTTTCATTCCACTGGGAACACTTTGGTTCTAATGAAGCTTCATCCCCGCACATAGGAAGTGACTTTTAATAGTAGACATCTTACATCGTTAGCGGAGGCACTGCTTGGCCCTCACTGCAGGAAGGAGCTCTCTGGCCAGCTGTGAGCCCAGCTGTGAGCCCAGCTGCAGAACCCCAGGATGCGCCACAGCACAGCGTAGGGGACGAGGCCTGGCCATTTCTGCCATGGCAGGACCCCTGGGTGAGCAGTCTCTGTGTGGGAGCACCCTATCGAGTTATGTGAAACTTCCTAGGGGCTGCTCTGTGGTCTGGGGCTCCTTGTCCCCATCTTCCTTCCTGCCCCCTCTCCTTCACAGCCATCATTCTGGCATTGATGTTCTTCTGCTCCTTCTCCCCTTTATTTTTCACAGTCATCATTACCCCCAACAAATCTCTGGCATGTTTAGCTCCATTTTGACATTGGCTTTCTGGAGGACACAGATGACAGTTATTATTAAACAATGAAGCAGTTCAGAGAAATACAACAGAGAAAACTGAAATCCAGCCATCCATTAGTGCATAATAATAGGTTTAAAATTGTTGGGTAGCTAGACAGGTGGAAAGATGGGGCCGGGTTTAGGTTTGTCCTAATCACTGTTCACTCACACATCTACAGCAGTGTCCTGCACAGAAGCCAACAGACAGATGAAATTGTTTTCTACAAATGAGATGGTACTCTATTTTTTCCATTAAACAAAAACAACGTTGAGCTTCATTTTACTTGGATTTATCAAAAGAAAAAGCTTAATAGTACTTAAGGAATTTCTGAACCTCAGAGATGTTTTCTTACCACAAAGGGTAATGGTTTCTAGTAGGAGCACTCCAAGATAAAAAACATTTTTTAAGAATTAGTTAATGAATTTTCTTTGACACTTTCAATCATTTTTCTAGATGAATTTTTGAATCCTATAATTATTCCTCAGAAAAGGCCATGTGTTTAAAAAATAGGAGCATATTAAACCTACACATTTATTTGTGATAAATTGATGTCTTTACAACATTCAGCATTCTATCTAAAAAAGTAACATGTTCCTACATTTATGCAAATCTGCATACCTCTTCGACTTGGATTTGCATTTAAAAATTATACCATGTAAATTTCTCATAAAAATATTTCTATTCCTTGGTATTTTGTAGTTTTTGAGAATGTAAATACGATTTATAAGCAATTATAATTTGGAACAACAGAGCCCGTTTTTCTCATGAGCAATCTGTCCCCTGGGTGAGGACCACAGAAGACTAAGGGAGGTAAGGAACAGTTGTCACAACAGACCCTGGTCCAATGGAGTCCTGCCACCTGTCCTGGGCAGCGCGTTCCAGCTGATTCCTGAGTCCTGATCCCAATTTTTGTTTCGCTGGTCTTCTCCTTGTTGGCAGAGCCCTCTTCCCACCAAAGGGGCCAAATGTTGGATTTTAGTTTCTGCCCTCATGGCCATGAGAAGCTGGGCATGTGACTTACGCTGGACATTGAGAGGTAAAAGGAAACCTGGTGAGTATGTAGGAAAGATGTTTTTTTTTTTTTTTTTTCTGATAAAAGAGAGACAAGCAGGAAGAGAGCCCAGCCCCTCACTTCCTTCCTGTCTTTGAGCAGTGTGAGAATGTGGTGCTTGGAGCTGGGGTGGTCGTCTGGCAACCACGAAGGGACAGCTGGGAGAATCTCACAAAAGCCATCCCAGAGACCCAGTGTCATCATGTCATTGCACCTGCCAACTCTGCAATCTCTTAATGGAATAATGGAATCTTATCATTTGTGTGTCTTGTCACGTGTAGACAAAAGCATATTAACTGATACACTTCCTGAATCTGCTCTGGCCTCTTTCAGCTTCGTGTCATACAACCCATTTCTAGTTGCTAGTCCCTCTGCTTAGATTGTCTGGGTGGCCCAGTTAATACCTCAGATCTTACTACTCTAGCTCTCTGCTCTCCCATACATTCTTCCTCTTACATGCAACACTCCCTATTGCATTAGGAGCTGCTCCATTTGCTCCTGGTGAGAGCTTCTCTTCCACCTTTGCTCGATACCAAACTTGACCATTTGTCAAGAGCTCAAAAACAACACAGATTTTACACATCATAGGTACTATGCACCTATGTTGTTTTGTCCGTCCGTTGCTTATTCCCTCACCCTCCCGGTGGTGGTGTCTTGGTTTTCTAGGAGGAGTTGCCTCATCTTTAAGTTTATGTCTTGTGAATAGAGTAAATTCCATTCTTTGTGTTCCTGGCCTGGAGACTCTTCTGTCTTCATAACCAGTATTGGCTCATGTGTGAGCAGTGACACAATTTGACTTAAAGACCTTCAATCCTAGGGTCTTTATTTTAATTAAATGGAAAGAAACATATTCTTTTTGCTGAGATCACTAGAGTCAGACTGAAACAAAGCTAGAGTTTCTGGGGCCTGTGGAATTTGGGCTAAGAAGTCAAAAGAGAAAATACCAAGCAGGAAATGGAGAGAGAAAAAATAGGCCTCGTGACATTGTTTGAGCTCCTGGACATTTCTGTCGCGCGATCCAGTGATTTTCCTTTTTGGCCAGTTTGAGTTTGGTTCTTGTCACTTGGACTTGCAAGTGAGGAAGTCCGGATCAACAGAGCTCCTGTAAATTAGAGGTGCAGGCCTCAGTGACCTGTGGGCGTTGACAGCCAATTCGCGGAGGTAATAATCACAAGGCCTTGGCATCGTCCCCTCCCCGACTGCAGCCCCCCTGTTAGCTGTTTCTGCAGTGTCTCACACGTACGTGCTCCTGACAAGGCCTCTCACATGCTGCCGCTCCAGTGTGCAGGTGATGTCTTCTGCCCAGAAGTCACTTGAGGGAGGGTCTTCCCAGGCCCCTCCATCAAGACAGATCATCCTACTGTGTGTTCTCAGTTTGGATTCTCCGGCAAATGCAACACAACTGCCGTAGATGAGAAGGTAAAATGAATTCGGTGTGTAGCAACAATGAAATCCCTCAGAGCCCTTGATTTTGTTTAAAATCAAGAAGAAAAAGTTCATGATTTATTACCGAAAAGGTGCATTACATGGAAATCTGATTTTAAACAATAAGAATTGTAAAGATATCGACTTCATGAATGAAAGTCCAGAATTCAGAATCAGTGAGGAAACCCATGGTAGCTTTGCAGTAAACATTTCTATGGACTCATGGAAACTTGCTAAAATAAACTTACGTTTAAGCATCTTTTAAAAAAACTGTACAAAATGCTAAAAGTAAAATTTCATTATTGCCTCAAAAGTCAAGAATATCAAATGTGTGTTAAGAACTACTATTTGGGGCTGGATTTCTGTCCACAGGTTTACTAAATAATTCAAAATGACTCTGAGTTTAATGTTAGGTTAATGGTTTTTAGCAAGGACAACAATCTGCATTCAAGTCAAATTGACTCGTGGTTGCTTCACTCACGAAACATGAAACCTTAGGAACTCTGTCAGCAGGAAGGCCACACCTCAGAAGCCAATCTCTTCTGATCTTTAAAGTGCTTGATGATCGGTCCTTTATTTGTCAGGAGAAATCACTGTAGTGATGAAAGTTATCCCACAGCACTTCTGGATTTTTCAGGATAGTCCAACAATAGCTTTTGACTTAGTGCAAGACAGTGCCCTGTGCAACCATGGTCTGGACCAACCTGAGTTCCAATCTCAGTTCAAAAATTAGCTCCGCCACCCCACCCAAGCACCTTCCACCAAAATGGTTCTCTAGGAAATACCTGGATGACCTCTTATTGTCCTGTTCTATTTCCATTGGACTTTAAAATTGCAAGGAAAAAAGAAGAGATGGCAGGGATGTAAAGTAGAGTGTAGGGAATATAGTTCATAATAATTGTAATAACTGTATATGGTCCTAGACTTGTTGGGAGGATCACTTTGTAAATTATACAAATGTCTAACCACTATGCTGTACACCTGAAACTAATATGGAGTAATAATGAGTATAATTGGGGAAAAAAAAGAGATGATGGGATGGGAGTGTGAGGGACTTGCAGTTTTGATTGACATTATCACCCAATAGCAGTATGTCAACCTTAAACAAATTGTAAAATATATTTATGGTCCTTGTGAAATGACTGGAAATTTTAACAACTACTGAATGCATGGTGATATGAAAGAATTTCTGTTGATTTTTTAAAGGTATGACAGTAGTATTGTGATTATGTTTAGGAGAGAGATTCATTACGTTTTAGGGAGCCATATTGAAATGTTTGTGGATGGAATAAGAGGATTTCCAGGATTTTTTCAGGAGAATAAGGGGTGATGTAGTGGATGGGTGTGTGGAACAAATACAATTATCCCTGCATTGGTAACAGTTGAACCCAGGTGATGGGTAAGTGGGACTTCAGCTGGCTGTTTCATTTTAGTATTTGTTTAAAATTCACTACAATAAGAAGCTAAAAATATTGTTTCTGTCCTTTGGCAGCATTTAGGATGAGTCTCACCTTAGTATTATTTTTGAAGGACTTGGAATATTGGACTGAGTCACTTTTTCCCAGCATGTTCTCCATGCTTAGCTGTTAGTTTTCCTCAGGACCTCCTTTCTCTTCATTCTTTTCCAGTTTCTGTTATCATCTCATTTGATCCCATGGCTTTCATTCTCAACCACGTGCTGACAAGTCTCAAACATGAATATCTTCCTATACATCCAAATCTATCTACATATTTCTGAACTTGAAGGTCTCAAAGGCACCACCGATTCAACTGAGCTCATCATCTGCACCCCCAAATCTATTGCTTTTTCCAAATCACTCTCTCAATGGCTGCTGAGAATCAAGTGCTTTTCCCTGTTCGGCTCATGTTTATTATTTTATATTTTACAATTAGGAGTTGACTGTGTCTTATCTTACAGTTACTCATTTCATGGGTGAACTGACTGTTTATTGAGTACCTGTCATTGGGCAGTCTATTAACCTGCAGTTATATGTCTCATTGCTTAGCATGGTGCTTGGTGTAGAATTAACTATTAAGGATCTCTTGTTAACTGATTCTTCTTTTTTTTTATTAATGAAACATTTCAAGCATGCAAGAAAAAAGTTTGAAGAAATAGAAATAATGATCTGTATACCCACCACCCAGCTCAAGAAGTGAACATTTTAGAGATAAAAATGCAAGTCTCTGTGCACCCTCCAGGATTCCATGCCTGACCCTCCTTTCCGAAAGGCAATGATTGCTTTCGACTTTATGGTTATCATTCCAATGAATATATTTATATTTTTAATACCATGGGGTAGTCTTTTGAATGTTTTGAACTTCTTACAAAATATATCATACTGTTATATACTTCTATAACTTTGTTGGCATAATGCTATATTTTGGGAATTTATTTTTGTTCTTGCATGAGACTAGCTTATTCATTATCACTGTTGTACAATATTTAATTGTTGTTTACTTATTCATACTCTTGTTAATGAAGATCTAGGTTGTTGCCTTTAAAAAAACTACTATAAACAGTGCTGCAATGCGCATTTATCCTTGTTCACATATGGGAGTGGAATTGCTGGGTGACTTTCCTAGACCTTACTGAATAATAAGTGTTTATAATCCCAGATATAAGTAAGACAGTTCCTCTTGCCTCACATTTGGTATGCTAGACTTTCAAGGTATTTGCCCATCTGATGAGTGCAAAGAGTAACTCACTAGGATTTTATGTTTTATATTTTTTTATTTTTTTAATCACTAGGATTTTAAATTGCGTTTTTCTGATGACTACTGATATCAAGCATTGTTTTGAATGTGTTTATTGACCATTCAAGTTTTTTTCCTCTTTTTTTGGTCTGTTTATATATATATATATATATATATATATATATTTTATTGTGGTAAAATATACATAAAATTTACCATTTAAACCATTGTTAAGTGTTGAGTTCAGTGGCATTAATCGTGGTTGCTTTGTTGTACAACCTAAAAATTTATTAATTTTCTATTTTAGTGTGTTTAAAACTGATACCCACTGGAAGAACTTTATTTTACATTGTGATTCATGTGTTCACATGCATACATATACACAGCTATACCTGAAACAAAAATTTAACAAAGTAACATTTATGTTTAACATGTGGTATGTACTCAGATGTTTTCTATTCTAATCTGTTTTATATTACAAAATGCTGGTCCACAAGCCATGAAATGGATGTCAGAACCCACTAACTGGTCAACTACAGTTTTAAAAACATTATTTTATTGGATTGCTTTTCTTATTTTTGTATTTTATTTTGCATATTAAGTCTTTTTTTAGTTATATACTTTGCAAATATCTTTATTAGTGTAGCTTGTCTTTTAACATTATTCACATTTTGATGCACTGAAATTTTCTATTTTAATGTAGTTAAATATTTTAATCCTTTAAAAAAATTTTTTAAACATAAATTTTATTTTAATTGTTGTTCAAGTACAGTTTTCTGTTTTTTGCTCCCATCCCAGCCTACCCGCCCATCCCTCCCCACCTCCTTTACCTTTATGTTTTGGGCAGTTTGTGTCTTGTTTTAGAAACTTTCCTTTTCTCACAGTCTTAAAGATATTCTCCTATATTTCTAATTTGTTTAAAGCTTTGATTTCCTACTTAGAGATTCAATCAGTCTGGAGTTGATTTTTGTGTATGTGTGGGGTAGGTTCAACTTCAGTTTTTTTACCACGCAATAAACAGATATTCCAGTGTCATTCCTTGAATAGTTGATTGTTACCCACTGATCTGCAACACCACCTGTGTCCAGTACTGTGTTCCACATATGAACTGTTTCTGGGGTCCCTATTTTATTCTGCTGATAAATTTATCTCTTTACCAATACCATATTGCTTTAGTTGCTATTATTATAATGAATTTGAGATCTATTAAGATATGTCTCTCTGCCTTGCTCTTCTTCGTCCTAAGTATCTTGGTTATTCTTACCTTTTTGTTCTTCTACATACATTTTGGAATCAGGAAGACAAATTTTATGAAAAAACTGTTGGTGTTTGGGTGGGAATTATACTAAAGAATAGATTAATTTGGCAATACTGAAAGGTTTAAAACATTGATTTTGTCATCTATTAAGATGGTGTGCTTCTCTATTCAGATCTTCTTTAGTGTACTTCATTTAAAAAAAAAAATTTCAGAGAGAAGAAACGGGAGGGTGAAAGAGAGGGAGAGAAACATTGCTCAGTTGCTCTTGCATGCCCCAAACTGGGGAACTGGCCCACAACCCAGGCATGTGCCCTGACTGGGAATCAAATCTGTGACCTTTTGGTTTGCAGGCTGGCACTCAATCTTATGTGCCACACCAGCCAAGGCTTTAATGCCTTTCAATAAAATTCTATAATTTTCTCAAAATTTTCTCAAATTTTCTCAAAATTTGTACAAATTTTGTTATATTTATCCATAGGTACCTTCTAGTTTGGGTTTGTATAATAAGTGGTATCTTTTCTTTTTAAATAATGTTTTCTAATTTTTCATCAATGATGTATGACAAGTTGCAAACTATGACCTATGGGCCAAATCCAGCCTGCAACATTCTTTTGTAAAGAAGAATATAGCAGAATGTTAAAGTTAATCAGGGAGAACTTCGGGTCAAGATGGTGGTATAGGTAAACACGACTTACCTCCTTGTATAACCACATCAAAATTACAACTAAAATATAGAACAGCCATCACTCAGAACCATTATAAATCAAGTTGAATGGAAGTTTGACAACTACAGAATTAAAGAAACCATATCCATCCAGACTGATAGGAGGGGTGGAGATGTGGGACAGGTTGGTCCCACATCCACTAGTGGTGGATAAATTTTCAGAAGGGATATCTCAGGAGTAAGGCCCATACCAGGCCCACTAACACAGGGTTCCAGTGCCAGGAAGATAAGTCCCCACAACTTCTGACTTCAAAATCCATCAGGGATTGGATCAGTGGAAGAAACATCTGGAGTCCCAAGCAGTTACAGGACAATATAAATGTAACTATTCCTTAACTAGGGGCAAGGAGCTGTGTATTTGGCCTTTTGAAGGCAACTGCGAGGCTAATGTGGCCCCCGGTGAAAATGAATTTGACACCCCTTAGTAACACTTAAAGAACCCACACAGGGACTTACCCAGACTTATTCCCTCTGAGCTTCAGCATTGGGGTACCAGTGGCATATGGGGAGGAAGTGAACAGTATCGCATCAAGGCAAGAACTGGAGGACAGGAAGGTGGGTATAGGGCATTGTCCCTTTTCTGAACCCTCCCCCCACAGAGCTGGTAGGCTGGTAACATATCTTAGACTCCATCAATTTGGCTAACACTGTGTGCCACATCCTGGATATCCCCAGAGACTCCATACCATCCAACTCACGGGCCTACCCAAAGCTGCTTTTCCATATGAATGGCCAGTCTTGGCTCATGCTTCACAACTTCCTAAATCCTCTCAAACAAGCAACAGCCAGTCTCAGTGAGCCTCCTGCCCCTGTACCTCTTGCTAAGTGGCGCCAAGCCTGGCACTAGCAGCTGCCAGCCTAGATTCATAGCTTGATTTTGTCTTGGAATCTCCAAGCTCAGCACAAGTAGCAGCCATTTGAATATTGCTTTACAGCTCAGGCAAGGTGGCTCTGGAAAAAAAGATGTGGGGGCTGACCTTCACCTGCACCGTCTGGGAAACTCCAGAGCCTGTGCACCCAGTGAACAGCTACAGATCATGTCAGAACACCACCATGCTGCCTTTACACAGCTGATCCTCCACAGAGGGTGGAAGTTGGTGGTCAGTAGTCACAGCCAATCTTTGCCGCTGAGTGGCCTGGGCAAATCCCTCCTTTTGACCTGCTAACAGCAATCAAGTCTCAACTACAAGATGGGGGTATACACAGCCTATGAAGGGTGCACCTCAAGTACCCAGCTTGGGTGATATGGGAGGCTGTGCCACTGGACCCTACAGGACACCTACTACATTAGGCCATTGTACCAAGACAGGGAATCATAGCAACTCTACCTAACACAGTGAGGCTACCAAAATTAGGAGACAAAAAAACATGGCCCAAATGAAAGAACAGATCAAAGCTCCAGAGAAAGAACTAAACAAAATGGAGATAAGCAATCTATCAGATGCAGAGTTCAAAAGATTCTCAAAGAACTTAGTGAGGACCTCAACAATGTAAAAAAAAAAAAATCCAGTCAGAAACGAAGGATACACTAATTAAAACAAAGAATAATTTACACAGAAACAATAGTAGAGTCGATGAAACCAAGAATCAAATCAATAATTTAGAACATGAGGAAGCAAAAAACAAGCAATCAGAACAAGAAGAAAAAATAATCCAAAAAAATGAGGATACTGTAAGCAGTCTCTGGGACAATTTCAAGAGGTCAACATTCACATCGTAGGGGTGCCAGAAGGAGAAGAGAGAGAGCAAGAAATTGGAAATCTATTTGAAAAAATAATGAAAGAAAACTTCCCTAATGTGAAGGAAATAGACATGGAGGTCCAGGAAGCACAGAGAGTTCCAAACAAAATGGATACAAACAGAGCCACTCTAAGACACATCCTAATTAAAATGCCAAAGGGTAGGGATAAAGAGAGAATCTTAAAAGCAGCAAGAGAAAGGAAGTTAGTTACCTATAGAGGAGTTCCCATATGACCATCAGCTGGTTTCTCAAAAGAAACTTTGCAGGCTAGAAGGGATTGGAAAAATAGTCAAAATCATGAAAAGCAGGGACCTACAGCCAAGATTACTCTATCCAGCAAAGCTATCATTTAGAATCGAAGGGCAGATAAAGAGCTTCCTAGACAAAAAAAAAAAAAAACTAA
Source organism: Phyllostomus hastatus (assembly GCF_019186645.2). Taxonomy (NCBI): domain Eukaryota; kingdom Metazoa; phylum Chordata; class Mammalia; order Chiroptera; family Phyllostomidae; genus Phyllostomus; species Phyllostomus hastatus. The sequence goes on along the minus strand of NW_025333912.1, from coordinate 330,021 downwards.
AAAAATAAAAAAACTAAAGGAATTAATCATCACCAAACCATTATTACATGAAATATTGTAGGGACTTACTTAAGAAAAAGAAGATCAAAACTATGAACACTAAAATGGCAAAAAATACATGTCTATCAACAATTGAGTCTAAAAAACAAACTAAGCAAACAAAAAGAACAGAGACAGAATCATGGATACAGAGAGTGTTTTGATGGTTGCAGATGGTAGTGGGGTGTGAGGGAATGGGTGAAGAGGTGCGGGATTAAGAAGTACAAACAGGTAGTTACAGAATACCCATGGGGATGTAAAATACAGTTCAGGAAATGGAGTAGCCAAAGAACCTATGTATGACCCATGGACATGAACAACGGTGTGGGGATTTCCTGAGGGACTGTGGGTGCAGGTGGGAGGGGGCAAAGGGGAAAAATTGGGAGAACTGTAATAGCATAATCAACAAAATATTATTTAAAAAAGAATATAGCTGTGCCTATATGATTACATATTGTCTATGGCTGCTTTTGCGCTGCAATGGCAAACTTAATTAGTTAGGATAGAGACTACATAGCCTTCACAATAGAAAATATTTGCTACTTGGCTACTTACAAAAAATTGCTGACCCCTTATGTATTAGGAACACTGTTAATTTTTTTTAAAGAAATGATATGTTTTTTTAAAGATTTTATTTATTTATTTATTTTAGAGAGGGAAGGGAGGGAGAAAGAGAGAGAGAGAGAAACATCAACGTGCGGTTGCTGGGGGCCATGGCCTGCAACCCAGGCATGTGCTCTGACTGGAAATCGAATCTGCGATGCTTTGGTTCGCAGCCCACGCTCAATCCACTGAGCTATGCCAGCCAGGGCTAATTTTTTATATGTATTTTATATCTAACAATATAGCTGAACTCGTACTACTTTTAAGGATTTTTGTGTTAATTCTCTTAGATTGTTTTTGTGGACTATCATATTATCTATGATTAATGATAATTTTGTTTTTTTTTCCCCCTTTGGCTTGGTGCTTTCAAAAATGTTAAATAGAAGAAGTGATAGCTAGTCTCTTGGCTTGTTCCCAACTTTAAAGAAAATGCTTTCAACTTTTTGCCATTAATTAACAGGTTTGCTTTCAATTTTTTGGTAAATGCCAAATATGTTAAAGAAATTCTCTTTTACTTTTCTATTTTTATTTGTAAGAGTTGTTTTGTAGTTATCAGTGGGTGCTGAGTTTATGAAATACTTTTTATATATCTATGGAGTACCTACCAATCATGTGCTTTTCCTTTGATTCTTTGCCTATTGTGTATTGCAGTATAAGGAATCATTAGAACAAATAATTTTTTAAAATCCTTACCTGATGATATGTTTATTGGTGTGTGTGTGTGTGTGTGTGTGTGTGTGGAGAGAGAGAGAGAGAGAGAGAGAGAGAGAGAAATGAAGCAAAGCAGGAAGGAAGGGAGGAAGGAAGGAAAGAATGGAGGTAGGAAGAAAGGTAGTGTATGTTGATTTATTCCTGAACACTTGTCAGACTCCCTTGTGATTTCCCAGAGTCACTTAGAGTCTTGAGTGGAAGTAGGGAGCACTACTAGCCAGAAATGTGTTTGGGCTTAAATGCTAAAGTAACCTTAAGCTGTTGGTGCTTGAGGAATTGGGGCTCCATAACCCTACCTGCAACATTGCGAGTGCTTGCTTACTTAGATAAAAGCTTTTGTATGACAATAAGAGATATTATAGAACTTCATGAAGGCCCCTGAAGACTTGCCAGTGAGCTCTGGTGGATTTGATATTTGCCAGCATATTTCCAACCATGGGCCATGTGCTGGCAATTACAAAGCAGAGAAATAGTAAATGTAAAACTCACAAGAAAATCTTTAGATTCTTGGGCTTTGTTCTTGGTTTCCTTGTTAATGATGTATGCAACCACCAAAGTGCCTGACACAAAATCTTAATTCTTTCTGTTTTTATAAAATTGAGTGTACTTTCCTGGGGGCCCTACCATCACCAGTAGATAGCTATGTGTTCTGCAGACTGGACGGGTAAACCTAGCTGTTATCTTTGTGTCTCTGAATGTCATTAACTAATTTTCAAGTAGTCACTGAAATCAGTTAGACTTGGTCAAGTACTTTTCCCCCTGAGTTTTTGAAAACATGTAGATCTTAAGAAATGTACTGCATATGTTCCTTATTCATTTACCATTAAATGTTCCAAATCTTGCCCTGCAAGAGTGAGACACTGTCCAAAAAAACTTATTGAACCACTTTTGAAACTGCTCTTCTACAAAAACAGGAAGTCACAATACACCAAAAGTTAAGTCAATTTGAACTTGAGAGGAGTCGCATTAAACACAAAACTTTTGAATTCATAATTCTGAGCAGGTTCTAAATCAGGACATCCATGAATCCCCTAGTTTCTAATGATTCTTCCTCTTCTGGGCATGTGTGTGCACACACGTGTGTGTGTTTATACAGTACCTACTTTGTATGCATTCTGAAGTGTAGTGGTGAGAAGAAATTTCTGTGCTTTGGTTACTTTGGATTTGGGGAGGAAAGAAAAACAATCCTGAGGCTGCAGACGTGGAAACTCTGAATGCATATTTAATCCTTTGTGAGCAGAGACTCTGGTCCTGTCCTTGTCATTTGTTAAAGTCACTGAGCTGGGGGACATTTACAGTTACTGATTTGTTTTTAGAAATACCTTTGACAGGTTACTCAACATGTTATTAAAAAGAGTGCTTTGCAAAAACAATTTGAAAAGTGTGTGTATTATAGACTAATTCTATTTTTTTTTCGGTTGGGGGTCGGGGGGAGACTTTAAAATTCTTCTGGGACTAGTGGCCAATATACATAAAATTGCTTACCAGTGCAATGGGCAAGCTAGGAGCAGAAAGCAGGTGTACCAATTAATGCTCAACTATAAACTTGGCCCCTGATGATAGTGTACCAGCCATATGAGCTGAAGGTTCTTCTGTCTTTGTTTCATTTGAGCAGCATGGAAGCCTACCAGACTCGTAAAAGCAGCATTTAACCAAACTTTTCTTAAGTACCCCCAAAGCACAGGTGGGTAAAGACTTATTTCCAGGGCTTAGGAGTATGAAGGTTGGGTAGGGTAGTACAGGGAGACGGTGTGGAGCATTCCACCACAAACACAAAATGTCGAAGTCTCAGGCTTATGTAAAAGATGTACGCAAATGTGCAGTCCAAGCTACAAGATATCTGTTTATGTAAATAGGAAAGTACTGCTTCAAGTTACTTACCAAGTTAAATGATTTAACTCCCTGAATCATCAAGTAAAATTGATGCTCCAGGTAGAAGACATGTGTTTGTCCTGAGACTACCTGAACCCTTGGCACACCATTTGGAACAGCTTTATCCTAAAAAAAGAAATAATTTTACACACACACACACACACACACACACACACACACATCTCACAGATTGTATGACCAGTTAATGGACTTACATCATGGCTTATTACTACATTCCTTGTTTTCCACTTGTCTTATCACTTGAAGCATTCTGGCTGCTGTTGTGTGCCGCGGTGACACAGAATCTGTGCTCACTTCAGAAGCACAGGCACTGATGTCTTATGCATGATGGCTCGGAAAAGCATCTCTCATGCCTTTCCTTGTTGCTTTCTCTTTATGATAATGCCAGGCTGTTGTTCTCTTTCTCATCTATTTATTTCTTTCCACTTTTCAAAGCATTTCTCATATATGTTTGTCATGTCATTCTGGAAGGTATTGAGCACAGACATCCTTAGCCTTATTGGACCAGTGATAAACTAAGGTTAAGTGACTTACTTAAAGTTGTGTTCATTCAAAAGTATTTATTTTGCGTCTGCCATGTGCCAGACACTATGCAATGAACTAGAGACACAAATGTGAGTGAGACACAGTCCCTGCCCTAAAAGAGGAGCCAGGAAAGCAAACAGGCAATTATAGGATCAAGGGATAAAGACAATAATAGGGGTTAAGCAGAGGACACTAAACATAAGCCTTAGAGAAAACTCCTAATCCAAACGTGAGAGGTGGTGTGAGTAAGAGAGAGACTCCTGGGGTGAGTGGTATCTACACTGTGATCTGATGGACAAGTAGGGTTAACTAGATGAAGATGACACTGGGGCAGGTGAAATAATAGAGAGGAAACAGCAATATTCAAAGGCTCCGAGTGAGAGGAATTTGATGCACTGGGAAGCCTGCTTTTAGCACAGTGTATGAAGTGTGATAAGGAGGTGAGGCTGCCCTGTTCAGTCCCACAGGTGTGTCTGGCCCCACACCAGCAGTGATCATTCACACAGATGGGATGTGGATGGTGAATTGCAGAGGTGAGCATTTGGATTCCCTGTAAGAAGAATGATGGGTAGGGAAAGTGGAGGACCTTGCAAACCAAGCAAGCTACGGTGTCTGTAAATAGAATGAAGACAGTGGAAAGCCACTGAAGGAGAGGACTTGAACAGGATTGAAGTTCTGAAGGATTGTACTACCTGTGGGGTGGAGATGGGTCCAGGGAACCAGATGGGCGGCTGCTGTCACCAGCTTCACCTCTTTGTCATTTCTGAGTTTGTGGGAGAGGAAGAAACTTCCCTCTACCTTCAAGATTCTTTTAGCTGGTCTAATATTAAATCTACACGAGACACATTAACAAGAGAAAGCAACCAAATATAATTACATAATAATTATACAAATATAATTACCAAATAATTACACACACACCATTGGAAATCTCACAGGAATTAGAGGTTTAGGGATGGAAAGTTGAAATGAGATGTACATGGCATTCTGAGCTAAGAGCGAGGTATGGCATTGAGGTACAGCATCTTGGGGCTTCAGAGAGGAGGAGGGTCATTGCAGGGTGGTAAGAAGAGCAGATGTTCAGTAATTAGTAGTTTACCTTGCCTTATACGTAGGTCAAACAAACTTTCTGGTGATAATTCTTACTATGGGCAAGGCCCCGATTTTCAATTCTCCTAGGCGGTTAATGGTGGTGGTGGTGGGGAGGCGGTGGGGTGGCGGCAGAAGTTTCTCTTCAGCTTGCAGTGTCTTGGTTGCCTTCAACTCAAAATAATCCACACATCACAAAGGCACAGCCTGGGGCGACTTGTTCTGAACTCCTGCAGTGGCTTCTCTCTCTCCTTTATCCTCTATCCCTTTATATTCTAAGATGAGTCTTACATTCTCACCTTCTACTGTTCTTGATATGCTTTTTCAAGATGGCTCTCAAAAAAAAGTTGAAGATAAATGAGGTAGAATTTTAAGAAACCCAGTAAATAATAAAAGTTTTACCTAGCCCTGGCTGGTGTAGCTCAGTGGATTGAGTGCAGGCCTGTGAACCAAAGGGTCGAGGTTCGATTCCCAGTCAGGGCACATGTCTGGGTTGTAGGCCAGGTCCCCTGCAGGGGGTATGCCAGAGGCAACTGCGCATTAACGTTTCTCTCCCTCTCTCCTTCCCTTACCCTCTGAAAATAAAGAAATAAAATATTTTTTAAAAAGTTACCTAGAGTAAGTGAAATATTAATTTTAGCAATCCCCTATAGGAAAACTTTACTTTATTTCTAAGTTATTGTAATAACTTAGCTTTTTCTACCTGTTCTACTTCTGAAAATGTTTTTGGGTTGCTGAATTTTCACTTTTGGTAGGTAAGTGGGATTTTGAGTAAGCACTTAAAGAAGAAAGTCCTAGAATATGTTGAGTAGAATCACTACATACCCACCTAATATTCCCTCCACTTGCATGCTTTTAAAATCAGATAGTTTGCATGTCTTTATTGAATTTGTACTTAGTAGCCAGCACCAGAGAAACACCAAAGACAAGTAGGGCGTGGCCAGCGCCCACCCGAAGCTTCTAACATAATGAGGGAAACAGCACCTATACAAAACGAAATGTAAGAAATTAGAGAAGACTGATACTCATAAAACTAATAGGACAGATGTATCATAGCAAATAAACCATGAAGTACTTCATTGAATGCCACTGATTATACATGTGTTAGAAGGTCAAGGACAGTAAAGATCAACAGCCTAGGAAGGCATTCCCTGTTTTAAAGAACATAACCTTCAACAAATCAACACTAAAAATAGCTTTATAATATTTATTTTTATTTGAAAAAACCTACCGTATTTCCTCATTCTAAGATGTTGTCTTTTCACATTTTCATACAATAGATGGAATGGCTAAGTACCAGGACTCTGGTAGTACCAGGAGTCCTGGCACAGACTCTGTACCAGGTACAGTTGTAAGTGTTTTATGTGTGTCGACTCGTTTAGTATGGATAATGGGGTGGAAATATTTTGTCTTCCTTCTGAAAAGATGCTATTAAACCAGTGGTACAAACTGCAACTCTATGGCTGTTTAAAATTCAAAAAGCATGATGTATGCAGAAATAAATAACGCTCAGAGATTAAAATGTATAAAAGTCACATTGACCATGTTTTGAATCTCCTTACCCTAGATTGCGAGGCCCTGGGTTCCGTTTTGTGAGGATCACCTGAGAGTCCTGACACCCTTGGACCTCCCGTTCAGTCAAAGTCCACAACAGCTTCAAAATCAGAAAGTCTCCATGCTGAGATAGAGAGGAAACCTCATTCGCAATTTAACCTCATTTGGCGATCATTTTTCACAGCTCTGCAGTGGTTTTCACCTAGGCCAGGAAGGTGATTCTGATTTATTCACAAGCAGGGAATTAACTCTCTAAACTGCCTGTGTGAAGTCAAAACCTATGATTGTGTGTTGGGTCCCTGGGGAAACAGTCTCTGGGATGAAGAGTCGGGCGCTGAGATTTGCTGGAGCACGCTTCCAGGAACCGCACTTGCAGCGGGTGAGGGACGCAGGACTGGGCAGAGGGAAGTCGATCTGTGTGTGCTGCGGTTGCAGCATAGGACCCCACTGATCCCAGGGGGAGCTCTGGGCTGAGATGTCCGTTAGAGGCGCCCTGTAGTGAGACAAGGGGCCTGGCCTTTGGACGCTTGCACTCACTGGATATGAACAGCCTCCAGGGAGGGGTTGTGATGTTAGGTGAGGCAATCACTTTTGACTAAAGGCAATTCCTGGGGGATGAACATCTTCAAGCAGTCTACAGGCAACATTTCCCCAGTTGGGGGAATCAGCGCTTTGGTCCTGAAGGTGGGAACTGGGCGGCAGACCACAGCATCCACTACAGTGATATATGTTCATCTATTTATATGTTAACACACACATAGACATATATGTATGCATATTCATATACACACATGAATATATGGACATACATGAATAAATGAACTAAGTAAAACAACTGTGGTGAAATGTGATATACTAAATTGGGTGGATTTATTACAATCATAGGCTATTGTAAGTATGATACAGTGATTTTCAGGACTGTACCTTAGAGAATATTTTTGAAATCTGAGGGGTGATTTGGTTGCTACAAAGAGTGGGGATGTTCCAAGCATTCATTGGGTGGAAATCAGTGATGTCAAGTATCTTGCAATATGAATTTTAAATGCCCTACTTGGTACTGGTTATTCATGTAGTAAAAAAAATCTATTTGTAATAATCTTAGCCTAAATCTTTTTGAAAAAGGTTTTATTTATTTAGTTTTAGAGAGAGAGAGGGAGAGAAACATCAATGTGTGGGTGCCTCTCACATGCCCCCACTGGGGGACCTGGCCCATGCCCAGGCATGTGCCCTGACTGGGAATTGAATTGGCGACCCTTTGGTTTGCAGCCCACGCTCAGTCCACTGAGCTACACCAGCCAGGGCATCTTAGCCTAAATCTTAATCCGTTTTACATATAAACACAATGTTTTTGTGTCAGCTCTGAGAAGCACATCCATATACTGGGTTTGCCAAAATGTTTTAAATTTTTTTCTGTAAAATAAAAGACATTTTTCATTTTCACCAATAACTGTATTAGTTTGTATATTTTGACTGTGTCAGCTATCTCCTGTGTGGCATAACCTTGATTGTTCTCAATTAATGTCTTGATTTGATCACTGTCAACTTCAAGTGGTCTACCTGACTCTGGAGCATAGTCCAGCAAGAAATTTCCAGCATGAAACTTCACAAACCACTTTTGACACGTTTGATCAGTCACAGCACCTTCTCCAGACACTGCATAAATCTTTTTTTTGCATTTCAGTTGCATTTTTCCCTTTCTTGAAATAATATAGTATGACAAAAATGTTGTGTATTTTCTTCCACCTTCAATATTAAAATGGCTACACACAAAATGGCCAATTTTGATGTTTTTAAAAAGTGCATGCTGATATGACAGCTGTCACAATACAATCTAACAAAATTATTTCAAATGAAGTTAAAGACAACTAAGATAGCTCCCAGAGCTATCTTATGGAAAAAACCAAATGAACTTTTTGACCAACTCAATAGCTCCTCCACAGACCTTCTTGCCATCAATCTTACAGTCCTTTTCTTTCCAAGTTGTTGGACTTGCACAAGTTCAGTGTCTTACATATCATTTCCATTTGATGGGGGAATTGCTCTTGGTGGGTCAGACAACAACTAGTTCTTAGTGGGTAGCTGAGGGTGCACAGTCACTTAAGGTCTCATGGTCAGCTGTTCAAATTCAGTAGCAAGCTAGGTACAGTTTCTCTAATGGAGAATTGTTATCTGCAGAAGAGGTCATGGCTCTCCTCTGAGACTAAGGAACTCTGTCTGCATTGTGACTCTTCTATTGGAGTTTGCCAGAGGCTCTATACACCATCCCTATTTGTCACCAACACTTCAAGTATCATTGGATTTCCCTGGACCATAAGTTCTTGCTACAGAGTCTTCCTTTCCTATTATTCCTGATTAAAAAAATGCCAGCCTTATAGGTTACTGGGTAGATGGGTCAGAACACCACACTCAAATATGGCACATATTGCTCCCGAAATCGAAAAAGGCCCAGCAAGTGTTGTGTCTCCTTTTCAGTGGTGGGTGGTGCAGGTGCAGCAGTTTGTCTTTCACCTTGGAGAGACATCCTGAGGTCCTCTGGGTCAGTGGGCCACTGGAAACTTCACTAAGGTGGTACACTTTCTTGGGGTTTATATTCCACCCTCTGGTTCATATGTGCCTTATTAAAGCATCTATAGTATTTATCTCCTGTTCATTAGGTCCAATCAACTTACTGTCTTTAATATAGTGATCAAGATTTCTGCAGACTAGCCCTGACTGGTGCGGCTCAGTTGGTTGGGCATCATCCCACAGAATGAAAGGTTGCTGGTTCAATTCCCAGTCAGGGCACATGCCTGGGTTGCGGGTTCAGTCCCCTGTTGGGTCACATACAAGAGACAATTAATTGATATTTCTCTCCCACATTGATCTTTCTCTCCCTCTCTTTCTCCCTCCCTTCCCCTCTCTCTAAAAATAAATAAAATGTTTAAAAAATCTCTACAGAATAGATTATGACGGAGAGCAGGAGAATTTACATCCCATAGAGAAGACTATATATAGAGGTGTACTGTTGGCCTTGCTATATAAAAATAAAACAGCTTTAGATGCAAATTGAACTAGATAAGAAAGTATTTGCCATATCAATAGGTACATACCAGGTACCGAGCACTGAACTGATTTGCTGCAGTAAAGTTAGCACACACAGAACTGCAGTTGCAAATGATTAAGCTTACAACAATTCATTGTTATTCTCTAAGCTCCACCTGCCTCTGGATAGGCCGAATAGGTGAGTGAAATGGGAAGTGACAGTATCACCACTCCTGCATCATCCACATCTTTTATGGTGGTACTGATCTCTCCAGGGATGTGCTATTGCTCTTGGTTTTCTCTCTTGGCAGCAGGAGAAATTCCCAGAGGCTTCCACTTGGCCCTTCCCACCACAATAGCCTTTACTCTGTGGGTCAGAGAAGTAATGGGGATTCTGCCAGTTGTTGAGTATGTCTATTCTAATCACACATTCAGGAACTGAGGAAATAACCACAGAGTGGGTCTGCAAATGTATTGGATCCAGGTGATTTATACTTGGGTGATAGATAACACACCATTTATCACCTGACTACCATGAGTCTCCACTTTGATTCATGGACCTAGAAGTATTTTGGATCCTTGAGAATTAGCATTAATTCCGAAACAGTGTCTAGTAATGTCTGAACAATCTGGGTATTTTCTTTTCCCCAGTGTATGGTCATCCTAGTAAATGACATCATTACTTCCTTTGGGAAAGGCTTGGATGAAAATTTGTTGTATCTATTTAGGGCAATGCTGCAAGGTCCTCCCTCAAGGGGACCAGCCTGTCTTTTAGTAAAGGGGCTCTGTCTGTGAACTGGCTGAGGCATGGAAACTGGATGAGAAGAATGAGTTTTCATTTTGATGGCCCAAGTCAGGTTTCAGGCAGCAGAGCTACAGATTTAAAGATCAAGATCAAGATCAAGATCAAGATCAACGGATATTTCAGAAGTCTGCCCATTTATTTCATTCCCTGGGACACCTAGGATGTTAAGACCTCTGGGAATGACTTTGTGCTGCCTATTGTAGTAAATGGGTCTGTCTACCTTTCCCTGTCAATTAAACACTGCCACTTGGCCATTGCCATCTCGGGACTCCCTTATTATGGCAATCAGGGAGCCATCTCAATGGAAGCACCGCCCACCATCATATCCAGGCACTACAGAGCTTTTCTGTTGCTCCCCTTACTAATATATCTTTCAATGCCTTAGTGTAAAGACCGTCCATCACCTGGGCCTCTAGGGGTATGTAGTTGCAGGTTGGGTGGACATTGCACATGATAAAAGAACTCCAACGTTCCCACCTCCATAAACTTGCGAGTTTCTTTCTCTACATCATACCAGGGACATTCTGTCATCCTGATCTCACTGAATATAGACAACACTGAGTCAGAGTTTCATTTAACCAAGTAACAAAACTGTTGGAGTCACTTTCAGTGCTTGAACTAACACATTAAAGCCAGACTTCCTGGTAAATGCATTCATATGAACAAATTTGGCCCAATCCTTTGCCCTTTATTTTGCTTGGAACTTGACCAAGACCCTTGCAGCCTTTCATAGTCATGTCACCTATGACAACACGATTGTTGATATTTGCATTGTTAATACAACATTCACATTGGTCCGCATTTGTAGTTCTCTCTCTCACGGTGGCTCCACATACGGGTGCAAGTGTCTTACTGTTTATTTGCTCTTCTAACAGAGTTGTGCTATAGCATTTATTTATTGAAATACACATTAATTATAAATTACTTTCCTTTCATTTTTCCTTTATTATACAATTAGGCGTTACATGGGATTTTTTTTGCAATTTGCATAGGTAGCTAATATTATCTATGGAGTTCATTTCAAAATAGTAAAGGGAGTGTTTAAATACTAGTTACAAAAGGGGATGATGGGCCTGGTAGGGTTGAGAATGGCTCCCTCCTCCTTTCAAATCAGGCTCCCAAAACTCCTGTATAGGCATGTTCGCAATGAGCCGAAGTGGATCTTGGGTGCATCTACCAAATTAAATCCTTTGTCGTCACTCTTCTGAAAGGAGGCCATATTTAAGTGCAGAATTCACTGTCCTGTTCAGTTTACTTACAAAGCCATGCAGGATGATACTAATAAATAGACATATCAACAACAGCAGTGAAGAACTGTCTCATAGATGCAAAAAAAGCAATCTACTTTGTGCTTGAAGGAGGCCTTGGAGAGAAAAAAAATTTGTCTCTCTGCATCACAGGGTAGAGGAGCGGAAGCCAGGAGTGCACTTTCTTCTCCCCTTTTCTGTATGATCTGAATCACAATTCCCTGGTTAGATGATAAACTGGAGGATGCTACTGCACCCTTCTCTCCCTTTGCTTGTGGAATCTCTGGGGAGGCTCTGAAAGTAGGAAGAGCCCACATTTGGTTTGTGAATGAGAGTAGCTGTTTGGCCCCGTCCCAGGAACTCTAGCTCTGGTTTTCTGTACAATGCCACCGTCCTGCAGGGCTGCCCTGCAGCCTTCCTGGGGCACACAGGGCTGCCTGGGAGCAGTACCCCATCCGTTTGCTACTTAATTGTTCCTCCTCCAGGATCTCAAATCTTGACACTTTCTCAGGGAAGCCTGTCCTCACCCGCCAGTGTGGTCTGATTCCTTTGTCATGGGTTCCTTCAGAAGCATTTTTTTTCCTGCCTGTGATCCCTTATCATGGTTTGTGCTTATGGTTATTAGTGTTGACTATGTGGTTTATGTCAGACACCTCCTAAGACCAGCTATTTTGCCAGCTTAAGCTCCTCCTTTCATCCCAGTCTCTGGTACGAGGTACGTACTGAGTACATAATCGGTGGAAGAATAAATGCTGCAAATTCCAGAAGCATCAACACCTACTGAGACTATGAACAGTGCCCTTGCATTTGTATCCCACGCAGTTTGACAGCTGAGTCTTCTATCTGGTGAAGAGTGTAGTAATTGGATTTTGTACAAATGGGTGGATCAGGACAGGTGGAAACACTCAAAAGCCCCATTAATCCGGTAATTTAGGACCTCTTTTCTTCTCCAGTAACTGCTTCACCTCCACCTACCCTAGAACAAAACACAGAGATTGAATTAACGATGGAGTCTGTGTGTGTCCAGCTGGGAGGTAGCTGGAGAACAAGGTGAAAGGGTCACAGTCCCTGACCCCATTCATCCCTCAAGTGTTTGGCAAACACTTGCTAAAGAATTATAATGTGTCCAGGGCTTCCCTGCATTAAACAAAGAGAGCATCAGAATTATGGTCTCTGACCCGAGCCGGGTAATCTGGAGTGCTGGGCAATTTGATTTCAGATTAGCGGGAGAGGCTGAGGGGAGGGGTGTGACCCAGTCTCCCAGGCTAAAGTTGGTGGCGTGCGGGTGACAGCCTTTCCTGCCCGCCCTCGGGGTGCGTCCGCGCGGGCTAGCTCCTCAGGTGTGTCCGTGGCTGCGTGTGCGTGTGAGACGCGGCTAGGGTAGGATCACGATCCGCCTCGGAGGGCGCCTCTAACCGGGCATCCTCTAGGGCCAGAGGGCAGCGGGGGCAGCCCCGGGGCCCGGGTCGGGCTTGCCGGGGCGCAGTGAGCAGGTGCGGAAAGCAGGCGGCAGTCTGGCCCCACGGCGGAGCGCAGGGTGCGGGCGCGGGCGGTCGCCCGGGGCCAGGGGCTGCGAGGCGCGGCTGCGGGCGGCAGGAGGCAGCGTCGGCCCAGGCGGCGCGGCCGCGAGCGAGCCGCGCGCGGTGATGTCAGTGGCGGCCCGGCTGGCAGCAGCCGGTACTTCCTGTATAAAGGCGGGCGGGCTCGACTGCAAGCCCCACTAGCCAGTGTCAGCCTCTCGGCGGCGGGAGGCGGCGGCGGAGGAGGAGCAGGGGGAGGGCTGTCAAATTCGGGAGCCAGATTTTTTCCCCTTCCCCTGGCAATCCCTTCCGCTTCCCCGGCTCCTGGCGTGACATCTGCGGACCAGGGACCTGTATGTGTGTGAGCGCGAAGGAGCGGAAGAATGGCAGTGCTCAAACTCACCGACCAGGTAGGGGGCGGCGGCGCCGGCGGGCGGGACGCGCGGGCGCGGGGCGGCGCGGAGCCCCGGCGGGGGGATGGGGGCGCGTCGCGGAGCGCGCCCGCGAGCTGTTTACTCGCGGCGAAGGGGAGGAGTGTGTGCGGCCACCGGCTGCTCCGAAAGCCGGCGGCTTCGGCTGTCTTCCCCTGCGCAGTCCCCGCCCTGGGCCGTCGGAACTGCGCGCTCGGGTTGGGGAAGGGGCTGCGGGCGTCAGGCGCAGCCGGGGAGCTGGATGTGGATGTGTGTGGGTGTGTGTTGTCCCCCGGCCCGGGCCGGGCAGGGGGATGGGAGGCTGGAGGTGCTCCTCCGGCTCCTAGCTAGCTGCGCAGCGTGGGCTCGTCCAAACTGTGCCGGCCGAGGGGAGGCTAGTCCGCGCCGCGAGGAAGAGGACGTGGGATGGAAAGGGAGAAAGGATCCTGGGACCCTTCCCCAAGCCCAGCCGGGGACCGGCCCAGACCACAGCTCTTGTGCGGTCGCCTGTCGTTTGACATGACATCCTGACTTCCTCTTTAGTAGCCCGGAGGCTGTGTGTGCGTGGTGCGCGCTGGGGACCCTTGGAGACCCTAGGCGCTTTGGGCTCTGGTCGATCTCTCTCTCCGAGGAGGGGGTGAAGTCCAGCTAGGGGCTCCACTCACAGGAGATGGGCTATCGGCTCTCTGCCTGTGTCCATCAGCGGTGTCCCTTTCCTTTCTGAGACCACACAGGGCAGCTCCAGAGAGCCGATTCGGAGAGGTGGGGCTATTTGCTGAATCGGTTGACAGTGTAGGACTGTGGAGTGGAAACACCTCGCCTTTGGGGACTCTGCTGCTCTTAGGACATTGACACAGTCACCCAACCAAAGTTGCATGACAAAATGACAAAACTCTTTGCAGCTCCTTTCACGAAAAAAAGAAATAGCGTGCATTCCCCCTTCCTATTTATTATGGAGAGTGTAATGAACATTGTTTTGGGGGGCTGGTAGTACCAGAGGCAGTCTTGACTCTGACACATGTGGTCAACATGCCTGTCCTCGGTTTTAAACATCTCATACTTCTTGAGTGGGTTGCATCCTGGGCCTCGTTCTCCCCAGTAAGTATCCAGCCAGGCGATCCTGTGGCTTAAATGCAATCTAAAAGAGCCTTTTAGAGTCCAACCTTTGGTTTGCTTCCCCTAAGTCTTTACAGCTCACCACTCCCCTGCCCCCCTTGTAGGGAGGGGATCACTGAATTAAAATTCATGTTATTGTTAAATTTAGCAGGAGGAGCAGCTGGTAATTGTGATGAATCTACTCGTTCCCGTTGGCTCCAGAGCATTTAACAGTGTTTGTAAGTTGATATTAGGATTCCCCCCACCTTTGGGTCACATCCTTCGACAACTGTTAGGCACTTGCTTGTTTTAAATCTTCCAGTTTTAGTCTGACTCGGTCTTGTCATCTTCGCCAGGACACATTACTTACTGAACTTGTCCTTTATTCCCGAATCTTCAAAGTACAAAAAATACTTCTAATAGGTAGTATTATTATCACACAAAAGAATTTTGTGCAGGATTGTAGAGTCGTGAGGGACCCTAAAGACCGTCTTAGCCCACATCTTTCATTTTTGAAGCTAAGAAAGAAGCTGAGATCCAGAGAAGTGAAGCATGTCTTCCTCTGGGACCCCCGCTACTGGTCTGTTGGGCAGAGATGAGCTCCTGTCTCCTGCCCTCCTGGTTTTCTGTGCTTTCTGCTTGAGGTCAACATCCTCTGTCTTGTCCTGGGATGTGTTAAGTTACAAGAAGGCATCCTCTTCTAAATCAGTATCAGCACTAGTGGAAGTACATTACTTGGTCTTACGAGGAAAGATAGTTATTCTTCAGGACTTATCACAGTAGGACTTTCAAGGACATGTCTCTTTCAAAATGTTTCTGAATACATACCACTCTTCCCCCAACAAAGTAGTACTGCTGTGGAGGGAAAGAGTTGTATGGCTTCCATTTGGTTCCGTTGCCCGATGCAGAGAAGGAATTGGAGTTGTACGACTCAAGAGCACCTATAACTTGCCAGCCTATTTTGGGGCAAAGCCAGAGGAAAGCTGGCTGGGGAGGTGTTCTGGGTGGGGTGGGGTGGGGTGGAGTGGTGGGCGGCCATGGTTTCTGTGTGGCTGAAGGTCCAGGAAGTGTGTGGTCTTTCTGCCTTATATATTCTTACCTTTCAGTTTGAAACTCTAAATTCTTAGAAGCGGGTTCTTAACCTCACCAGAGGCTTAAAAACCCTTTGCTTAAACCCCTCCCTACATGAGTTTTGCTCCATCATTGTGGGTAGGCAGCTAGCTGCTTGGAATCTCTGCCTTACAGTTTCTTACAGTAAGGCACTTACTATGCCTTACAGTTTCTAGCTCTCCATTCAGCTATTTGTAAAACAATTATTTCTTAACGTCTCCTTCATTCGTTAAATGCCCTATTTGTGTAGCGAATCTTGAGTTTTGCCAAGGCTCTTGGGTTTTCAGCCTGAGGACACATTCTTGCTCTTGAAAACCCAAATCACAAGTCATTGTGCTCATTTTTAACCTGTTCCTGAGGTGGGAGTGAAGGCAGATGACACACCTGTCCTGCGGGTGCTGGTGCGGGAGCCTGCTGGGCTCGGGCAGCGCCCACCTCAACAGCCAGCCCCGCACCCCATCCCGATCACGCAAGAGGAGGACAGATCCTTTCCTGACTCTGTTTTGGAATTTTGGAAGAGTAAAAAGAAAGGGGGAAGGGAGAGGCAAGTGTGGTTTTCAGTCTTTTTTTTTTTTGTACTATGAGAAGGAACTGGAAGCTATTGCTATAAACAAACAAACTTGGCATTTAGCACTTCTGCATTTGTAACCGTGTTTCTTCTGTTTTGCTCTTCATACAACATACATAACTTTCCTTGCAGCGATAGGGGTACCAACCGTTCTGGGTTGCCAAGGACTGAGGGCTTTCCTAGGATATGGGTCTTTTGGTGCTAAAGTAAGCCAGGGTGAGTTGGTCGCCTTATGTAGCAGAGAACACACTCACCTATATGATTAATATAGTAGTGTAATTATTTCCCCAAATGGACATTAGGAGGTGTACTTATATCTTTGATTTAAAGTAAGGTAATTTGAAGCTTGGGAAAGAAAAGTCTGTCATGACAAATGTAATGCATTCTGGCTCAAGATAGCCATACAACTCTACAGTTTGATTTGCTGTTGAACTTGCAGGGGTTGCTCTTTATGTCACATAGTTAAGACACCGCAGTGATTTTAAGTGTGATGTCATATCTCTGGCTTGGACCCCCTACCACTGTTTCAAAGTTATACAACCAGAATGGTTAAGTTCTGTTGGACCTTTGAAATGTCCACTGCATATTCTTATCTGAATTTGCTGGTGACAGCAGAATGCCACCTCCGTCCTGAGGGCTGCCTGTAGACAAACTGTTTCAGCAGGTGGCCCTTTTTGGAGCTTCCTGCCTGGAGGCCTTCTGGTTTGGTGTCCCCTTGCCAAGTCCTAGCTCACACTTGAGTCACTCGTCTCCTTGCCAAAGGCAATGGCTGGCAGCTGTGGCAGTCACAAGAAACTAGAAATCCTCTGACTTTGAAAGCAGGATTTCTAGCCCATCGTGCGAGGCCTTGGGATCTGTTGGTGTGTCTTGCTGGGGTGCCCTCATCCGCCGTCGCTCCCTAGGGCACTGGGCTTACAGCAAACACTATGCTCCAGCCCTGCCTTCAGCAGAGGAGAAGGGGAAAGAAAGGCGCTATTCTTTGGACCATTCTCTGGTCGGTTTGGGATCTGGTCACATGGTTTGGGGAGTGCACTTGAGGACTGATGTTTCATGGCAGAGACCTAATAATGGCTTACCTTTATTTTGATCTTACTGTATGCTGGGCCCTCCTATGAGTCATCTCTCTTAATCCTCACAGCCACTATAGTATGATTCCTATTTTATAGACGAGAAAACAGTAATAGAGAGGCTAATGGACCTGTTCAGGGTCACACACCCAGTAAGTGATTAGCAAGGTGTCCACCTACCCTGGTAGGTGACATAGGTGGGGCTCTACCACAAGGCTATACTTTTAATAGTTGAAAGGGTGCAGCCATAGGACTCATGGGTGCCTGCTCGTACTTCCGGAAGCCAGTGGGTGAGCTGCACCCTGCACTCCTCTGAGCTCATGGGCCAGCCCTAGCTGTGTGACATTCGGGCGCTGCTGTGAGGCCGCTGCTCCTACCAGACATGTCCTGGACTCAGCCTCTCAGCCTCCCCACCTCCCCACCTTGCTGGATGATGTTGTTGGTTGGTAACTTGGTGTTTTTTTCTCGATTATTAACATATAAACTGGGATCATTATAGAACAATCAGAAATCTAGATAAACAAAAACAAAAGCAGTTCAAACCATCTGAAGTCTCTGCACTCAGAGAGGACTAACCTTGCTTGATATCTTCTTATATTTCCTTCTTGTCTTCTGTCTAGGTGGCCAGGTACAAGTTTTAAACCTTCTGCACGCTGGTATTTTCTCTCGAGCACAGAGCCAGTATCTGTGCTGTCTCGACCAATGACTTTTTGAAATAAACTGGATTTGTGCTTCTCTGAGATAAACAGCTGGCGGCCCCAGTGTAAATGCAGCAGCAGCACACCAGAGCTAGCCCTGGACTGACTGAAACTTTTAAAAAAAGTTTCAACTTTAACTTCCTCTTTTCCTCTAAACAGAAAGTAAATGTAAACTCAAAAAGGCACAGTTGTTTGTGCCAGAAACAGGACTGAAACATTCTTTACAAAGATTTCACTTTCAAGAATATAATGTGAATTTTAATGGGTCAAAATACAACATGGAAGAATTTAAATACTGTAGGCAGGAACTACAGAAATGTGATAATCCTGTGGTTTCAAACTTGTGTAAACTATGGCTTGCCCTTTTTTTGTCTTCCCCAAAGAAAATCCCATATCGAAGCTCAATGTGTAAAAGAGCTGGGCAGGGGTCCCTGAGGGCCTTCCAAAGGTCATCTGGTGTTAGGATTATTTGGAAGTCCCTTGGTATGAGAAAACTACTGGTGACTCATTCCGTGTTTTTTTTCCTTTTCCTGACGCATCAGGTACTCAAAAAACAAACAAATAAACATTGTAAATGTTTGCAGATGATTCGGAGTGACTTAGAGTTTAGATGACCATATCATTTTATCTAAACTGGGACAACTTTTGAGAATGATGGTGTAGCAGGGGGTGCTATTAAGCTGGGGATACAGGTGTGAACTTGGACTGTCCCAGGTCAACCTGGACACATGGTCACACTACATAGACTTTATGTTTGCTCACCTTAGGCTTGACAGTAGCAGTGAACTAGTTTGACTGGTAGGCTAGTCACTCTCTTTTGAGTCATGTTTCCACTGGAGCAGGTATTGCAGAGATTGTTTTATGGCCACCGGCAAGTCCAGAGTTGGAAAGCGCCTTCCATCTCACACCTCAGTTCTGACCATTTGGAGGAGGGGTTGCAGGAACATTGTGTTGGAAGCATTTTGGCTCTTGCAGCTGAGGATGGAGGAAAATGCAATGATTGGTTATCAGTGTTTGCTGTGGGTATAAGATAAGGCAGAGGTGGTGTACATCATGCATGCATCAGCCAACCCTTTGCTAGTCAGATTAACCTCTGTGGGTCTCGGGTTCCTCTTTGTAAAATGAAGAGTGTGGGCTGGATGCCTTGGGTGCCTTGGCTCCACCCTCTCCCTTCACCACGCAGCCTCCGTTGGAGGGGCGTGCTCTTCCTGCGGTCTGTGCTGCAGTCCTTTGCACAAATTCGGCCTTGGAGGGTGTGTTTGCAGATGAGCTACAGTGGGGTCTCCAGGTGACAAGTCAGTCAGTTAACTGCAGGTTTCAGAAGAGGGTTTGAACCACTGTCAATGATTTAGGAACTGATTCCTGCCCTCAATAAAAATATCCCTTTATTTGATAGATAATCCAGGATTTTTTATTTTACCAATTAGTTTTATATAACAAAATTTATATGACATTATATAAAGTATATAATATATTACATTATATAATAATAAATAATCTAATGTTTTAATGTTATTGTTTAAAAATTAAATTTAGTAGGGTGACATTGGTTAATGAGGTTATATAGGTTTCAAGTGTACATTTATTTTCATATATTTTATTGATTATGCTATTATAGTTGTTCCCCTTTCTCCCCTTTCAAGTGAACATTCCTGTGATACATGACATGTATATTGCATTATGTGCCCCTACCCAAAGTCGTTTTATTGATTATTTCCTTAGTATTTTAAAATATATTTTATTGATTATGCTATTACAGTTGTCCCATTTCCCCCTTCACTCCCCTCCACCCTGCACACCCTCTCCCACCCACTTCCCCCCCTTTAGTTCATGTCCATGTGTCATAATTATAAGTTCTTTAGCTTCTACATTTCTCATACTATTCTTACCCTCCCCCTGTCTATTTTCTACCTACAATCTACGCTACTTATTCTCTGTACCTTTTCCCCCTCTCTCCTCCTCCCACTCCCCTGTTGCTAACCCTCCATGTGATCTCCATTTCTGTGGTTCTGTTCCTGCTCTAGTTGTTTGCTTAGTTTCTTTTGGTTTTGCTTTAGGTGTGGTTGTTAATAATTGTGAGTTTGCTGTCCTTTTACTATAAATGTTTTTTCTTTATCTTCTTTTCTTAGATAAGTCCCTTTAACATTTCATAAAATAAGGGCTTGGTGATAATGAACTCCTTTAAATTGACCTTATCTGAGAAGCACTTGATCTGCCCTTCCATTCTAAATGAAAGCTTTGCTGAATAGAGTAATCTGGGATATAGGTCCTTGTCTTTCATGACTTGGAATACTTCTTTCCAGCCCCTTCTTGCCTGTAAGGTCTCTTTTGAGAAATCAGCTGACAGTCTGATGGGAACTCCTTTGTAAGTTACTGTCCCCTTATCTCTTGCTGCTTCTAGGATTCTCCCCTTCATTTTTACCTTGGCTAATGTAATTATGATGTGCCTTGGTGTGTTTCTCCTTGGGTCCAACTTCTTTGGGACTCTCTGAGCTTCCTGGACTTCCTGGAAGTCTATTTCCTTTGCCAGAATGGGGAAGTTCTCCTTTATTATTTGTTCAAATACATTTTCAATCTGTTGCTTTTCCTCTTCCCCTTCTGGTACCCCTATAATTCAGATGATGGAACGTTTAAAGATGACCTGGAGGTTCCTAAGCTTCTCCTCATTTTTTTGAATTCTTATTTCTCCATTCTTTCCTGTTTGGTTGTTTCTTTCTTCCTTCTGGTCCACTCTATTGTTTTGAGTCCCAGTTTCCTTCCCATCACTGTTGGTTCCCTGTGCATTTTCCTTCATTTCTTTTATGGTAACCTGCATTTTTTCATCTAATTTGCAACCAAAATCAACCAATTCTGTGAGCTTCCTGATCACCAGTGTTTTGAACTGTGCATATGATAGGTTAGCTATCTCTTGGTCGCTCAAAAGGATGAGTTCTGGGGCACTGATTTGTTCTTCTATTTGAGCCATCTCTTTCTCTCTCTCTCTCTTTTGGTCTGGTCGCTCCTGTTACAGTGAGGGGCAGAGCCTTAGGTGTTCACTGGGGCTGGGCACCCCAGTCGCTAGATTGTGAAGTTGTATGGGGGGGCGGGGTCGAGAGGGAACAATGGCGGTAGCTTTGTTCTCCATGGGACCTCAGTCCTTTCCCTGGGATCCCGAGTTGCACGCTTTGCCCTGGTCCACAATCGCCAGCTCACTGGGTCTGCCAGCTGCCGCTTGCGTACTCAGGGTCCGCCCGCTGCGATCTTGTGCACCTCAGATGACTTACGAGCTCCCGGTTGCCTTATGCGCCCAGTTCTCCATGTTCTCTGCACCGCGACCCATGCCTGGCTTCTCCTCTCCACCCCTCCTACTGGTCTGGATGAACGGGTGTATTTCAACTTCTTGGCTGTCTGACTTCCATTCAGATAAATTTTCTATCAGTTCTGGGTGTTATTCTACCTCTAAATTGTTGTTGTTCCAATCTTGGTTGTGCGTGGAGGTACGGTGCATCCACCTATGCCTCCATCCTGGCCAGTAGTCATTTCCTTAGTATTTTTTAACCAACATCCTATTTGCCTTCTGCTTGTCGTCAGAGGCTGGGAGAGCAATTATATTCTCTTATCAGTGTTCTTGTTTGTAAAACTGTTGGCACCCCAAGAGGTTGAAATTAGTCTTTTAAATTATGTTATTCCTAATTTTTAAGGATTCTTTTACTTGTCTCCCCTTTTGAAAACTGAAAATTTGTCTAGTACTCTATTAATGGGACCAAGCTAATAAGAAGCATGTAGCCCACTTCTGGGCTGTTTCAGGCTTTCGTAAGCCAACGCTTGCTTGAATCTCTTGGTTTTCATAATTTCCTGTCTTCTACCCTTGTGAGCCGTAAGAATCCCAGTGTAACTTTCTAAGGCATCTTTAATACCAGGAAACCAGATGGCCCCAAGGGAACCTCCAGAACTCCTAGTAAAATTGGAAAGATTGGAAGGCACACCTGAGACCTAGACACCCAAAGTTTAATTACACTTCCAACCTGTATCTAAAAGTTTTGGTGTTAAATTGCTTTTGTTTATTTTAAAGTAGCACTAAATTGGGACGCAGAAAGCCTGGATTTTACTCATGTGTTTTTTTCTAATAGTCATTTGTATGGCTTGGGCAAGTCGTGGCCTTAGTTTCTTTGTCTGTAAAATGGGAGTGGGTAGGTGGAGAATCCTCTAAATTCTTTCAAGCTCTAACATTCTCAGAGACAGCCCCAAATATCTCAGTGTCAAGCTCTTTTCAACCCATGGAATCTGGTTTCAATAAGTACTTGCCTTCCATGAAATCTGACTTCCTGCCCAGGGTGGTGATGGTAACTTTCAAGTTGACCAGGTCTGAGAAACACATCTGGAGTTCTGCTTAAAGGTCAAGGGTACTTTCCCCAAGGGTGCCATCTGCTAGAATCTGCAGGAACTACATTTGGTACACACCGAACTAACTCCTCTGGCTTTCCCCAGTGTAGCCCTTTTAGGATCCCCTGAGCCTCTTTCAGAGCAAGGGGAGCAAACCTTGCAGACCCCATGTTGGTCTCCTCTGATATGTGGGGAGCTGGAGCCCAACTTAGCCTTCCCAGAGGTGCTGCTTTAGCACATGGCCGGGGCACTCCCCGCTCTCCTGTGTTATTGGACTTCTCATAACATCTGGGTCTAACAAGCCCATTTCCCAGCTGTTAGCCCCAGAGGGTGGGGGCAGTGGACACCGTGGCCATAAACTTTCTGAAGGAGGGAATTCCTCCATGTGATCAACAGCCTCTGTATGGGTAGGTATGCTCAGTCTGTAGAGGAAACTTGTTTTGGTATCTCGGACTGGCAAAATGAAGAGAAAAGGGAAGTGAGCACAGAAGCGTCAAGACAGAAAGCCCAGGCAGAAAGTCATGTCAGCTGGGACAAGCCAGCCAACCAATTGTTGCTCAGCAGTCGTCTCCAAATGAAGGGGTTGCCTCTCTCCCAGGGGTGAGCAAGATGGCTTATTGAGTTTGGGAAAGAAAATGTAGGATTCATATTTCTTTTAAAAATCTCTTTACATTTTTCATTTTAAATATGTCATATACCAGTACTATAAAATTCTCTTAACTCTACTTGCCGTTGTTTTACCACCTGGCCACACCACTGCTGGGTCTCTGCAGTGTCCTTCTGCATGCAGCATTGGCCCCTCCTCTCTACTTAGAGTGACAGGTCTCAGTTCAGTTCGCTTCTTGGTTCAAAACCCTCCAGCCTCACCCAGGGTAAAAGCTGAAGTCACAGAGCAGCCCTCCAGGCTCCCTCCACTCAGCCCCTCCACTCGTCTGCCCAGCTGCGTCTCCTCCTACTTCTGCCTGACTCCTTGGCTTCGGCAGGTTGGTCTCCTCCCCATCCAGTGAACATGCTCCCGCCTCCGGCCCCTTGCTGATCTGCTACCTCTGGAGCTCTTCCCGAAATATCCACAGGGTCCACTGTCACCTCCTAACTCCAATGTTGCCTTCTAACTGAGTGCTTTTCTGGGCACTCTGTTTAAAAGGCCACTCTATATTTTCTGCTCCCTTTTCTTTATTTTTTCTTCATAGTACACATCCCTTACACCATGTAATTTTTTTGTGAACAAAAGTGTATGTGTAGGAGAGATACAAATAACAGGGGAAGGATCTTTGCTATTATTGCTGGTAGTTTGGTTCAGTCACCACTGCATCGTCAGCACTTATAACAGTGGAAGGCGCATAGTAAATGCTCAATAAATATTTAAGTGACTTAAATAAATATGTGTGTATGTGTATATGTACGTGTTCAAATGTTTTACTCATGAGGTGCCCAAAGAGAAATATTTGGAAACACTTCTGTAAACAGAGCCTTCATCTGTGCACCAGGATATTGGATTTCCATTCAAGCAAAATTCAGAGAAAATGATCAGTCCCATTAAAAGATGAAAGATCACATATTGTCTTCTTCTTTGGTTATATTTACCCACTTTTTAAATTGAGCTTTTGATGGTGGGGATAGGTTGGCACTGTAGTTAGTGTCAGCAAGCCCTGTTTCTTCCCGGGGGAAGAACTGGGGTGACACGAGGGAAAAGGAGATGTGAATCCTGAATGTGATGGGAAGGGACCCCCACGCTCCTGGCGAGGTGGACGCCCGGTGCCTTCAAGCACTCGGAGTGTTTAGTGAGCTCCGTCCGCACGGCAAGGGCTCTGGGGGAGTCCTCTGCTCCCCCTCTTTCCACAAAGAATGAGAACAGGTAAGAACTGGTACAGTAAAACAGAAACCAGACAGAGAATTGGGAATGAGGAGACAAGACTGTCACTCACACTTGATGTGATTTAATCTTAACAACATCTCTGTGAGAGACTGCTGTTATTCCATTTACAGGAAAATGAGAATTGAGAGTAAGTGATCTATTCAGGGTCATGTGACTCTGGGATTCCCCTCCGGGCAAGTCGACTCCAGGTGCACATTGTCGGCTGCTGTGCCCTAGCTCCTGACATAGGTGCGGTGTCCCAGGAGCCCCTTTTCCTCATGGAGCTTATGGTCTCGTCAGTGATGAGATTGAGTGCCCTGTGCATGGAAGGCCCTCGTCAAGTCTCGATGGAATTTGTGTGACATATGAAACGGCTCTCAAACCAGGTACAGTGCAGGTTTAGATGACATTTTGGGGAAGTGAATGGAGACTGCGGGAGTCCAGAGAAGGGCTTCCGGGAGCTGGAGGGAGTCCAGCTGATCCTTGAGGAAGGGAATGGCTTAGGCGGCAGCAGGTGGGGGTGGAAGGCATCCCGGCTGCGTGATGTGCCATGTACCTGTCAGGTCACCTGAGGACTGTGATTTCACTGAAGCATATGGTTCGTGTTAGGAGGCGGCAAAGGAAAGGGAAGAAATATACAACAAACATTCAACATGCGAACTTGGTTGGAGAGGCTTTTGTGTATTAACCAATCTTGCTCACTTCGGTTCTGCTGCTGTGTGCTACCTGGCCTTTCCTGGAGACGGAACTTAATGAGTTTGTGTCCGGACAAAACTCATTTTTTCCTTTTGTTGCATAGGCATGATCTTTGAAAAATTAATTTGTACCCTACCTGGTTCCAAAAAAAGCATTGAAGCATAAATAGGGTATGGCCTATGGGTCTTTTTGTCTCCGTGATGCCCCCTACTTGAGGAGAATGCTGCATTCGTTCCTTGTCATGGCAACATTTTGCAGACAAACTTGTACTCTGGAGTAGCACAGACTCCACTGAAAGGGGCCGGGTGCTCTTCATGGTGGGGGCGGGGGGGAGTGCGAGGGGGGGTGGGCGGAATAGCGTGGTAGGTCTGGAGATGGCCTGTTTCTAATCTGCTACATTTTTTCAAATAAAAAAGTTATTTAAAAAAATCCAGACTTGGCTGGCATAGCTCAGTGGATTGAGCGCGGGCTGCGAACCAAAGCATCACAGGTTTGATTCCCAGTCAGGGCACATGCCTGGGTTGCAGGCCACGGCCCCCAGCAACAGCACATTGATGTTTCTCTCTCCCTCTTTCTCACTCCCTTCCCTTTCTAAAAATAAATAAAGTCTTAAAAAAATAAATAAAAAAATCCACACTGTGGGGAATCTACTGGGAAAATGATCCCATTTCTTTAAAAAGTCAATTAGAAGAAAAAAAAAGTGGAGGAGAAACATAAATTAAATGACAAGACACGTACAAACTAATTGCAGTGAATAGATTTGGATTCTGACTTAGACAAACACAGTTCTCTGAGACATTTGGAGAAATTTGAATACTGACTGGATGTTTGATGAAAACGGTGTAATGTTTGTGTTTTAAAAGAGTTTTTATTTTATAAAAAAACCCCAAACCAAAACAAAACAAAACCTTAGCATTTGCCCAGGGCACCTAATTATTTTAGTGACTCACTCTTTTTTGGAAGCTATTTCTTTTTCTTCCTGCTCTCTTGGTGTCCCTTCAAATGCTTCATTTTCTTGATAAAATATCTTCCGTAGAGTTGTTAGAGTCCTTTGGTCTGAAAAGCACGCAAGTCTGCTAGTTTTGTTGCCTAAAGAATATGTCTCTGAGTTAGTTGTGAGGTTCACCCATCTGTTGATCTAGGTTAAGTAAGTGGCTCTCACAACTCAAGTCAGATGTTTGAGCATCTGCCTTAAAATTGCATCTCGTATGCTGTTAGAAAACCTAGATTTGACAGTCCTTGTAATAAGTTTCCTTGTAAGGTACTTCTGGGAGAATGTATAAATTAGAGTCGCCAAAAATCACTTTGTTCCATTTACTTTTTAACCACATTTCTACTTAAACTGGGTCATTTTTAAAGACAGCAAGCAGCTGCAAGGTCTCCGTTTTAATGGCCCCTGCTGCCCTGCCTGTCCTCCTACCTGGGCAGGAAGTGGGTGCAGCTGCTGTGTTCGCGGGTTTCAGAGTTGTGTCAGCGTGCTGCAATGCCTCCGTGTATTCCTACAAGTGTGAAAACCCTTCCATACCCTCTTCGATGGAGTCCAGACTTAAGCGTAGACTGTAAGCATGAGAAATGGCCAGTTGCAACCTGAGTAAATGATACTGTCACGAGTGATGTAGAAGCCAAACGACTAGGATTTTAGGTGCTTTGGAGACTCAGTATAAATATTTCTTGGGGTCCTTGTGGTGAGTGTGACATTTAGTTGCTAATGCTCCTTTCCTTAGCAGCCAAGAAGAAACACTGTTTTGAGGAGCTCTGCTTTTTAGCAAGGGCTCTTGTATCAAGGTTACAGATTACTGTATGTATAATATTTTGAAATACTGTGGCATCTGACTGAACAACTTCCCACAAGACTGCCTGGGAGTGGCAGAGCGAAGGGAATGCTGAGGGTGGTGTTTGGAGAGCTGGACTGTAGTCACATCTCTGCTCTCACGAGCTGTGTCCGTCCTCCTGTGACACGAGTGTCCTCAACTGTCAAATGGGTAAAATAATAATTGTTTTATGAGAGGTTGTGACCCTCAGGTGAGAAAAAGAAAAGTGTTTGTACAGCAAGTGGCCCGTGGTAGGCCTTCAGTGAATGGTCCTTGAATCTCTCGTTGGTTTCTCAGTGATCAAATGAAAGAGACCAGTTCTGTAGGGTCAAGTTCAGCTCTATAAGGATATGACTTTTCCCACAGGATATGAGTTTAATTATTTTTTTGGTTTTAAATGTATGCCCATTTATCTGGCCTTCTTTCTCTCTAACTTAGACCACAGGGGTGGAAGGTGTTCCCGTTTCTTTTATTTTTGTGTGCAACCTTCGTACTTTGGTTTGAACCTTAGCATTGGATTCCTACAATGTGAGGAGGTGCATTTCTCTTTCATTTGAGTTTTAACAAATCAACCAACTTAGTTTATTTGTGTGTTGAAAAAATTCTGAGGCGTTTGAGTCATCCTTGATTTACGTTGTCAGAAATAACTGAAAATCAGTTATAAGAATGCCGCTTCCTCTCCACAGAAGTACAAGACCATGTCTTCTTGAGGAAGTGTACAGGGACAAAATAGTTGTTAGAGCAATCTTTACAAAAAACTCATATGGCAGAATTTCTGAAAACCATTGGTGTGAAATTTCAAGGCTTGAGTGAGTATATAAATACATATAGAAAATAATAACTTTTTCTGAAAAAAAAAAAAGATTAAAAAGTCAGATGAAGGATCCTTTGTAAAAATCCTTTTTAATTTGGAGTATTTCTTCTCCTAAAACTGTAGAATGCTGTCAGAAGAGGTGAGTCAAACATCACTGGATACCTGTGTGTATTTTAATTCTAAAATGTGTTCCATTTGAGGTTATGCAATGCTACCTGGCCTGCAAAGCTGAAACCATGCACTCCCTGGCTCTTTTCAGAAAAAAACGTTTACCAACCCCTGCTCTAACCGCAGCCCAGACTGGGGACCATACACCTCAGAAACGGAGTTACACTCTTACAGCCTTAGCATTACCTAAGCTGCACTTTGATCTAGACTTAATTAGATTAAGATGGGAATTCTTGTTTTTATTATTTTCTCCAGGAGAAAGTAGAAGCTTAGTTAGCTTTCATGGTATGCTTTTATTTTTTTTTTAAATCCTCTTTAAAACAATAGTTTGTTTGTATTCAGATTTTTTCTCCCTCTAGGAATCACTGTAGAGAAGGAAGCCATATGTTTATATTTTAAATCATTTGCCTTTTAAACTGGATTTTTAAACTCCAGATGTGGACTCAGAAACAATTAAAATGTACTTTTGATGCTCTCAATGAGCCAAGATGGGCAGGGGGCGGGGGACCTCTACCTCTTATATTTGAGAATGAAACAGAAGTCTGAATATTTCCCATTTCCCATTGTGTGCTAAAAATACTATTTTTAGTTTTTCTTTTTTTTTTGAGTAGAGACTCTAATTGATATGGAGATGGAAGTGGCTTTAATATTATGGCAAGCCAATTTAAACAAATGCATTTTAAAGATATGCTTAATTATTAAAAATGGCAGTTATAATGTTAAAAATAAATATCAATAGTACTGCTTATTTAATGTTTCTCATTATTCTAGAAAGTTCTCTCTGAAGCTAAGTCTGGTAATTTCTGTGTGAGTTATACATTTGGAGGGAGACACACAGAGAGGGGGAGAGAGAGAGAGAGAGAGAGAGAGAGAGAGTGTGTGTGTGTGTTGGTTTGTGTTTGTGTATGTGGTTTCCAGTATTCACATCCTTGTAATTATAAAGAGAATCAGCCTCCCACTCTTGCTCTTCCAGACTCGTCTGAGTTATTCTCAAACTCCTTCTAGGCCTGGAGTTCCTTTTGATCTTGGAAGAAGAGGGGCATCTTGAACTGGTTAGCGAGGGGCAGGAGGGAGGTCAATCAACACATGTCATCTTTCATCTAAATGTTAGCTTCATTTTTCTCTTCTGATCTTCCAGAGATGAAGAATTAAGACTGAAGATACTTGTTGATAAAGAAGATTTATAAAAAAAAATTTGTGTGGCGTATAACTTTAGAAAACACTGACAGTGACACAATACCTAAACTCTCTGAAAACCTGCGTTTTCTAAACAATATCATGAATTGTCTGGGGGAGACAGGAGGTGAACACCGGAATCCCCATTTCTCAGAGGTGAACACTGAGGCCAGTGGTTACGTGGCTTGTTGACTCTCAGTGGGCGCAGAGCTCTTGTGTTTCCTGGCTCAGTCTAAGGTTCATTTCACTTGCTTGTCCTGTTATTAACAGCACTTGTAAACTCACATGTCATTTCCACTGTGATACTTAGAATACAGGTTGAAACACTGTATAAATGCCCTGTGGTAGAACAGTGGTCTGCCACCTGGGTAATTGTTATGTGGCTCTAGTATCATATCATCGGCATTATCCAGATTAGAATGTATCACCCACTTCTAAGTTGTTCTAGAGGAGGGAGCCCATTGGTGCAGCGCCAGAAGACATTGCCTCATGGTTTGCCTTTGGGTGAAGAAGTTTGTGATACAGATACAGAAGGCTGTGGAACTTAATTCTTGTCTTGAAAGCACTTGTAACAGGTAATAGTGCAGAAATACTAAGGCTTCCCATCCCCTCACCCCCAAAATACCTTCACAATGTGCTTTTTTTTTTTTTTTTTAGGATTTCATGAGAAGGATCTGTAATTACCATCTGAAGGGAATGTCACAAACTGCCTCATCATTAGACGTGTCTAAATGTAGATGTATTTAATGAGCACTTCCATTTTTCTTCTTGCGGAGAAGGGGGCGAGCTTCTTCCTTCAGCCTCTCACTTCTGGTTTTAATCCATTTTTAGCCCCTTGATTAGTGTGTGACTTGAGAAGGTTGGAGCTAAGCCATTTGCTTGTTCTTCACTTCAAGGGGAAAACGGTTGCACCCCCACTTATTGGTATGCAGGGCTCCGGTTAACTGGTTGGCAGGTTAGTAGTAGCTGCTGAGTGAATGAGTGATCTATTTCTGGTTTCTTCTGTCTCACCATCCTTCCTAGTTTCCTACTATTTACTTTCTTTGCTCCTGGAATCTTTGAAGACAGGAAGGACCAGATGTGATTAATTTTTTGTTATCTAAATAGCCCTAGTTTAAAGGATTGGTGGTAGAAAATATTGCCAAGTTTTTTTTGGTGGATTTTTCCCCTTGTACCTTGTTAAATACGCATAGTCAAGAATTTGTGGCTGATAGCTCAGTGTGTCGTGACACGAATAGATCTGAAGCAGCCCTACCACTATCAAGAAAATAGTGCCAAAGGAAATGTTTGGTTATCTTCCCCTCCTCCCCTGTACTTGCAGGATTTTAGACAGGCTTTAACTGGGACAGCTCTTTAAAGACTTGCACAGGAAATCACTGTTAATGTGGGTTCTTGGTTAAAGGTACCTAACTGAGTCCCAAAGGGCCCAAATGACGGATTACATGACTGTCCCACGGATCCCAGGGACTGAAGGGAGGGCCAAGCTGGCCATCGCGTGGTGCTCACTGGCAGCTTTGCAACATTCTTACCCCTAGTTTCCACACGCAGAGGATTTTTTACAACTATGTATCTCCTTGAACATTTTTTGTAGGTCAACATCTGAAGCTTTCTATCATGAAGTTAGAAAGATACAAAGGATGTAATTCCTGGTATAATGTAAATTTTGACTTTTACAATAAAAAAAGTTCACCACTATTTAAAATGTATTGGATGGAATTTAAACACTGTTGTGACTTGATGTGCCGCACCACCACTTAACAAATACAGGAGCAAGAACTTCTTTAATAGTCTGAGACTTTACATGGTTTCTTTTTATTCCTGAACTCATACTTTTATTCAGTTTCCTCAGGCAGAATTTTATCCAAATGTAATTCATTAAAAATTTATCAGAACATAAATATTATAAACTTTGATAAATTAACAATTTGTCAAAACAAATATTTTAAAGCTTGAGAAATTACAATATAAAGTGTGTAAAGTAAAACATTCTTATTTGAAATGTAGTTTACGATCTTGCGATGAGGCTTTCTTTCTTGTCCCGCACTAGTTCGTGTCCTTATGGAGAAAGGGTTTGCTGGGAGGACGCAGGGTGTTAATTAAAGGAAGTTCCCCTGGCCCTCAGGATTTTGAGCCTGCCCTTCCTTTGGCACTACGTCATTTTCACACCTTATGGGCAGTTCCCTGGCTTCAGAATCGGAATGGGTGAGAGGTCAGTTCACCTTTTGTCAGATGAGAGAAGGAGGGCAGTGAAGAGGGAAGTGTGAGAAAGCAGCGGTGTGACTCCTCCGTCCACCACAGGCAGGGAGGTTCCTTTGAGGGATGGACTCACGTGGAAGCTGAGGGTCTGGAGCGGGATCCCAGAAAACAGTCTGTCGACAGACCTCTGCGAAGTCCTCATGTGCTGCAGGGGGACGAGGCCCCCAGAGTGAAGCCCACTGCTCTAGGGAGGCAACCCTGGGAGAGCCCATGTTGTCATGGGGCCAGCCTGCATTCCAGTGCCCCTGGAGCCCCATTGTTTGGCCAAGCACGGTCCCGGGCCACCTCAAGTGTGAGTGCAGACCCGTTAGCCAGCTCTCGAAGGCAGTACAGATGGCTTTTGAACGCCTGTGCTTTCAAGTTAGAAAAACCAGGCTTGTATGTGTTCAAGTTTTACCTTTTTAAAATAGAAATTAAAACACATTTTAATTGAATTTATTGGGGTGACGTTGGTTGATAAAATTATATAAGCTTCAAGTGTACAGTTCTATAACACATCATCTGTATATCGTACTGTGTGTTCACCACCCAAAGTCAAGTCTCCTTCCATCACCATTTATCCCCCTTTACCTTCTTCTACCTCCCCCACCCCCTTTCCCTCCGGTAACCACCACACTGTTGTCTGTGAAGGGGTGTTTTTTTTTGCTTACTCTCTTAACTTTTCTCACCCAGCCCCCCATCCACCCCTCCTCTGACAGCTGTCAGTCTGTTCTCTGTACCTCTGTGTCTGTTTCTATTGCATAAAACTTTAACTTGTGAAAGTAAAGGAAGGGATATATAATGTCTTTATGTGTATTCTCACTTAAAACATTTTAATTAGTTAACCGAAATAACATTTCTTTCATAGTGTCTGTGTTTCTGAGGGACAATTCTAGTAAGTAGATACTTGATGAAAAAAAGTTAGTGTGTGTGTGAGAGGGAGAGAGAGTGTGAGTGTTCGGACAACGTATCTCTCCAACGCTCGAAACCTTATTTGGTGCCCAGAAGACGTCCTCTCGGGTGTGTTGGATCAGACTTCCCTGTGCCCCTCCTTACATTCCACTCTCTGCGACTGGTTGAATAGTAGCAGGCTGTGAGTAATGGCGTTTCTTGTTATATTTTAAATTTTCACTAGGATTCAGTGTATTTGAAAGCTAATTCCTTATATCTAACAACCCCGAGTCTGCTTTTATATCTGATGCTGGCAAACCAGTGGCTTGAGGGTGTCCATCTGACCGCTACTTTGGTTTCTTTGTCAATTCCTGAGTTAGTTCACAAGTCCCCCGGTTTCCTAAATTGAAAATAGATATTCTGTCTGGACACATCACAAAAAATGAGCTGAGATCTCCAGATATGAAATCCCAAACGATGTGCATTTGCATGTGCATGTTGCATGGAACTGCCTGGCTTTTCTCTGCGGTGTTGCAGCAGCACTGATGAGGGTCCTTCAGAGAGGATGCTGGTGTCTGCTGACGGGCGCTGCTGGTTCCTCCCGCTCGCTCATCTCCAGACCAAACAGAAACACGCGTCCTCTCTGCCAAGTGCTCTGTGATGTCACAAGGCAAGCCCTCCAGCACTGAAGCTTTTTCTTACCCTTTTCCTTTTCTGGCTGCAGGAGGTTTAACCTCTTCCTCAACTATTTTATCCTGTCTTTTTTCAGTTGGAAGCTTTTATATTATTTAGGACATTTGGTACTGTAGATTCTTTAAAAAAACAGATTTCATTTTTTAGAGAAGTTTTAGGTTCACAGCAAAATTGAGCAGAAAGGGAAGAGTTCCTGTATACTTCCCGCCGCCCCGCCCCCCCACTGCAGGCTCCCCCATTGTTGACATCTGGAAACTGATGCTACATTTGCTATAATCCACAAACCTGCTTTGACTCATCGTTGCCATTCGAAGTCCGGAGCTTACAATAGAGTTCTGTCTTGATGTGGTACATTCTGCGGGTTTTGACAAATATCTAATGACATGTATCCATTATGATAATATCATACAGAATAGTTTCACTGCCTGAAAAGTCCTCTGTGCTCTGTGCGTTCATCCCTCCCTTTCCCCAACCTCTGGCAACCCCTGGTCTTTTTATTGTCTCCATAGTGCTTCCTTTCCCAGAATGTCTCCTAGTTGGATAGATTCTTCTTAAAAGAGATTGTAATAGGATAAAGGAATTTTGGGACTTTTGGGGGTCTTAGAGATTTTTCTGTCTGTGGCCTTGTCATGCTTACCAAACTTGTTCAGCTTCATAGGAGCAGAGCACTTTGCATTATTTCAAATCAAGTTAAACATTTCTGGGAGGAGTAAAGAGCAATATTTAAAAAAAGTAAGTTGAAGGAAGTAGAAGGAAATTCTTTTTGTCCTTAGGAACTCCTTAAAGAAATCTTAAGCCAACTTTGGTTGCCATTTTGGTAGCATTTAGAGAGGTCTTTGGATTAAATAGAAAGAGATTGCTTTCAAATGGAGAGAACTAGTATTAAACAGAAATATGCTCAATTTTATTGCAAGGTAGAACTGGAATGTACTGTGGCAGAAGACATTTGGAAAGGGATAATGTGCTTTACCAGTGTCATGGAGAACTCTGTGGAGCAGCACGTAACTATGCCAGCTCACCAGCTGCAGTGGCCAAACGGGAGGGTTCTTTTCCTTGTGCCGGGGTGGCTGGCTTGCTCCTTTCCTTCAGACCTTGGGGTGGCAGTGCCATCAGACCCACCCAGAGTCAGCCCTGAGGCACTGCATTTGTGTGGGAGATGAAATGGCTGAATGCCTTCCACCAGCGCTCCGTCAGTGAGAAAACCGGCGGCCTTGATTGTGTCCGAGGGCTCCCAGAGGTGACCACACTGAAATCTCTCCCCCACCCCAGAATCTGATACCAGATCATTTTATCAATTTCTTGAAGCTCTGCATGGGTTTCGTGGCAGCCATCTATGGGGTTTTGGGTTTCTCTTTTCTGACATCTCTTTAATCAGGGTTTATTGTGTAGGAACTAGTGATGGGGACATGCCTCAGACTGACTAATAGGCCAAGTCTTTAGGGCTGTGATACAAGGCTGTTAATAGCTTAAGCTCTTGGTTATAGAACTAAGTCATAAAGCCACAGAAGGATTTAGCTTCTGGAGAAAGTAAAAATCTACTTAGCATGTTTATGAGAAAGGAGTGAGAGTCATTACCCCATCAGAGCCAAGCATTAAAACTCCAGCATTCAACTAGAATATTTCCTATAGCTTGGCAAGTTGCTTTAACCCATGGCTTCCCACACTTTGAACCTGTTTCCTTCCACTCGCTCCATCACAGGGACGCTGCTCTGCATGGATCACAGCCCAGAAGAGGAACAGGTGGGAGCTAGATGGCCAGGTAGCATCTTAGGGAAGCATGCAAGCTCTCATCTGCCACGGTTCCAGCCGCATTCCTGCACAGGAGGGCTGGTGGAACTTGCTGATAGACATTTTGCAATGTGAGTCCTAGGGGCCACAGGCCTCCTGTAACGCAAACTCCCTAACTGTTCATCACTTCCTGCAGAATGTGTTGTAGGTAGGCCGAGGGATTCAACTAGAGACTGGTAGGTGATGCTCGGACTTGCTCAGGGGTGCAGGCAGCTCTGGGGTGAGCTTCAGGGTGCACATTACTTGGAGGGCCACAAAACCAGACTATCGCTACTTCTGTCATATGAAAAAGGCCCTGCTGAACTAGCAGAAAGTACATTTCTGGTGTAAGGAGTGCACATCCTCATGTCTTAAAATTTAACAATTTAAAATTGTTTTAAGGAATCGTCATTCCAGAATTTCATTTAAACATACACACGCAGTTTTTTGACTACACGTTGCCTTAATTTTTTGTTAGATCATGTTGTAGCAGATGCTAAGGTCTTAGAGAAATTAATGGGAGATTTGCAGAAGAGTAAATTGATATATTTATTTGTTATTACTTTTTCTCTTAAGAATTGGGGAAAGGACTCATCAGTTGTCCTGGTTTTCAGGAGGAGGCGACTTGGACCGGGTAGTAGAGCAGGGATACCCCGAGGGGTGATGGTTGGAAACCTCCAGACCAAAATGAAGGGAAAACTCAGAGAAATCCCATCTGCTGGCCAGAGGCCTCAGGGACCCCGTGCACTCTCCTGGTGAAGGTCTTTGATGTCGTTGGCAAGTGAATTTCACTGAGCTCCATCTTTCAGTGTCACTTGGTCTTCTACCAAACGAACATGTTCTGTTCTTGTTCATAGGAAGCCTGATGCTTGATTTTCTCCAGAAAAGAATGTAGATATTTCAATATTGTAAATTCTGTTAAAGCATTTTAGTTTTAATTTCCCTGTTCCCCTCAACCCAGCAAAGAGATAATGTCCTGGACCTCTCTGGGACATAGTTGTCCCACTTTCTATTTATTTTCTTCCTCCTGGTGAAATGGGAGTTACTTTGCTTAATTAAAACTGGAAAAACATTGTCAGTCCTTGTGTAAGGCACCAATGCCTAGGTAAATCACACTGAATTTCTTTTAGGCTGGTAATTTCCAAAACTAGAAATAGGATGTAAATTACTAGCTTTAAAGAATCCAGCAGCAGGTGTGTTTGGAAAATGAGGAAATGATGTTGCTAACTTGCTGACTGTTTTGAGGGATGATGTAACGGGTATAGTTTGCTGGTATTCTATTAAAGGAATGCAGGCAAGTCTTTGGGATTTGAAATATACAAGGTCTGTCCAGGAGAAGTCCAGCCATTGTTAATAAAATGAGAAGGATTTGCATGACGTCAAGGAAACCTGGCAGCCAAGGAGAGTGGACTGGAATTCTCACGCTTGAACAATGATGACTTCACTGTACTAGTCAGTGGGGGCAGTAGATGCTGTAGAGTGAGCATGTGTACTGTGTGTCACATTCAAAATGACTGAGCGAGTAGAACAATGAATCTGCATCAAATTTTGCATTAAGCTGGAACATTCCTCCATGGAAACTATTTGGATGGTTCAGAAGGCTGCAGCTATGGGCAACTGGTGATTGGCAGCTTCATCATGACAACGCCCAGCTCTTGTGTCACAAATCATGCAGAGTTTTTTGGCGAAACATCAAATCACCCAGGTGACTCAGCCCCCCTACAGCCCAGACTTGGTGCCCTGTGACGTCTGGCTCTTCCCCAAACTAAAATCACCTTTGAGAGGGAAGAGATTTTAGACCATCGATGACATTCAGGCAAATACAACAGGGCAGCTGATGGTGACTGGGAGAACCGTGTGAGGTCCCAAGGTGCCTACTTTGAAGTGGACTGAGGCATCATTGTCTTATGTTTCTTGTATCCTGTATCTTCCTCAAGAAATGTCTCTGTTTTTCACGTTACACGGCTGGACACCTTCTGGACGGACCTCATATATATTAGTGTAAAGCCTTCTGGACAGCTGAAACTGCTACTTGTGTGGTTATAACTTTCCCTCCTTTTCTTCCCAGCAGTGGAAGGGAAGTTGGAATCTTGATTAAACCCACAGTAGTCTTTATATGTTATAACATTTGTTGTTATTATAAATCAGGGTTTTATCTTTAACCATGTAAAATAATTCTGATATAGATATGGGAACTACAATGTCTACTGTGTTTTCCAATGAATTTTTTTTTATTTGGAAGAAGTAAAGAAGGCAGAGGCTTGGTGAGGGGCAGTTGCTGATGGTGTGTGTCTTAAACGCTAAGCTTAGCAGTTCGAAGTAATAGGCTGGGGCAGGGTATTCGGCAGTTAAGAGTTTGAGGGTGAGTCTGGCACTGGGGTACAGGTAGCTTAGTTTAAAAATTGCAGCTGAAGTTGTCGAAGTAGTTTGATGTGGCGTGAAGAGGCCCTGCGGGTGCGTGGCAGAACGAGGGCCCCCTGTGTGCTAAGAGGTAAAGCACAGAGGAGGTGTGGCATTTTAGAAGGTTGGGAGGAAAGGGATTAAGTCCAGCTTTTTACCTTGGTGACATTTAGGGAGGGGGGGAAATGAAGTACTTGAAAGGGAATGAGCAATAATTGACATAGATGGTGTTAAAACCCCTGAAATAGGTGGGTTCTTCCAGTGAGTGGAGAAGCCAGAAGGATGATGAGTGAAAAGATCACCTACTTTTGTAGACCAAGAACACACTGAGGAACTCTGCTTTTATAAATTAAGAAGATAGCAGCTTCCAGTTTATTACTTTGCAAGTTAACTAGTGGTGTTTTATACTTGTTTAGAAACTTTTATTTTATTTTATAATGCTTTTAGAAGAATCCCTCATAGATTTTTTTTAGAGAAATAAATAGCATAGGAATACTTTTATAGAAGCATATTCTTATGTACGTTTATACGCGTCACTGAAATTATCCTCTGCCAGCGGGAGAGATGAATCTCTCTCGCCGCTCATGGAGCCTGGTGAGAGACGTTGATGGCCTCCGTCTCAGAACTCGACTGTCCTTCTCCTGTACGGCCCACGTGACATCAGACTGTACTAGTTAAATTTTCTTACAGTGAGGCCTATTAAGTTAAAAAAGCCCATTATGATGAATTCCTCTAAGAACAAACCAAATGGAAGGTAATTCATTTTTATAGCAATAAGTATTGAGTTCTGTAGAATTTCATGCCTTCTCTGGGCAGAGCCCATGAATTTGTCGTCCAGTACCTGGTCTGTGGAAATGTCAGTGTGAATCTCCATGTTTCCTTATACAGCAATTCAAGTAAAAAATGAATAGTAAGTAAAACAATTGCTGGCATGATGTGCTTTTATAATTATAGTTAATATTTAATGTTTTCCTACCAAAGTAATTGTTTTCTTAATTAGAAACCCAATTGTTGAAAGTGCAACAAATTAAGTACTCGGCAATAATTATCAAATAAATATTTATCTTCATAATTTATGGTGATGGTTCCTTTAAAAAGTTTAATATAGCAATGAAGTCATTGGGATTTCTATTGTTACCAAAGCAGTTTTTTAAAAGTTACATTTCCCTCTTGCAACCATTTTTACAGCAACAAAGGAGCAACAAAGGGAAGGCAAGGCTTGGGCAGTACGTCAGGCTTGTGATTGATAATTTTGGTGTGGAGGGATTTCCAACATTGCACTGTTTCAGAGAGTGGCTCAGTGATACCAGTATGTATTCTCTCACTTAACTCAGCACCAGTGGTAGAAGGGTGTTTTTTAGAAGATAAAACACTGTTAATGACCCTCTTTCCTCCTTTTGCAGGATCCCCAATTCACTGAAAGGAAGGCAGTGTTGTTCTTGGAAACACTTTTTAATCAATAAAGAAATCCAGAATCTTAGCTGGAGAGATTTTGGGAGATAGTAGCAAAATAGAGACATGGGGAAAAAGCCTGAATATGTTGGGAAAGGGTTGGTAACACGTGGCTGTTAATTGGAAAGTTAATCGTTAGGTAGTGATTGACTCACGTGGATAGCTGTGTGGCAGCTTCTACTTCTTTAGCAATCAAGTCAATGGTGCAGTTTCTAGTCCACCCACCTCTCCTAGACTGGCCTACCGAGGTCTGAACATTGGGCGGCAGCCGTTCAGGGCTTCCTTAAACCGCGGAGTCAGCTTGAAGTCTCCCTGTTTCTCGAAGTTTGTGGTTCAGGCACAGGTAACTGAAAACAGATGTGCCGAGTGCAAACTGCTAGTTTTCTTGTGGAGCTTTTGGTGATTTGGGGGTGGGGAGCAAAATCTGCTGTTTACAAACCCTTTGTGCTTTTGTTACAAGCGCAGCTTTCCGACCTCACCAGTATTTGCCCACGTTCTCGCCAGATGCTTTCTTTTTTGTTTCTTAGAGGGATTGCTGACCTAGGTGGAGAGGAGCCCTCGCCCCTTTTTTCTTCATGCTAATCTCTTTCTCCTGTTGCCTGTTTCCTGTCTGTAGACTGCACGTGGTCCTGGGGGACCCAGAGTGATTTTCCGACCTAGCAATCGCGGCTTAGGATTCTTCTGTTAAACACTTATTAAGCTATTTGACAGCCTTAGGGACAGAGTCACATGCCCCAGCTGCAAGAGAGGGCAATGACTGGGCAGCAAGCAGGAGAAATTAGATGGTTTAAAGACAGAAGTAGCTCATAAACCATGGGTTCTAGGGAGGACCACGTCTGGTGGCGATTGCTGAAGAATGATGCCAACAAACCTTGTGTGAATGTCTGTGAGAGGAAAACAGGTGAGATACTGGGGAAGCCAGTGCAAGACACTGTACCCCGGTGCTTCGAGGCACACCAGGGGCCGGTGGGGGACATGGAAGGAAGCAAGGCACAATGCCCAGCAGTCAGTGTGTGGTGCCCGAGATCGCTATCATGGCCACGAGGGCAGGGAGAGCATCCAGAGCAGGAGCTTTCCTGAAAAGCAGCCTGGTCGAAGATATGTGATTTGACCTGGTTTTTAAGTGCCTCCCGGTGAGAGTTCAACTGGGAAGAAGGAGGAGTGGGTGGGCATTTGGGATAGAGGGCAGCAAAGCAAGAGGGAAAAGGCAGCTCTGTGCAGGGTTTCTGGGAGCGGTGACGAGCATTCTGCACAGGCAGCTGCGGGAGGTGATCAGAGAGAGTGCGCAGTGCCAGTTTGCGGAGGCCCCAGGAGAACCACTCCGGAGTTTGGGGCCCATGGGGGGCCCTGGAAGACTTTTGATCAGGGCTTGTGATGTGCGCAGAGTAATGTTTTAGGACCAATACTCTAACCATGGTGTAGAGAACCAGTGTCTCATTTACTGCCTGCGCGGTATGATACTGTTTTGCAAGCCATGCTCCATCGAGGTATGCAGTTTGATGGTGCCTATGGCGTTGCGTCAGGGACTGACCCCCATGGACTGGTTAGTTAGGCTAGGGCAGTGTTTTATCATCAGCCTCTCTCAAATCCACCAGGGTGATATTTTATCAGCTTTTGAAATGTGGGCTGTATGATGGATATGCGATGGACTCCTAAATACAGCAGTGCCAAGCTCAGCCTGCAATCATGTGGTTATGAAATATTATCCAGCCTGAAAGCATAAGGAAAAAAACCCCTTTTAGTCTAACCTACTCACAACACATGATATGAGAGCCTAACCTTTGAAGGGAGGTGAAAAAATCAGAGAACCGCTGACTGCACGAAATGCAAATGAGAATTCCATGTGGAGGGATTCTTCTCTAAGAGTTTTTGCTGTTTTTTTTTCCCTTCTCTTGAATGTTTGCTACAGATCACACCACCTGTTTCTGTTCCAGTATTTCCGAGGCCAGAGTTCTCGGCTTTGGAGATTTCAGGCCTTTGCTTGCTGTTGACCCACATGTGGTCCCCAAGGAAGGGGAAAGGATGAAGGGAAAGAGAAGATAGACAGAGGGACCTTTTGGTCCTTCTTTTTCATTAGAAGCTGGGCCACAGAGCGGTGCTTTCATTGGAAATCTTCTTCCTGGCGAATCCGGTCTCCTGGCAATGCACATGGAAGCTGGGGAGTGTGGGAATGGCATGTGATATGCTGGTGTTGGTCTTGTTCCCAACAAGAAGAAAAACTGTCATTGCCCACAATAATGCACAAAATAATTGGTCCCACCTTACTGCCTGTCCTCTGCCGGGTCAGTGTATGGCTGGTTCAAAGAAACCTAAGGTTTGATTTTGACTGGTTACTCATGGGTGATGAATGAGAGTGGGCAAAGCAAGATTTCACTCATTGCAGAAGCCTGTTCCTCTTCCAGCTGTGGACCCAGGGTCATGGTGAGAACATAGGTTGACAAAGGGAAGGAGCAGTGTAGGCCAATGAGCTTTCCTTAGCGTTCTGCACACAGTGAAGTAGCTACTCAGCTGTCTCTGACCTGGGACCTTTTGTCCCTTGTGACATACAGTGTTCTGACTTCCCCTTTGGTTGGCCAACCTCATTGCACACCCGTGAAAAGTTCAGGCCTCCTCCACTTTCCTTGTCATTTCGTTGCCATGGTCCACAGGCATGTGGTAGCCATTACAGGATTGCTTATAGTTATAGACTCTTCATTCTTAAATGTATGACAAATCACTGGTTTACAGAATACACGGAAGCTGCCCTGTGTTATTATGGGGGCCCTCCATTGCTTTCTGAGATTGCCTCAGTCCCTGTCACCCTCTCAGCTGCTCCATCACCTCCCCTTCTTCCCACCTCCTTTCAAATTGCTCTTGAGACATTCTGAGCAGTGGTTCCGGGTCAGCAGACTCAGCACCCCCTGAAAACTGCTAGAAATGTAAAACCGAGGGCCCCATGCAGGATCTACTGAGTTGGAAACTCTGGGGGTGGGCCCAGATGTCTGTGTTTTAACAAGCCCCCCAGGTGACTCTGACACATGCTAAATTCCAGGTGTCTGAGTTTGAGAAACACTTGTCACACAACAGATGGCTGGTGAGGAGTCTTGATCTTTCCCTTTCTAGTGATAAATATAAATTTCGTTATCTACCTGGATGCACATCCAGGTGCAGAATAAAAACAGAATCTGATGCAGCTCATCCCCACTTCTGTTCATTGTTGACAGTTTCTGTATTAAATTGTGGAAGCTTAGCACTTTGCAATTTAACAACTAGTTAAACACCACTTAACCCCTTAGCTCTAGCCAATTGCTTTTCTTCCACACCTGCTTCCATCCCCACCTTCCCCACCTTCTCCACCAATACCCTCTGGATTGCAGCAGTCACTCACTATTAGGTGAATTTGCTGCTCTGAGAGGTGGCATTGAGATGGCTCTCTGATGAGGTGGGAACTGATTAAGCAGAAGCTGCTTTATGCTAGTGCTAGATCAGTGGAGGCAAGGAGGAGAGCTCCTAATTCCAAGCCTCTTTACATTTTGCTATTGCCTCAATTAAGTTACTTTCCTATGGTTCTGGCTCATTAGCATCCATGACTCCTGATTGCCTTTCTCATCCTACAGTCTTTCCAGCCATATGCAAATGTAGTATGCCCAGAATCCCTCATAAGGATGGTTTGCTGTTGTCTTGAATGTGGTGACAAGATGAATAGCAAGATGGAAATGCAGCTTTTGGATAGAAATTATACCTCTTGTGTGTGAGGTATGGCCTCTCCCATACTCCCTGTCCCCCACCCGCTTTCCTCTGGGCCAGGTCCTGAGAATTAGCTGCGTGGTTAAGCCCTGTCTCTGGGGCCATAAGACCTGAACTTAAAACCATCAGTTTCTTGACTGCTCTAGGCCTCCATACCTTCTGAAAGACCTGGAAGGAATGGTGTTTACATCTGTGGGCAGCCGTGAGTTCTGACGGGGATAATGTAGGTAAAGGCTTCCACAGTCTTGCTGCTCAGAGACGAGACTCCTGCTGTCAGTGTTTCCCAGATTCCCCGCCCAAGGCACCCTCTTCCCGAAGCACTTGCTTGGTGTCGCTTCTGGTATTTGACAATCATGTGTCTGACATCATAGTTACATTCTTACTGTGAGCACCTCCAGGCTAGGGGAGGGCTGGGTGCACCTCCTCCCCTCTGCAGCTGTGGCCACCACAGATTTCCGGGTTCTGGCCCCAGAGAACATTGTGGAGAGTCTGGGACCTAGGAACCTAGATTTTTCATGAACGTCACAGATGTTTTTGCTGAAGGTAAGACTCAGACCCCAGTTTTAGAATTAATTCTATCAAACCTCACATCTCCTTATATAAATCTTGTAACATCCTCTTTACTTCCTGAAATGAAACTCATAAATAATAGATCTCACTCACGACATTTAAAAAACAAACATAAAACTCTAAATATAATATAAAGAGGAAATAAGATGCAAATAATTTATAATAAAATAGCTTGCGTGTCGATATGTGCATAGCTACATTAGAAGACATAATGAAATAGGTGTTTGCTCTTATAATAAATTGGTTTGTTTGGATTTAAGAAGTATTCAGCAGATTATTATCAATAATCATATAGAAAACCTTATAAATAAGGCCCAATAAGTCCTTTTATGCATATTAGTAAGAATAAGACAACTCTAAATGTAGACTAATACAGGCGTGTTATAGAGAGGACTCATTAATTATGAGTGACTTTCCTGAAACTGTCATGATTTCTGGAGATGGTAAAAAACTTAGTCAAGTTCTGAATAGATAAAGTACACCTTTCCTCAATTCATGTGGTAATAAAATTTCTAGAAAATTCAGCATATTTGAAACTGAACAAAATGTTTTCATAAAATGCAGAGTTAAGACCTAGACTGAGGTAATTTAATAAACTTTGTTTTTTCTCTTTTATAAGAGTTGGCAGAATATGGGACTGTCCATCATCAAGAGGGACCTTCTGGGGTATTACAGGGCTCTTGAATTCCTGCTCCCCACTCCCCAGATGCCAGCAGAGCCCTGCGATCATTGTTAACAACCAAGAGCCACTTACCTGGTTCCAAAGCCTCTAGATCACAGGTGGCAAACACAAGGCCCGCAGGCCGAATCTGGCCCTCCGCCTTGTTTTACCTGGCCCAGCACCTTGTTTCTACCCAGTGGCAGCACCAAGCTCCTTGCCCCTAGTTAAGGAGTAGTTACATTCATACAGTCCTAAAATTATTTCGGCCCCTAGAAGGCAACTGCGAGGCTGATGTGGCCCCCGGTGAAAATCAGTTTGACACCCTTGCTCTAGGGGCAGTGCCACTCCACTGAGAGCTGGGGAGATGGAAGACTCAGCCCCAACTGTGGTCAGCACAGCACCTTCGTGGCCCCCACAGGCTGCCCCCAGGACGTGGTGTTCTGTACTTACGTGGTGGATGTGAACGAATGATCGAACTTGGGGTACTTGAAATAAATGGCAGGCATGCAAACAAAATTTATGTGTATCCTTTCTTTTCTTCTAAACCAGAATTCACCTCTGCTCTTTGTCACATTGCAGAAACACCGAGGTACTTAAAACTACACAAGGGCTTTGTTGCACATTGGGTTCTCTGGAAGCAGGTGCCAATGTGGGAGTTTGGGGTTCAAGAGGCCCTTAATGATAGGGGCCAACATCTGGGAAGGGAAGGGAACTGGATTGGGCAGAGGAGGAGGTTGAAAAGGCTTCAGCCAGCCTGATGGGAAGGCCTAAAATGAGTATTTGCACCAAAATTGCAGGGCCTCAGTCCCCAGGCTCATTGTCACAGGGACTGCAGGAAGGGTGTGAGCTCAAGGAGGCTGTTCTCTGCCACTGAGGCAAACCCTGCCC
Organism: Phyllostomus hastatus; assembly: GCF_019186645.2. Lineage (NCBI taxonomy): Eukaryota > Metazoa > Chordata > Mammalia > Chiroptera > Phyllostomidae > Phyllostomus > Phyllostomus hastatus. The sequence goes on along the minus strand of NW_025333912.1, from coordinate 285,901 downwards.
AGCAGCTGGGCTTGTCCTTCCCCAAAGGAGGCTCTGGGCAGCCCCCTCCGGTCCACCACAGGCTTTTGTGTGTACCTCACTTGTGCCCTGCAGTAACCTTAGGAGATAGGCACAGTTATCATTCCCATTTTATAGATGATGAAACTGAGGCGTGAGAGCATTTTCACTAACTTCCCTGGTTTAGGTGCCTTACTAGAGTCTCAGTGAGGACTGGTTTCCAGGCCTTCCAAGTGTCGGGTCCCCTCCGTGGTGTCCACGTGGGCTTGATGATTATCGGTCATCGCTCACTCATTCATTCCCACTCACTTGGTTAGTGTGAAGCACCGTGTCCTGTGCTCTAGTGGGACAACTGAGCTGCTAAAATTTGTCTCATTTATGCCATTTCTTTGTGGTTGGCTGAGTAGCTTACAGGTAGATTAGCAGTGTGGTAGAAAATTTCCAGCTTTTATCACTTGATCAGATTAAGGAATTAATTTAAAAAATCCTTGATGTGCCCGAGAGCTGCTTGCTTTGTGATAAGATTTTCCTTATAGGTTGTTTCTGGCACAGATGAGGACATTTGATTCAGGGCCTCCTAAAAAGAGCACCTTGGGCCTTCAGGATATCACTTCCCAGCCAACTGGCATTTGTGGGTAAACCTGCGGCTGGCAGCGGCCTCAGGAATCTGACAGGCACGCCAGGAAGCACGCACCCGCCTGGCGCACTGGCCTGGTTCCTTGGCCCCGAGCCCTCATCCTCTGTCTCTGCTGTGCAGCTTCACTGCGGCCTCTCCGTGGCCCCCTGGGAAGGCTTTCAGGTCATTTCCAGGTCCCCCAGGGGGACTACTGTCTTGAATCAAAGATAGGGCGTTTTTGCTGCTGGCTGGTGGAAAAATTTTGGCTTTTTAACCAGTCAAATGAAAAATGACTGCTGGGCTATGAGGTGGGCCATAGGCAAGTTCAGTGAACCTTAGAATTGTGAACCTCATTAACTCTGACAGGTGAAATAAACATAACAGAAGCAGAGCTCTTAGTGTGATAGTTTAATATTTTTGAGGCCAGAATTCTTTTTAAATAGTTTAATTTTAAAAAATAACAAAGTACATGTTCACGGTTGCAACAAAATCTCTTCCCTCCAAGGCTGCCGTAGCCTTCAGGTCATTAATGCTAATAGTTGCATGTTTATTCAAATATGTACATGTTTATTCATCCACTTTTTCCTTTCTTTTTCATAACAATATGATTCTAAATATTTTATAAGTTGCTTTATCCACAAAACAATGTATTATGGACATTTGCGCTCCCCCCCAGGTCGGCGTATAGCTTTGTAGTATTTCATAGCGTGGATGTATCATGATTCATTCAGCTATTTCTCCTACGGACAGACACTCGGCTTGTTTCCAGTTTTGGGTAGTAAAACAATGCTGCAGTGAAGGCTCCCTGGAGCTGGGCACAAGGCGGTGAGCAAGACGGAGATGCTCACTGCTTTCTAGAAGGTTACATTGGAGTGGGGTGTTGGGCGGGTGGGAGCTGTGTATAAACAGGGAAAGCAACACATAAAGTGGAAAACAGCAGCTAGAGATAAGGGCTCTGAGAAAAATAAAGCAAGATGCTGTTTAGAGGAAAGACCTCTTTCAGGGGTAAGTTTAAGCTGAGACCACAGGGCCGGGGAGGCAGCCCTCTGGCCGCCAGCACTCAGAGCAGTGCAGGGGAGGAGGTCGGGCTCTTGTTCTGGGTCTTTATTAACAGAGTCTTCCAGATACCCTTCTGCACAAGTTCTAGTGACTCACATTTCACCGTCTCAGAAGGCTTGTTTCCCACACCCTCCTCAGCTTTAGGCGTTACTAGTCTTTCCAAAGTTTGCCAATCCAGTGTGTGCAAAGTGGGTATTTCCCTGAGTGCTAATGAGGTTAGTTTTTTAAAAATGTGTTCATGACCTTTTCCCATCTCTCTGTTTTAAATATTGACTTTGTCATTTAAGAAATTGAGGTACCCAGCTTCTTTTGACCGTTTCGTAGGAGCTCTTTGTTTTCTGTTCCTCTTTCTTCAGTCTCTCCTCTCCTGAGAGTCCTTTCCTTCAGTGCTGGAGGGAAGCAGCACTTGTCAATCTTTAGGTATCATGGTCCTGGGGCCTCGGGACCATGAGCTTTTCAAAGGCTCAAAAGCATGTTGGCAATCAGGAAAAAAAAAAGTTTTACTGCCTTCTTGAATACTAAAAGAAAACTGCAAAATCGAAGGCAGTGTACATTTAATCAAATGCCTGTAAAACATAACTTTATGTCAAGTATTCATTTGCACCCCAACTCAATATATAGTTACTAATAACTCAAGTGAAAGTAATACATATTTAGTGTGGAAGGTGGGTATATGTTTTACATTTTTAATATGGCATTCTGTAAGGTTTCTCAGTGAAAAGAATTGTCAGTGGCCTCAGAAGATTTTAAGCCACCCTTGAATCTCCCAGAATTCTTTGAAAGAAAACATTTTCCTCATTCTGTGTCTCTCTCAGGTTCCTTGCTCTCTCCTTTTCTGTGCTCTGTTTGGATTTCTCTGCTTTATTGCCAGCTGGTCACTTGGCAGTGTGTACTCAGGCCTCTGGTCCGCCCCCCCGCCCTGTGCCCTGGACTGAGTCAGCTTCTTCTCCCACGGCCTCATGTTCCAGCCCTCACGTTAGCCTGGTGTTCTTTGGGGCTGTCGACTGTTCTCTTCTGGAAGTTCTTTGCTTCCTTCATTTTGCTCATTTTCTCTCAGTTTTCCTTCTATCATTACCCCCATTTCGCCTCAGTCTCCTACCTCCCAATTCACTGTTGTTTCTTCACCAATCCTTCCCTGACTCTCTTCTTCCGTTGGCTAATTTCAGCAATTCCTTTGTCCAATCTACCCTCTCAAGTTGCATATACTGCTTTGAATCCTTTGTAGAGGAAAATAAAAGTTTTTATTGGCTTCTTGAAGAATCTATACACTCTTCCCACCACCACAAACAAGACAGACAACCCTTGACTTAACCCAAGAGAATTTTAAAACTTATTAGTGGGTTGTGAGTGTAATAAGCAGTGATTACATTCAAAAAGTGAAATAGAAAAAAAAATTTAGATCACATGTAGTAAGGTAGATATATTCTTCCATGGAACTGTTGTCAGAATTCTGTGTTTGTGCATGTCAGGGCCGGCATCATAATTTACGGGATCCAGTCAGTGCAAAATGAAAGTGTGGGGTCCCTTGTTAAAAAATCCTCGGGAATTTCAGGATGGCAACAGCAGAGCAGCTAAACCAGGAGTGGAGCCCTCTGAACACGGGGCCTGTGCAGCTGCACAGCTTCCCGTGAAGCCAGCCCCGGTGTGTATGCGTGTGTATGACCTGGCTTGAGATGTAAAATTCTTTTCTTACTTTGGGTTATAGGTAAATACATTTCAAAGTCAAATGAAAGGGTGGCCATGGCCACCCAGCGAGAGTGACTGGTTCTGAACCGTCTGCATTCAGACACTCCCACTCTGGTCTGCTCACCTCCACCTCACCAGCCGGCTGCGTGTTCTCCCTTCCTGCCGGCCTGTGCCCGGTTGGTTGTGCCGGCTCCAGCATCCCAGCTTCCACATCTCCATTGGCCCTCTCCCTGGCTCGTTTAATGAGTCCTGGTTGGGGAATGGCTTGGACACTGTTAAGGTTTTTCGTTTCCAACCCAGATGTCTCTCCTCAGCATAAGTCTATTTATTACTTCTTAGACATTCCACCTGGATGTCCCTTGTGTGCTTCAGACTCATTTTCCACCTCATTTTTTTCATCCCTTCCAAACCTGCTCTTTCTCCTATATTCATCGAGTTGGTTAGTGCCACTACTGTTTACTCAGTTGTCCAAGCTTAGAGCTGTGGGGGTTATTCTTTATTCTTCCATTCTTCCTTCTTCTCCACCTCCTCCTATCCCATGTGTTGCCAAGTCTTGTCGACTTGGCCTCCCACATAAGTGCTTAGAGCGTGCTCTGTCTTCTCCAAGTTCAGCAGGCAGTCTGACTCCATGACGGGGCATGCAAGGCCCTTCACACTGGTCCCCACCTGCATTCTCATCCTCAACTCCCATGCCACCCCCACCAACCCCTGTTTCAGCCACACATCTGTTCTCTTCAATTCTTGGGCTTTTCAACTGTGAGCCATAGTACCTCCTTCCTCCCTCCCCCTGACCCGGGGACATTTGGAAATGGTGTGGGGAGGGCGCATAACTCTAGTTATCATAATGTTTAGGAGTTGCTGCCAGTAATTAGTAGGTGGGGTCAGAGATGGTAACTATCTCGCAGTGTGTGGGACAGTCTCAAACAGGGAATGGTCCCACCCAGAACTGCAGGTAGCCACCCTGTTGAGAAACACAGTGATACTTTTCATGCCTCTGTCCTTTGTACCTGCCATTCCCTTGGCCTGAGATGCCCCTCCTCGACCTCTGCCTGGGGAACTTCTACATATTCTTTGAGTTCAGTTTAAAAACACCACTTTCTCTCTCTAAAGTCTCCCGCGCTCCTTTCACACTGAAGTTCATCGTTTCCCCCTCCTTGTTCCAGGCTGCCTGTACCTCCTGCGGAGCACTCCTTTGAGTGTGTCTTTTCCTTGCAAAAGGGCTCATCTTGTTCAGCTCTGTAGTCCCTGCACCTGGCACAGTGCCGGCAGGTCGTGGGTGCGCAGTAAGGTAAAGAGGGTGGAATAGTTGGAAGAAATGAACCACAGCCTTTCATCTGTGCAGTTCTTGGATTGGCTTTACTTGTCACACTTGAATTTTGTCTTCTCCTTCCACTCCCGCCTCTCTCTCTCTTTTCCTTTCTCAATTGCAGCCTTTCTAATTCTGGCATGCGCTTCTTCATTACTACAGATTGGCTATCTTCCATAGTTACAGTCATCTGCAGTTCCTCGAGGCATCTAGGAATTGAAATAGATCTTGGCCATCTTTGCTCCCGAGGTGTGATTGCAGTAGTTACAGCTCCTGTTTCCAAGGCAACAGCCTTCTGGTTAGAGTAGAGTGCTTCTCTTAGTGCATCTCCATTACCAGAGAGGCGTCATAGGGCTCTTCTCTCCATATTCAAACTTCCCCTGCTTTATTGCTTATAAAAGGCCAGTTTACATTAGAATAGGGTGGGATAAAATATTACTCTGCTCTGGCAGTCTTAGAATGTCTTATTGAGGCATCCTATACATACAGAAGAGAACACATAGAAGTATATGTCTCCAACAGCACACCTGTGTAAGAAGCACCCAGATCAGGAAACAGCACCCCAAACTTAATGATTTTCCGTGGAACTGTTGGATTTTTTTTCTAATGTGCATTTCTTATTTTATCTAAGAATCACATTTCTTTGCCAAACCCCCCTCAATCTAAGATCCTGTGAGATGGGGACTGGTTTAAGAGCCCTGGACAACCAACCCACAGGTTAGACAGGGAGCTTTAGATCATTCCTGTTTGAAGTAACCAGTTAAAAATGCTAGCTGCCCAGCATTATGGGGGCTTCCTGTGGACCAGCCACCCCGGGCTGATGGACCCACCCTGTTGTTTGAAAGTAGCACATGTTGGGAAGACCTCAGTCCAGGCCGATTCCTGGAGCCCAGCAGAAACAGATGTGTTCAGATATACAGACCCCTCTACTCACCCCATCCCCCAGTCTGTCTGTCTGTCTGTCTCTCTGTCGCAGCTCTTATGTGTCTGTTCATGCAAGAGGGATTTTAGGATCAGATCTCTTCAGAGTGAATCCCACCTGTCATTTGTGCTGTGTGACTATATACAATTTCTTCCACCTCTTTGGTCTCAATTTTCTCACCTGTGTAAGGGGAATAATATATTCTTCTTGCAGACTTAAAGTAGGAAATAAATGAGACAATGAATGTGAAAAATACTAGCATTGTGCTTGGTTCCCAGGAGGTCACAATGAATGATAGATTCCTCTTTTTATTATTATTAATTTTTACTGAATTTATCAAGATAACATTGGTTAATAAAGTTATATAGGTTTCAAGTGTACAGTTCTATAACACATCATCTGTATGTTGTGTGTTCACCACCCCAAGTCAAGTCTCCTTCCATCACCATTTATCCCCCCATACCCTTCCCTCCTCCCCCCACTCCCTTTCCCTCTGGTAATCACAATATTGTTGTCTGTGTTATGAATGTTTTGTTTTTGCTTAATTTCTTCACCCTTTTCACCCAGCCTCCCAACTCCCCTTGGTTTCCTCTCTTTTATTGCCCAAGCTGAAACTAGTCAGAGCCTTGGCTGCGGTGTTCATGGGTAACCGTTGTCACTGTGTGATCTCTTTGCCCCCTCCTTCCCCTGTTCCAGTTTATCTCTGGTGCTTGTTTGTTCGGACTTTTCTTCCTTGTCCGCCACTTCTACCCTCACTATTTTCATCTCAAAAAGACCAATAGATTTTCATGGCATGTCTGCTGAAGTCTGGCAAAGAAGGACTTCATAGGTTGGCTTCAGAACTTTTGGCTGAGAACTGTGTTACTTCAGGGAATAAGTGTGTTGAATACACTGTAATGTATGTAGAGAAGCGTTTGAGACAAATTTAGGCATTTGAGAGATGTATGTGGCCTCTTCCAGGCTAACCAATTGCCTCTTCGGTGCACTTAGGTTTTCCTGCCTCTGTGCTTACCCAGTGACAGTGCCCTCTTACTGGTCTGTCATCTGGGCATTTCAAACACAGAGACCATTTTGCCCTTGGGCCATGGAGAAGGGGGTAGTTGGCAGCTCTCTGGCCCCTCTTTTCCTTTCATAATCTGCTGGCTTCCTCAGCCTGGAGATCCTGTCCCATCTGACTTGGAGGATTTAAGGAGCTCCAGCTTTAACTCTGGGACTCTTGGTCAAGTCAAGTCTAGTCCTGCCTTTGTGTTTTATGTTGGAAAATTGAGCTTTAGTTTTGTTCTCAAATTTTAATCTTAACCTTGCACCTGATTATGATGACTCATTCCCCAGCTCCTGTGGAATGGCTTTCTCCTTGGAACCCCAGGGTCTCCATTCCCTACAGACAGGCTTCCCTGCACTCCTCTGGTGTTTCATTTGAACACTCCTACTCCAGCCCTAGACCAGCTGCTTACTTAGATAACCAGAGCCCTAATTTCCAGGTCCCCCATCTAACGGAACAATTGCCCCTTAGCTCCTGGAAATGTCATGATGAAAGTGCATTTAGTATACACCGTATTTGGAACGTGGCTGTCTGGCCGCTTACCTATCCAGAACAAGGTGGAGAATCAGGAAGCAGTCTGAGAAACAGAGCTTGTGATCAGCCAGACCTAGATGTCTTACAAGGTCTAAGGATCGTATTCTTCACTCATAGGAGAAGGCCTCAGGCCTTGTACTCTTCCTTTAGACACATGCTCATAAGTTGTGGCTAATTGACTTTTAATGAAGGGCACAATAAATTTAAAAAAAGCCCATTGCAATGGGGAGAAAAGACAACCTAACAGAAGAGGAAGGGTGGGGAAAATGATGAAGGCATTAAAGAGCTGAAAAATTATATTAAAAATTCTGTAGTGATTTAGTATATTGAAACATGCTGAGAGCATCTTTGAAATGCAGGCTGTGCACGATGGTGGCCCTTCACCATTGGCAAGGCGTGTGGCCACAGTCCTCACAGTCTTCCCAGGAAAGTAAGGAAGGGTGCTGCTGTGCAGTTTAAGAAAATTTCCACCTGAAACGGCTAATGTAAAAATAGTTTTCACATTTATAAGGGCTAAATTTATATTCATTCATTTATTTAATAGTTAATGAGCATCTGTTGCTTGCCAGACTCTGTTCCAGGTGCTGAAGATACACTAGAAAGCAAAACACAGAATCCTCGCCTCCCTGGAGATTAATCTAGAAGACTAGGTTATCTACAGCAAGTAATTCTCCATGACCTGAGAAGATCAAACCTTTTAAAAATATATATTTTTAGTAGATCATATAGAAAGTTTTTCTATGTTGTGCACAGATTAAATGGAAAGCATTCTAACACTTTCAAAACTGGCTCTATGAATGCCATATACCATGTTGAAAGTCTTTCAGAGCTTACCCTGGGTATTTCATTTTTCATCACAACAGGAAGGAGGAAGTGCATTTTGTTTTTTGCAGGTGGGGAGATGGCAGAATGGAGAGGTGTGATGACTTGCCTGAGGTTTTACAGTGTGACACTTTTCTCTGCCTATGCTGGAAGAGTTCTACTTCCAAGTTCAAGCCTCAGGGTTGGGATCATCATTCAGTTTGTATAAAGAAAAAGAGGAAAAAAGTTCAAGTTTTCTTTTCTTTCTTTCTTTTTTTTTAAAAAGTCCAGCTTTTAAATGTAAAAAGTACAAAACACAGAGTGATTTAATGTTTGTGTATTCAGTTCTAAAGCAGATTCTTCACCCGTGGTTTTCTGGGTCAGAGAGCAGACTTCAGACCTGCTTGTATATTAGTGGCCTGACTGTCTTAAGGATATAATTTCAACTACAATTTTTCTTTCTCTGCCTCCCATCTCTCTGGCATGCTTTTAGAAAGCTCTTAACCGTTATTGGAGGCTTTCTAAATTATCAAAATGGAACAGCTACCATACATAGCTTTTATTTTGGTCCTTAATGAGAAAGGACTGAAATTGGTGGTGTTCAGTGGAGAATTCTGTAGATGGTCACCTCTGATTGGTTCCCTGAAAGGCTGGGGGTTAAGCCTGGCCAGGCAGCCACCACTCTCAGATAAGGTTCCACTTGCCTGAGCAATGAATTTGCCATTAAAACACAAAGCCTTCATGTGCGGCTCTCTCCTTGCCTGCCTCCGGCTTGTGACTTTCTGCTTGGAGAGGGAGTGTTTGATTTATTATTTTTTACTGAAGGTCATTTTTATGTAGGGATATGTCATATGCTTTGCATTCTAGACAGATTTTTAATTACCTCAAACCAAAGACGTAGGCTTTAAATTTAAGCCCTGAGAGGATGTGATAAAATACTTTTACTCCTAGAGTTCAATTTGTGAAAACATAGGTGATCTGTTATACTGCTAATAAAGCCAAAGGGTTGAAATATGATCAAAAATCTTTCTTTTGTCTTTCTTTTTAATATCATGAAATTATGTGTTCCTTCAAATGTAAAGGGAATGTGATACCCATTGGTTTGTGGTAGCCTCCTGGCAAGATTTAATATGCTCCATTCATAAATGGTCTCAATTATAATATTCTCTGCATATGAGAAATCTTACAGTTAGGAGTTAAAGAAATCACAAAACAAAACACTCAGTCATTTTTATTAGACAAGGCAGAGAGGCAGGAAAAAAAAGAGACAGCCCAAGCTTTCATTTTAAAAAAGCTATTTCTTAAGGAAGTACATTAGCATTTCTGTGGCTAAAATAAGAAAAAACTAGTTACTTAGCATGTGGAATGGGTTAATGATGTGTTTACTCTTATTTGGATTTTGGCGAGGATGAGATTAGGGGTTGAAATTGGACAGGGTAGTTCTAAGCAGACTCAATTCTGCAGGAAACTTACTGGGGTTTCTCAGTGTGTTTGGCTGCTGACTTACACCATTCTTGTCATCCAGCCAAGTAAGTGGTAGTGACTGTTAACATTTGAGAAAGTTTTGTGTCTTTTAAAGTAGGTTCTGTGTTCTTTGTTAAAAAAGATTTTCTTTTTTAAAGAGCAGTTTTAGGTTCACAGCAAAATTGAGAGGAAGGTACAGAGATTTCCTATACAGCCCCTGTCTCACGCATGCCTCCCCCACTAGCCAAGTGGTATGTTTCTTACAACTGATGAATCTATATTGATGTGTTAAATCTGACCTGGTAATTGTATCCCGAGGATTTTGTTCTGTTATCTGGTGTCATGGGTTTTGATTTCCTGGACTATAAAAATGTGGTATTTTTCTCTTCACCCTCAGGGGGCTGGGAGAAGACAGGTTCCCATTTCATAAATGTGGTGAAGGACTCCAGTACCCAGGTGTGTCCCCCCTTCCTTGATGGAGGGATGGTGAGGACTGGATGAGGGCTCTGTTAGATGGATGAGATGGATGCCGGGGCAGAAGAAAAGACTTTCTCCTCCTGGAAGCATGCCCTGAGCCAAGGGTAGGAAAGCTACTTCTAGTTATGATAGGTCTTGATTTCAGTGAAAATCTGTACTAACAACACAAAAAGATGGATGTTCTCAAACTAACAAACCCTGACAATGGATGCTAAAAACATGGTGAAAATTTTCTTTAAAAAAATGTGGGGTGCTTTCTACTTAAGGAACAGATATCAAACAAAAGATAGTTGTTGAATTCAAAATGCTTCAAGAAATGCATTGGTTAGGATACTGGTTTGGTCAAAATAACAACAAAGAAATCTCTTTTATTTGCATCTATACTGGTCTGAACACAAGAGCAGACCGGATCTGAGAAGATCGCTTCTTGATACTGGGGATGAAGTTACTTTGTGTCTTACTACTACGCCATCTCTATCACATACCTGCCATCTCTATCACATACCTCCCACCTCCCAGTTTCTATCACTATGGCAAAAGGGAGTGAGAAAGGAGAGGACAGTCCCGTTAAAAATTCCCTTGCCCACACCCAGTCACATGACTACTTACCTACAAGGCGGGCCTAAGAACAGACTCTTTAGATAGGAACCCTGTGCCCAACTAAGTCTTCTGTTTCCGTAGAGGAAAGGGAGAATGGGGGTTGGGGAGACTACTAGGATCCTCTGCCTCACAAGAAGAGTAGCATATATTCTTCAGAGGTGCTGTCCTTACTGTGGCTTCCAGGCAAATTCAGATTTGACACTACATCTTTTAAAGAGGCATACTTATTATTTACAAACAGCGCCAGAACATATCCCGCAATGTTTACATCTTGCTTAATGTACTGCTCAGGTGACCATATTGGGAAAGTAAATTTTGAATGTATTGTCATTAAGTTAAAAGTGATCGTACTATTTTCTTTAAACATTTTTTTTGTGGGAAGAGCAGACTTGTTTTGGCAAGTTGCAGTTTTCACACAGAATTTTTGTTAGCACAAATCCATATGCATCAAAATGAGAAAAGGCTTCGGAAAGGGCAACCTCCAGGGAGTAGGTCAAAATATTTCATTCTGATGGGAATTTGATTCTGGAGTTGTCAGTGGTCGGTTATTAGGGTTGACTTTATGATGTTGATTCTAGGAATGGAGCCAAAACATTACAAACTCATTTATAGCTCCCCCACCCCCTTGTGAGTAACCAAATTAATAAGTAATTTTAAGGTCTGGGTTCTAAAATAATCTTATTAAGAGAGAGTGATGTCTCTCATTTCTCTACGAGGAGATAGTACCAGAAAGCTCTGCCATTTATTCCTTTTTGGCTACTTCCTGTCTGGATTTTGTTTATTGTTCTCTGCCCAGAGCACTCTATCAGAGGGAACTACTATAGGGCCAGGAAGGTTTGTTTGTATAAAGGTATGTGAATATTTTGTTCTTCTTGGTAGGAAGTGAGCTGCCGTTGACACTCAGATTCTTGTCCTAAAGCCTATCACATAGCATACGTTATAGATTTTTGGTTGAGATTTCTAGATTTGTGTGTTTTGCCTTCGGTTTTTCTCATATCCCATCACACACAGCAAAGGTGATTTTGACATCTGAGCTCTGTCAGATCCTGTTTTCCTTACGAAGGTGAATTAGACTTACAGGTCCTGTCTCCTGGCCATCTATTAAGAGTTAGCAGGCCCCATCTCTGGTTTAATGTGGAGCAAATGTTCTTGTTGGCTGAGTATGTATTGTGTCTCCAGCATTGTTCTGGTCTTTTGTTTGGCAATTTAAAGTCTTGGAGTCTCTAGGACCCCTCATTGTCATTGTCCCTTAAACATTCTTCAGGAGACCTGTCGGTGGGTGACGATGAGCACTACAGAAGAGACAGGTATCACTGTCATCAAAGCTTCCTTTTTGGCAAAAAGACTCAGGGCAAACGTTTTAGAAAAGATGTCCCTGCCCATCCCCCCCCTTTTTTTTTGGTTAGCCAGAAAGACTTTGATGAATTTCCCTTTAAAAGATTGTTTAGTTCAGGTCTCTGGTTCCAGGAAAGGTATTATTACCATTTTTCAGGGGAGAGCACTGACACAACTTATTTTGTTCAAGGTCATATAAGGCAGTACAGCTTCCCTCTTCACTGTGCCGCTTATTTTTAATAAGTTATAGCAACTGACTCTCTGTTTATAGATGAGTAAAATGTAGCTATCAGTCCCAGGAGACACTTCAGGATTTAGACAAAGTAAGAACTAGGCAGACTCCCTCCACTATGAATCCTTCCTGCTAGCGTTGTGGTGTCTCCAGCACCAAGCTCAGCCCCTGGGACACAAGGTCTGCAGCATATGCTTATTGCCTGTTGAATTAATGACTGTGAACTAAAGAAGAGTCTAACCATGAAAAAGGAGCAAAACAAGATTTGAAAGAGAAATTTTCTCAGGTAGCCTAAGGAAGGTTGGATCAGCTTTGGTGGAAAAGGGAAAGAGATTATTCTTAGTAGGAGTTTAGAAAATCATGGTGGACTCAAAAAGCAGAACCTGGAGCTGTTTCAGAACTGGACTCAGCCCTGACTGGAGTGGCTCAGTCGGCGGGGTGTTGTCTCACAAAGGGAGAGGTTGGTTCGATTCTCAGTCAGGGCACATGCCTTGGTAGCGGGTTTGATCCCCAGGCCCTGAGAAGCAACTGGTTTCTCTCTTATATCGATGTTTCTCTTCTTTTCTTTCTCTCTTTCTTCCCCTCTCTCTAAAGATAAGTAAATAAATACAATATTTAAAAAAGCCTGGACTTTTAACTCCAAAATCTATAAGTGCCTATGTTTGTCCTTGCTTGTTAGGTTTATTAAACTGTTTTTATAGTGAGAAGGTTAGTCTGTTGCTGTGTGTTCTCATTGTGCAACTCTGGGAGGGTGCCAGAGAATGCAGGTGTGCACTTGTGGGCACACATGTGCACGTGTGAGCAGGAGCTGACCACCTCAGGCCTCAGGCAGGAAGGATGCCTGACTCAGTGGACAAGCCTCACATGCCCAGAGCCCTGGGACTGTCCTGCTTTCCACTCACCAGTTAATTTAGTTAAACTCCTTGGACAATGAACCCTCATACTATTGACTTTATAGGAGGACTGTGTCAAAGGCTGCTTTACCTAGTCTTTAAAAACTGGAAGGAAATTTTAGAAATATCTTAAAAAAACTTTTTTTATTCTCATCTGAGGACTTTTTTTAAAAATTTGCTTTTAGAGAGAGAGGAAGGGAAAGAGAGAGAAACATTGATTCAAGAGAGAAGCATCAATTGGTTGCCTCTTGTATGCCCCCCCCCCCCAAGCGAGGATTGTACCTGCAACCTGGTATGTGCCCAGACCAGGAATTGAACCTGCAACCCTTTGGTTATGGGAGGATGCTCCAACTGACTGAGCCACACCAGCCAGGCCTAGAAGTATCTTTTCTGTCCTCGCCCCAAGGCTTTGGTGCCTGGTTGAGATCTAGATAAAGAAAACTTTGGCTTCTTAGTTTTCGTGTGGTGGAAGTCCTTCTTTGGAGCTCCCAGGACCTTTCGTGAGTGTCTCCTTAGAGCAACAATTACACTCCTATCATACAGAAAGGGATGCTGAAACAAAACAAGAAGACATATGTGGAAACATCATTTAAAAGAAAGTGGAACAATCACTAATCATTAGGAAAATGCAAGACAAAACTACAGTGAGATATCACTTCATGCCCACTAGGATGGTTATTATTTGAAAACTGGACAATGGCTAGTGTTGGTTAGGGGTGGAGGTGTTGGAGCCCATGCAGTGTTGGGGAGCCCATGCAGCGTCGGTGGGGATATAAGACAGTGCACCTGCTGTGGGGAGCAGTGCGGCAGTTCCTCAGAAAATTAAACAGAATTACCGTTTGACCCAACATTTCTACTTCTGAGTATTTACCCCCAAAATCGAAAGCAGAGATCTGAACTACTAGTTGTACACTAATGATCATAGCAGCATTATCACAGTAGCCAAAAGATGGAAACAACTCAAATGTCTATCAACGGAGGAATGGGTAAATAAAAGGTGGTATATCAATACAGTGGAATATTTATTAAGTCTTAAAAAAGGAATTAAGTTCTGATACATGGCTACAACATGAATGAAAACATTAAAAACATTATGCTAAGTAAAAAAAGCCAGACAGAAAAGGACAAATATAATAAGGTCCCACTTATATGGGGTACCTAGAAAAGTCAAATTCATAGAAACTGAAAGTAGGATAGTGGTAACCAGGAGCCAGGGGGAGGGGCAAAGGTGACATCATTCAGTAGGCACTGTGTTTCCATACAGGATGATGAAAAAGTTCTGGACCTATTGGTGATGGTTGTGTAACAATGGGAATGTTTTCATGCCCCTGAATTTTATACTTGAAAATGGTTAAAATTGTAAATTTTATAGCATGTATATTTTGACACAATTTGTGTAAAACATTTGTTTTAAGACACTAAAAAATAAAAGAGAAGGAAAATGGAACTGAAGAAAGTCATGACTGTTTTCCCCCAAGATTTATAATAATCAGTAAAATGCTGAGTAGTACTGTCGTGTTGATTCTCTGAGTTTTACCAAGTAAAAAAAAATTCTCAGTCTGCCTTTGCATGTGGGTATTAAGAATACCTCTAACATATATCTCTATCATATACCTCTACCTCTATCAAAAGAAAACTGCTATCATATCACATTGAACTGACAGATATCCAGCTTTCCTCGGTGGACCACATGGTACCCGCATTTGGCCGAGTGACTTCCTTTGCAAAATGACCTAAAAGAGAGTTGATCACCTTGAGTGAAGGAATCCCATGGGGTTATGCCAGCTGCCTCCAAGCGAGTCCCAGAATCTGCTCAAGCTCGAGCACCTGCATTTGAAACATTAAGCCTGTGTAAGCAGTGTGCTTTCTTCTTAGGGGGTCGGATTAATGTTTTTACCTATTTTTCTGTTTTTATGGAGACTGGGCTGCTTTTAGAGGTTGAGAGCCACCTACTGACTTCTTTGTTTTCTGTACCTCAAGAAGTACCCACAGCATGAATCCAGTTTTCCTCTCCTTCCTCCCATTGTTTAGACTTTGTCTTTAATCTGTGACCTCTGAGAAGACTGAAGCCCGTCTCAGCATGGTTCACTATATACTGGGAATTCGGGACGTCTTGGCCTAGGGTCGTGTGCCTGGCTCAAATTCCATAGGAAGTAATTGGCTTAAAATATGAGCTTCTTGATGTCGGTTTGTGCACAGACCCTGGCAACCCTTCTTTTCCCGTGCCGTTTTCTGAAACACCTGGGCCTTTGTTTTACATGTATCCTATGGGAGATTCATGTATTTGTATACACACAATGTCTTCTTCAGAATGAATCTTAAAGTGTATTTTTTTAAAAAGTGTGAGCCTGAAAGTAAATGCTTAAGGTTCATGGTTATCTATCTATCTACCTATCTATCTATCATCTATCTATCATCTTTCTCCTTTATCTTTCCCAGGTGGGTTTATTTTCTAACGTAATGATTATGTGTACTTTGGTTTTGTTATGTTGATGTATATACTTGTGTTCAAATTGTCTTATCTTTTGTCACTGCTGTGCCTACATACACCTTTTGTAAAGCTGTCAGTATATGGAGAATATCTAAATTTTGGAGCCTCAAGGTTAAAAGGTCTTTTAAAGACACACAGCCAAAGACACCTGATAGAAAGTCAGGAATGTTTCTCTACTAATGATCCTGGCACTTAAAGGGCTCCTCCTCTTTTACATTCTCATACCTAATGATTTAGAAACCAGCCTCTTGGACATTTGCTAGAAACTCATCTTTTTCTTCATCTGAAATCTTTCCCCTTTTAATTTCTATTCCCATTTGTCTTAGTTTTCTGCTAACTAGAGCAGTAAGAGAAAATGGTATGAATTGGGCACTCTATCTCAGCTTTGAAAATGTGCTCAAATTAGGTCATCCGTGCATTTTCTGTCAAGCTACATATATAAAAGACAACCCCCATTAAAAATATGAAGTCAGAGTATTATAAGAATCTCTTGCAATCATTTTTGTAGATCGAAACTAGGTAAAGATTCCTTATGTCCTTATTATCCTTATTATTCATAAACTGCCTGTAGTAATTACCCTTTCAAAAGGTCTCCTGAAATGTGCAGCACAGACATATGATTAAACATTTCCTTATCTGGCAGAAGTCCCTACGTTAAGCCCGGCATCCTGCTCTGGTTGTCGTTATGTGACTAGAGGTACGTTGTTACTCCTTGTCAGCTTTCTCTGGCCTTCTGTTCTGGTGATGTGTTGCCTGCTGTGGGGCGGCCCTGTGGGGGGATTGCAGGGGGCTGCCCCTTTCTGCATGGGCAGCGGTGACAATAGCAAAGCATAGAACAACCTTGAAAAAAAGAAAGTCCCCGTACTACTAAAGACGGGACTGTGGTTCTTCTTCTTGTTCTTTTTTCTCTTTTGGACCCATAACTCATAATTCACAGATTCACAGTTTCAAAGCTATGAGAGTTTCAGGTAAGGCAGGTTAGGTTGATTCCTGGTTGCTAGGTAAGAAGGAATGCCTAATTTATCCAGGTTGGAGCCTGTGCAGTTTTTCATTTGGTTTTGCTGCCCTTGTGTTTTTCTTTTTTCTTTTTCATCTCAAGGTTGTTGGGGCAAGGGTGCACCCACAGCAAAGGCGATTGACCTTGTGGTGCAGGAGGCCCTGGGCTGCAACATCGTGCCTTTCTCATCACGTAGCTCACATTTCTTGAGCTAGCATTCTTTGTGGTGTGCTGGGGTGACCTACTCAGCAGCCTAGGCTTCCAGACTGGTGGGGCCCAGCCCAGAAAGGACAGCCCCGGGCTGGACATCAACAGGGACCTAGGCAGCTTTTTATTCTACTTCTCACCTCTGCTCCTCCTCAGAATGCATGAAGAGCACCTTTGCCGACTCCCAGACCACATAGTAGAACACTTGGCTGCCAGAGGTCTGGCCAGCAAGAGAGACTACATCTCATTGTCTCTTTATCTCTTTACATTCCCTGAATAGGAAATCTCCGTGATGCCCCAGAGGCAGCCAGGGCCTTCCTGGTTCAGTCACCATGGTGGGGACCTGGGGTAGCACATTGCGCACAGGGCTCCAGGAACTTTGTGGACGTGTTTCGTAGTGAGGAAGGGGTGCATTCTGGGTAAGGCTACAATCTCATAGGTGTGCGCCCCTCTGGGTTCATGATGTGCTATAATACACCTAGTACTGCCTCCTGGAGTATCCATTTCCCCTATAGTTTCAGAAGAAACATTAATTTTGATATCAAAACAAATACATGTATACAATAGGGACTGAGGTGGAACATATACAAGAATTTTTAAGATAACCATGAGGGAAAGTAATATAATTTTGTGTTTGGGATATGTTCCTCTGGCGCTGGTAGGACAGTTCAGGAAGCACTGAATTTCTGGCCCGTTACAGACTGGAGTTGGAAGTTTACCATGAAACCTTGCAGTAAGTTATTGAGTGCTTTTGCTGTTTCATTTCAATGGGGCCAGAAGATTTGCTGCCTGTGTATTATAAACCTGGGTATGGAATGCTCCCACTGGGGGTGGCAGAGCTAAGAAACATTCATGTAATCTTTCAAGGAACCTGGACTGACTATTAATGTTGTTTCTGGAATGAGAATGAGCGCTAAGATGAAGCCAATCCAGGAGGCCACAATGTTTTAAAGAGCAACACACTTGGTGGCTGTGGGACCAACCGCACAGAGGCGCTTGCGTTTCTTCCTAGCCTGCTTTATTTACATGGTGTGATTATTTCCCCCTGGGCTACAAGAAGACAGTAAAACTCTAACCACAATGCCTTTCTCCACCCCACTGAGGCCACACTGAAGTGCTTTTCCATGACTTAAACACATACATGGACATTCTCTGGAGAGTTAGTAAAGAATCGACTTGAGGCTTCTACCTCCATAAATTAATATCCTCTGGTTTTCTAGCTCATCCAGGTTTTTAAGAAATATATATTTATTCCACATATGTGTGTGTGTATATATAATAACTGATATTAATACAATAATGCAGAAATCGACATTTCTGAGACATTATTAAACTGCCCACTGCCCACTATGTTTATTGACATGTGTGGAATAAAGCAGGCACCTGCATAACATTGTTTTGTTCAATGCCATTTCTTTATAATGTTGATGAGATAGAACATACCTCTTGTTTATATCAATTAGCCTATGCTAAAATACGGTCCCTTATACATTGTTCACCTAGTTCCAGTAACCTGTGGACAAGGATGAATAGGACTTTCTGTGTTTGTGTGTGTGTGTGCATGTAGGTAATATACATGATGGAATATTGTGGATTTTGATATTGTTGGATGTATCAATAAACTATCCACTGTGCTTATTGACATCTTAGAATAAGATTCTAATAATGCCAGACAGTGACAAGAATTCAAAAACAACCAGTAGATAAATTGGGGATGTCACCTGGGTTTTTTTTTTTTAATCCCCTTTCAATTTTACCTCAAGGATAAAAATAACTTCCTCAGAACATTAAGGAGACATTTGAAAAAATAAAATTAGTGATGGTTGTACCTCCCTCATACCAGAGCTGCTGGTTGGTTGTAGGCAAACAAACAGCAGTCACCACTTTGTAACGGGACTAAGGATTTGTGAGTGCTTTTCGTTGGGGAGCACCTGGAGGATAAACTAAGGATGGAGGTGTTGATCCTTGACGCCACGTGATCCATACCTTACTGTTGCAAAGAGCTAAAAGTAAAACATATTTGTCTGTGGCCTAAGCTCTTTTTTAGATAAAAGAGTAAGAGTAAGTTGTGTTTTAAGAGCTCTTTTCAAAGCAGAACAGAAGTAAATACAGATCTTTTGCTCAGCAGGATTTTAAAAACAAATATAAATATTAGCCTCATGGTTCTTGTTAAGATTTGTTTAAAATGAGAATTTTTCAGATGAAATATTTGAAAACTTGGGGAATACTTTAAAAGTATAGATTATTATACCATAACCCCAAACATTTTGATTTGTGAGACCTGGGGCAAGAATCTATATTTTTAAAAGACCTCTTTTAGGGATTTTGGTTTGCGAATAAATATTCAGGTAAAAGAAGGAGATAAGAAGCAGAATCATGGAGTCAAAAAGTATGTAAACAATATCTTTTGCCTTTTGTTTTTTGCTATAAGATTGAAGAATTTATTGTTTTATATGTGTCGTTTTGAGGAAGGTTTTTTTTTTAAAGATTTTATTTATTTATTTTTTAGAAAGGGGGGGAGGGAGGGAGAGAGAGAGAGAGAGAGAGAGGGGGGGGGGAGAGAGAGAATGAAACATCAATGTGCGGTTGCTGGGACTTATGGCCTGCAACCCAGGAATGTACCCTGGCTGGGAATCGAACCTGGGACACTTTGGTTCCCATCCCGCACTCAATCCACTGAGCTACGCCAGCCAGGGCTTAGGAGGGTTTTTAAGTACTTAAGCAAAATATAATCTGAAGATATTGTTTTTTTTTTCATCTCTGATTTTGCACTTACCTAGCAATTTCAGGATAAAAACACAAGCGAAATCTCATATTATCCCACAGTGAAAGAATAATCCTTAATCTGCAGAGTATAGTTGACTGTGAAAACAAAGACTGATGTATAAATGTCAAAACTTCTCTTAGAATCTTTGAGCATAGTGATCTTAATATTTATTTTGGGAAAATTAAGCAGTGGAAACATTCTTGTTCATATTTTTATAGCTAAGATTAACTTTTATGCCTCAGTTGTTGAAATTTAGGAGGTTTGGGAAATAAGCTGGAATTTGGGTCCACCCAAGTGTAAGTCTAGACGAACCAGTCATTTAGTCTGCATGGTTTGCAGAAATGAAAGGAAGCCAACTTTGTTTTGAAATATGTGAATCACAACAGCACTAACACCCTGAAAGATTAATGGGCAAAGAATAGGAGCAGCTTTTTCATAGGAGGAAATACTTCACACATGCCTGTAGAGAAATGTTCCACTCCAAATCAAAGGAATAGCAGTTAAAAAAATTAATGAGAAACCATTAATGGCTGTTAAATTAATATAGATATAAATAAAACAAAGCTGATGTGACCTCAGAGAATGAGTAAATTCTTATTTTTCTGGCAGCAATGTTAATAACTCAGTTCTTTTGGAAGTCACACTGGCAAAAAGATCTAAAAAATTATACAAGTGGTCAGACCTTTGACCCAGTCATCCCACTCCTTGGAGTTTATTCTGAAGAAAAACTCCTAAAGCAGAAAAAAAGCTGTAAGGAAAAAAGGCATTTATTGTATTGTTATTGCTTATGGCAGAAATTAGAAAAGCTGTAGATGGCTAACCATGAATCAACAAAATTAGAATCTTTTTTAGCTGTCCCAAATGATACTCAGGTAGATTGTAGAAACAAAGAAAAACATTTGGAATAAAGCATTATAAAAAAATATATATATACATATATTATAATGAAATATGTAAAAAGATTGTCAAGAAATAAACACTTATTATGGTGTAGGCAATATATGTGAACTTGAAAACACTGAAAAAATTTAGCATTAAACGAAAGACAATTAAAAAGGCACATTATCAAGTTTGCTATACCTGGAGTAATTTTTCGTCCTTCTCAGCAAAATGCAGTGAAGAAAAGTGGAATAAAATGTGTTTTGTTTGAAATCTGAAGCACTTTACAGCTTTTCTCCTTTTACTTTCTTACCTCCCCAAATGAATATTCTAACTACCGCAATTGTCTTTTCTGCCAGAACATTTTTCTAGCCACCCAAGCCAAATCTTTGAAGGCTGTGGGGCCAGACATCTGGGTTTAAACCCCATCTCTATCATTTACCAGATGTAGATCCTGGAGAAACTGTATGACCTCTCTGTGCCTCGGTTTCCTTATCTGGACAATGCAAATAGTAATGGATTCTAACAGGTGAGAATTAAGTGATATAATGCATGTGAAAGTACATAATAAGGTGGATAGTACTGAAAGTACTGAATGGTTAAAGCTATTATTCTATTGTCATATTTGGGAGGCACTCTTGATTGCTCACCCTACTTTTTTCCTCGGTGACAGAAACCCAGTTTTGTTCAGGCACCTGACTGTGACATACCCAGCCCTCAGGGGTGAGTGAAAACTTCTCAGCCAATGAAGGTACAGATTGGTTTAGAATGGGCATGTGACTTTGTTCTGGTCTATGAGGTGTAATGGAAAGTCAGCTGGAGCTTTTGGGAAAGATATTCGTCCCTTGTGGAAAAAAAAAGAGAGAGGTACAGGAGATGTATACTCTTCACCTCTTTCTGCCCCCCAGTTTTCCTGTGTAGGACATCCTTGTGTGATGACGTGTTGTCTGCAGCTGTCACAGCCACTTTGCAATCACAAGGGGACGGTTGCCAACAACCCAGGGTTGTAAGCAGAAAGGCAGAAGGAGCCTGGGCCTCTGATAACATCGCTGAGCCACTGAACTAGTCAGCCTAGAGCTACCTTCCTCAAGAGATTTTGTTAAGTGAGACAAATGTCCAAATTACGCAAGCAAATTTTAGTCGTCTGTTCTCATATTTGCAGCTAAAAACATCCTAAATTATAGATAAGGTAAGTCCAATTGTTATTGACTCACGTAGTAATTTAAAAATTATGCCACTCATGCAAATGGTGTTTCATGAGTAGATTAAAATTCATGAAATAAGTCAGCACTCTTTTATTAGTTTTTCATTTTAGATGTACGATTCTCATTGTAGAAACAATGCTTTTAAAATTTAACCTTAGTTAACACCTGTCTTGTGTATTTTGAGCCCAGAAACTTCTTTGAAAGCTACTTTTATAATAAAAGTGAAATGTGGTTGGACTTGTGTGCTTTCCATTATCAACATGAAAAATAGTCTCAAAATAAACACTGTAATGATGTAACATTTCGGTGAGAGTGAATGTGAGCCTGCAACTCTACAACGATGATCCAGCTGCAGCCCTGATAGGGTTATGGCTTAAATATTTTGACTCTCTGTTTAAAAATAAACTTCAGTGCAGCTGATGAAGAGATTATGTGTTTTAATGGACATGTTTGCTGAAATTACATATCTAAAATAAGTAGGAAGTTGTATTTTTCCTTTGCTCTGTCACAAAGACTCTTCACTCCCCAGCACACTCTTTGAGCAAGAGTGTGCTGGTGGCCACCAGACTCCCCGACACGTGCGGCAAATTGGGAAGTTCTTTCTCTTCCATAATGTGAATCTTGCTGTGCTTTAAGGAGGTTAAATTGATAAAAATTACTTGTCAGCTGTGTTTTCTAGTGGGATTTTCATAACCAAAGTGAGCTTTATACCACATTTTTCTTACATACTATAGGATTGTCAAGATTCTGTAATACACTCTTTCTCCCTGTGTAGCTAAAAAATGTTAGGTCTCCCTAAGTCAAATTTCTCACTCAAATTAAGCACCCCACCGTCATTTCTCAAAGTACATTTACTTCAGTGCTTCCCTCTATGTGGACAACACTTGCTACTCCTGCTTCGAGTCCCTCCTCAGCTCCCCAGAGGTCCTTCTTCATCTGTAGCGAAGATCTGTTCCCACATTATCCCATTATTGTGATAATGGTCCCTGCATTAGTCACGGTTCTCCAGAGCAGAACCAATGGGATGTAGATGTAGAGGTGTACATAATAGGATATTGGTTTGTATGATTGGAGAAACTGGGGAGTCTAAAATCTGCAGTGTGGGTCGCAAGCGGTAGGGAGACCCAGGAGAGCTGATTCAGTTCTCACTGGAATGGGCACAGTTCCAGCCCTTGGGAAGTCTATTGGAGAAAGCCCTCTTGCTCAGAAAGCTGGGTCTTGTTGTTCCATGTAGTCCTTCAACTGACTGGATGAGGCTAGACTTGAAGAGAGGCTCCCACCTTCACTCTGTTGTGTGGTTTTGGGTATGTTACTCATCATCTTTGCACATCAGTTTTCTCATCAGCCAGATGGGGATGATAATAAGGCCTCGGAACGTTGCCGTGGGGATTGATTGCATCAGAAGTTTCATGTAAGTGATTTGTATCCTTAGAGCACTATATGAACGAAGGTGGGTTTTTACTCTAATCCACTTGCTGCCCCCAGACAAAATCTAATTAATGTAAAGCAATTGATTTTACTGTAGGTACCAGGACTTCTGCTGATATGATTACCCTATGATAGATTTGCCCATTTTTTCCCCCAAGGAACAAAAGGGTATAATTGTAAGGCATTTATTCCCTGGATTGGGGAACCATATTTCAACAACCTATGCCTGGCAACTCACCCCTGTCCCCCCCACCTCCAGTGTGACTTATAACATGTGCGAGATGCCGATCTGTTAGTGCTGGCCTGCTTGGAAGCCTTTGCTGACAGTGAGGAGATGAATAATTAACCTAACAAGTTCTTGCCTGACTTCTTTGTTGCCTGCTGTCATGTTCAGAGATTAGACTTCCTAGGCAGAAGCTGAAACATTTTTTCCCCTATGACATTGAAAATAAGGACTGTGCTTGAATGAAATTAGAACTGACTGTTCATTCATTAGTTTGGACATTCATTCAATCAACACATATTTATGGTGAGGACTGCATTGTGGATGGTGCAGTGCCAGAGAGTAAAGAGGAATCAAAGTGGAAGAGAGGGCAAGAGACGGGAAAGATACAGAAATATTTGATTGCCAGACTGGAGAGTTTGGACTTTATTCCGTCGGTGTTAAAACCTGGGTGTTGTGAACATTGGGCTTGCAGTTGGACTGCCCCAATTCTGTCTCTGCTACTTCCAAGCTGTGTAACCCAGGGTAAATTACTAAACTGCTCTGTGCCTCAGTTTCTTCATCTATGAAGAGGAAGGAATGGCAGTATTGTAGATGTTTCATCATGTTGTAGTGAGGATGAAATGAGACAGTCCCTTAGAATAGTGCCCGGCCCTGGGGAACTGTGGCAGGTGTTTGAGCTGTAGGAACGTGTGTCGGGAAGCACATCTGGCAGCTGGGTGAGGGGGAGGCGGCTGCAGTGGGGAAGGCCTGGAAGGGTGGTGGCTGGGGACACTGTGGCAGTCCAAGCAGGATACGTGGCAGCACCAGGGGCCTGGGAATTCAAGCACCCTTTGTGGGAATAGCTGGTAGAATCATTGAGGAATGTAGGGATCTTTTATGTCAGGGCGGAGTCCTTCACGGGAGGGTGGCCTGACTCTCATCGGTGGCCCCACTTCTTTCTTCCATTTCCTTCATCAATGCCTGGCCTTCGTCAGGGCTCGTGTGGCCATATTGTGCTAGCATCCCTGATGTCATTTTCTGGTCTGGGGACAGAATGAAATGGAGTCAGAAATGGAACATTGGGAGAGAATCCAAAATGCTCACTCCTCCCTATTCACACTTTTTTCTATCAGTTTCCTACTTTCACTTCAATTGGATAAAAGAGGCTGTGTGGTATACGAGCACTGTGTTAGGGAATATATTTTATTTCACTTGCCTTCTTAGTTTTAAAAATGTTTCTGGAAGAATTTAGGTACTGTTTTGATTAAATTCACTTTCCTGACGTATTCATTTTACCTGAACGTAAAGATAGTTCAGTCTTTGGAGTCACAGCCAGGTGCGAGGGCTGGAGCAGCCTACTAACCCAGAGACAAGGAGCCGAGGCCTCACGGTGACCCTCCTGTGCCGGCCACTGTTAGGGGAAATGTCTCCCCTCGCCTCACCTCGCCCCGGACACACAGCCACACTCTCGAGGCTTCCCCTTCTTCTGATAAAACTAAAAAGGCCTTTTATTTTGTAAGGTAAATGAGCAACCTTGAGATTTGAATTGAAATGTTCTTAGTGTATTTTCGTAAATAAGCAGCATACATGTATGGTCAAGATAGGCTACTCCTAGAGTCACTCACTTAACTGTGAGTTTTTACCATGAATGGGGCGATACATCACCTTGATAGAAGAAGGGGACAGCTAGAGAGACAATCAGCATCACTGCTGGAGATACAGAGTTTAAAAAAGTTGTCAGACCCGAGCTCGGCGTTAGTTGGATTTGTCCAGGGTAGAAAGGGTCTTTGTAGATGTCATTCCCTCCTTCTTCCATTTTTCTGTCTTCCCAGCAATGGTTTCAACTGACACACGAAACGTAGTGGTCTAACTCTATCCCGACACGTGCTTGCTGACAATGAAGAGAAACGATTATTAGCAAACAATATGAGAAACATTGTAATTGGGTTATCCTTCAGAAAGACAGGGGAGTAAACAGGAATGATTGCCTGCTGTTTATATACTGACCAATCCAGAGGCTGATCCATTTTTCTTATTTGTTAAATAATTAAGAGAGTGGGAATTGATTTTCCTCTAATGCCATTGTATTTTGTGACGTGTAAATTTATCTCAATTTTCCCATTACACCATGGGTAGTTGCTTGAGTCTTGTCCAAGCATTTAAAAAAATTGCTCTCCTTTTTGTGTTGCTGCCAGCATGAGATAATAAGAACATTGAACTTGGTGTGTCCTCTGTCATTTGTAGCCCCCTAACCTGGTTTGAGGTATGGCTTTTGAGGTATGGCTCCCAATGCATAAGGAGTATTTGGTTATTTTGATATTTTTGTTTTGGAATATGATGGTAATGAATGTTTGATAACTTTTATACATTAGTCACAAGTGTCTGTGTTTGTGGGTAACATAACACTTGTTCTATGTTTATTAGTAATGCTATTTTATTCTTAACTCCCATGTTTTGGGCCCATGAATCTTTCCTATGTCCTTTTTATATATTTTCTTGGTATTCGTGTATGTTTTTATATGTTAGTTTTAGGAAGGCCCGACTGACGTGGACTAACACTGATTCAGTTACCACCACATTGAGAGTTCAGGCCCAAGTGTCTCTTACTGATGCAATAATTTTGGTCTTAAAATAAAGTTGTGCTTCTGCGGCACTGGACTCCTTGTTTCTTAGGCTCTGTATGAGTTCTTTTAAGCAACTCTTAAAGTCTTCCTTGCTGCTCCTGGCTGGAATAGTGGCATCTTAAGACAAGTTCAGCAGGGAGAACTAAAGACACATTCCATATTGGTGAACATATGTGTACAGTAAATACTGAGAAGCTGTAGACTTAGCTTATTTTTCCTGCTTTGGTTTGATTTGTGACAATTTCTTTCTCTAGATAAAGAGCATTTCTAATCTAGTTTCATGGGTCCACTTCAGTCATCAGAATTCTTGCTCAATGAGACGGGAGGAAATCTTAACACTTTCTGGAAATGCAGTTCTAGCAGACTGTAGTTAGGGCAGGACAATATGATTTCCCAACACAGAGAAATTCACTGCTTACTTGGCTAGTCACTCTTAATCCAGGTCTGGAAGCAAAAGAACTTGCGCCTGCATATGGCCCCTACACCTGGCCTTGGCTGGCCTAGAGACTGGGAAGCCCAGTGCTGGGCCGTCAGCTGACACGGTTTCCCTGAGTTTCTCCCCTTCGAGTTGTGGCGAAACTATTGTGAGGTTTTCTGGTTTACCTTGTAATGATGGGGGGAAAGCACAATAGTGTAAATATGTATTTTTGAGATTAGTATTATACAACTGTCTTTACTATGTTTGCAGGCTTTAGTTTATTGATTAGTAGTGGAAAAAAACCTTTAAAGGGTTCTTTTCCTCTTTTAGGCCACAGACAGTATATAGTAAATCATTAAAATAAAATCTTAAAAATTATTCATATTATTAGAACCTGACATGCTGCAGGCACACAGTATTAAAGGATGATAAGCACCTCTGTTTCTTACAAGAAAGAAACATCTCACCTTCAGTTACTTCTAATGTTTCACAGTATTAAAGCAATAGATTCAAATATTTTTTTCTTTAATCACCTATAACATTGTTAAGATTATAAAAGCAACGTAAAATCACTATGAAGAACATGGAAATACAGAGAATTAAAATCACCATAAACTTTGGTACCCAGAGATTGTTCCACTTAATTTTAATGTATTTCTTTCAAGCCCAGCATTTTGCCATGTGTAGTTTACAGAGTATGTGCCATGTGGAATGCTTTGGTGAACATGAGTTCAAGTACAAAATCTGTCCATTCTGCCCCACTTGGAGATCTGCATGTACATTGGCGATATTAAAGGCTCTGAGGAGGTCTGTAAGAAAGAGTCTTTTTCATCTTTTTCATCTTTTTAATCAGTGTTGCCCAAACGTGTCAGACTACCAAGCCCCTTGTGTATGTGTGATGCAATTTAGCATTCTCCCACTGTGACAAATTTAATTATATTTTTCTTTCCTACCTTTGAGACATTATCTTTTTGGAGAGTCTGCTCTGGCTATGTGGAATTGTCCTTTAATATTTCTGGGCTGATCTCTTGATACACTTCAGAAAGAGGGTCAAGATTCAGAAACCGAAAATTTGCCTTGGAGAGAAGGAATAATCTTTGCGTGCTTGATCACCGTGGGCTGCATAACAAGATTGTGCATACCTTCAGTCCAAAAATCAAACTTATTCATGGTCAGTGCTTCTAAGTCGTTGCCAGCTGTGGATTATATATTTGGGAAAGCTGATGGTGAGGCCTTGATCACAGGCTGGCTTGTTGTAGAATTCCCTGACCACAAAGAGCAATTACTTTCCAGAGAGGATGGGTAAGTGTCAGGGTGGTGATGGTAGAGAACAGGCCATAAAATTGTGAGATTTGGTTATTTTGCAGTATACCATATCCTCAGATCTATCTTTCTGAGATGGCTTTTATCCACAGTAAAATATTACCACATGCTGCTGTGGTTAATAAAAAAAATAACTTACTTCAAGGCTGCTGTAGCCACTAAATCTAAACTGGGCACAAAGCTTTGTCACCCCCCGCCCCCAAGGGAAAGACTTGCCAGACACAAGTGAGGTAGCATCTCCAGCAATTCTGTGGAAGTTTCTTTTATGCTTTGAGCAACTGTCACTTCTGTCACTGCGTTGCTGTTTTTAGAATGGCTTTAGGGGTTCCCATCTTGCGTCTTGCCTAGCTCTTCCTCTTAACTTATGAAATGCTGGCAGCTTAATGGTTGAAGTCTGAACAACTCTTTTTTTTTAAAAAAAAAGAAGATATCAATCTGGTTTGACTTCCTGAGTATATATTTCTATGTAAGTTTTCTTCTGTAACCAACAATTCAACCATTGGTATTTCAGGAAATGTAGAAATCACATGACCCAAATGTACCTGAGGGAGTGTGTCTGAGAGATTCGCAGAAAAATGAAAAGCCCTTATCTGACTGAAAACCCACATTGAAAACGTTTGAGAAGAATCAGATTGGTTGCATTTGGTTTTTATGTAAGTGTTCACCTGGTCACATTTTTACCTCCTGCTCAGGGCCTGAAACCCATCAAGAGACTGGACCTACCAAAGGTCGTTTCTAAAACAAGGAGGGTGTGCAGTAGAGCTGGCAGGAACATCAAACGTGACACTTCAAGTTGATGTTCTGGGGCAGTGTAAATAGTACAAAAGTTTTATGAAGGTAGAAAATAAAGTCAAAGCAAAACTGAAAACACATTTTATAAGTCATGTGATGGTGACATGTTTATCTTGCATGGATTCTAACCTGTTTGTTCTTGTCAATGCTCACATTACTCTTCACTGTTGAATGCACAGGTGGTCTCCTTCCACTGGGTCAGCCGTACTTGCTTAGGTAGCATCCACTTGAGGAGAGACCTGCTGTTACCAGGAACAGCACACTAGGTCCCCCTCAAATATTTTTGCAATCTGTAGCAGAAACTGCTGATTGTTCCCCAAGTATTCAGCCTTCCTTTCTTCATAAGTAAGATAAACTGCTCCTGGAACAAAGATCGTATTTTCTAGCTTCCCTTGCCACTAGATATGGCATGTGACTACATTCTGTGTAAGGCACTAATGTGTGAAATTTTCACAAAGGGGGAACATCACCCTTCCTTACTCCCCCCGCTCCTTTTCCCTTGCTGCCTGGAATTGGATGGGATGGCTGGACTGAAGCGGCCTCTGTGGGTCATGAAGTGGAAGCATGGAGTAGATGTTAGGGTGAGATTTGCAGCAAGATAGCTAAAACCAGGGTCTTTATCTCTGGAAAACCATACCAGTCCTGGGTAACTTCCTATTTAGACCTTGTTTACAATGAGGGAGAAACATGCATGTATATGCAGTGTACCCTGTACTATGCTGTTGAACCTCCTCCTCCTATCATATTATGCTAACCTTAGGGCCAGTTCTTTGTCGGGGTCATGATCATAGCACAGACCGAGATGAACCAAATTCACCGTGAAGAATCCATTTAAAAGCACTATGATGAGACAGTTGAGTAGGCAGTTTTCACAACAGACTCCTTCTCCCCTTCACTGCTTCCTTATTTGGTCTTACCACTTACTGTGGCAGGGTGTCAGGACATGATAGAACTTGCTTATTAATTCATTCAGCAAAAAACTGAGTGCCTACTATATGCCAGGCATTGTGTTGGGTTCTGAGAATCCAGTGAGAACAACAGCCACAGTCCATCTGTCCTGACAGGACTTACAGTCCAGTGCAGAAAATCAGTATTAGTCAAAGAGTGATGCAGTTATGTTATTACTTTACACACTGTGGTGAGTGGTCTGCGGGGAAAGTGCAGGTGCTGCAAAAACCCACGCAGTGTGGGAACTGCACGTAGACTTGGCGGGTGGAAGGGGCAGTTAGGGAAGGCCGGATGGGGGCTTTTGAATTGAGATTTGAAAGGTGAATCAGATTTAAGTAGGCGAGGAAGGGCATATAGGTTGTTGTAGCTGGAGGGAGTTGTCTGTGCAGAAGCTGTGAGGAGGGACACGGTGGGTATGTTTGAGGAGTGGAAAGGCAGCCACAGCACACAGTTGGGCCTCATGGGCGCTCAGTAAACAAGGACAGCGGTGGAAATAAACTAAGCTTATGTGGCAAAGAGGGCACTTTGTAAGGAATTAAGCATTATCCTTTAGAATAAGACCCCTTTAGGGAATCTGATGATTAAATTCTGAATCTATCACACAACAGGTAAAGCAGTCAGACGTTTGGTAACTTTGAGAGTGAAACCTCAGGACATGTGGTTAAACTCCAGGTTTTTCTGCGTGGTTCTGTTTTGTGGTGATTTACATATTGTGTGCCAGTGTCGCTTAGGTGTTTATACAGGTGGACGGGGGCACAAATGGAGCCAGCATTAAAGACATGACACAAATCAAAGCCTCTGGTGAGAATATTAATGCTATGAAGTATTTCTTTTTTAAAAAGATTGTATTTATTTATTTTTTGAGTGGAAGGGAGGGAGAGAAACATCAATATGTGGTTGCCTCTCACTTGTCCCCTACTGGGGACCTGGCCTGCAACCCAGGCATGTGTCCTGACTGGGAATCCAACCGGTGACCCCTTGCTTTGCAGGCCGGCACTCAATCCCCTGATCCACACCAGCCAGGGCGATGCTGTGAAATATTTCTAATGAACGCATGTTTTCTTGAGTAGAGAGGCCCCCTTCTTTTAAAAAAGGAGTTCCATAGAGTACCTTGAATGTGAGTTAGTGGGTCTCATTTTTTGAAAAAAAGTATTATGGAAACAGTACCTCACAAATTGATGCTACTGAAAGTAAAAACAGTAGAGGCAGGAAAATATTTGTTTTGCAAACATGTTTTATTTATAGGTTAATGAGTTCTTTAAAAAGATTTAATAATTGATTCCTTCTTTGTTTTGAACAAATATAGTATTTTGTGCCTTTCTTTAAGCATAGTAACTAGTACTGAAACATTCAAGGGAACAGTACTATATGAGAACAGAGGTCTATTCTTAGGGGCAAAAATAATACAGGCAGCTATTATACGAGGCCCACAACTGGTGGCAAGCGACTTAAAGGAGTCGCGCTCGCTCTAAACCGAGTCTGTGCTGCCTCTCATGAGCTCTGTTCTATGCCATGGCCATCTCCGTCAGGGCCCGGGCATCAAAGGACACTTTGTTTCGTCTGTTTTCTTCCTTCCAGTGAGAGACAGGCAGCAGTGTCTTGCTTCTCCCCGTTTCTCTGTAGTATTTCTGAACACTGATTTGCCTTTGCTGCTTCTATACCGAAGACAGTAGTATTCAGATCACCCCCTCATTATGTTCTCTAAACAAACTTGGGACTGATGCAGTGCGTGGTTCTTTTTGTCAGTAAAAGCTTCTCTCCTTTTTTCTTTCTTTCTCTCTCTCTCTTTCTTTCTATTGTTTACTGTGGGGAGATTTGAAGTTTGGGGCTTGGATTGAGACTTTTTGATACATGGAAAAAGAAAATTGAAGCTTATTTAAAGGTTCCATAATAAGGATAATGGGCAACACTTCCAGCCATAGAGTTGAAAGAAATTTCTAGGACCCGTAGACCAAACCAAGCCTCAACATTATAGAAATAAGTTAAAACAAGAAACCTTTATAATATCATCTATTTTATTGGTCTACAGAAATATACTTTATATATTCTCCTGTCACTCCTTATTAATTCATTTTTTTAAATGAGTTCAGGCTTCTGTTGACTAGGTGGGAAGATGGGTTCAGGACTCGGCTGAGCTGGAGTGGGTTCCGCACACACTTATGAGTGCTTTCGAGGTGGGGACCATGCATCTTCTCAATCCGGTCCTTACAGGGGCACCATGGCTGCTCAGTGATGGCTTTTGAGTATCTTCACACACAGTCAGACTTTAGGAGAAAAAAGGTGCCATAAACTTAAGTCCTGATCCTTCCAAGAAGGCTGGGCAGAGAAGTCCTTTGTGGCCTGTTTGGCCTGCACCAGGGGTGTGGGCTGGGGGGTTCTGGACATATTGTGGGGTGTGTATTGAGAGGCCTCAATTTGGTTTTTACTATGACCCTATTTCCCCTGGTCCTATTTCTACCAAATGTATGATTATACTTAGTTCATTGGCCCAGGTGTCTCTTACAGTCAGAATTGCTGTTTTATGGCCCTGTAATAAATAGCCCTCCTCAGTGGACTCCTGGTTTTAAGCTCTCACTGCTGTGCTGAGGGGCCCTGCTCAGAATGGCTTGCTTATTGGCTCTACCATTTTTTTGCTCACCTAACTGTGGACACTTTGCATTGTTAGTTAATTGCTTTATTCATATGAACCTCATCTCCCTGTTTTATAGCTTCTGGAAGGCAGAGGTTGGATCTTACACTTTTGAGCCTCTCTCAACACATAGCAGGCAGTCAACAAATACTTGGGAATTTGGGAATTCCAAGTAAAAATAGTTTGGTTTTGTAGAAGATTCTAACAATGTAATTCTATTTAGTTTTGTTTGTTTGTTTGTTTTTTAAAGAGTCCAAGACCATGCTTAACTGGGTAGAGAATTTTTTATAGTGTGCCAAGATTTTTCACATGCGTGTCATCTTTCTTTGGTCTTAGGTCTGTGTGTGTATGTGTGTGTGCTGCAGGTGAAGTTTGTAATGTTGAACTTTGCACAGAAAGCCCATAGGTAGAGGCCCATTCTGCAGGTAAAACATAGCACTGATTGAACAAACATTGTTAGCAATGGATAAGGAATGCAGTTTGAAAGATTTAACATTGAGTCTAGACTATTACCCCTCTCTTTAGCCTCTTCTTAAAAAGGCTCTATTGAATTTACACTATTTTCCAAAAAAAGAGCCTGTACATCATATCACTGGGAGGAAGGTGATGTTAGAAAGAACTTAACTGGAAGTGGGTTTCAGGCAAAATTTGGAGAGAAGCAATCAAATGGAGTTCATTAGCAATTTAACGTTAGAAGTTTAGCAAGGCTTTGTAGTCTTGAAAATTGGCAACCTCCAAATTTCTTTCAATGGGTTAAGTAAAGTTTGGGGTATTGACCTAACAGAAACACATATGCTATTAAAAAGAATGAGGTGGACAGGCATACGTGACATGAGATAATCTACAAAAAGTAAAAAAATCAAGTTGTGGAACAATTCTAGAAATATGATCCCAATTATATAACAATACAAAATAAGGGATTTCTGTGTGTATGTGCACATGCAGCCACCCTGTAGAGAGGAGTCTGGCAGGATGCACATCAGACAGGTGGGTGGTTGATTACCTCTGGGGAGTGAAGACAGGTGGGGTTTTCTGGTTTACTCTGTATATTTTTAAAATTGAGAATATGTTTAAATATTATTTGGTTATAAAAATACTGCCAACAATCTATAGATAGTCTTTGTCCTTCCAGCTTTGTGGTGTCTTATGAGAGAAAACTGAAAGAGCAATTGAACAGTGTATAGTTTTAAGTTGTTTAATTGCATTATTTTTTTTGGCCAAAGGTGAGTGCAGTTCAACTTGAATTATTGTTAAACTGTGAGAAGCTGTGGAATGAAATAGAATACAGTATAAGATGTTTCTGCTTATTCTCTTCATTAAGTCCATTTCGAAGCCATCAGATATTGGTCGAAAAAAATTGCAGCAGCTCATATGTTTAATAATATTATTTATGTAATCAAATTTGTCTTTTCTAGCAGTTTTACTCTGGTTAGAGACATTCAGTGTCTGGGAGGCATTTCAATCATTTCTGGGAAGAGCTGTGACACCACCTTGCACAAAGCCTTTGTGTATTTTATCCCGTTGGACCCTCCTAGGAGCAGTGGGTGGAGGAGGTCAGGCAGCACTGGTCTGCTCAGCACAGGAGGAAGTGGTCCCAGAGAAAATCAGTGACATAAGTCAAGTCACAAAGCTAGTAAGTGACAGGTCAGGAATCGGATGGAGCTGAGTCTGTCTGATTTCACATTTTGTTCTCTTTCTCGCCAGCATGATGGCTGTACCAGAGCAGGGCTGCCCGGGGAGAGAGCCCTGGGACCATGTTTTGCATGGATAGAGCCTCAAACCATTGAAAGGTGTTGTGAGGGAATATTAGACTTAAAGGGAGAAGACGAGGGTCAAAGAAGAAAACAAACATGAAAGAACTTTCTTGAAAGACATTTTACAAATGTGAAGTAGTGTTTTGGCTATCGTTGGTATAACAACACATTTATTCTCTTCTTGGCATGCTTGTGAGAAATGCCCAAGAGCTCTACTCTCTCTACTTCCTTTTAGATTGGAAAGCCGATGCAGAGGAAGAGGAGAGGTGAGGCAGGGAGAGAGCCAGGAAAGGAACCTCATGAATTGGCTTCCATTTGGATCAAATGGACTCACTGCTATTAAGAGAAGCTCCTTTCTAGGAGGAAGTGGGCCCTCTATAGGAAGGGGCTCCTCCTCTCAGGTGGACAGATTTTTTTAAACAAGATTTTATTTATTTATTTTTAAGAGAGAGGAGGGATAAAGAGAGGGAGAGAAACATTGATCAGTTGTCTCTTGTATGTGCTCCAACTGGGGACTGAACCCACAACCCAGGCATGTGCTCTGGCTGGGAATCAAACCTGTGACCTTTTGGTTTGCAGGCTGGTGCTCAACCCACTGAGTTACACCAGCCAGGGCTCTTGTGTGGACAAATCTTGAATGAAAAATGTTTATGGTTTTGTGCCCATTCCCATGTGCTCTGTTATTGGAGCTGGGATGGTGCATGTACATACAGGGGCTCAGATCAAGTGAAATTCACCTTGTAGCTGCCCTATGGTTACAACTCTCTATATCTGCAGGGTCTGGATGAGGTTTCGTGAAAAGCTGACTGGTAAAGGGGAGGCTTTGTGTTTCACCAGCCTTTAAGGTCACGTGCTCCTTGGAGCCCTGGGTTTCTTGAGGACAGACTGGAATATCACCTCCTTGTTGTTGTTTTATTAGGTTTTCAGAATGGACCGTCTTGGAAACCACATGCCTTCATTTATTCAGAAGGTCAGCATGTGGGACACAGAGGTTCAGGGACAAAGTCATCCATCCATCCACTCATTCAGCATGTATTGTGTGCCTGATACCAGT
The DNA here is from genome assembly GCF_019186645.2 of Phyllostomus hastatus. NCBI lineage: Eukaryota > Metazoa > Chordata > Mammalia > Chiroptera > Phyllostomidae > Phyllostomus > Phyllostomus hastatus. The sequence continues at coordinate 251,216 of NW_025333912.1, read as the reverse complement.
GGACACTAAAGGGTCGTGTTGTAGCCACCGTGGATACCAAGACCAATTCTGTTCTTGCTTTCTAACTCATGATCTGGTGGGGAAGGGGAAAAAGAAACGTAGAGATAACTATTCTGTTACAATGTGCTAGGTGAAGCACTGGGCACATAGTGAATACTCAAACGGCTCATGAGAGGAAGTGTTAGAATATATGTATAAACAAGGCCCTAGGTTCAAGGCCTAGGGCAGAGTTTCTGAACCTCAGTGCTATTGATATTTTGAGTAGATAATTCTCTGTTGTGAGAACTATCTTGTGCACATTAGGATGTTCAGCGGCATTCCTGGTTTCTGTCTGTGGCACCCCTCACCCAGCTATGACAATCAAAAATGTCTCCAGATGTTGTCAAATCTTCATGGAGCAAAAATCTCTGTTGGTTGAGAACCACTGGCCTAGAGGAACGTGGGACTGTTGTGTTGGGCAGGGCTAAGGAAGGGTGTGCAGGGTAGGACATTCTTAATCGATGATTCAGACTCAGGTCAGCTTAGCCTCGAAGAGCATGGCTACTGACAACAACTTAGGTAGAGATCTGTGTATTTTCGCCAAAATCTGGGTTGATTTTGTTTCCCCTCCTCAGGGCAGAGATGATGCTATATTTCATCAAAGCTTATATTCTTCTCCTTCTGTGCTTATTTTCCAGCCTTCCTCTCAGTTGGGTGGGGACAAATGACTGAGTTCTGGCCCAGGGAATGTGGCCTCTTTCTCTCCTTATCCCTCTAAAACTTCCCCGGTGATCCCTTACTCTGTCTCCTGGTGTGTTGACTGTAAGCATGGGATCCGGAAGAGGCCCCAAGGCCCTGGGAGATGGTGGAGGCCCTGGAGAAAGAGGCCTAGGAGACTCCAAATGGCTAGGTGGAGCCCAGTCCTCTTCTGGTCTGCACTGGACTGTAACATAAGAAACAAGTAAATTTTTACTCTGCTGCACCAAGAGTTGGGGGATGTTTGGTATAGCAGTTAGCTTTCCTGATTAATATAGTCTCTCCTGTTGGGTACCCCTCGTATGTCATAAAAATACTACTTAATGTTACTTCTCTTCATCACTCTGGGGACCTGCACATGTTATAACCTAGGATGTATCCTTTTCTTAGCAGTTCCTACAATGCAGTTAATTATTATGTACACCTTCCTAGCTCACATGGTTTTCCTTTCCAGAGTCTGCCTTGGAGAGGGTGAGTGTTTGGATCTGTCTTTAGACGGCTAGGACCAGGTCATGGAATAAGTTCTGGTTACAATCCAAGCAGAAAATTCTTCCTGAATGCTGAGTTCATAGCAGCTTTATTCCCTGCACAGTTCAAATGGTGGCTTCCTTAAGGCAGAGGAAGAAAGAGGACAGTCAATCCTTTTATTTAATTTTGGCAAGCCTGCGGGTTATGGTGCTCTGGGGAAACACAGCCACAGATGTATCAGTGTCTTAAAAAATTCTTGGCAGTCTAACCTTTAAATCATAAACGTAAACACAGGCAGCACATCCTTGAAGAAAGCTTGTGTTGTCTGCATTTGAAACTGATATCCCACCTTCCAAGATCATCCTTCCATCTTTGCTTGTGAAGTGCAAGTTTTTTTGTTTATTTTAATCAGCATTTGCTTCCTGTATTATCTGGGTGTGTTGTCACTTTCAGCACGTTAGGCAGTTTTATGATTAGCTCAGCAATCACTGTATATCATTTGCTCCTGAGTTATGGATAAGCATAAAGGAGTTTCTCTTTTCTGACTGTACAGTGATAATGTTGCACCTCTGTTTAAGAGGCAGCATAGCAAGGTTGTTAAGAACATGGACTCTGGAGCCCTACTACTGCCTGGGTTCTAATCCCAGTTTAGCACTTTATTTATTGTGCGACCTCGGAGCACATTGCTTAACTTTGCTGTGCCTTGCTTTCAGCAGTAATAATCACACCCACTTCATAGAGCCATTGTGAGAACCGAAGTGTTATTTTCTATAAGGACTTGAGGTGTGTGCTTGGTACAATATAAGTGCTTTATAAGTATTACCTATTAATATTACTAAGTGCCAAGCTCCTGTTTTTACATATTTTAATTACATAGTAATGAAAAGGAGAAGCTAGTTATTATTTAATTCATTAGTTCTTTAAACCTTCTCTGTGTTTTTTAAGGACTTAATTAGCTAGAGTTATTCCTTCATTTGGGGGAAATTCTTTTTTTATTTATATATATATGGACAGAAAAAAATATGAAAGACTAGATACTAAAATGATAATAGCATCATCTCTGGAAGGTTTGACTAAGGATGATCTTAATTCACTTAAAATTTTCTTACTTGCATTTTCTAAGTCTCTACATGTGAGTCTATATTACTTTAAAGAATTTTGTTTTAACAGAACCAAAAACTCAAGTAATATTTTTAGACATTTCCAAAGAAAATGTTATTTGTATTGTTTTATATATGAATATATATTTCATATATTATATGAAATTTCACATTAAGTGATTTTTTTTGCCTTAACTTTTTGTACTTTCCTGTTTTTCTTCATTTAAGCAAAAATATTGGTAGGGTCAGTGACACAAATTGCCAATTACAGAGACTTCTGCACATAGCTGCACATTTCATGGAACTTCTCTTCCAGTAGCTTTTGTTCTTTTGTTTATTTTCTTTGCCTATTATGTCTGATAATTCTGGTAACAGGCTGGACTCCTGCCAGATACCCCGATTCAGGTACAGGATCCAATAGCTGTAGAACATGGACCTAATACTACTGGGGCACTTCCTGCTGTTACCTTAAAAGCACACACTTAACATCTGAGGCCCTAGCAGATGGTGATACAACTGTGACTGAAATGTGAGGGTCATTATCTAGAACCTTCACAGTCTGCTTGATATTACTTAAAGCCTCTAAAGAATTGGACCAGGTCAAAAAGAAATATTTTGGTGAGGAAGTATACAGTTTGCAAATGTGGCCTTCAGCAATATTTCTGATTGTCAAAAGGGAGAGCTGGTGACTGAAGCAGAGTAAGTGATGACCATCTATCATTGAAAGCCATCACTTGACACATCCGGTCCCTAATATTCACTTCAACCCTGTGACACAGAGGAGGTATGACAATAACCATAATTACGATTTCAGTAGTAGCTAACAGCTAACACTTTTTTTTTGAGCACTTACCATGTGCTAGCCACTGAGCTAAGCTCTTTACAAGATCATCTCACGCCATCCCGGTGAAACCTCCAGGAGGACATGCTCTCATGACCCTCCTGGTACAGGCGAGGACACTGAGGCTCTGAGAGGCAGTCTGACGGAGTCAAGATTTGACTCCAAGCCTGTCTGACTCTGCAGTCGTGGTGGTTCATGAACCTGCATTGCTCATCATCCTATAGTCAAGTGTTTTTTAAAGGCATTTTGTACCCAAATGTGTTAACTTTTTATCTGGTGACATCAATTTGTTTGCATCTCTTTTGGTCTTTCTAGTAATGCCTCCATTTATGTGCAGTTTTATAAGGATGTAGTTATATAAGTTATCTATTTGCTTGGTTTTTAAAAAGCAGCCCATGGGGCAGTCAGGACAGGTGTTACCCAAGGTTTTTCTGTGAAAAATGGAGCCCTGAGAAATGGAATTGTCCCAAGAGCAATGGACCAGCCCCAACATATGTGACACGAAAATGTCAGGAGCTGGCCCGGAAGGAGGTCCTGGGACTCCTGGTCCAGTTCTCGTTCAACTCTGCTGTCTTTTTGATACTTCTTTCCCACAGGTCATCTGTCTTGTTCTTCCTGCCCCAGAGGACTACTTTTCATTAACACAAGAACATCTTCTTGGTTATAGTTAACAGGTTAGCAGGACTGGGACACACACATGGGGTCGGTCAGGATAGGCCGAGGACCAGGCCTTCCAGGAGTTCTCACACCTTACCTTGTGCATGTCAGGAGGTGTTCACTGAACCCTGGGTGGGTTATTGTCCTTATTCCTTCCCAGAGTCTTGGAAAGGGGCCAGCAGTGCAACACGACACCCAGTGCTGGAGGAGCCTGGCTCCTTTCCAGCTCCCTGCGCGGTTTCGGCAGCCCGTGTGCAGCTCGCCCTGCAAGCATGGCTGCAGACCACCCGTCAGCAAATGATTCCTTTCTGAAGAAGTTGCCCTGAAGCCATTTCTTTATATGAAAGCTTTTAGTTCATCCCTGCACTAGAAATTCAATTTACCACCGAATGAAGTTTTTAAAAGGAGGTTGTTATTATTTCTTTTAAAGAGAAGTATCAGAGGGCAGGGTTTGGTGGAAGCAATAAAGAAAACCATTAATACAGATTGAGAATTAGGCCGCTGTTTCCTGGTGAAGATGGCAGGAGGGGGTGTTTTCCATCTCACAGGCAGCGCCAGTTGTCATAACAGTGGCAAACTGCTGGGCACAAAGGCAGCAGTGAGACTGGCCGGTGTAGAGCTGGTCTCTGGTCGCTCCCGGGGAACTGGGTCCAAATTGTGGTCCCTTCTTGGAATTGGATTCCGACATCTAATTTCACAAGGAGAAATGGTGTTATAAAAGAAGGTAATGTAATGGAGAAGAAAGAATCCGAAGATGGGGGACTTTAGCCCCAGCTATATGACTAATTATCTATGTGACTTTATTTGTATTTTTCATTTGTTTTAATTGAATTTATTGGGGTGACATTGGTTAGTAAAATTATGCAGGTTTCAGGTGTACAACTCTACAATACATCATCTGTATATTGTATGATGTGTTTACCACTCCAAGTCAAGTTTCCTGCGGTCTCCATTTCCCCCTTCCACTTTACCTTCTTCTGCCCCCCCGCCCCTTCCCTCAGGCAGTCCCCATACCGTTGTATCTGCATGAGTTCAGAAATGCCACGTAACAGTTCTGGGCCTCAGCTTCCTTACCTGTAGAATGAGGTGGTTGGACCAGATGTGGGGTGTCCAGCCCTCGCTGTGCATTGAATCAGCAGGTGAACTTCTGAAAATACAGATGCCTAGGCCCCACCTGCAGAAGTTCTGATTTAGTTGGTGTGGGGTTTGACCTGACCTCAGTATTTTTAAAGGCTTTCCAGTGGATTCAGATGTGTAGCCCCATGAGATCGACTCTAAAGTCCCTCTAGCTCTGATAGTCTATTTTAAGATATCATACTCAGTTTCTTACCAAGGGATTTATAAACCACACAGCAGCTTGTAAATGGGTTTACTGTAATGAAGAACACTGATCATTTTTGTCTTGGAAAACCATAGAAAAGTTATTGAAGAGTTATTGAAGCTATGCTGTTGATTTGTAAGATGATTCTTCAGGGGAAGCCATAAAAGTTTTCTTCCATGAGATACTGAGGATGGAAGAAAGTTAGAGGCTTTAATATAGCCGTAGAGGGAAAATTGTTCATTTTTAGGTAAATGGAAGTGTTTTTCCTTAGAAGTTTATGCTAGGAGAATTTGTTCATAGTCTTAGAAGAGAATGTTTGGGTTGCAAACTATTTTTAAGGTAAGTAAGTACAGTAATTTCTAACCCACACTACCTTTTAAGTTCAAACCAAGAAAATCATATTTTTATAAATGCCAAATTACTAGGTTTGTTTTGGGGTCAAAACTTCTGTCCTTACTAATGAGAAGTTCCCTTTCTTGGGAATCAAATTCCCCTAAACCAGTTTTATTTTTCAATGTAATGCACTGGAAAACATAAGATTAATGGAATATTCTTTTTATTGACTTAATTTCAAATGATTGACCCTACAGGAATGGGGCTGAATTATTTTATAGTTTATACTTGGGCTTCAAAAGAAAATTTAATATGTGTGGCATAAAATTTGATACCAAAGGTTTTCCCACAAGTATTTTCTGTGCAAATCTGTCCCTCAGATCCCCAGAGGCAGCTGTCATCAACACATAAGTGGGTCATACTAAATCCAAGCCCAAGGTCACCTTTCTTTCCTTCCCTCTCTCCCTCCCCACCACACACATAAAAAGCCTAGGCTATGTAATCCTCTTTTGTGTTGGAAGAATCTAGGCAAGATTCTGAACTGTTTCTTCCGAGCAGGAAGTCACCAGCTGTATCCATGATAAAGTTCACATTCGTTTTGAATTTAGAAACTGTGATCTATAACAATTCTATATAAGAAAGTGGAGAGTAAATGACCTCATGTGGCATCAGGTAGGAGCAGATATAATTAGATAAGAGGTGCTTTTAAAACAATCAATACGGACACACTTTTCACTAGCCCTTGAATCTTTTTCCTAAAAAGGGAAAGAATATTGAGTTTGTATTTAAAAATCCTATTAGACTTTAAAAAGAAATGTTGGGTGTTAGATATTTATGTACAGAAAAGCATAATGAAGAAAACAAATGACCCCAAATTCATCACCTAGGTAACCTTGTAATTATTAGAAACTCAAATATCCGAAAATGGCACAAAGACTGCTCCCAAATATCCACTTTAAATAGAGGATTTGATTATTTCTGTAATTTTGAAAATAAGGCTAGAATGTAATAACAACTAATATTTTTGACCACTTGTTTTATGTCAGTTTCTGGTCTAACTTCTAATTCTCCAACAACTGTTATAATGTAGGTGCGATTGTTATCCTCACTTTAAAGATTAGAAAAGATGCTAAGTAATTTGCCCAAGGTCACGGTTAATACGCAGAAGAGCTGGGATTTGAAGCCAGATAGCCTGGCTTCCAAGGCCCAGATCATAAACCATTTCTTTATGCTGCTTATCATAGAATGTTTGGGGCTTAAATTGTAGCAAGTTATAACTTCTTTTGCCAAGTAACTAGACTGCTATGAAAACAGAAAAGTATCTTAGGTTTTTGAAGACTACAAGTTAAGAACATATCTTTCTATTCTTTATTCAGGCCTACTCTTTGGAATCATCTCAGAAAAGCAGAATTTGGTTTTAACAATGATACCTGAACAATTATGAAGTTTTAATTATGTTTACAAGGAGGAAAATGCCAATCATGGATACAGTTTTGCCCTCCTTCTGTTTTCATTTATTTAACTTTTTTCTCTCCTTCTTCCTTTTTAATTTGTTTAATTCTTTTTCTTTCTAAATATCTTCAGACTATGGCCAAGAGAAGGCACAAGAGCCACTCCCAGCAGAGAAGTAATAACGGCGCTGCTGGTGTTTTCCTGCGCCCTGTCTGAGGAAGCCTGGGGCTCGGTTTGCCTCTAGAATATGCCCTCAGGGAACATGTTAGGGACGCAGATCCTTTTTTCTATCGTTGAAACCAATCCCGGAGAAGCCCACATTTCATGAATGCAAACAAGAACTTCTTTTTCTAAATGCATTTCATTACACGTATGGAAGCACATCTGCCACTTTTGGGGGCTTGCTTACGCATTTGTGGACTCATGTATTTATTCATTTATCAAACTTTCTTCTTCAAAATTTTCTTGGCACTTAAAAACGTATTTATTGTATAAGTAATAAGCAGAAGCACAAAACTCGTAGATATAAATATCAGATTTATGAGAATTAAAACCTGAAAATAACAAATGGTAGCGAAGATGGCGCCGAGGGAGAGGGGCACGGGTGCGTCTCTCCAGAGCCCCTCGTTCTGCTGCTCCCCCTCCTGAGGGAGCCTTTCCCGGGAGGAAACGAGCGGGTGAGGCAATGAGTTGTGTCTTCTCGTCAGCAGTGACTTTTCTCTGTTCTAGAGGCTAATGCAGGAGTTTGAGACAAGCCTGCTAGTCGAAGAATAACCAAACCTATTAATGTTAAAAAAAAAAGTTTCCTTATCTGGCAGTTACATTTTACAATAATTCAAATCATGTAAATTTAGGAGAAGAATTATGTTCTCCTACATGTTTTTGTAAAAATAACTTTCACATCACACACTGTGTCTCAGAGGCAAATGATCAGTTCTGAGTCTACCTATGAGTCCAAATAAAGTGAACTCCTGGATGTCCATTTAATAAACACCATTAAATGTCTCAGAGGTTTTAGCAGTGATTTATATTAATAAGTAAATTTCGAAGGCAAGATTTTTCTGAGACTGATTGCTGTGGGCAAACTAAATGCATTAGCTGGGAGCTGTGCTTGTAATATACCCCAGCACTCCCCCCTCCCCTACCTAGAAATATAATCAGCTTGACACAGCAATTAATTGAAGCATCCGTTTCTGGCTGTGGAGCCTTCCCAGCCAAAGTGCAGGGTGTTTGCGATGGAGTCGGGCCGCCAAGTAGATTGCCCAGGCCTACCTCTAATAACTTGCCGTTGCATTTCTTTCTTGAGGGCATATTTCTAGTCTTAAAATACAAATCAGCAATACTTTGAAGAGTCGACAGAAGGCAGAGAAATAAGAAAAACCCTTTATACAGAGAACCCATTTTCTAGGCTAAGAACATAGTAGTAACTAATCCAACTTTTTGTAGGATCATAACACCATAGGATATATAATCAAATATGTAAGCATATTAATGGCAGAAGTTTATTGCTGGAAAAGACAGAAATATGGTGGTATCCACATTTAAATATACCCTAGAGGAGAAGAAATAAAAGCTGCAAGGGTATGAGGCCTGCTATAAAAAAAGATTACATTGTGACTACTTTTTTCTTTTATTTTTTTCTACGTTTAAATATATTGTATTCTTCCATTGTTATGTATGTTTTTTGGATTGACCTCAAAGTAATTTATGTTGTGCAGACTTTTCTAGTGACATGAAAAAAATAATGATCCTAGAATATTCCTTTGTTACATTTTTAATAAATTATCTCTATATGTAATGATAATATGAAAACGTGTTAAAATGAAGGGAATCTTTCCTGCCGGGGCTTTCACTCCCCTGTGTTACTTCCTCCCATATTCTCTAAGGCTTCTTCCGGCCTTGGGAGAGTTGTCTGTTTGGCCTGATTCTAATTTCTTCTGTGGGACGTCTTCTTCCCTTGAGGGATGAGAAGCGAGCTTCCTTTGTGCCTTGGTGTTTTCTCCTATTACAAATACGAGCAGACTCCTTTCTCAGTGAGTTACTCTACGAGACCCGTTTGGTTAATTATCCTCTGGCCTCCCCAGACCCTGATTATTCTCAAGGACCTTAATCAGGATCCCGTTTGCTTTCACAGTGCCAGAATTTTTTTCTTTATTCACTGTTTTTAAAATGCCCCATCAGCTCTTTTATGGATTTTTTGGATTTATCAGTCTGTACTCTGCATGTATGTGCTATCAGGATTTTGTGAGCTGCAATGACAGAAATCCCAGTCAACTAGAGTGTGAGCAAAAATGACGTCGTACTGTGGAGACAGATGGAGGTGATGGTTTCACAGCAGTGTGGATGTACTTAATGCCACAGAATCTTTCTATGCCTCTTGGCAATGCAGCATTTAACTTTTCGTTATTCCTTCTAAAGCTCTAGAAGCGTGCAGAGGTATGTGGTGACGGGGAGTGGGCTATGGGATGGGTCCCGGATAGCTTCATGGCGACATTGGCTATTGAACTGTGGTTATGGGCTTGGGAGCAATTAATAGAAAAGTTCTCAAAGTAAAGTGATTGGTTTGAGCAATGGTGTGAAGATGGGAAGACCTAACTTAATAGTTCACGTTGGCGCTAGAATGCCCTGTACATTGTGTACATTGTGTGCAAAATGAAGGCAAAAGATACAGCTAAGTTCGAGAAAGGTGGCTGGAAAGAGCAGTGTGTCCAGCTGGAATGTTAGACATTCCTAGAAGATGAAGGGAGGGAAAGGTGGTGGCACCCGAGGCAGGGGCAGAGGCTCCAGTCCTGGGGAGTTGGAAGGGGAAGGCGTGTTGGAGAACAGTCATCTCAGTAAACATTTCTCATTCCTTCTGTTCGAATGTCTTTCTTTCTTCTTTGTTGAAATTCACAATGATCTTTCCATCTCTCTGCCATCTTACAGGACCTCTTCTAAAGTATCTCCAGCAAATAATTCATCCTGTCTGGTGTCCTGATCTCAAGAATTATTCTCTCCTTCTGTCTCATTCTAGCATGTCACCTGTGCCGTACATTTTCTTGTTTCTAACCTAAGCCCTCACGCTCTTGACAGTCTTCTTCTACCCATCAGTAGGAAGATGAGGGAACATTTCAGTCCCGAGAGTGAAGGACTTTGTTGACGAACACCCTTTCCCCTGGGGACAATTACTCAAATGTTTTCCTGGAAACTCTGTGAGAATTGTGTATTCTGAGCTGAACTATAGACTTTTTAGATCTGGAAAGGACCTAAAAAACAAACAAACAAACAAACAAACAAACAAACACACACAAACACAAAAACCCCATAATAAAAAACATGCCCTTCAACCCACTCATTTAACAGATGAGAAAACTGGACCCCACGGTTGTTTAAATAACTCTGTCATACTTTTATTACCTGAAAGGATAAAAATCTCAAAGGTGCACCCTGAGGAAGACTGTATGTGTGATTTAGAGCCATTATTGCTGTGCCCCAAAGTGGAAAATACCTCTCCTGGACTTGCTACCTAGCTTTTTTCCTGTTGTTTAATTTCTTGATGGTTTGGCACAACAATTTCAAGTATCTTTCAGATACAGAGTAGAGTGTGCTGTTTTGTCTGCCTCCTTCCAGGAGATTCTATTATGTCATCCAAGCAAATAATAATCTTTTTCTAGTGGAATCACTTGAATTTTGGTGGGCTGTCATGACACCAGCATTTTCTATATTAAAGAACACTAATATATTCCCCCATCCTATGCATTTCAGGACCCATATCACCTTAGTGATAGTCTGAGTCTCTGGATGGCTCTAGATCCTTTGATGAAGTCTTGGTGGTGTTTACATCATAGCTGACACCTGGGATCTTTCTTTGCTTCTTTATGGGTTTTGACTGACTGAAAAACACACAAATGAGCGAGGAAACAGGAGGTAGTTTTGATTATTTAGATAACCTAGTAATGTGGAAGGTAATTGGACCGTGAGGAAGGAGGAGAGTAAATGAAATATCTCAATTCCTTGGAAAATCCAGGCTCACTTGGCAAACGGTGATGAGAAAAACAGTCCAAACTCCTCCTTTGTCTTCTCAGGCTTCTTATGTGCTGGTGATTTGTTGGGGAGGTTTTATGATCAGCCAGCTCCGCCCTTTTATCTGTGATGGTGATGCAGTCTTTTTTTTTTTCGGGCGGGGGGGAGCATCAAAGGAGTGATTTTGGTTTTATTTCTATCATTGTGCTTGCTTACAAGCCAGCTACTGGCTGCTTTAGTTTTCATGCTATTTCTGGGTGGTAAGGCAGAGTTGCCCAGAAGTTGACAGTGGTGAGGGCAGACATGTTTTTCTGCTGGAGAAAAGCCACCAAAGGTAGTTATGTGTGGGATGACGTTAGTGCAGAATGGAAAGTCTACCCTCTGCTAGTTATGGAAGGGGAGGAGGGTGCTCGAAGTGCACCTTTACTCCGAGTCACGAGGAGAGGTCAAGATCCAAATCAATTCCTGAGAAAGAACTCTGGTCAGCCAGGGTCATGTGCCCGCCTTGGTGGTGAGGACAGCTGAGGGAAGTGCCTTACCAGCTTGACCTGAATCACAAGGGTTTGGGAGGGACACTTCCTCAAGGCGGGAGGTGGGACAGATGAAGAAGTCACAGATTTGCCTCACAGCAACGTTGATCATTGGAGAGCATTGATTAGTCCATAGTGGGATACTCAAAAGATATCTGTTGGATCATGGATAGGATGAACCAAAGAGGAAATACTGTTGGACTGAAATGAGAGACTTTTAGGGTGACTATCAACAACTCATTTCCTCCTTTGAATGGAGGTCCCATTCTTGTATATTACTTCCAGGTTAGGACAGTAGTTTTTGAAAACTCCACCAGGTACACTATAGGTGGAGTGATGATTTTGTACTCCGTGCCTCCACATGAGTTGCTCCTCTGAGTCTTCACAGCAGCCAGGAGAGGTAGGTGACTTCCTCTTGGCTTTATGGATCAGGTGACAGGTACCAAGGGGTGACACTTCAGAGCTAGCAAGGGTCAGGGCAGATCCTTGAACCCAGGCCCATGTGACTTTTTGTGTTCTTTCCTCTATACTCCAGCTGCCTGGGACAGAGCTGGCAGATGCTGCTGTTAATCAAGGTTGTGAATGTGAATACAAATTGAGAAGGAAATCTGGAGGAAAGAGCATCATTGATTTTGATACAGAAGTTTAAGGCTTTGAAAGACCTTTAACATGTCATGGCTCTCAGGATCTCTCAGTTTGTTTGACACGGTCAGGCCCAGAGTCTTACCTGCAGGTTGAGTTCTACAATGGCCATGACCCCGTGCCGGCAGGATTTATGTCGAGACACGTACTTTAATTAAATGGTGACTTAGTGATAGTCATTGGCCTTCATGTCTTTTAAAGTACCAGATATTTTTTTCAGGTACTTGATCAACCAAGAATGCATTCTTCCTCATTAACAATATATAGAAATGTTTATTTCAGTTAATTGAAGCCATTGGAGGCCTACAAACATTGGAGAAACTTTCCCCGATCCATGGTTTTAGGGATGGGTTGAGTTGGAAACTATGGGTTCACTGCCTCACGCTTTCCCATTTCGGTGTGAAACTGAGATATCAGTACCAGCTGACCACTGCACCCAGAGAACCTCATGCTGCTGCAACCTTGGGTTTCTCTGGCTCAGCCAATGCCACACAAAATAGCCCTTTCTGTACCACAAGCCAACAAAAATCTTCAGTTGAAAAATTGGGACTGGCTATTTACTTCTTAATGTTTTCCAATAAACAGAGTAAAATAAACTAGGACATTTTTGTTTAGATTTAATAAATCAGCCCAGCATAGGAAATTCTGATGCACAACTAAAGATGAGCTATAAACTTGCTTTTTTAATACAGCTGGTGGTTCATCCAGTCCTTGAATTTGGGTTTGGCCTAACTTTGAGCATCCATCAGGAAGAAGCGTCCATGACCTTCTGGCCCATGGCTTTGCTTCTGCTGTGGCTATCATTGAGCTTTTGTGTTCTAGTTACTTTTAAAAAGTCCATTTTAAATGCAATTTCATTTACACATCTGTTTTTGCATCTAGCTTTTATCATGTTTCTTTTCTTTCCCAACTATATCAGGATGGATATTAACTGCAAAATTTGAAATATACACATGAGAAAAAGGAAAAAAAGAAGAAAATAACTCATCTACAACATAATCACTAAGGGATAAATACTGGTGACATGTTGATATTTTTCTTCTTACTCTTCTCTTTATGCTTATGTATGTGTACACAAACTCAAAATATAGACTTCCTATCTGTTTTATATGTTACTTAATGCAACAAAGTTCCTTTTTGCATGTCTGCTGTGTACCAGGCCTTGGATATTTTTTTTTTAATTTTTTCCTATTCAATATTATATAGAAAATATTTCTTCAAGTCTTTAAAAATACTTTGAAATGTCACTTTTAATAGCTGCATAACATTCTACCCTTTGAATATTCCATGTTTTACTTCATTATAGCCCTCAGACTAGATAGTTAAGAAGCTTCTGATTGTTTTCTATAATAAACAACACCCCAATAAACAGCTTGAGCATAGCTCTTTGGACTCATCCCTGATTGCTCCCATAAGGTAATTTCCCACAAGGATCATGGGGATAAAGAATGTGAAGAGAAACCCTGACTGCATAGCTTGGTTGGTCAGAGCATCATCCTGATACACTAAGGTCGTGGGTTTGATCTCTAGCCAGGGCACATACAAGAAGCAACCAATGAATACATAAATAAACGGAATAACAATATTTATGTTTCTCTCTTTTAAAAAGTCAATTAAAAAAGAATGTGAAAGTAGGTATAACTTATTTGAATGTATCTTTCAACTACAAACTCTACCTTATTCTTCCATTCTTTGTCTCCTGAAATGACTTGATTGACTAAAATTCACATAGCATTAAAGAAACTTAAAATATATTTTAGGAAAGATCCTATACTTACAGATACAAATATTTAATCTATTCATAAAAAAGATTTATGTATTTTCAGAGACAGGAAGGGGGCTGGAGAAAGAGAGGGAGAGAAACACTGATGTGTGGGAGAAACATTGTTCAGTTACCTCTCGCACACGCCCCCAGCTGGGGACCAGGCCCACAACCCGGCATGTGCCCTGACAAGGAATTGAACTGGTGACCTTTTGCTTTGCGGGCTGACGCTCAACCAACTGAGCTGTGCTGGTCAGGGCACAAATATTTAATCTCTTCAAGTGACTGTGGTTAAGATATGAATCTTTCTAACGAGGAACGAGGAGTTCTAAGCTTGTTTACGCAAAAAGTCTAATAAACGAGCTCATTAAAAGTGTTAGAATTGTCTTGTTTATGAAAACTTGCAGTTGGTTTAAATTGGCTATTTAAAGATTGTGTGAACCATTTGCCAAGAGCTTAGCAATGTACAGGCCCAATTCCATTATTTGCTCAATAGCAGTTTTATGCTTAGACTTAGCATGTGAGGCTGATAATTGTGGCACGATAAGACCACACAGCGTTCAAGTGTGTGATAAGCCTGGCTTAGTTGGAATAGAGAAATATTTATCGGTGCTCTGCTAATGAGCTGTTTTTTGTATCATTAGTTGGATTTATTGTAGCTAAGGCTAAACGCGTTTAATATATTTGATAGAAGTCTTGAAATAATGTGTGCTAAAGTCAATCAGAAGAAATAGAAAAATATTCTAAGCGGACTTCCTATGGAATAATCACTATGTGGATATTATTTTGGTTCATCTTAGAAACCCAGAAAGCTGGCCGGAAGAAGATATCCTGAATCCTGATCCGTGCCAGAAATAATAGTGTCTATATCACAGACCCTTCTGTGAGGGACACTTAGATGAGCAGATGTGCGATCCTGTCCTCTGGAAGGTGCCCCCATCCAACCCAATCTTGTTTTGGGTGATGTTCCAGACTGTGATCCAGGGGGCACAGCTCCCTGAGTATCTATTTTTAAGTCTGTGTATGAGACAGAGGTCATGTAGACTCAAGGTCACCCTTGAGAGTCCCTTTGGAAGACTCTGCTGAGGGGGCCTACACCCTGTCTCTCTTTGGGCCAACACAGCCCAGTGTTGCCTGCAGAGTTGGAGCTGATTGCTGTCTCTCTGAGCACCAGACAAGCAGTTGGCTTGTGTTTAGGGCCCAACTTGTATGTAAAAGATGTTTCTTTAAGCACTAGACTCCCACTCAGCTCTGTGAGGTGCTGACTGAAGGAGCTACGGGACTGTGTTTCCTTCTCTCCCGCACCCCAGGGCATGAGGTCACCGAGTGGGGCGGCTGGCATGGTGCACGAGCGTGTGGTGTCTCTGCCCCCTTCCCCTCTCGTGGGTGTTACTGAATTCTTTTGAGTGGAAGTATGTGTGATGTGACACCACAGCAGTTGCTGTGATGTGGGATTTTTTTTTACCTGTGTGGATGTTCTTCTGTGAGACCCTACAGTGACCCTACTGGTTAACACATACCATAAAAGTGAAGTAGAGAGGCACAGCAAATGAACATGCCACTTTGAAACTATCCTATAATAATACTATAATGTTCCTTTCCCTACATTCAATGAGCATAGATTTATTGAGGGCCTACTATGCGCTAGGAGTTAGGGACACAATGGTGACCACAGTAGAAACAATTTCTGCCTTTCTGCAACTTATGGTCTGGTAGGTCTGTGAGAATTCACCTTTGCCTAGGCAGCAGTGGACTGACTAGATAGTCATTACATCTATAGGAAACAAAATATTTGGTGCAGGAGATGCTTGTTTTGGTTCTTGACTTGGGACTGCATGATGAAAATGGCTTCGTTGAGAACTTTCCATTATCTAAGCTGACACACCTGCCAGCTTATAAAAACTAGCCTCAGAGGTCAGTTGTCCTTGGTCTCTGATGTCAGCATGCTCTCACCAGATCACTATCTACCTGGTTTGAAATCTTGGCTTTGTACTGCCTGATCTCTGGCGTCTTCTGTATCCACCAGCACCAGCACCTCCTTGCTGCAATTCTTCATTCTTTGGATCTGTATGCCTTCCGTATCTCCTCTCCTTCCTCCAAAGTAGTGGTGGTGGGATATGCGTGTATGTGTGTGACATGGAGAGAGAGAGAGAGAGAGAGAGAGAGAGAGAGAGAGAGAGAGAGAGAGAGAGAGAGATGTTGATTCAATGAAATAAGTTCCTGCACACGAGAGTTTACTTTTGATTACTAACCCTTCATTACTGGCATTGGTCACACACCTGGAGAAGAGGGCCAAGTGACTGGACCTTCAGTTGTGTGTGTTCCTTTGGGTCTTTTTTTGGTCTTGATCTGCTGACCATTCATGGGGCTTCCCATGTTGTGCCCTCTTCAGCTCGCTGTCTGTCACTAGCCCTTTTATCTGAGGTATGCTTTATAACTTGCTGCCTGTCTTCATGAACACCTGGGACATCCAACTCTGGTAGGAGAAAGACAGCATCATGGTGGGGTGGACAGCAGGCCTGTCTGACCCCGACGTGGTCCGAGATACTGTGCTCCTCAGGACGGCATACCGAGGGATGCCAGGGGCTGCATAATTCACAGCGTTAGCGTGCCTTATCTTCCCAGATAGTCCATATGTTCGTCAGTCAATGAAAACCATTCTTTTTGAATCCTCACCCAAGGATAAGTTTATTGACTTTAGAGAGAGAGGAAGGGAGAGAGAGAAACTTCTATGTGAGAAAGAAACATCAATTGGTTGCCTCCTGTATATATCTGACTGGGGACCACACTGGCAACTTAGGCATGTGCCCTGACCAGGGAGTCGAACCCTCAACCTTTTGGTGTATGGCACAATGCTCCAACCAACTGAACCGCTTGGTCAGGACAACGAAAAACATTATTTTTACATTGAAAAAAAACCATGAATATCTTAAGGCATAGGCTGCAACATTATATAAATTTTAAGTAAAAAAAATAATTTTTGAAGCAGACAGGGGACTACATTCACTCTTGTCTTCTGTGACAAGTACTTGGTAGGAAGAGATTAAATGAGGCTCGTGGAATCCTGGCCCCTTAGTTAAGTTATTTGAGATATGTGGGAAGCACACATCGCATGCTGGTCGCCTAACCTCCTTGCTCTCCATGCCCCTCCCTGAGTTACCTACCTCCTGTGTTCTCTCTCCCACTGCGGGTGCTCTGCTCTGAATGTCGCCCCTTCTGCATGCCTGCCTGTTCTGCAAATGTGCTGGCATTGCCCTTGGGTTTCCTTGGACCTGCTTGAAGACCAGACCCTCAGAATATTGAGGGTGAATAGTACAGGACTCAGGAGAGTGTGGAGGGTGGCCGCGGCCTGGCTCATGGGATCAGAGGGAAGCATGTTCTCAGAGAAGGGGTGTGGGGTTCGTCTGTCTTGTTACTCTTTCCCAGCACGTATGGAGTCTACAGAACAGGAGAGGGAGTCTGTAGTCCTAGGTAAGCCCCACCAATGGAGCAGGACAGGATGCGCTGGCTACAACACCGACCTGAGCAGATTCTGCCCTGGATGCTTTCTGTTCCATCAAAGCCTCTGTCAAAGGCTGCAGGAGGACATTTGTCCCTCCAGCCTCTCACTCTCCCCTGCGTGGAGTGGAGGCTGTGCTCAGCTTCTGTTTCTGACCTCCTTGGAAGCTGCTTCTCTCCATGAGGGAGGAATGACATCTGAGCCGAAGGAAGCTGGTGCATGCCATTCTAGTCCATGGCTCCGGCCCCCTAATCTCTCCAAGACAAGATGTTCCAACAGGTGTGGTGAGCCTGCTCTCTTCAGGCCTGTCTTGCAAGAGGAGAATTTGCTTCCTTCCTAATCCCTGAAAGAGGGCGATGGAATAAGATAGGCATCAGCCTTAAGGAAAAGTTCTGAGTGTGCCAACCATGACTTGATGCCTTCCCAAAGGAGCCAGCCCAGTGGAGTGGGAAGGGCACACACTTTGGAACCAGAGGGATCTTCATCTGGATCCAGCTTCAGTCACTCGCTGGCTTTACAACTTTGGTTGGGTTATTTACATGACTGTCATTTTCCTCATCTATGAAAGGGTGATGTTAATAATGACTCACTACTAGTGGTGAGGAGAAAGCAAGGTAATGTGTGGGAAGTGCTTGGCATGTAGTAGCAATTCAGCAATGCTCCTCACGGCTGCTGTACCCTACGTTCCAAGCCCAGTGTTGGAACCAGGGCAGCCTTTCTTAGGAGGTTCTTAAGATTTTATTTATTTTAGGCAGAGGGAAGGGGAGGAAGAAAGAGAGGGAGAGAAACATCAATGTCTGGTTGCCTCTTGCATGCTCCCTACTGGGGACCTGACCTGGACCAAAACCCAGGCATGTGCCCTGACTGGGAATTGAACTGGCGACCCTTTGGTTCGCAGGCTGGCACTCAGTCCACTGAGCCACACCAGCCAGGGCTCTTAGGAGGTTCTAAATCACATTATTTTCTTTCCCTGTCTCTGTTAAAAAACACCTATCTCCCCACCTGCCTTGCTACTGACCTTTTCTAGGAGTCAAGAAGAAAAAAAAGTACCTATATAAAAGAATTCTCCATAAGGTGTGACTGAAGGGTGATCTAACTTGCTTAGAGGTGATCTCAGCCTAAAGGGGAGACTAACTCAAGGGAGTACATGTTTCTAAGAGAAGTTCTTTGGGTAGCAGGACCGTGGGTTGCCAGTTTCTGAGACATTGCATGCTTTGCCCATGTTCCTCCAAGTGAGGTCCCCAGGTGTTGTCCCTCCGATGAGCCCTCACCTTCTCGCTGCAGTCCCATTTTCACTCCCTTGTACCTTGAACCCTCGTGCTGATTCTTTGTTCTGATTCACAAGGCAACCTTGCACTATGTGCTGAGGCAGTGTGTGTATCTCTCCGTCTTAGAGAAATCAGAAGCAACTGTTTTAGCACTTAACCCTTTCTAGATTTTCACAGCAATTTCCATAAACTATCTCAGTTCTTAGAGGAAAATAAAATAAATTAAAAACGAATTGCCCTGACTGGTGTAGCTCAGTGGATTGAGTGCAGGCCTAGGAACCAAAGGGTAGACGGTTCCATTCTCAGTCAGGGCACAAGCCTGGGTTGCGGGCCAGGTCCTCAGTAACCGGTGTGTGAGAGGCAACCACACATTGATGTTTATCTCCCTCTCTTTCTCCTTCCTTTCCTCTCTCTCTATAAATAAATAAATAAATAAACTGATCAAATTTAATTTTTGTATGTAACTGATGGATCACCTACATTTCTCTCAAAGTACAGTGTCAAATAGGCCAACTATTATTGATTGGAAATCGTTGCCTGAAGTAGCTGAGTGTTGAAAAATATTTTGAGGATGTGCCAACATGAGATTGAAAAGAGTATTTTGCTTGATTAGTGATGCCTGCTGGTGGCACAGGGAGCGAAGTGGCAGTGCGTGACCGTATTTGTCGTGACTTTCTCCAGCCCTCCAGCCACTAGTCATTCCATCATTTCGCTCTTCATTTGCTCTCCCACTTGAGAGCCATTGGGGGACCAGAGGTGCTTTCCAGCTACATTTACTTGGGTAGATGATTTAGCAGGGCTGAAGCATGACTCAAATGAAAACTTTTCTTTGGTTT
Source organism: Phyllostomus hastatus (assembly GCF_019186645.2). NCBI lineage: Eukaryota > Metazoa > Chordata > Mammalia > Chiroptera > Phyllostomidae > Phyllostomus > Phyllostomus hastatus. Next base: position 231,770 of record NW_025333912.1, on the reverse strand, counting down.
TCTGTAGATTTCATATCTATTCTATTTTTGATGCCCATTGATATAAATCCTCAAGAGTTATTATGAAGTTAGAGTTTTAGACCCGAGGTCTACAAATAGCATCAGGATTTCGCCCATTTGCAGAAACTACCCAGAACATCTTGCCTTTTCATCTCTGAAGAGCCGTGAGTGTGTGAACTGGAAGCAAAGAGATGAATTGCATTCATGAATCCCTTGAGCGGCACAAAGCAAAGAGCTGCCGCTAACAGTATTGGCTGTTGTACCTCTTTGCCTTTATTCTACATGCCTGCTTTTCAGACAGCCTAATGGATGAATCACAGTATGTTCTGAGAGAGGCAGACAAACAGCTTGGAGAAAGTGGGTCACTGACACAGGGTTTGGGGTTATTGTTTTCCAAGGTTACCTTAAAACCCATTTGAAAGCATTAAGAAGAAAACTCTTAATAAATAGATGCTTGGTGTGTGGCATGGCTTAGCTTTGCCCACTCAATTTTCCCAGTGGGAAATTGAACTCATCTTTCGATAATGAAAGCAGAAAGGCCAACAGCTCTTTGGGAAAGTTTTGTTTATCCCTCATTCTCTCCCCCTAACCCTGGTGTGGGGAGAATTGCGTGGATAATCAGATACTTTTTTTCTGAGAACTCAGGAGAAATTGGCCAGCTCTTCTCTCTGACCTCTACTTGGTTCTGGCGCTGTTGGCATGTGCATGGGTTGTTATTTGCACCCAGTGTCATGAGGGCACCTGTAGGGAAGTTTAGATCACACCTTGGTTTTGAAAGCCTTCTGTAGAGTTACATAGAGAGAAAATATCTAAAATACTTAACAAATCTTGAGCATCTCTTTGACTGTCCAGAGTAAAATATATATTTAGAAGTTTGAAGAAAATAGTTTTTAACAGTTTACCAATACTATCCAAGACTACTGTAAAACCATTACCCAATGACAGCCACAAAAGCCCCATCACTATTCCATACCTCCTCTATTTTTTTTTTTGCTTTTTTAAAGTATATTTTATTGATTATGCTATTACAGTTGTCCCACTTTTTCTCCCCTTTATTCCCCTCCACCCTGTATCCTCCCTCCCTCCAGCATTCCACCTCCCAAGTTCACCTCCATGGGTTGTACATGTAAGTTCTCTGGCTTCTCCACTTCCTATACTATTCTTAACCTCCCCTTGTCTATTTTGTACCTACCAATTATGCTTCTTATTCCCTGTATCTTTGCCCCAGTTCTCCTCCCTCCCCCTCCTGCTGATAACTCTCCATGTGATCTCTATTTCTAGAAATCTGTCCCTGTTCTAGTTGTTTGCTTAGTTTGTTTTTGTTGTTTTTTTTCAGTTATTGATAGTTGTGAGTTTGTTGTCATTTTATTCATATTTTTATCTTCTTTTTCTTAGATAAGTCCCTTTAACATTTCATATAATAATGGCTTGGTGATGATGAACTCCTTTAACTTGACCTTCTCTGGGAAGCACTTTATCTGCCCTTCCGTTCTAAATGAAAGCTTTGCTGGATAGAGTAATCTTGAATGTAGGCCCTTGTCTTTCATGACTTCAAATACTTCTTCCCAGCCCCTTCTTGCCTGCAAAGTTTCTTTTGAGAAATTACCTGTTAGTCCTATGGAAACTCCTTTGTAGGTACTGTCTCCTTTTCTCTTGCTGCTTTTAAGATTCTCTCCTTATTTTAATCTTGGGTAATTTAATTATGTTGTGTCATGGTGTGTTCCTCTTTGGGTCCAACTTCTGTGGGATTGTCTGAGCTTCCTGGACTTGTGTGCCTATTTCCTTCACCCCATTGGGGAAGTTTTCCTTCATTATTTTTCCAAATAAGTTTTCAATTTCTTATTCTTCCTCTACTGCTTCTGGCACCCCTGTGATTTGGATATGGGAATGTTCCTAAGCTTCTCCTCATTCTTTTGAATTCTTTTTTTGTTGTTCTTTTCCAGTTTAATGTTTGTTTCTTCCTTCTGTTCCAAATCTTTGATTTGAGTTCCTGTTCCTTCCCTTCACTATTGGTTCCCTGTATATTTTCCTTTATTTCACTTTGGATAGCCTTTACTTCTTCCTTCATTTTACAGCCGTACTCAATCATTTCTATGAGCATCCTGATTACCAGTGTTTTGAACTTTACATCCGATAAGTTGACTATCTCTTCCTTGCTTAGCTTTTTTTCTGGAGCTTTGATTTGTTCTTTCATTTGGGCCATAGATATTTTTTGGTCTCAGCGCACCTGTTATGTTGTAAGGGGTGGAGCCTTAGCTATTCACCAGGGTGGGCAACCCCCATTGTTGTATTGTGGTGCTGTATGTGGGAGAGGGGTCAGAGATGGGCCAATGCCACTTGCTTGGCTCTCAGCTGGGTTTTAGTTACTTTCCCTGCTTCCCACAAGTGAATGGAGCCCTTTGAGATGCTGCCCTGTGCTGATTCCTGGGTGGGTGGGCTTATATACATTCTAGGACCCTGTGGGCCCCTCCAACAGACTCTCTTGTGAGATTGGCAGTCTCTTGCACTGCTGCAACCCCCACAGGTTTTTACAGTCAGAGGTTTTGAGGCTTTCTTTTCACCTGTTGGAACCCTGGGTTGCATGGTCTGTCTTGCTCCCCAGTTGTTCCTCCTGGTTTATTTGCATATGAATGTGAGACTACCCAGTCCAGCTGTCACCACCTTGCCTGCCCAGTCCATCAGATGCCAGTTTGCCATGTGTCCTTTCTGCCCCAGCTGCCTGTCTTCATCCATTGGACCAGTCCGGGTGACTGTTTCTTCAACTTCTTGGTTGTCGGAATTCCAAACAGTTGAATTTTCTGGAAGTTCTCATTGTTTTTTTGTTTTTAAATTTGTTGTTATCCTTCTTTTGGTTGTGCGAGGAAATGCAGCATATCTACCTTCACCTCCATCTTGGCTGGAAGCCCCTCCCTCCTCTTCTTTACTTGCTGCAAAATTTATAAAAGGAGGGGCACTTTAAATTTTTACTTTTAGAAATCTGATACGCTTTTTTAAATAAGCTGATTCTGTTTGAAGGCTGACCCATAAGTACCCAGAGGATATGTGCCTCTTCTTCTTTTCTGTTTTTCTCTGATTTGCCAAATCTAAAGGTTAGGATTATTCAGTTACATAGGACAGGATTTCTTTCTTTCAATGACATTTTGGGAATGCAGATCTTGACTCAGTCCCACCAGGCCGTGGGGTGTGCTGGCCTTTGCTGGCGGGCCAGGGAGAGGCGTATCACACACACATGAAAGAGTCCTGTGGCAAAGGAAGAAACTAGGAGGGGGTCCTTCTCTGTGACCTGAGATTGATGGTAATGACCTGAGCTGGGATTATAAGAGCTGTATTTCAAGTGAAAAATGGAAAAGGGAGGGAACAATTTCATTTTCTAGTGTCCTTTTTTATTTTTGGCTAGCCGTGGAGATGCTAGAATGGCAAAAGATCAGAGGAGTCATCTGAGAGGTCACAAAACTAAAATCTATAAAAAGGAAGCCACTGAATGTGCTATCCACAGGCCAGCTGTTTAATTAAGGGTGATTCTTATACCGGGATCAAGGAAAGGAATGGAAGGAATGTTGTGACCGTGACTCAAACTCTAAGAGCTCTGGTAAGAATGTCCTGGCCTCACTGGTGACCTAGGACTGAGACCTGAACGGGAGTTGTTCAGGAAATGGAGTAGTACAGGCTTCTGGAGGCCACGGGTAAGCGTGTGGGGAGCCCCTCCAGACCCTGTGCAAATCCCTGAGCAGGAAAATCCTTCAGATACCTGCCTCCAAGCTGCTTATTCTCTGGTCAGTTTTTGAGTAAATCCAAATTTGTTCCCAAAGCACCTACAACTGTCCCAAATACACCAAGAGGGGTTTTCATTTAATTTAGTGTGGGGCCACATTTAGTAAGTTTTTTAAATAGAATCCTTACCTAAGGACACATTTGTTGATTTGAGAGAGAGAGAAAGAGAGAGAAAAAAACATCGATGTGAAAGAAAAACATTGATTGGTTGCCTCCCATGTGCATCCTGATCAGGGATGGAACTCTCAACCTAAGTATGTGTCCTGACCAGGAATTGAACCTACAGCCTTTTGGTGCATGAGATGACATTCCAACCAGCTGACCCCCGTGACTATGGCTAGTAAGTTTTTAATAATTCTTCTAATTTATTAATTTAATATCCCATCTCCATTTTTAAAATCAATCATTTCTGTTTGAGGAATGATGGATTAAAATGCAGGTAAATCCATCTTACTTTCCACGAATGAAATACATCTAGAGCAGGTCTGCTTGACCGTCTCATGTGTGAATATTAGGAATGTCATTCTGAGGATTGCTGGCCTTGTTAGGATATACCTTTATAGATTTAGATGTGGAGCTCTTATGCTAATGACTCTTTCAGAATCCATGACGGATGAGGGAGGAGTCAGCCACTTATGTCCTTTACCTCCTATATCATTATTGATAACAATCAACCAGTGTGCTTTTTGTGTTTCATTACAGACTTTTGAAAGTACTTCCATAAACATCTGTTGTCTGGCAGAGGGTGAACTCCATGACAGCAAGGACTGTGTTTGCTTTTGCCCAAGCTTGTAGGTCTAGCCCTACACAGTGGCCAGTGCATGTCCGGGGCTTTGTGATGTTATTTACTAAAGGGAAGCAGGGAAGAAGACAGGGAAAGAGGGAGGGAGGGAGGGAGGGAGGGAGGAGGGAGGAGGGAGGGCGGGGTGGGGGCATTACCTTTCTGCTTCACAGCGTCTGCCCTGCCACTGCTTTTGTGGGTGACCATCACCTCTTAGCTGAAGTTGCTGCCACAGCCTTGCATGGGGTCTCCCTGCCTTTGGTTAATCCTGCCCTGCCAGTCCATTTCCACACCACAGCCAGTTTCATCTTTGTAAAATGTTTCTGAATACCTCACTGCCTTGTGTTACACTCCAAATGCTTCCAGTTTCCTTGAGGATAAATGACAGTCTTGTGCCCTCCCTTGGCAGCCCATGCCCTGCCACTCTCTCCTTGCAGACCACGCTCCAGCCACCCTGAACTGCTCCCCTTTCCTCACACTTGCCAGATTTCTTTTGGCCTCTGTACCTCTGTACATGCTACACCCTCAGCTTGATGTCCGCCTCTACCGTTAGGGCTCCAGCTTTGATCCTATCTCCTCCCAGAAGTCTTCCCTGATAACCAAGGCTGGGTTGGGGGCCCCTCCTCTGTGACCCCGTTTTCACTGTGACGTAATTGCTTACCTTTCTGCTTTCCACTGGATTCCAGAGCTTCTTGAGGCTGGCGGCTGTGTCTTAATCATTGCGGAACCCACCAAGTGCACTGCCTGGCTCATCAAGGGTACTTGGGAAAACTTTGTTGAGCGGGTGAGAAGAGGGCGTTGTAGGGTTGTTGAACTAGCATGTGATGTGGAGCCCGAAAGAGCTTCCTAATGACTGGCAGTAAGCTTGGGGCATTTTCTAATTACCCAAACCCCAGCTTCTCTGTCTGGGAGACAGGACGGAGCATTGTTTCTGACCTCATGGGTTTTTGTGGAAATTCAGTGAGACGGCACAAGGAGAGCATCTAGCACAGGCTCTGCTCCGTAGTGAGCTCCAGTTGATTTTTCTTCTTTTCTTCAGTCTCTCCTTCCCTTGTCTGCCAGCTGGGTCACACCATGGATTCAAATACTGGAGTTCGGGCCTCAGAGTTGGAGGTTCAGTGAGGTGATGCTACATCATCTGCCAGGCAACAGAGACACGTTTTAAAAGTATACACTCCTGGGCCTCACTCTCTGGTTTTGTGATGGGCCCAGAAATCTGTATTTTTTTTTCAAGTTTCTGATGCTCAGTCATGATTGGGAGCCTTTGACCTGGTCAAACTGACCCAAAGCAGGAATCCTACTTATTATGGAGCCTTTTCTGGAACATCTCAGGGATCGGGCAGCTCGCTGCATTTCGAAGTCCCCTGTTTATTGGTAGACAGCCGCTCTAGTAGTTAGAAATCCTCCTCATCTACTGGGCCCAATCCTGCTTCTTGACGGTGCCCAGGCTTTACTTCAGCTTCTGCCTTCTAGAGACACCTGGATTAAGTCCACACCGTCTTCCACATAGCCGTAGCCATGCAAAGTTACAATTACATCCCTTCAAAGATTTTTCTTTCCCAGGCTAAATATTCCTGTTCCTATAAATTAGAGTTTGCTCACTGGCGCCTGTGGGCTACATCCGGTCCACAGATGTGTTTCGTTTGGCCTGCGATGTTTGAAAAATATTGAATAAGTTACCAAAGTTTAAAAATTATGGCATTTCCTTCAAAAGTCTGGAGCTCCAGTGTCTCTTGAAAACTCAAAAGATCTGGATTCACAATCCCAGCTATGGACAAGACATAAATTTTCCAGACTGTTACACAAATCTGCAGATTGTTGATTTGTCTGCTCCATTATATTGTCTAGCCCCCACCACTTAAGTCATTATATCACTTGTTTTAAAAAAGAAGTGGTCTTTCATTATTCTTACCTTTTCCTATCTGTGCTCCAAAGTGTCAAGTGGTTTCGTCATTTAAAAAAGTTATTTTAGCCCTGGCTGGTGTGGTTCAGTGGACTGAGTGCTGGCCTGTGATCCAAGGGGTCGCTGGTTCAATTCCCAGTCAGGGCATATGCCTGGGTTGTGGGCCAGGTCCCTGGTGGGGGCATGTGAGAGGCAACTACACATTGATGTTTCTCTCCCTCTCCTTCTCCCTCCCTTCCCCTCTCTCTAAAAATCAATCAATCAAAATCTTTTAAAAATCTCTTTAAAAAGAGTTATTGTATGATTATAAAAATACTATTTAACAATGAAAATACTATAGAAATTATGGGAAACTGCAGAAAAATATAACAGAAATTGTATGTGCCAAGAACCCTGTTTAGCATTTTTATAAATTTCCTTCCTTGTTTTTCTGTGCATATTCATATATTGTGAAGCTGGGATCACACTGGAAATAGTTTCATAGACTGCTTTTTCTACATTTTCCATATCTCATTAAATGCCTTTGAAAGATCGGTTTTAATGACTAAAGTATTCTGTTTTTGTATCATAACTTTTTTATTGTAAAATATACATGACATGAAAATTACTGTTTGAACCACTTTGCAGTGCACAGTTCAGCGGCGGTCAGAGCAGTTACAGTGTGGTGCAGCCGCACCACCACCTCGGTCCAGAACATTCCCAACCCCAAGGGAACCCCACAGCCATTCAGCAGTCACTGCCCGTGTCCTTTTCCTTCCAGTCCCTGGCAACCACCAGTCTGCTTACTGTCTTGATAAATTTGCTTAATCTGGACATTTCATATAAATGGAATCATTCGTGTGGCCTTTTTGTAAATTTTGTGGCTCCTTTCACTCAGCATGTTCTCCAGGTTCATCCTTGTTGCAGAATCTGCCACTGTATGTTATTCCTTTTATGGCTGAATAATATTCCACGGTGTGGCTATGCCACATTTTATTGATCTCTTCATCAGTTGATGGACATTTAGGTTGTTGCCACCTTTCAACTATTGGGATAGTGCTGCTATGAACATTTGTGTGCAAATTTTTGTTTGGACACCCATCTTCAATTCTTTTGCATATATACCCAGGAGTGGAATTTCTGGGTTGCATGGTAAGTCTGTGTTCAACTCTTTGAGGAACTACTCAACTGTTTTCCATCGTAGCTATACCTTTTATGCTCCCATGAACAGCATTCCAATTTCTCCCCATGCTCACCAGCACTTACTTTTTTGTGTTGTTTAATTTTTAGCCATCCTAGTGTGTCTGAAGTGATACCTCATTGTGGTTTTGATTTGTGTTTCTCTAATGACTACTAGTGTTGAGCATTTTTCCATGTGCCTGTTGGCCACTTGTAAATCTTTTTGGGCTTTATATATTACAGCATTTAAACATTTCTCTAGCTTTGAAATTGGTTCCTTTCTAAGTTTTCTGTCGTGAATGTTGTTATGAACATCTCTACACAATGGTTGCCTGAATTTCTAGTTATTTCAGTGGGATAGCTTCCTTGAAGTGGGACTAAAGTGGGGGTCAAAGGAGTTATATTTCTAAGGTGCTGATACGAAGGACTGGATTCGGCACCGCATGTTTGTGGAGCACGTGTGAGCTGTTTGGAAGGCCTTCTCAAGCACCTGTGCTGGGATTTCTGTCTCGGACTTCCTGCATGAGGCTCATTGAAAGAGGACCCAGTTTCCCAGGAGATTCTGATAATGCAACTCAGCTATGGACCATTAGTCAAATTTCCTCTGCAGCCACATAGATCTTCCAAAAAGGTGGGGGACACTGTTGACTGTCCCAATACTCTGAGTTGTTCTGACCAGCTGGTCCTGCTCCTTCTTCAGCTGTGGGCAGCATGCTTGGCAGCCCTGCTGTCCTCCCAGAGTGAGCTCACCCTTCCCCAGACCCCTTAGTGGGTTTTCCCCTCGTCAAATTGGGTCCTCCCCTTCTTGTTCTTGGGGAGTTGATTATTCTGAACCTATCTTTTCTGGTGAGAAAACAGGTTTCTGCTAGCTTTGTGACTTGCTCTAGTTACGTAATACCTACTCACCCAGGCTAGAGCAAACCCAGGTCTCCTGGCTCCCCAGGTAATTTCTTTCCTCTTCCCCCAGTGGCCTTATTTTGACATTTTTGATGAGGCACGATTCAGGAGGTGAAATGTAGTTGCACATGCCAAACGCACTTGGAGTGCTCTAAAAGAGAGAACAGGCCCCAACATGTCTGGGCAGGCTGTGGCTGTCACACAAGACCTCAATTTTACTGCCTTTGGCCAAGCCCAGTTCTAACCTGGGGAGGAGGAAGGGCAGCCAGAAGTCCCCTTAGTTGGGAAAATGTGACCACGATCTCAAAGGAGCCATGATCAGATTGTGCCTTTTAGACAGCTGGAATGCTGTGTAGTGACTGGGTGACAGTTGCTAAGGGTTTGGATGTTAGGTGTGTAGTGTAGATTCTCAAATCTGGATTTCACTTGCAAAGGTACTAAGGGGATCCCCATACCATTTAGAGCTGATTCAGGGAGAGGTTGGAGAGGAAAAGGGACTGCAGAGCCACCAAGAAAGGAGTCCTCACAGTTGCGGTCAGTGGGTCAAAGGCGGCATCAGGGCCCCAGCTGCCCCCCTCACACCCAGTCTCAGACCGTAATTGCCTTTGTGGTTGGGTTGGTGCATTGGAGGTCAAAGGCTCTTCTTCTCCCACCCACTGCTAAATAGAAACAGACAGCAAATATACTTAAACTCAGTAATTCCCTCTCCTTACTAAAAGTTCCTATTTTCTGCAATATGACAGTCAAGATTATGTTTTTCAACTTGGCATTCAAATTCACATCCTCTGAGTAAATCTTGTTTTCGTAAAGTTTAAAAAATATGTTGAAAGCTAATTTTAGACTGGGAAGGGCAATGAAAAAAAGAGAGAGAATCACAGACTTCTCTGTGGCGCCACCCCAGTTAAAAATTACATGCAACTTTTCAATAGCAAGTCTTTGAGATAAAAAGCACATTAATTTACTTATGTCTAATTCATTTTCAGAGCTTTCTTATAGAGTTACTTATATTCAGTATCAAAGTATAATACATATCTGGCTCTCAAATATTTTTTACCAATATGATCAAGTTTAAGACATGTTACTAAATATATTTTATATTTAAATGGACTTGGTAAGTTGCAAACACAGCATTGGCACTGAGTGAAAGACCAATACCGTAGTAGCTAATCAATACCAACCTTTTTAAAAGTTTTTGATTCTAGCCCTGGCTGGCATAGCTCAGTGGATTGAGTGTGGGCTGTGAACCAAAGTATTGCAGGTTCAATTCCTAATCAGGGTACATGCCTGGGTTGCAGGCCATGACCTCCCAGCAACCGCACATTGATGTTTCTCTCTCTCTCTCTATCTCCCTCCCTTTCCTCTATAAAAATAAATAAATAAATAAAAGTTTTTGATTCTTAAAAGAACTCAATTTTTTAAAAGATTTTATTTATTTATTTTTGGATGGAGGGGAAGGGAGGGAGGGAGAGAGGGACAGAAACATCAATGTGTGGTTGTCTCTTGTACACCCCCAACCAGGGACCTGGCTCACAACCCAGGCATGTGCCCTGACTGGGAATCGAACTGGTGACTCTTTGGTTTGTGGGCTGGTGCTCAATCCACTGAGCTATACCAGCCAGGGCAGAACTCAGGTTGTTTTGTTTTTTTTTGGGGGGGGGGTGGTTAAATTGCAATCACTTAAACATCATTATTACTTTCTTCCATGTTATTCATGTAATTTTCCAGGTGGACAGGAACAGTTTAAATGACTGCTGTAGTTTTTAATGGCCACAGAACAGGTGATGTGTGTGTGTAGAGGGGGCCATGGGAAAGAGAGGGAGAGAAAAGATTGGGAAGTATTTTAAAGCTTATGCTGGCTGGAAGTAGTGCATTTTATTATTATTATTTTTTAAAATTAGAGTGTAGTTGACATGTAATGTTAATTTCAGGTATACAGCATAGTGATTCGACATTTATACATGTGTATTTTACAAAGCAATCACCACAATAAGTCTAGTAACCATCTGTCACCATACAAAGTCATTACAATATTATTGACTATATTGCCTGTGCTGTACGTTATTACATCCCCATCACTTTAGAAAGTAGTGTGTTTTCAGTCCATGTTAGAGGAATGCTCTATGGCAGCTAGGCTTAGAATTCTTTTGTATCTTGAAGCAAGAGGCTGTGTGGGGGCAGGAGAATGTGAGAGGGGCTGTTTAGAAATGCAGTGATTTGGAGAAGGGGGTGCTTATTGTCCTTCCTGAGCATGTACATTTCTAAAGTCACTGCTGTGACCTGGCTCATTTGTCCTATCAAAATGCAACTTTTTTTCCTCTATCGATCTAATCTATTCCCAGGCCTTGTTCAAGTCCTGCCTTCTTGGTAGACACCACTGACTTTTCGGCCCTTCTTGTCCCCACTTTTCTGAATCAGAGCAGACCCCTGACATGTTAGAGCTTAAAGGACCTCCAGGCTATCTCTCCGATCTGTCATTCATTGTGTTTGCAGGAAAACTTGGCGTCCATTGCATGAAGTCTGTAGAACACGGTTCAGTCCTGTCTCACGGTTTAATTGTTTTGTGTGAGTTAGGCGTATTTCCCAGCTGTGCTTGGCTCTCCCTGAGGAAGGGACTATGTCACACTTTTCTTTTGTATATTTCATAAAAATAGCATGTAGTAGGTATTTAGAAAGTGCCTTCAACCCTGGGAGCTCTGCCTGTGAAATGCTCTGGCTGGGATAGATACTGATGAAGGTGGGTGTGTTTCAGCATAAACTAGAAACAGCCTGAATGTTCAACCCAAGGGGGATAATTGAGTATGTTGTGATATTTTCATATTATGGAACATTATATAGCTATTAAGAGAAATGAGTTAATCTTATAGCTACTGACCTGAGGGATATAACTTCCTGTATCTGTATCTATATTTCTATATGTCAGCAGCAACATGGGGAGAGATGTGGAAGGATACACATTAGCCTGTTAACAGTGGTGGTGGGAAAGGTTATTAAGTTTTTCCTTAATCTTGTCTCTGTATTGTTGGAACAGGGAAAGATTAAAAGCCAGCAAGAGGAAAGAGAAAGCACATAGAGGTTTCATGCACTGGAAAGTCCCTTCCCCATAATACTTCTTTCTAGTTTTCAAACTTTGTGTGCTTAGAAAAAATGAGTGCCCTTTGATTAAAATTTAGAATTAGGAAATAAAGATAATAATATATTCGGGTTGGGGTTTCTTTGTTTGTTTCAGCTTGGGACATGAAGATAAGTTTTTTTTCTTTCTCATGACATAAAGATAAGTTTTCTGTCAGAACCTAAACTGTGAAGGTAGCGCCCAAACCGAAAGCCTTGGCGCCCTGGTTTCTGCGGTGAAGTGGGGAGAGAAGCAGCAGGTTCTGCAGAGGCAGGATGCTCACTGACTTCAGAGCCTTAGGAACTTCCTGTCCCTGAGCTGCACGGAACAGGGTGCAACTGGAGGGCCTTGCTCAAGTGGAAAAGTAAAGAAAGCAAATGCTGCAGGACTTCCGGTGCTCCTCTGCCCCTGGCTGGGCGCCTCTGCTCCAGAGGGCCGTGCATCCCACAAAGGAAGTTGGTGAGGGTCTTTCTGAATGCAGGCAGCAACAGGCCTGAGCAGGCTGGCTCTCGCTGCATGAGGGTGGATATAGTTCACTTACCTTCTAGATCCACTTGGCCACCAGCAGTAAGTGCTTCCTCATCACTGACCGACACTCCATTCCAAGGACCACGTCTTGCCCAGGCTGTTGTTGCAGTCTCCTGACTTGTATTGCTCTGGTCTCTTCCTCTGTTCATCACACAATCCATTTCCAGAATGATTGTTTTAAAGGGGGGCACAACTCTTGCCCTGGCAGGGTGGCTCAGTGGGCTAGAGTGTCATCCAGTAAACCAAAAAGGTGGTGGGTTCAATTCCTGGTCAGGGCACGTACGTAGGTTACAGATTCAATCCCTGGTTGGGGTGCATACGGGAGGCAGCTGATCAGTGTTTCTCTCTCACATTGATGCTTCTCTCTCCCTTTCCATCCCTCTCTAAAATCAGTAGCTATATATGCTCAGGTGATGATAAACACACACATGCACACACACAACTCTTGGGTCACTTCCTTGCTCAAAAACTTTGCATGGCTCCCAAGTTCTGTAGAAGAGAGCCTGGCATTCAAAGCCTTCTGTCATAGGGTCCCTGTGTCCTCAACTGACCCCACTTCTCTTGGGCTCCAGCGAAAGGAAATGGGTTCCTGTGCTCGCTCAGTCTCCCAGCTTCTGCTCGTACTCTTCTCAGGGAGGGCGCTCCCTTCCCGTTTTGTCTATCTCTACCTAGTTAAATTCTCTCCACTCGTCAACATTCGGATCAAAGGCTGCTTCTCTCAGGAGGCCACGTGCAGCTTTGCTTCCTTCTCTGTGTACTCCTCCTGTGGTATCTACTTTGTACTCAGGTTGCGTCCACCCCCTACGGCCTCTTCCACCTCAAGGACTCCATCAAGGGAGTGACTGACTGCGACATTCTTATGCTTAGTAAATTTCTTACATTTTAAATCAGTCTTTGTTGGAATGTATTGAATATGGTTATGTGAAATTTACCAGATTGATTTTTTTAAAAACATGTTTTTCATCTGTTGTTGGGAGGGGTTCCTGGCAGAGAAAAAGGAAATATGAACTGAGGTGGTGTCTCTGTAAGGAAATACCATGTGACCATTCTTTTTTGCAAATTTTGGCATTTTATGTTATCTAATGTTTTTCAGTCTTTTGGACTCCTCTTTTCCTGCTGTCTTATCATTTCCTTTTGGCATCTGTCTCCGATCACCCCTGCCATGACATTGAGTGGGGAAGTTGAGAAGGTTCTTCCTGGAAGACCGCACCAAGGCAACCTCTGATATATTTGCATTCCCACGACTAGCCTGGTGTAGTGGGCAGCAGGGGGCCCTCCAGGCCTCTCAGGCGGGGAGACCCATGGAGGTCCCGGTCAGCCCCACACCTTCAGTGGATTGACCGGAGAGTGTCTGAGCAGCCAGAGCAGGGAGCAGACTCCGTTTTGCACATCTCCTGCTCGCCCACCTGGCTCCATGTGGAGGGGCGGTGCGCGTCTGACTGCTGTTTTCTTTTCCAAGGAGTATATGTAGAATTCAAAGGAAAAGAGCTATGGAAACGAAGGAGGAGGGTTCAAAGAAAACTATTGTGGTCTTTGAAAAGTCTTGGTTGGGCAGAAAGTGGCTTCCTGGTGTTTTGAAAGAATCTGGGTTCTAACACGTTTCAGGCACAGCCAGTTTGGAGTTTGCCCGGATCACGAAGGACTGGATGTGACTGGGTTAATGCGCACATGGCCCATGTGGCCCTTCCATTCTCCTGAAATGCAGCAGGGAGCTGCCAGCACCCTGGCGGACGCCTCCTGTCTCCGTGCGCTGGTTTTGTTGTTGTTAAAGGACACTGGAATTGCTTTATTTAGCTTCCAATTTCTGAGATTCTCAAAAATTACAGTTACTATCAACTACGAGAAAATATTACTGTAGTTATAGATCATGTCTGATTATGTTTGTAAAGAATACTGATTTATTTTTGTCCTTCTTATGATAAGGGATGTACATACCAGGCATTAATAAAAAGATGTTTGTACAATACATCCTGAAGCTGGGAACCACTTTCTGCATTCAAACAGATACAAAAAATTACTCTGAATACTCTTATTACCCTGAAAATCATCTTCTGAATGTGTGATTTTTTCCCACAAAGATCACTGGAGTGCCTTATATTGATTAACATTATTAAGTCACCTTTCATATTTGAAACTACATGAATTCATTGTGGTACAAGATACAGTTATACAAAGAATGTAAGCAAAACTAAGATAAGAAATAAAACCTCTACAACAATTTTTTAGAAGATTGTATTTATTTATTTTTTTAGAGAGGGGAAGGGAGGGAGAAAGAGGGAGAGAAACATCAGTGTGTGGTTGTCTCTCATGTGCACCCCCTACTGGGGACCTGGCCAGCAACCTAGGCATGTGCTCTGACTGGGAATCAAACTGGTGACCCTTTGATTCACAGGCCGGCACTCAATCACTGAGCCACACCAACCAGGGTTACAACAATTTTTTAAAACAGGAAACTGTTGTAGAAGTATTTCATTCTTTTTGTTTTACTAAGATTACACCAACTTAAATATTCTGTACGAGTTCACCTTTTGGATTCATTGTGTTCTTATTTAAATTAGCTTCCTTTAAAAGTTAACTCCAGAATGGTATTTAATTAACTCAGCTAACGTTTAGATCTGATCTCAAACCATTTGCAACGAGACAGAGTGAAAAAAGATGTGGAGAGCTGGCAGCAGATCCCAGTCAAAATATGGCACTTGGCAAAGTGTGCCTGCCTTGTTTTGCTTTGCTTTTCTCTTTATGGATGTGGCTTATTTTTGAAAAGCTATGGTTTAAATTCAGTGATCAAGTGACAAGTCTGACAAAACAGAGCTCACTTCCGCAGAGGTCCTGTAGGGGAAAAATGGAAGTGTTCCAGGAACTAAAGGAAGTAACCTCGATTTCACCTGGAAACATTAGTGTCTCGGGGCAGGAGATTTGGGCTCTATTTACAGAGTGTCGGAAAGCGGCCAAGATGCTGAGCCAAACTCACATCCAGGAATGGAGCAACATCAAAGAACTGAAAACAGTATCTGTTGTTTCCACTACACATATCCCTGTAAGTAGCAATCGGGGAACGTGAGATAAAGGAAGACCAGAAAGTTCTTTCCCGTGGTGCCTTGGATGATGGCAATAGTCTTCTGACTGTGTGGGTTCGCTAGCTCCATTCTCAGCTCCTTCGATGTTCAACGCACACGGTGGACAGCTTAAATGTTTGCGTAAACTCTTGCTCAAGACTCCGGTTCCTGTTTGCCCACACGACTAGGTTAAAATTCCTTCTGCTGACTTAGTGCTCTCCCCAGTCCGTTCTTTACTTGTACAGCATCTGCATTTATTATTCTCCAACAGGAACGATTTATTCCAGTCTCATTCTTCAAAATCCAGTGTAACACCCACCTTCTTCATCTTTCTGGTAACTCCAATCCACATTGAGCTCCTTACTTTGAAAGATTGTAGCTGCTTGTTTTCTAACTTTTGGCAAGATTGTTTTATTGTTAGTTACTTTGTTGAGACTAACTATATCTAAAAATAGGTACCCATATATTTTCACTATGTGGCATATATATACCTACACATAGAGAGAATATATGTGGTGACATTTGTCCTTAGTGAGTCATATAATGTATAATATTTCTCTAGAGAAAATACATTGAAACTGAGGCTGAATTCATGACCATAAATTATATAAAATATACTATATTCATTGCATTGTATTAACGTGACATGTGTGAGAGAACTGAACTTCAAGAAGCAAGAAAACTAAGTCTAGTCTCAACTTTTGCTCTAACAGGCAAATCATTTGACCCCTTCACAACCAGAATAAATCTCCTTTATGACCACCAGAGGATCGTAAAGGAACAGTATAACTGTATACACATTTATGATAACTTTTAATAGTAAAATTATGATTTCACACCCCATCCAGTGGACATGAGTAGGGGGCACACTTTGATTAGTCAAAGAAAGATGCCGTATTATTCAGGTGAGCTGCTTTGGTTTTGGTTTTATAAATTAGGTCCCTAAGTACAGAGAGGCTGTGGGGTATTTTCGAGTTTGCCCACTGTAGTAACAAAGGACAAGTAAGGCTCGGTTTGGGTTTTGCTCCTCTGATCATAAAAACTTCTCACCTATCAGGATGGGTCCCTCTGCTTTACAGGTGGTGTTGAGTGGGTTCTAATTCTAACTCAATTTATTTGCTCTGTAGTTTTTAAGATCTCTCTAGATCCCCCATTTTTCCTATTGTAACATAGATGGACATAAATACACTGGACTGCCAAAGTTTGTAAACTTTTTAACTCAAAGTCAACATTAATCGCTCTCTTTATTGAGGGCACATTAGGCATCCAGCCCCGTACAAGGGATGCTACATATATTGTGTGACTTCACAAACACGTCTTACAAAATGACTGTGATAACCCCACTGTGCAGATAAGGAGACGCTGGCTAGGAGGTCATCTCAGGTCACTCTGAAACTATATGTGGAGCCCCTGGTGTGAAAAAAAAAGTGATCCCAGGCCTGCAAAAATCAACATTGCCTCCAGATTTCAACTTAACCGATACTGTTGTTTCATCACTTCCTTTTACCTAACCTTTTCTGAGTGCCCAGGTTTCACTTTTCCTCAGGTTTGCTGTCTGCTGGTGAGAGCGGCAGTGAGTGGTCTTGTATTCAAGAGCAGAAAAATAGCCCAGGAGGGTCTCAAAAAAGGAAGATGCAACAGAGGATCTGCATGTTCCAAAAACTGGATAACTGGTCCTTAAATAACTATAATTGATGCCTCTGTTATTTTCATTTTGGGAAAGGTTAGATAATATATTATTTTTTACATTTTCTGACTAAAAATAGTTATTTTTTCCATAGTTTAAAGAGTTAATGAATAGCTACATATAGAGAGGATGTTACCAATACTTGGGATTTTATGGTTTTTCTGTTAATAATAATTGGAAATGTTATAGACACTTGCTTTGCAGCATAGTTTGTAGGAGACATTTTCAGATATGTATTCCTGCATTAAAAAGTATTTATGAGGCCTGGCTGGTGTGGCTCGGTGGATTGAGCATTGGACTATGAAGCAAAGGGTTGCTGGTTCGATTCCCAGTCAGGGCACATGCCTGGGTTGCAGGCTAGGTCCTCAGTACGAGGTGAATGAGAGGCAACCACACATTGATGTTTTTCTCGCCTTCTCTTTCTCCCTCCCTTTCCCTCTCTCTAAAAATAAATAAATAAAATCTTTAAAAAATGTTTATGAGGATTCAATATATTTTGTACAGTTCTTAAGGGAAACAAATTTTGACTTTATGATCATCATCATCTTTCTGAGATGGCGTGAACTTCTCCCCAAGTACAGAGTGATCTGTATTCAGGAAGCATGTAATGGCATGCTTTCAGCAGATCACACAGCAGGGCCCATATGAATGGAGCTAACAAGTTTTGTCCATTAAATTTAGTGACTTGAACAAATTTTTATTATCCTTTTGTAAAAATGCAAACACTGCCCTCATACAAAAACCAGTTCTTATTTAATGAAGTGTTTCAGCATGTTCATATAAGTTGACGGTTTCATATGGCCAGATTATTGCTGCATCAGCTATTAGCTACTAAAACAAGCTCCCAGCTTGCTGTAATGACATCCTGGACTCAGAATACTCAAGTGTGGACAGATGTTTCGGAATATAATTTTTTTTCTTCTTGGCTATTTATTGATTCCCAACACCCACTCCTGATTAGAATTCAAGATGTTTTCTTTGATACTTGGAGTCTCTGATTGCCCAATCAAAATGAGAAAAAGACATGCAACACACCAGGAATTTGGAACGAATGGCTGGAGCGTCCTCTTGGACTATTTACCATTGACTGTAGTTACAGATGCTCCGTGACAGCCTCTGTCACTCTGTTTATCTTCCAAAGCCAATTCTTTAGTAAAGAACATGCAGCTCTGACACAGGGAGTGTGAAATGCACCATGCAAGGTTTTAGCAAAAATCAGATTGGTGGTTTTCGTAAGGGGATTTTGGAGGAGGGACCTATGACCTAATTGCGGGTTGGAGTTCATACTCTACACTGGCCACACACTCTCCGTAGAAGCCAGGAAGGGCTTTACTCTTAAGCTGTCAGAGGCACTTTTTAAAAGTGAAGTTGAGGGAATAATTGAATTGGGTTTAGCAAGGATGAAAATGGTACTTTCAAATGATACTTTCCCCTAGCAACCTAGACTCTCAGGGATCAATAGGAAAGTTTCTGTTTTTTTCCTTTTGGTATGTAAAGGGTGTGTGTGTTTACTAAGAACTCTCTCAGATGCTTGAGTTCTTTTATGTCTTGAATAAAGTGCTTTTCTTAATTACACAACCTGAACATTTATCTCCCAGGTAACAAATTACCATCTTGCTCCCCCTAGTGGAATTGTAACTCTACTGCAACATTTGAGAATACCGTATCAGTATGTGCATAGCATTTTATTTGTGGCAATCAGGTATTTTATCAATTTGTTTTCAAAGACTGAGGATAAAACTGAGAAATATTGCATCATATGGGCTGATAGGGGATGTGCATAGAGAAACTAGCATTTTACTGATCAATTTTCAGTTTCTAGTGTTAGCAATGTTAGCTACATAATTTATAATGGCTGCCAAATTCAAGGGGCCTCTCTGCTCTGCTCTGCACATCTCAGCCTTGCAGACAGTTGTTACCTTTAAAAGACAGCAGTGAGCACTCCTAGCACAGATGGTAGGGTGTGGATAGTTGGTGATGTTAAAACAGGACAGGCCTCATCTGAATATTGAACCTCACTTGTACCCTTAGTACAGGAGCCCAGGAAGTATTCTTGTGCCTTCTGAACCTATGTGAGGGACTGTGACAATATCCACAGCACATAGCAGTCATTTCCACTTTACAGCTGCTAAGCATGCTAAGAAAATTCTGGTGATTGAAGCTGAAATGGCTGTATACCTCTCTTAAGAGTTCAGATTTCTTTAGGGAATGATAATCAAAGTTTTCATGGTGTCAGAATTTCTCTCTTTTTTTTTCTGCCACTATTTGCTTTTCATAACTTTGACTCTTGTTATGAGTTTTTATTTATCAACTTTGTACTCTGTTGCACACAAAGTACTCCTATTTTGTACACACTAGTATCGTATGTGTGAAACTTCAGAATGAAAAACTTGTCAACACCAAGGCTTAGGACTCTGCATTTTCCAGGTAAGACTTTGCTTCTGAGCTTTATTAAGGTCAATGCAAAAGTTCAAAAGATACAGGTTAACAATTAGTACTTAATACAGTATAAGTACTTTATACTTATGAGCAAGAATATTGTCATTAGGATAGTTACCTTTTCTTAACATTATGTCATTGAGACAGTATTTAGATATATCTTCTTCCAAATATTTATTCTCAGAATCAGTGCTTATACCTAAGGAAAAATAAAGCTGCAGGGTTAGATTAGAATCCCAACAAAAGGGAATGCCAAAGTGCTCTCTGGGCATGTTTTTTTTTTTGGCGGGGGTGGAGGGGGAGTATAGAGAAAAAAAGGAAACACTCATAATAATGGTTTAAAAAAATACTAACTTGCTCAAGAATCACAGTAATTTAGGTCAAGAATTAACATCCATGCAAACACCTAGCTTCCATTCAGGCAAAGTGTATGTCTGTGAAGTCCTGGTTTGGAATCCCATGACGCCCAGAGTCACAGCTGTGAGGACGGTGATGCCACAGTGGCTAAACGGCCGAGCTGGGGCTTGGAGATCTAGCTGGACTATGGAGAACAGACACTTTTCTTTTCCATGGAGTGTGAGGGATTTGTATGTGAATCAACATACATCTCTGTGTACACACACACAAATGCAGGGACTTGTGCAAATGTAGACATGTAATGTGGGTATATCTGTGAATATATGTGACTGAAATATTGGAAAAGTTACAACAGCAGTTCATTTTCTACTTCCCAATGGGTGCTGGGAATTCTGTGCGTTGACAGGACTCTTCAAAGCAGATTTAGTAGAGTGAGGAGGTGTTGGGCAAGTGTGCACGCCATCCTCTGTTGGGGATTCTGTGCATTGATGAGGCCCTTCAAAACAGTCTCAGGGATTATGCCAAGAGGTGTCTGGGAAGCTCTCCACACCCCTCCCTGCTGAAGGGCTGTGCTGGCGTCCTTGCCTGGTGGCTTTGCCGGGGTGGCTCTCCCTGGCAACATTCCAGCCCTTGCTTGGAACCCTTGTCTTTCTTGAGAAGTGTGAGGACTGAATGCAACAGGATGTCTGTACACATTCCTTGTACTCATGAGTGATGAGAGGCTTTTCTTACCTAGCTGTGTTTCCTTCAAGTGCCTGACTAGTGGCACATTAATTATGGGAATGGGTTTGTTTCTCAGCACCTTAACTTCTCAGATGTTGATTGATCACTGTTGATTGAGTGCTGAAATCTGGTTGGACCCTGCCTCTGCTTGTCGCCCTATGGTTATTGGGGTTGGTTATTTGTTTTGGAGTTCACAAAGGCAAAAAGGTGCGCATAAGCACATGACCAGGAGTGCAGCAGATAGAGCATTATGAAACAGATAAACAAGATTCAACATTTTGCTGCGATCCTGACTTTGTGTCCGACTCTGTGTTTCACATGAAGCACAGCCCCCGCCCTGCGGCAGACAGCCCAGAGACCAGGCGAGCAGGCAGTCTTGCAGGCACGTGGCAGGGTCTGTCTTCTCGTTCAGGTAGAGCAGCCAGCTGACACGGAGCTAGTAGAAGACTTGCATTCTTTTCAAGACTTCTTTCCTGCAGCTTAATTGTTGGCAATTTGAGAACATATCTCTGAATCATACACCTTGACTGAAAGGTAGAACTGAGAGAATATTCTGGGCAAAAAAAGAGATACATCTGTTCACTTGCTAGAAACTTTTATAGCAGAGGGGAAAACTGGACAAGTTCCTGGCATATTGAAATATTTGTCTACAATTTAACATTTTTAAATATAGCGTTTGCTTAAGTACCTTTACTATATACAAGATCTGTCCAGAAAAATTCCAGCCATTGTTAATGTAACGAGAACAGTGTGTGCTACATAATGTAACCTGGCAGCCAAGGAGAGTGGACTGGAATGCTCATGCGTGAACAATGACAACTTCATACTAGTCAGTGTGGGCAGTAGACTCCATTGAGTGAGCATGTGTACTGTGTGGCCATTGAATTCAAAATGACTGAGTGAGTAGAGCAACGAATCTGCATCAAATTTTGCACTAAGCTTGAACATTCCTCTGTGGAAACTATTTGGATGGTTCAGAAGGCCACAGCTCTGGGCAACGGGTGATTGGCAGCTTTATCACAACAATGCACCCGCTCACGCATCACATCTCCTGCAGAGTTTTTTGGCAAAACATCAAATCCCAGGTGACTTGTCCCCTCTGCAGCCCAGGTTTGGGGCCCTGTGACTTCTGGCTTTTCCCAGAACTAAAACCACTTTTGAAAGTGAAGAGATTTCAGATTGTCAATGAGATTGAAGAAAATATGATGGGACAGCTGATGGTGATTGGGAGAACTGTGTGAGGTCCCAAGGTGCCTACTTTGAAGGAGATTGAAGTATCATTGTCCCATGTACAATATTTCTTGTATCTTGTGTCTTACTCAATAGATGTCTCTACTTTTCATATTACATGGCTGGTACCTTCTGGACAGACCTTGTATATCCCACTGATAACACTTATATTGGTCCCCCCAATTAGCAAGAAACACCATTAAAACCTGTAAGAAAGGCAACTGGATGGTAAAAAAGAGAAAAGAAAATTTGTAGGAAAAATGAGGACTGGGATTCTCACACAGATAGCATGGTAGGAGGTTGAGGCCATCAATGCTAAGGATTTTACCTTGACCCAGTGTTTGCCACTTCTAAGAATTCAGTGAGTGTTTATTAAAAACCTACATGCACAGGCTCTCTCCCTAGACATACCAAATCAGAATCTCCAGGGAAGGGATCTGGGGATATTGTTTTAAGAAGGATCTCAGGTGATTTTTGTGGTCACACAAGTTTGGGAAACCATCATCTAATTGTCCACTAGGACTAAAGTTTTAACAAAAGTTTTCAGTGAATGAGTGAGTGTGTGTGTGTGTGTGTGTGTGTGTGTGTAACTGCTGAGGTTTTGAAAGTTTGAAAAAAATGGTCAAATATTCCATATTCACATTGTTAAACATTTCCTGATGAAAACATGTTATTGTGTAGGGTTGTATGGCTTCAAAGGGTTTTCCCATCCAGTATCTCATTTGTTCCTAATAACAGCCCTGTGAGGGGCTGGGCAGCAAAGGTCACGCCTACCCTGGGTCATGCATGGGAAATGCGCTCAGCATGTAGCTGGCAGGTGGTGGAGCTGGCTTCGAACAGGGTTCTCTTCCACGTGGGGCAAACCCAGCGCCAACCCCAGAGCCCACTACTTGCTCCCTTTTACCCCACCCTCTGGTCACCACTTCTTGGCAGCACTTCCGACATTCCTGGTCCTCTGTGTGTTCACACCTGTGCACACTCTCATTTCTTTGCCTGGGATGCCCTTCCTTGCCTGTGTGCAAACTCATAGTGAGTGAGCTGCCTCCCATGATGCTTTTCTGGGTTCACTCTTTTCCTCACCTTACCCTGCCCCCCAGCAGAGCTAGTTTCTCTTTCAGCTGTGTTTCCATCACACTGTGTAAATCTGTCTGCTGTGTGTTGGATCCCGTTTAATGTAGGTGTTTCAGTAATAAGCACTCAGTAATGCCCCTCCTTCCTTTAACCCGCCATTATGCCACATACTTCGAACAGGCAGTGGATCGTGATCGTGTGTAAAACATTCAGTGCTTGCTGGCTAAAGCTGTGGGAAATGTTTGGGAATGACTGCAAAGCTTTCTGAACATTGACAAGGCAGTGTTCGATGGCCAAAGCAGGAACATGGCCATGAATCCTCTAGGAATGGAATTGTTGGAGGGTTCCAGGGAACACTGTGTAATGAGAGGGGGTGGGGCGGCAGGAGGACTGCATGCAAACCCCACAGATTTGGTGGTCTCCTTGATGGGGAGTTTGAGGGCCTTTCAAGGGCAATTTCAACTACGGGTGATTTTTGTTACACTCATAGCCCCGGGTTAGCTGTGACTGTCTGTCACAGATTTCAGTTCATGTGACAGTGATTTCCTTGTGCAGATGTCTCCCCCACGAGACTTCTAGCGAGCGTGGGTCTGAGCTGTATTCGTCCCTGTTTGCCAATTGACGATTGTTGGATCAACTTTTGGGGATGAAATTTTCTAGCCATCTGCCTCTGAATATGATCAAATGTATCTAATTGTAGTTGTAATTCCAATTCTCCTGTGCTTCCAGCCACCCCTGGTCCAGGCCATCTTCAGCGGCGACCCAGAGGAGATACGGATGCTCATCCACAAAACGGAGGATGTGAATGCTCTGGTAGGCGATGCTGTGGTTTTGCCCGCTCAGCCCTCTGAACCTTTTCTGTCTGACGAACCTTTTCTGTCTGATGAACCTCGTTGGTATTTGGTAAAAGCTCAGGACTGCTTCTCGGAATTCTGTTTTTAAATCCAGAAAATGAAATCTATAGGGTTAGAAGGGAAATCAATGATACTGAAATACAGTTATCAAAATATTAAAATCATACCTGTGATATAATAACATATGTGCTTCTTTAGCAGTACACTTAAATAGCCAGATACAGCAGAAGGTCTAACAATGACCATAATTTAAAAATAGTGATGAGCACGATCAATATTCTGTGTTGTTTGGAATGACTCCCACATGGTATGAACATACCTGTGATTTCTGCTGGTGGCCAAGTCAGTTACTGCTGATGCTCCTGAGATTTGCTACTTCCATTCACAATGGAAGAAAATGTGAAATTCCCATTAGAAGTTAGCGAAAACAAAGATGTAATACTTTTGTATCTAGAACCCATGTCCTAGAGTTGGGGGGTGACCAGCTACAGTCACGTGTGTCACCTGTTTTTGTTCAGACTACCAGTGAGGAATGGTTTTTAGCTTTTAAATGGCTGAAAAAATGCAAAGAAAAATCATATTTAGGGACACATGGAAATTATATGGAACTCACAGTTCAGTCTCTATAAATAAAGTTTTGTTGGAGCACAGCCACGACACTTTTGCGCAGCAACAGAGGAGTCGAGCAATCATGATGGAGACTGTATGTGGCCCAGTAGCCAAACATATTTACCTTCTGGCCCTTTTGAAGAAAAGTTGCTGCCCTCTGCCCTGAAGTGTCCATGAACTGGACATCCTAAGCATACGTGAAATCTCACGTGATATGTGTGTACACTTGTGGACATTTATATTTTTCTGTGAAAGGGTCAAGACATTTCACCAAATTATTAAAAGGGCCTATGACCCTGAGAAGATTAAGAACCATTGTATTGGGAAGCTCTCAAAACAAACAAACAAACCTGTAGTGAAAAAAAGAGTTAGTCAATAATTTACACTTTTAATAGTTTCTTGGACCCGAGTTGAACAAGCAATTATATGGCAGTACGTGCTACTAATTCTCTTAATGGAACTGAATTACCTAAATGCTCCAGTCCATTGGGGAGAGGAGTTCTCTTTGAAGTCTCTAGCATTAACTAGAGACAACAGCAAGAGACAAACACATCTGCAGTGTGAAAAGAGATTCGCTACAGGGAATGAATTCTGTCTGAGGTTGTATCTCTTTCAGGTCGGCCTGGGGCTTTATGCAGAAGGCGAGCTACTTGGTGCCGTTGTTCTGTGGCAGTAGTGCAGGTTACTGTGGCTTTCGGAAAAAGCTTTTGGCAGCTTCTCCCCTGAGAACAATAGGGCAGTGTTTCGTGGCATTTTTGCAAAGTAAGCACAGATGAGGCCAGGGCCAGACTACTGGAGAAGGCAGTTGGGCGTTTGGCCAAGATCTGGGGGGCGTGACTTGTACTTCTGAGTGGGTCAAGGCAAACAGTGTCCTGGCGTCACCAGAGCTGGCCCAGCCTACTTTGTGGCTGTGGCCCAAGCCCAGGCAGGCCTAAGGCAAGGTCACTATCTTTTCCTGATGATCACGAGCGAAAAGAACTTTCGTCCAGTCACACATACCAAGGAAGATTGTACTCGCTCCTGGAGGGCCTCTATTTCTCCTTAGAAAAGTGGCGGCTGCTGGCTGAAGAAGATTGGGAGAGCCCAGTTTTAGCTGTCACTCAGTGGGTTAGTTAGACTAGGTTAACTACTGTAACACATCGACTCCTAAGTGTGTGATGGCTCAAATATTTAACAGAAGTTTAGTCCTTTTATGAACGGATTAGAGGGTGGCTCTTTTCCCAATAGGGTCCCAGGGAGCAGCACGTGGCTTTCTCGGGTGACCCGAGGGTTCGTCTCCAGTCCAGCCAGAGGGGAAGAAGGGCATGGAAGCAAAGCATGGGAGGATTTTAATGGGTCAGCGGGAAAGTGGCATAGTCACTTGCACTTTCATCACATTGGCCAGAGCTCGGCGTATCTGTCCCTAACTACAAGGGAGGTTAGAAAAGGAGTGTAGCTATGTCCCAGAGGACTTGGAGCAAACAAACTCCGGTGAATAGTTAGCAACCCTGGCCATACCAATCTTGGGTCTTATAGAATCCTAGGGAATTCAAGTGATACCACTTTTCCGTGCAGTGTGTTCTTTATTCATTGACCAGTTATTTACTGAGTTGAGACTGTGCTTGGTCCGAGGGACACAGCAGTAAGAAGGCAGCTCTTTCCATCATGGAGGCTGCGCTGTGGCAGAGATGTCACCAGATGAGAAGTCACACTGTGATGCATTTTTGAAAGGGGCTCTGTATGGGCCTAGGTCAATCACAAGGGGCTGATGAAGTGATGTGGAAGCTGAGGCCTAAGGGGCACTGCTGTGGATTTGGATTTATGGGCCATTGGATGCATGGCAGCAGGGAAGGGAGGGATGCAAGGAGGGACAGGGATAAATGAATGAATGAGTGTTTGAATGAATGTATGAACAAACACAGGAGGGCTGAGTTCCTTGGGTTGATCGTATGACTCTCCAGAGTCTACAGTCCCTTTCCTCTGCTCATGCCTCTTTTTTTTGGGGGGGGAGGTGGCGGGAAGGTATTAAAAATTTTTTTTCAATTGCAGTTTCCATTCAGTATTATTCTATACTAGTTTCAGGCATATAGCATAGTGGTCCGGCGTGTCCACTCCACAGCCCACAGGC
The DNA here is from genome assembly GCF_019186645.2 of Phyllostomus hastatus. NCBI lineage: Eukaryota > Metazoa > Chordata > Mammalia > Chiroptera > Phyllostomidae > Phyllostomus > Phyllostomus hastatus. The sequence goes on along the minus strand of NW_025333912.1, from coordinate 205,490 downwards.
CACGTGCAGCCCAGGATGGCTGTGAATGCAACCCAACACAAAATTGTAAACTTACTTAAAACATTATGAGATTTTTTTTGTGATTATGTATTGCAATGTATTTAATGTGTGGCCCAAGACAACTTTTTTCCTTCCAATGTGGTGCAGAGACGCCAAAAGGTTGGACACCCCGGGACGGTCATGTACTTTACAGGGTGGGCCCCCAATGTTTCAAGTGCCCACCTGGCCCCACACACAGTTGTTGACTGTGGTCCCCATGCTGTACCTCCACTCACCCCCCTGTAAGCTCCCTCGTCACAGCCCCCTTCCCCTCCCTCAGGTGAACACAAAGAAGATTTGATCCCCCACTCTGTTATTAGGTATGATGTAGACATTGAGCTGTTGCCTGAACATCATGCTTTTCTTTTGCCAACACCCCTTAGGGATCAGTCACATGGACTCTTTTGCTGGGGGTAGCTTAGGTAGTTTAGGGGAAGTGGTAGTTACCAAGGGGAACAGAGAGATGGAAGACAAATGAGGATTAGAAACCTCAGCCTGGAGATTCATTGCAGAAAGGAAGAGAGGCTGCAAACCAGTACATTTAAATGTCAAGAAAGGGAAATAAATAGTGGAAGAGCCTCCTGTTAGTGGGACATAAAACTTTATTTCCCATTAATAGTATTTGTGAACCCTATGCTTCAGCTGAATCAAATTACTCATCCCATTGGTGTTTATTCTTTTCTCATGTCTCCTCTCTTCCAGTTCCACCTACTTTTGCCTCCTCTGTTAAGTTGCACTAATATCGCTTCCTTTCTGCTGTCTTCGCCACCATCTCCTCAACCGAACCAAAGAAACCCACCTCTTCTCTCAACTGCCGTAGGTCCTTGTAGCTCGCTGATCACTTTACTTGAGTTACTTATGTGTTTTACTTTTGAGATACTATATACTTGTTGACATGGCCACTATGTCATTCCTTCTCATTTCCTCAGTTGCCCAGTCCAGCCCTTGCAACACGTGTTGAGTGAATGACAAAAGCTTTCTTTGGTACTTATGTTGAGCCAATCCATGGTGGCCCATTTTTCATTCTGCCAATGAGGACAAGTTGTCTCAGAGTGTGTGGCCTAGTGCCCCTCAGGGCTCAGATGTAAGATTGAAAGTTCTCTTGGTAAGACTGAAAGCCTGTTGATGGATTTGAGAAGCTTCTGAGGGATCCGGAAGGGTCCTCTGAGTCTCTTTTTGTACACTGTTTTCTCTGGCTAGCAGCATACCAGGACCAGCAAATGTGGGAAGACAGTGAGTGGTATGCTCTGGAAAATCCATTTATTTATTAAAAAATTTTCCCCGGCTGGCGTAGCTCAGTGGATTGAGTGCGGGCTGGGAACCAAAGTATCCCAGGTTCGATTCCCAGCCAGGGTACATACCTGGGTTGCAGGCCAGAACCCCCAGCAACCACACACTGATGTTTCTCTCTCTCTATCTCCCTCCCTTCCCTCTCTAAAAATAAATAAATAAATAAAAAGACATTTAAAAAAATTTTTTTAGCAGTTCATTTTTTAAAAGACTTTACTTATTTATTTTTAGAGAGAGGAGATAGGGAGGGAGAAAGAGAGGAAGTGAAACATCAGTGTGAGAGAGAAACGTCGATTGGTTGCCCCTCATGTGGGCCTCACTGGGGGTCCCACTGAACCCACAACCCAGGCATGTGCCCTGACCGGGAATTGAACTGAACAGGTGACCTTTCACTTCGTGGGATATCACCCAACGGAGCTGTACTGGTCAGGGCAATAGTTCATTTTTTATTGCATTTTTTCCATTACCAGTGATTCCCCCACACCCTCTACCTCCTTCACCCACCCGACTGCCCACCCCTGCAGTCACCATACTGTTGTCCATGTCCATGAGTTCTTTCTCTTTTCAACTGACCCAGATGGGGCTGATAACTGGAAAGATTTTAGAAGTTTTCAACAGACTAACCCAATTGAGCTCAAGATTAAGTATCTGAATTAAAAATGAATGCAGAGACTCTGAAAACCAAAGACTGAACCCAGGAAAGGCATTTCCGGAGTGACGCTTTGGCAGCGTGACACCGGCAGACAGTTTTACTGCGCCGCAGGGCAGCAGGGTCGGAGACAGATCGGTGCCTGTCCAGGGTGGCGAGTGGTGAGGACACGGGTTGGAGACTGTGCCCTGTGCGGAGTTGATGAAGAGCCGGTGATGTTTTAGACGTGGGTAGGACAGGAGAATGTTCCTGAATAGTTCAAACACTGCCGAGTTAAAATGGAACTAAACTTAATCATTGTGTCATGTGGTTTTAAGCTACAGGAAATAAGATTTCAGCTCAAAATATAAAAAATAACTTAATAGACAGAGCTGTCTAAAGAAGTAATGAGTTAACTTGACAAACAATAAGCTCCCGGAAAGACCACTAGCCTGGGAGTTCTCACGGTGACTAATAATAGCACATGTGGCCCCACTCTGCTAACTCGGGTCCTTGGCCGACATCGCTAATGGATTGTGGCTTTTTTTTTCCTTTGCCTCGGAAAGGCCAAAATTTCTTCTCAGCACAGTGCTATTAACTTGGGGTTGGCCTGTAAAATCGAAATGCTTTTTCCATGCCTGGCCTAGATGACAGTTGAAGTCTGTTACAACTGTGAAAGATTTGTCAGTCCCCTGTGATAGCAAACCCATGGTGTTTATTTCTTTTTTAAAGTGTCATCAAGAGATATGAGTATACACAGATGCACACTATCCTACCAAATAAAATGAACAATTCCTCAATATCATCTAATACCCAGTGTATATTCAATTTTATTTTGTTCTAATAGTCTGAAGAATATCTTTTTACACTTGGGTTGTACCACGTTGATTTTTGAAATCCATGTGTTGTATCAGGGTGTTAACGTTGACGGTACAACAATAGGGTTTGGCCCAAGTGTGTCAGTGCATTTTGCTATTCTGTCCAGTTCCGGGATGGAAGGGGTGATATGTGACCCTAAGAGAACAAGCCTCAAAGTGAGCACTGTGCGCATTTTTTATTTATGCTAGTTCTTGTTTATTTTATAACTAGAAATTGCACCATTTCTCTTAAAAATAAAAATAAAATATATTTTGAATCCACCCAGAAGGGTACAATATGAATTTCATGAAAGAACTTTAAGTGATAAATGTAATATCTTCTCTAAATTTTTCTCAGTTTCATTGTGCCATGTCAAATTCTCCAACTATTAGAAATACAAACTAGATAGCACAGCCTTTTAAGTTTAGATTTTTTGTGTGTATTTTTCCTCACCTGTATACATTTGCCTTTGTTTTTTTCCTTTTCAAATGAAGAACTGGACAGGGGGATGAAGACCTGAGATGTTCTGTTAGCGGAGGGACCTGGGCACCCCCTAAGTCAGACGGTGGGTGGGAGTGGTCCCTGCTAAACTCTCACCAAGTGTTGCTGCACAGGAGTGCAGGCGCGGTGTGGCCCAGACTTTTTAAGTTTTAAAGAGAAAATACAGGAAATCTCTAAATTGTTAAATGTTGGTTCCAAAAAAATGGTCCAACAGCGTGCAGGCCAAAGAAAACACATCTGCGGGCCAAACCCAGCCTGCAGGCCGCCGTTTCGCTAACCGTGGGTGAGATCAGCCAGGTACTCGGCAGTTAGAGTTTCTCTGGCTACCTGCACCTGGAAACCTAGAGCATGATCCTGAATCGAGGGCGCCACTCCTCAAGTGTTGACAGCACTTCTGCCTCCCTGGCCCTGGGGGGCAGGTTGTGGTCCCTTCACTGCTCTTAGAGGGGCACTTTTTATCCTGAGGGTAGGTGCCCCATGTCTCCGCACGTGCCTGGCATGCTGTCACACCCCCTGCTCCTCGTTGGACCCCTGCCCAGGATGTGGGGCCCTGCTTTGGAAGCCACGACTTGTGTCCCCATAGATAATGATTCATGAACTCCAGACGGCATTGAGCAGGCTGCAGCAATGCGGCTTCACGGCTGGCTGAATGTGCAAAGGCAGGTCTGGTTACTCTCACTCCTAATTACCCTCCGGATGTGCTCAGCAGCTTGAGGTCGCATTTCTCTTACACTGGCCTTGGAGGCTGGAGGAACAATCTTACAATGATATACAATTCGCACCCCCCAGGCAACGGAGATGAGTGCTTTGGAACTATGGAAACATTCCAAATGTAAAGGCATTGTTACAACTTTGCAATTGTTAGGCCTTTTTGACAGCACAAAGAAAAATCTCACAATTAAAAGGTATACTGTGTAAGGGGCTTGAGGATGTAAACATCTTTAGGATAAAAGATATGAATGGTCCTTTTTTCATATTAGATATAAATTGGGAGGAGGCTGTAAATGTGAATAAAAGAGCTATATTATTCCGAGATGGGAAGAAAACCCAATTGTTTGAAATTAACATTGGAATTCAGTGCAACCGAATTGAGTGATAGGACTTATTGGGGAAGTTTGTCAAGATCATTCTAAACTTAATCTAGAGGAATAATCATGTGAGACTAGCTAGGAAACTCTTGAAAGTCAATGAGGAGAGTTTCACAACCTATATTAAGGCAAATTGCAAAGCTATAGCCATTAAAACAATGTGTTTCTGGTACAGGAGTAGGCAATCAAATTCATGGAACAGTTTAGAGAGTCCGGAACTAGACTCATGTGCATATGGACGTTTGATCTAAACGAAAGGAAGCATTTGAAACCACTGGGGTGAGATAGTTATTTAATAAATGGTGATGAGACAACGCTGGTAAAAGTATAAAGCCGAACTCTTACTGAATTTCTTATACCAATATAAATTCTAGAGGTAGAAAACACAAATATGAAAGTAGTGTAATACAACAAAGTGGATGTGGTTTTGCAATCTTGGTGTGGAGCAGGACTTCTTAGCATACTAGCCAAGATAAAGATCATGATGGAAAAGGTGGCTACCTTTGACATATAAAAACAACAGACTTTTATGTATTAAATGGCCATAAACAAGGTTAAAAGGTAAGCTATAGATGCAAGGTCTGCCCAGAAAGTATCCAGCCACATAAAATGAAAAAATAGAGACATTTGAAGAAGATACAAGAAACATTGTACAAAGGACAATGATGCCTCCATCCCCTCCAAGGTAGGCACCTTGGGACCTTACACAGTTCTCCCAGTCACCATCAGCTGTCCCATTGTATTTTCCTGAAGCTCATTGATGGTCTGAAATCTCTTCCCTTCAAAGGTGATTTTAGTTTTGAGAAAAGCCAGAAATCACAGGACACCAAATCTTGGCTGTAGCAGGGCTGAGTCACCTGGGTGATTTGATGTTTTGCAAAAAAAAACTCTGCAGGAAATGTGGTGCATGAGTGGGTGTGTTGTCATGCTGAAGCTGCCAATCACCAGTTGCCATAGCTGCAAAATTTGATGCAGACTCATTGCTCTATTGGCTCAGTCATTTGGAATGTCATGGCCACACAGTACACATGCTCACTCAATGGCATCTAACGCCCCCGCTGAATAGTACAGTTTAGTCGTCACTGTTCACACATGTGCATTTCAGTCCACTCTCCTTGGCTGCCAGGTTACATTGATGATGTGCAAACTGTTCTCGTTATATTAACAACAGTTGGACTTTTCCCAGACAGATCTTATATGTACAATATATGGGAAAAGTGTTAATATTCCAAAGATAATAAAGAACTCTTGCAAATTATTTAGAAGAAGATAAACACTCGAATAGAGAAATGGGCAAAGGACATGCAGAGGCCACTCACCAAAGGAAAAATGTAAATAGCCAAAACATATATGAAAATATGTCTTGTCTCACCCTCATCTGACATCTAAGAATTCATATAAAACATCCACACAGTGTCATTCTTTACCTCTCAGACCAACAGAGATGAAAGTAAAATCTCCAGGAGGGTGTAGATGAAGGGACATTTCAGTCCCTTTTTGGGGAGAGTGTAGTTTGGACTGCCCTTTGGAGGGTGGTTTAGCAGGCTCTGTCACATTTAACTGTGTACACCCTTCAACACAACAGCAAAAAGACTCCTGGGGATTTACTCTAAGGGAAATCATTGTATATGTCTCTATGTCTGTCTCTAACTCTATATCTCTACCATCTATATCTATATCTATATCTATATCTATATCTATATATCTATATATATCTAATGTTTTGGGGGATATGGTTTGTAATAGTAGGAAATTGGAAATTACTATAGTTTGTTTTTTTAGATATATTGCAGTACATCCGTATGTGATATTATCATACTATCTTTAAAAAGGGTGATTTGCCTCAGTTTTTACTTATTGCATATTTATTAATAGGTAAATCTTCAAGAGATATTATTGAGTGGAACAGCCAGTTGTTAAACAGCATATATCATGTATATATAAATATGAGAAGAGATTTCCAAGAATGTTCTCCAAGAAGTTAAAGATGATTGAATCTGGGTAGTGGGATTTTTGCTTTTTTCTTGAATCCTTTATGTATTATTGATATTTTTTACAGTGATCACATAGTATGCTAATAAGTAGTAAAAACAAAGGCATTTATATAAAATACACATGCAAGCAAGTCAACAAGCCGGCTTCCAGACTTGCTCACATTTAATTTAAGGACTTGACTTTTAAAATGCACTTACTGTGTTTGTCTAACTGTAAGCATAGTTCAGTGGCATAGTACTTATTGCTCATAGTGACAAGAAGAGAGGTGTTCCCATTTTTTATTACATCCCTGGGGTCTTTCTCCCGGTATTAGCCAGAGCCCGAGAAAGTGGTGGTAGGACCTGTTGCCATCTCGGTAGAGTTTTTGTCTCCTACATCATGCTTCCCCCTTTTGGAGGAATTTGGGGGGCTCCCTTCTTTGATATTGAAGACTAAAAATGTATATGGATGAGATTCTAGATGGCAATATCATAAAATTTTGTGTCATTTTACTTAGTATGTGAACCACATTTCATATAATTAATTATGGGAAAATAATAACATCTGTCACTCTACATAGTCACAAATGTTTTTCCCCTGTGATAAGGGCTTTTAAGATTCATTCCCTTAACTTTCAAATATGCAATACAGTATTGTTAACTATAGTTACCATCTTCTACATTAAATCCCCATGACATTTATTTTATACATTGAAGTTTGTACTGTTTGACCCCCTTCACCCAGTTTGGCCACCTTCTACCTACCACCACCAGTCTGCCCTGTATCTGTGAGTTTTTTTTAAAGATTCCACATATGACTGAAATTATTTATTACATTCAAATCTTACATTCTGAATGGGAATGGTCTTACATTCAGATCTTTAATTCATTTTGAGTTAATATTTGTTTATGGTGTATGATAATGGTCCAGTTTCATTCTTTTGCATGTTGCATGTCCAATTTTCCCAACACCATTTATTGAAGAGACTGTCCTCTCCCCATTACATATCCTTGGCTCCTCTGTCATAATTTAATTGAGCGTATGTGTGGGGTGTATTTTCAAGCTATTTTGTTGCCCTGATGTATGTCTCTTTGTATGCAATAGGATACTGTTTTGATTACTATAGTTTGGTAATATAATTTGAAAGCAGGAAGTGTGATTCTTCCAGCTTTGTTCTATTTTCTCAAGATTTTTTTGGCTATTTGGGGTCCAAAAAATAATTTTTTATTGTTAGTTTCAGTAAGGTTGAAAATCAACTAAAAGCTTCCAGAAAAGTTTTCACTTTTTGGTTTTCTTTGTTTCCTTTTACAATCAGATTATACTTGTAATCAGAAACATTTATTAAAACTTTGTGGAGAATAGATGACTCATATTTTAAAAATGAATTGGGCAGAGAGAAATACCCATATTATTCTTAAAAGGCATGTTTAAATTAAAAGGATATAAGGTATATTTTAGATAAATTAGCTGTGCAGGGCCTGATTTTTACCAAGGATATGTTTCTTTTGGTTTCAAATATTAAGTAACTATATAATTATGACAGCCAGAGGACTTCCCAACTCTAGTTTTATAGATAAATTATTACTATAACTGACTCAAAAAGAAAAGAAATGCAAAGAGCTTAAATATGTATGTTATTCAATTAGGGTAGAAGCCTGGGGAGTGGGGAGGATTTTCCCCCAAGTGTTTGCATAGCTGGTTATAGTCATGCCCCTTTCCAACTCCTTGCGTAAGAGGATGTTGCTGGCAGAGAGTCTAGGACAGTTATGGGCTTCTTGCTGTGTACTTTCCGAAGTTACCCTGAGTGTAACACAGGCCACCTTCTCCTTCTTTGGTTCCCCTTTCTCAGCTCCTTTCTGGCTTTCCCTACTCCCACCTGCACATACTCAGTTTCCGATATTATTTCTTCCCAACCAGATCTTGGATGTCCCTGCTTCACATACAGGGTCTGGCAGAAGTAATACCTGCTTGGGTGTGGTTGGTAGGGTAATAATATGGGTGTAATAATTTATAGTTTTAATTTGAACATTTCACCTAAAATATCATATGGTATGCTCGAGTATGATATTGTTGTGTTACAGAATTACATTTTTATGATTTGTAATAAAAGATTTTGTAATAAGAAAGGGCATTATTTGTGCCGGACCCTGTATTTTATTTGTTTGTACATATCCATCAGTCACACCAAAACACAACTGTGGTGTAGGGAAAAGAGCTCTGGACTTAGCTCAGAGGCCAAAGCCTTGCGTTCTGTGTGTCCTTGAGTAAACCAGGGACCTCATTTCACTGTCTGTAAAATGGGCATGACAACCAACTTTTGATAAGGTTACAGTTGGGGGATGAACTAATGTGTGTATGTCTGTTAGGATTAGATTTAACTGCACTATACAGAAAAATCAGTAACAGTAAAATTGTGAAATAGAAATCTTAGTAGAATAGAAATTTATTTCACTAGAATTCAGTAGTTTTGAGTAAAATAAAAGTTTATTTATTTCCCTTGTACAACAAGTCCAGAGACAGGCTGTTGAGGGCCAGCATGGTGCTCCACGGTGGTAGGAGCCAGTCTTGTCTCCTTCTGTGCTGCCGTCCTCGGCAGGGGGCTGCCATCCCATTGCCTCAAATGACCACTTGAACTCAGCCATCCCATCCAAATTCCAGCTAGCAAGAAGGAGGAAGGTGGAAGAAGGGCATACGCCCTCTTTTTAAGGACATTTCCAATAAGAACAGATTGCTTCATGCACTCTGCTAAAAATATGTATTTGTTATGACAGAAAGAGAAATGTTGGGGCAAAGCAGCCATCCCTGACACAGTATGTGAGACTTCTGTGACCTAGGAAATGCTCTGAGAACAAAAAAGTATATTTATGTAACATTGCTATGAGGCAACCTCGTGTATTTATTTATTCCTTCATTTATTCACCAAAGGCTTATTAAATACTTGATGGAGGCACAGTGCTAGAGCCAATGCCCCATGTGCTTCCTCATACATTTTCTTAGTCAATTTATGTTTTCCCCCAGAAAGGGTCTGAGGGATTCTGGTAGCTGCGACCCACCCCCACCCCCCTTTACCAACCTTGTGGGAAAAGGGCAACACTAAGACACTATCGCCCTTTCTCCCAGAGGAGGGAGGGGAAGGGCTGAAGTTGGAGCTTGCAGTAAAGGGCAGCTTTCTAGCTTGCCAGCATAGGCACCGTGTTTCCCTCCAGCTCACACAGGTGCTGTTTGCCCTTAGTGCTTCATGTAGATTTACATCTCGTGTCCTCCCTTGCTTTGTGTGCGTGCCGTTCCCCGTATTCAACACACATGTGCTGGATTGGCTCTTCATCTCCTGCCCCTCTCCCTTTCAAAGCGGGAACACTCCATGTTAGGAAACACATACACTTTATTCAGGAAGCCAAGATAGATGCATACACACAGATAACCAAGCAAGCATGCCTAACCTAATGGTTAACCAATAACCAATAACCAATGCTGCCTAATGGTTAGGCAGCATTGCCTATTACTGGCTATTTTTCAGGGCCCCCTCCGATATGCAGGACCCCCTAAGGAAACAGGATCTGCAGTCACAGGCTCAAGATTCTCCACTTGGGAAAATCTAGAGATGTCTGATATCCTTCCTGCCAGCCTTTCAGAAATTGATGGGACTGGGCTTTCTTTTCAAAAATTGTGTTTTATTACAAAAAATATTTGAACAGAGAACAACCATGAGCCCAGCACTGTGATGGAACACATGTTAACACTTTGCAATACTGATTTAAAATAAAAACAAAGTAAAATTTTATAGATGTAAAGCCTCTCTCCAATAAAAACACATGGGCCTGTGTCATTCATTGTTTGCACAAACACCACATTATGTGGGACACCCTCCCTGATCTTCCTGTGTGAAATAGCTGCCTTCGTCAGCCTCTAACCTCTTCTTGCTACCACTTTTCACCACCTGACATATACAGTGTGTTTATGTGTCTGTCTTCCGTTGGCCTCCCTCCACGAACATGTCAGCTGTGTGAGAGCTGGGACTCGGCTTTGTTCCCGACGAATCTCCCTCCTCTGCAGTGGGGCTGGTGCAAACCAGGGACCAGCGAACAGGGCTGAAGCCCCTGAAGGCTTCCCAACCCACCGCCTCCCATCCCGCCTCTCTCCCCAAAGGAAACCACTGTCTGGGGTTCTGTATAGCCTTCTCATCCTCGTCTTTAAATACGCTAATTTTATGTATACCTTTAAATCTGTGTGTGTGTATTGTGTACATATATGCCAAAATAATAGATGGTGTTGTGTAGCTTAAAAAACATTACATATGTAAACTGTTTATATCCTCAGTAACTTGCTGTTTCTCATTCAACATATGTGTTTGAGATTTATCTGTATGAATACATGAACATTTACTTCACATATTTCATGTTTCTAGAATAATCCTTCTAGCATTTGACCACAGTAGGTCTATTCCTGGCCTCTGAGAGCCCTCTAATAATGGCTATACCACCCTTCTTTCAAAAGGGGCTCTCTGAGTCTGACCTATGGTAACAATTGTACCAATTCTAGAAATGAGTTAGAAAAGTGGTTAAGATGGTAAATTTTATGTTATGTGTATTTTGCCAGAATTAAAGAATGTAAAACCTTACCGAATTGTATACTTTGAAAAAATTAAGTTAGAAGGGGAACCAAGTTGGAAAGTTCAATAAGGATTGTACTCTTTGTGAAAAATAAACTCATAGTAAGTGGTATTTTTAGAGAGTGAATTTTCTCAACACCATTGAATACATTTATTTATAAAATTCTTATTTTTTAAGGAATTTCAATGTATAGTTCACCCATATTACCAAACCTTCCATGGCTTTTTTCTTAAAGGAGGAAACCTAGAGAACTAGTATGTTGAGTTGCCCTAAAGAAATATTCAGAGTCCCTGGGTTTTGGCATGATTCTAAATGTCAGGGGGGTCTGATGTTGCGGTGACATGGTGGTTTGACTTCAGACAGGTACAGAATAGCTACAGTGCCTGGGTTTTCTTTGGGACACATTTAAGTATCTTCTTTCTGAGCTTCCTAGTAAAAGGGTACTTGCTAGAGGACACAGTTTTATCTATAAAGCATTTTGTAGATTTTGTAGATATCATTGTAGTTATAGCTGAAAAAGTTAAGGAAGATTTTACACCCCATAATTTTGAATAATGACTCGATAGTCCTTGGCTAAATGTGAAACTGTTCTAGAAAGATCACGTGATTGACCCTGTTTTGCATTTTGCTCATACAAATCCATTGGGGCTGTACAATGAGCATCTTGTTTCTGTAGATGTAGTCAGACTTTAGTTAGCTGTTTAGCCATTTCAAAACAGGCCATGTTGCACATTTCCTAAATTTAGTTGATATGTTTCCTTAAACCCTGTTACACGGGACTATTTAAAGACCATATTTAAAACACATGTGGCTGTTAAAGTAAGTATCTAACTTGCTCTTTCACTTCTTCTGTTCAATCAGCAGACATTTATTGGGCTTCTACCACGTTCCTGGCAGTGTGCCAGGGGCTGGGATGATAAGTTGAACAGGACAAGATTCCCATCTTCCCGGATCATATCATCAGGTGGCTGAGACAGAAATTTAATCAGATTACCAAAGGAAATGGTCAGTGCTACAGTAGAAATAGAAAGGTCTGTCATTGCACACTCCCAGTGTGGCCGGGACTCTTAGAGCAATAGATCACTGCCCTTGGCCACAGTGTCAGGAGTGCATGGGTGTGGCGGGGGCAGTCGGGGGGTGGGAGAGGGTTTAAGCCCGTGTACTATCTTTATCAACCTCCTTCTCCAAGGTTCTACTATGACTATTATTACTAATGGTAATGATAATAATAGTAATTTTTATTTGGGCAATTGATGTGTTCTCAATCTTATATAAAGTATGACTAAAAAGATCTTTAGAAACTTAATTTTGTTGAAAATTTAAAAAATAAACTTATTTTTTAGAACAGTTTTAGATTCACAGCAAAATTGAGAGGAAGAGATTTCCCAAGTACTCCTTGCCCGCCCACTCACAGGCACAGCCTCGCCGCTATCCACACCCCCTGCAAAGCCCACGAACCTGCATGGACGCGTCATTTCACCCAAAGTCCATAGTTTGTCTGAGGATTAACTCTTGGTGGTGTACATTCTATGGGTTTTGACAAATGTAATGACATGTACCCACCATTCTAGTATCAAACAGAATAGTTTCACTGCCCTAAAAATCCTGTGGTCTTCCTGGTTATTCCCCCTCTCCTGTTTTACTGAATTTTACATGTAACCTAAGTAGGAACAGTTTGCCTGACATGCAGATGCAGCTCCAGCTAGATTGCCACACCAAAGCCATCCCAAACCCATTCTAGAATCACCGCTGACTGTCCTCACTCCTTTGGTCATCCGTGAAGGCTACTGTGTTTCGCACAAATGCATGAAGTTTATGTCAGGGTCAGTGGCATTAAATTCTGCAGTTTCAAAACCAATGAATGGGGAAGATGTGCTCACGACCCACTTGTTGGCCCCGCCCTCCCTCTCCCATCACACTGGACCACCCTCTTCTTTACAGAGAGGTTGGAAGTCCCCAAGCAGAACCGCCTCTGCACTCCCGAGGGTTGGGGGGCGTGTATGCCCCAGATGTCTGATTACAGTACAAACAGACCTACTTGCTTTTAGAGAAGCAAATATTTTCTGTGTTCAACTGAGCTTGTAAAATTTCATTAAGAAACTAATCATTAGCCCTGATTAAGTAAACACTGAATGTTTGGCATGAATATTTTAACTTCCTATTTCCAAGCTGGCTCAGCCTTCTCAAGGTTACTGGTTGTCAGCTGGGACCAATAATTTTTCAGTCACCTGTGCAATTTTCCATCATCAGAAAATCTCCTCTCCTCCCTTCGCGCTACCAACGAAGAAAACTGAGGTCCACCCAGAGGCCCAGGCATGAAGCTGGTTCTCTGATGCTCATTAGAGGGGTTTTCTCTCGCAGGTTAAATGGGCAGTGTCGTTGCTGCCTGCTCCAGTCCAGGGTGAGACGAAACTCCGCTTCTCTTTCTCATTCAGCTTGAACTTGCCACCATTTTCTATTCTTCCATAGCTGCCTTTAAAAACATGGCCAGTTTTAGCAGAGATCAGATCTCTTTTTACTGATATTAAACAATTATGAAAATGTGCTTAATCTTCAAATATATAACCTTTTACCTTCAAATATAGGAAAGAACGAATGAGACAGAGATGGACAAAGCTCCAAGCAGTAACGGTCAGGGGCTGAGACGTTAACATTGCCATAGGCACGGTGACTTGGGGTGGTATTAGAGAGATTTCCTCTGAGGAAGAGTGCATTATGACATTTTCCAAAGTATGTTTCTGAGAGTTCAGAACAGATCTGATAACCATGTAAGAGAGAGAGAGAAAAAAAGGTTTTGTGGCTAAATAAAATTGGGAAGTAGGTCTGTCAATTTCCTTGTGTTTTAATGATTTACAGTGCATATTGCCATGTTAATGGTTCTGAGAATTCCTGCCATAAGGAAATATGCTTAACCTCTTTGAACCTTGTGTTTTCCAAAGCCATTTGGCTTTGAATGCCTACTATTTTATTTTATTTTATTTTATCCTAATACCTAGTACTGTTCCTCAAAACCAGTAAAATATACTTATACTTGGGATGCACTGTTGTAGAATGAGAGCCTCTGGAATAGTCTATGACAGTAGTTCTTGAACTTGAGTGTGCCTCAGGGTCCTGGAGGTTGTCACAATACGGGTTGTTGTGCCTCACCCTCACAATTTCTGTTTTGGGAGGTCCCAGGTGGGGCCTGAGAACCTGTATTTATTTATTTATTTTTCCATGTGGGATATTATGTTTATTCTTCCTTCACATACAACCTTTTGTGTTTATTGGAGTTAAAAAGCGCCTGTTTATTTGCTTGTTTTCCTCTGCATTTATCATGAATTCATCCCTGTAACCTCCTCAGTATCTAAGTCTCCTCTCAGCATTTCCGTCATTCCCGGGTCATCTTCGCAGGGTGCCAGTCCTGCCCCCTCCACACTGGAGCTCGGTGTCCCGGGCCCTCCCATCTCACCTGGGTCCCGCGTCTCCCCCTCTTGGTTTATTCCTTTTTTGCTTCCCAGAAGGGTGTGTGGAAGGTAGTTTCTGAGACTTTGTGTGTCTGAACTGTCTTCCCTCTGTCCTCCCTCTTCCCTGAGTTCAGATGGGCACACAAGTGAAACAGGAAATGGTTTTCCTTCAGAAACGTGCCAGCATTGTTTCATCAAGGTCTGCCTTGTTCCTGTTGAGAGGTCAGATGTCAAACTGATTCTTGATCCTTTGAACACAATCTGGTTTTTCCTCTTGGAAGGCATGAGCGGAGCAGGTTTGGCAAGAAAGAACAAGAGAGAGAAGCCTGAATGTCAGGCACCTGGATCTCACCATGCCTGACACTGGACCTGCCTCCAACTTGCCAGCTATGTGAGGCAATACACTCCTCTCTGCTGCACCACTTTGACTGAGAACCTGTATTTCTAATATGTTCCCAGGCGCTGCTGCTGCTGCTGCTGCTGCTGCTGCTTGGGGACCATGCTTTGAGAACTACTAGTCCATGGTCAAACTGAAAGGAAAATGAAAGTTCTGGGGTGGGGGTGGGGGTGGTACTAAAGATGTGCTGTATATAATGTGCAAGTTAACATACTCACTCAGCATACAGGGATTGAATCTGCTGTGTGCCCGGTGCTGGAGATGCGTCAGCAGTGGACACAGGCCTGGTCCACTCCTTCAGGAGCTTACAGTGTGGTGAAAAGACAGTGAGTAGACAGGTAACAGAAATGAGTCAGTAGGTGCATATAAACTGAGAAGACTGCTGTAAAAGAAAACAACAGTGTGCTGTGATACTGAAAAAAGGTGGTCGGGAAAGATTTACTGGGAGGGGTGGAGACAGCATTTGAGCTGAGACTGGCCATGAGAAAGTGGGGGTATGAGAAAATGGGGTTAGCCAGAGCTCCAGTGGAGCAATCGGTTAGCGCGAGGTACTTATAAGAAAATGGGGTTAATGTTTCAGTTTAGATAGACATGAGCAAAGGCCCTGAGGGGCTGGCGGGGAGAGTGACAAGTTCTGGGAATTGAAAGAAGGCCATTGTGGCTGGGGGATGGTGAGTGAGAGAACGTGGAAGAAAAGGGAGATAAGGAAGGACTGGGTCATCAGAGCTGAGAGAAGAGTTCAGGTTCAACTTAATGCAAAAGGTTCTGGTGAATATTTTAAAAAGTCAGTCTGGGGGTTGGGGAGGACGTGTTGTGAGAGGAAGAATAGAAGCTGTGAAAACAGCAGGAAGACCATGCCTGCAGTGGAGGTTTGAAATGATGTACCTGGAGTTGGGCTGTTTGTTGTGAATCAGGGCTGCTGTGCACTTATGAACTCTAGGGGGCGCCACTCACAGCAGCTGGAGGTGGGGAGACTTGGTAGATCACCCAGGATTTGAGGAGGGATTAAATGTGAAGGGCAAGGAAGAAGTGGGATGCTAAAAGTGACTTCTGGGCTCCTGGCTTGAGCAATAGAGAAGGGGAAGAGATGTAGGGAAAGGAGGAGGGGGAGACAATTCATTTCTGGGAGAGGAACAGAACTAAAGATTACTTTTCTGGGAACAGTGAAGTCACTGTAGCCACCATTATCCTGCAAATGTAGTAATTGACTGTTTGCTAGTACACAAAAGAAATGGTGTTGGGGTTTAATAAATACTCCTATTAGAGAGTTACCCCATGTATCATATATCCATGACCCTCTGGTTGCCCCGAATTAGAAAACAATAAGGCCATTTAACACTAAACATAATGTTGTCTTTCTCTAATAATTCAGAGAGCACTTCAGAATCACACAGAGACTGTTACTATTGCTGTATAACCCCACAATTTAGTGGCATAAAAGAGCCATTTTATGATGCTCATGGGTTTTGTAGGTTAGGAATTCAGATAGGGCACAGTGGCATAACTTTTCTCTGTTCCACAATGTTTGGGTTCAGCTGGAAAGACTTGTCAGCCAGGAGGATGTATGGGTGGGGGCTGCCATCTTCTGGAGGTGTCTTCATTCATGTGTCTGGCAGTTGATGCTGGCTGTTGGCCGGAGCATCTACACAGGGCCTCTCCACGTGGCCCTGACCTGGGATCCTCAGAGCAGACGCCCATAGGGTAGCTGAACTTCTGAAATGACAGTTCAGGGCTCCAAAGGTGAATCATCATTGCAAAGATCTTGAATCTCTAAATTACATGGGACAGGTAGCTAAATGCATGTTCTGCTTAATAGAATGCTAGATAAGAAAGATTGCTGTGTTCAGCATGCTGCTGTGAGGATAATTTGACTTGCAGGGAGGAAGAGCCCTGTGAAGGGAAAGAGCTGACTGTTTTGCATTAAACCATATGACAAGGATATTCTGACTTTGACTGTGAGCCAGTCATGTAGTAAACAAGTATTTTGCCAGTCTCTTCCACTGGCCCAGCCCTGAGAAGTGAAGCAGCTGAGGACAGTTCATGTTTATCAGATAATATGAGGATGTTCATAAACTAGAACATATATAAGAACAGGTTTGAATTATTAAAAAACCTTACCTGAACACAGATTTTCCAAGACCCATTCTGGTGGGTTTCATGAAGAGTGATGCACAGTGCTTGCTTCAACTGTAGAAATTCTTCTTCTTTTTATTACATTTATTGGGATGACATTGGTTAATAAGATTATATAGGTTTCAAGTGTACATTTCTATGATACATGATCTTCATATTACATTGTGTATCCACCACCCAAAGTCAAATCATCTTCTGTCACCATGTTTGACCCCCTTTACCCTGACTACCCCCCTAACCCTCTTCCCTCTGGTGACCACCATACTGTTGCCTGTGACTATGAGTTTTTGTTTGTTTTTCTTGTTGTTCATTTGTTGCTTTCAGTTTTATATCCCACATATGAATGAAATCATATGGTTCTTATAGAAATTATTCTTGATGTGGATTTTGGGTAGGCTTTGATGATTGGAAGACACCAGTCAGAGTTGGATAGTCCAGTCCTAAGATAAGATCTGTGATCTAAGGAAGTAGAGTCCCAAAAAGGGGAGTATGGGCATCCCAGGAAATGTGCAAGATGGTCTACTGGGAGGCAATGGATTACTTACTTCTATTTCTTGAAAACATTTCAGTGTATATTTTTGTATGCATCTCATGCATGTTAAATATGATAACACAGTAGTGAGTGTATAAAATTTATGACTAGTTAAATAAATAATTTTGTTTGTGCTTAAAAAGTTTTTTTGTTAATAGGGCACTGTTGCACACATGTCTTATCACATTTATTCCTTGTAGCTAATGCTTTTCAAGCTTTATTATACATATGAATCACCTAGAGAAACTTGATTTTTCTCAGTTCAATGTAAGAAAGAGTAGAATTTGGGGAATTGGCTCACACTATTTAAAATGAGAAGAGTGATCTATAAACGAAAATGCCATATTTATTCTTTTCTAGTAGCTTGAAAACCAGTCCTATCATTTATACATGTTATGCTTTTATCCTTGGATAAAGTAACTTCTCTCAGGATACAAAATATCCTAAAAGAGTTGACTTAATGAATTTATATTGAAAAGATAATTAATGTTGGAGCAATCACAATACCTGATATCAAACTATGCTACAACTCCATAATAATCAAAACAGCATGGTACTGGTATAAAAACAGATATGTAGATCAATGGAACAGAATAGAGAGTCCAGAAATAAACCCATGCTTTTATGGTCAATTAATAATTGACAAAGGGGGAAAGAACATACAATAGTGTAAAGACAGTCTATTCAATAAATGGTGTTGGGAAAATTGCAAAAAAATGAAACTAGACCACCTTCTTACACTATATACAAGTACAAGAATAAATTCAAAATGGATTGAAGATGTACATGTAAGACTCAAAACCATAAAAATTCTGGAAGAAAACATTAACAGTAAAACATTAACAGTAAAATCTATGGCTACATTTCTTGTAGCCGTATTTTTTTCTCATATAATGCCTTGGGCAAGGGAAACAAAAGAAAAAATAAGCAAATGGCACTACATCAAACTAAAAAGTTTTTGTACAACAGAAGAAACCATTAACAAAATGAAAAGACAACTCACTGAATGGGAGAACATATTCACCAATGATAACATCTGGTAAGGGGTTAATATCCAAAATTTTTAAAGAACTTATACAATTCCACATCAAAAAATAGGCAATCCAATTAAACATGGGCAAAGGACCTGAATTGACACTTTGCCAAAGAGGACGTACAGTTGGCGAATAGACATATGAGACATACAGTTGGCGAATAGACTATTATGGAGTCTTACTAATCATCAGAGAAATGCAAATTCAAAACCACAGTGAGATATCACCTCATGCCTGTCAGAATGGCTATCATCAATAAATCAAGAAACAATATGTGTTGGTGAAGATGTGGAGAAAAGGAAACCCTTGTGTGCTGTTGGTAGAATGTGTATTGGTTCAGGCACTGTGGAAAACAGTATGTAGTTAACCTCAAAAAATTAAAAGTGGCACTGCCTTATGACCCAATGATTTCATTCCTTGGAATATATCTGAAGAAACTGAAACATGAATTTGTAAGACTATGTGCCCCTATATTCATAGCAGCATTATTTACAATAGCCAAGATTCAGAAGTAGCCCAACTTTCCACCAGTAGGTGAGTGGATATAAAAGCTGTGGTGCATTTACACAATGGAATACTACTCAACTGTTAAAAGAAAGCAGTCTTACCTTTTGTGACAGCGTGGATGGACCTAGAGGGTATAAGTGAAATAAGCCAGTCAGAGAAAGACAAATACCATATGATTTCACTTATGGGTGGAATCTAGTGGACAAAGTAGACTAACAAACAAAATAGAAATGGACTCATAGATGCAGAGCACAGACTGATAGCTGTCAGAGGGGAGAGGGGCTGAGAGCTGTGTGAAAAATGTGAAGTGATTAAGCAAAAAAGAAAAAACAAAACCTCATAGACACAGACATCAGTATGGTGATTACCAGAGGGAAAGGAGGGTGGGGGGACATAAACGGTGATGGAAGGAGACTTGAGTGCGGGTGGTGAACACACAGTACAATAAACAGATGATGTGTTATAGAACTGTGCACTTGAAGCATATGATTTTATTAGCCAATGTCACCCCAATAAATTCAATAAAAATTTTTAAAAAAGAAAAGATTATTTTTGGTTTCTAAAGAATACTTATAAGCAGACAATGCAGCCTAGTGGTAGGTTATCCTTGGGATGCAGCATAGAATAGTAGGTAAAATGGTAAGCTCTGGTGGCCTGACTACCTGGATTCAGGTGTACCAGATTACTATGACCTTGGACTAGGAAATTAATCACTATATCTCTGTTTCCCCATCTGTAAAATGGGGATAGTCATAGTTCCTACATATTCTGACCACAATCCATGGAAAATTCTTAGATCAAGGACTGGCACATTTGAGAATCCAATCAATGTCAGTGATTTTTCTCTATTCTAAGGATGTTTCTTTCTAAAGAATTTAATTTTTGCTTAGCCATTTTCTTATATACCATCCCCTTTTCAATATCCTTAATTTCACTTGGTGCCTTTGTCATTTCAGTATTTTTAGCTCTTCATAGAACAGGGATTCTTACTCATTCATCTTTGTATCCTGGAGCCTATCACAAAGCCTGCCTCCCAAGAACCACCCACAACAGTTTAGGGCACAGCATATATCTCAGAGCATGTCATTGAGCCACAGTTTATTTGGTCCAAACTGTATTACTTTGGGCCAAAGGCATGAAGAACACTTAGAAAGAAAAGCACAGATCCTAGATGCCAACTCAAAAGCCTTGGGAGTGCAGCAGGCAGAGCCAGTGTGGAAAGAAGGTGCTGGGGATGGGAGTGTGTTGGACCAGAACATTCATGCCCCCATAAAAACTTTCCAGTTTGGGTGTTGAAAACCTCTGTGCCGGCCAAACAGAAGATCTCTGGGCAGACTTGAGATCCAATTTGTGAGCCCTGGTATAAATTCAGTATAGGTTAAAACTTACTAATATATGTTTGTTGATTCTACTAAAGTATGAACTTAAGGCAAGAATAACATCATTTCTCTTTGTTTCAAATCCCTCTTCCAGGTCCATTTGTAAAAATTATTTAAAAATTCTTCTGTTCATTTCATAAAGTGAGTCAAATCATTTCCATTATCACTATGTCAGTGGAAGTGTCTTTTCTAAAATAAGTCCAAGTTTAAATGCTGCCACATGTAAATAGATGCTCATAGTTACTATTAAACATTTCTTTCATTGGTCAGGTTGTAGGGTGGATGGTTGCGGATGCGTCTCTCAGCAGTGATGCTTCCACAGATTGCATTTTATGGTGGCGTACTCATGGAAAACTCCAGCAATTAGCTAACTTGTCCATTGCCTTTTAGACACACTGCATTTTCTGAGCTTCTGTAGTGTTGGGGGCTCTTCTTACATTTGGCCTCCTGGTTACCAATCTCTGCTCTCACACAGGAAATGAGGTATATTATGTGACCTAGTCACTGTGGTCCACACTCACACCACCTTTCTGTCACCCCAGTAATTACAAGTGGCTGTGGCAGCAGTTAGATTTTGTTCGCTAAAGATGAAAGTCCTGGCAGGATTCGCTGGAAGTAGCCAGCGTCTGGGACCGACAGATGCACTGACAGTGTTTGACAGGAGCAGGCTGGAGCTGGTGAAAGGACTTGGTGGCTATGGAGTTGGGTGAGCTGCTCTACAACAAGTCCGAGTACATCGAGACGGCATCTGGGAACAAAGTTAGTCGCCAGTCAGTGTTATGCGGAAGTCAGAACATCGTTCTCAATGGCAAGACCCCAACTGGGGATCAGACCCACAACCTGGTCATGTGCCCTGACTGGGAATTGAACCCACAACCTTTTGGTCTATGGGATGATGCTCCAACCAACTGAGCCACACTGGCAAGGTGACAAGTTTTGACTGATGCTACGCAACCATTACCACAATCAAAATAGAAAATATTTTCCAGGACTTCCAGCAAAATGGAGGCATAGGTGGATGCACCGTACCTCCACGCACAACCAAGATTACAACAACAACAATTTAGAGCTAGAATAATGCCCAGAACTGATAGAAAATTTATCTGAGTGGAAGTTGGACAGCCAAGAAGTTGAAGTAGACCTGTTCATCCAGACTGGTAGGAGGGGCGTTGAGGAGGAGTGGGCTCGGGTCGCCGTGCTCGGAAATTGGGGAGAACTGAACGCTAAGGCACTGGGAGCGTGTAAGCCTTCCGGGATGTGCAAGATTGCAGTGGTGGACCCTGAGTACGCAAGCCGTGGCTGGCGGACCCAGCGAGGCAGCAATTGTGGACCAGGGCAGAGTACTCAACCCAGGATCCCAGAGAAGGGACTGAGATCCCAGGAGATCGGAACTACTGCCATTGTTCCCTCCCACCCCCGCCCCCATATACAATGTCACAATCTAGCGACTGGGGTGCCCAGCCCCGGTGAGCACCTAAGGCTCCGCCCCTCACCGTAACAGGAGCGACCAGACCGGAAAAAAAAAAAAAGGAGAGAGAGAGAGAGACATGTCTCCAACAGAAGAACAGATCAGTCCCCCAGGACTCATCCTTTTGAGCGACCAAGAAATAGCCAATCTATCAGATGCACAGTTCAAAACACTGGTGATCAGGAAGCTCATGGAATTGGTTGATTTTGGGTGCAAATTACATGAGAAAATGCAGGTTACCATAAAAGAGATGAAGGAAGATGCACAGAGAACCAATAGTGATGGGAAGGAAACTGGGACTCAAAACAATAGAGTGGACCAGAAGGAAGCAAGAAACAACCAAGCAGGAAAGCATGAAGAAATAAGAATTAAAAAAAACGAGGAGAAGCTTAGGAACCTTCAGGACATCTTTAAATGTTCCAACATTCGAATTATAGGGGTACCAGAAGGGGAAGAGGAAAAGCAACAGATTGAAAATGTATTTGAACAAATAATAAAGGAGAACTTCCCCATTCTGGCAAAGGAAATAGACTTCCAAGAAATCCAGGAAGCTCAGAGAGCCCCAAAGAAGTTGGACCCAAGGAGAAACACACCAAGGCACATCATAATTACATTAGCCAAGGTAAAAATGAAGGAGAGAATCCTAGAAGCAGCAAGAGATAAGGGGACAGTAACCTACAAAAAAGTTCCCATCAGACTGTCAGCTGATTTTTCAAAAGAGACCTTACAGGCAAGAAGGGGCTGGAAAGAAATATTCCAAGTCATGAAAGACAAGGACCTACATCCCAGATTGCTCTATCCAGCAAAGCTCTCATTTAGAATGGAAGGGCAGATAAAGTGCTTCTCAGATAAGGTCAAGTTCAAGGAGTTCATCATCACCAAGCCCTTATTTTATGAAATGTTAAAGGGACTTATCTAAGAAAAGAAGGTAAAGAAAAAACATTTATAGTAAAAGGACAGCAAACTCACAATTATTAACAACCACACCTAAAACAAAACCAAAAGAAACTAAGCAAACAACTAGAACAGGAACAGAACCACAGAAATGGAGATCACATGGAGGGTTAGCAACAGGGGAGTGGGAGGAGGAGAGAGGGGGAAAAGGTACAGAGAATAAGTAGCATAGAATGTAGGTTGAAAATAGATAGGGGGAGGGTAAGAATAGCATGGGAAATGTAGAAGATAAAGAACTTACAAGTATGACACATGGACATGACTAAAGGGGGGGAAGTGGGTGGGAGAGGGTGTACAGGGTGGAGGGGAGTAAAGGGGGGAAAATGGGACAACTGTAATAGCATAATCAATAAAATATATTTTAAAAAAAGAAAAAAAAAGATGAACGTCCTGTCTGGTCAGCTCCCCTGCCAGGTGACACCTCCCGCAATGCTGAGCGTAGTTTGATTTCTTTCATCCGGTCCTGTGCATCTCTAGTCACAGACCCTACTGAGAGGATGTTTGTCTGGCCCTTGGGCATATTTCCCTTCCTCCTGTGTGGGTGGTGCCATCTCGATTACCCTGGGATTTTAGGTGACACTGGATGAGACACCTATCATTCCCTATCTCTGTTCCCACCCCTTTTTCTGTCCCTGTTTCTACCAACCAGTAAGAATGTGTTGTTGGGGAAAGAGTAAACACGCGGATGAAATGACATGAGGCAACATTTGTGGAGTGCTAACTGTATACTAGGCACTGTGCCCAGGCCTTTATCAGCATCATTTCATTTTGTCTTACAAATCCCCAGGAGGCAGTACTATTATTGTTCCCAATTTACCGACAAAGAAATGGAGGCTTATAAGAGGGTCCAGTAACTTGCCTGAGGTCAATATGGCTCTAGGTGGCAGGGCTGAGATTTGAACCTGGTCCTGTGTTTTCAGAGCCCACTGGGTTGTACTGCCATGGTCAACATGGCTAAGGCAGTATCAGCTAAGTGCAGAATCCAAGGCAGAATCCAAGGCAGAATCAGCTAAGTGCAAACCAAGTGTGGGGACCACAGAGGGAGAGACTACTTTGGAGAGCAGTTGCTGGGAGGGCTTGAGGGAGGTTGAAGGCTTGGACTTCTCCAGTAAGAGATCTTAGGGTGGAGAAAATGGCAAGGGCCATTCTGACTAAGAGCCCGGCCTGGCTGAGCTGAGGCCCAGTAGAGGAAAGCCAGGGCCCTGGGACTGAGAGGGGAGGGGTTGAAAGGCATGGGGCGGGTGGAGGAGAGCTGCAGGAAAGGGAGCAGTGGGAGGTCTGAGAATCCTACTGCAGGAAGACCTGCCTCCCCCAGTAGAAAGTGGGCTGAGATCTCCCAGCCAGGGGAGGAGATTAATCACCAAACATGCTCAGCATGGAGGTAAAACCTGCCTTTATTTCTTCCACTAAAGAGACAGCGCTGTGCAGAAGGGCTCTTCTGAGAGCTGCCCTTCAGCTGGGGGAAGTGCATGACCTGCCCGACCCCACAGTGCAGCCTGGAGAACAGAGGGAAAGGCTTCCCATGTCAGGCCTGCCTGGGAACTCCAGTAACACACCAGCTGCACTCCCCTCCCTCCCACTTCAGCCCTCTCCTCCCCACGCCCTTGACCTTGTGCTGACAGAGAGGTACCCTGCTAGGCAGACACAGCTGGTGGCTTCTGAGGCCTGACCTCCAGTGACCTGAGGTATGTACAAAGTCCTCACTCAGCCAAGCTGGAAATAAAGTCCTTTCTTACCCTCTGAATAAAAATTTCCCGAGGAATTCTTAGTCTAGACAAATAATATGGCTGATTTGGATGTGGGTCCTTCAGCACATTTTTTGGAAAATTCAGCCTTATGGGAAATTCATGAGGAATTGAGAAAAGTTAGATACCACCTGTGACCCTCCTGTCTTTTCTTGTCCTTTGTAAAGCACTTTGATGGCACCACTCTGCCACTGTAATCGTCTCAGTCCCCTCCTTTTCAGAAACAGTGTTAGTCTTCCAAAACTCTAAATGGAAAAGGCATATGCAACCACATGTTCATTGCAGCATTATTTACGATAGGCAACATATGGAACAACCTAAATGTCCTTTAGTAGGTGAATGAATAAAGAAGAAGTGGTACATATATACAATGGACTATGACTCAGCCAGTAAAAAAATGAAATCGTGGCATCTTCAACAACATGAATGAATCTACAGGATATTGTGCTGAGTGAAATAAGTCAGACAGAGAAAGACAAATGCCATATAATTTCACTTAAATGTGGAATTTAAAAAGCAAAATAAAGAAATCAAGCCCTGGCTGGCATAGCTCAGTGGATTGAGCGCGGGCTGGGAACCAAAGTGTCCCAGGTTCAATTCCCAGCCAGGGTACATGCCTGGGTTGCAGGCCATAACCTCCACCAACCACACATTGATGTTTCTCTCTCTCTATCTCCCTCTCTTCCCTCTCTAAAAATAAATGGATAAAATTAAAAAAAAAACATTATTTGAAAAGGCCACTAAAACAAAAAAAGAAATCAGCAGACCAGAAACAGACTCATAGATAGAACATTTTGACTGTTGCCCGATGAGAGAGGGGTTGGAGGGCTGGGTGAAAAAGGAGAAGAAATTAAGAAGTACAAATTAGTAGTTACAGACTAGTCACAGGGATATAAAGTACAGCATAGGGGATATAGTCAATAATATTGTAATAACCATGTATGATGTCAGGTGGGTACCAGACTTATGGGGTTGATCACTTTGTAAGTTACATAAATGTCTAATCACTAGGTTGTACACCTGAAACTAATATAATATTGTATGTCAACTGTAATAAAATTTTTTTTAAGTATTTACAAAAAAAAAAGAGAAAGAAATAGTGGTAGTCTTCTCCATCACTAGCACCCCTCCTCAGCACTGGTCTATTAATAAGACTACCAACACCTACTTTCTATAACTCTATTTCAACATCTAGCTTTTCATTGCTTGAAACTATTCCACATCAGTAAAAATAGGAGCCTCTATTATATACACAAGTTTGGACTAGTCAGAGACAAGGAAATAAATGTTCCATGTTTGAAAAAAATTAATGTTGGTTCTCTAGTTCCACAAGCCAATGAGTTCCTAAGAATTGGCATCTGTGGACTGGCCATGGCCCACAATTAATGTCTCTCTAAGTTTTGTTGCAATGAGGTCTCCCAGACACCAGAACACCATGGCGGGCAGCCCTTATTGGAGGGGGTCTGGTGAGCCTTACTGATGAGGATTGCTAGCTGAGCCTCTTAGCTTCTCGTTACCACCTTCTGAGCAAGCCTTCTTACCCACTGCGTAAGTCAGGTGCAAAAACAAGGCCCCAGCTGAGAGCAGCAGAACCCATAGGAAGTCCAAAGAGCCAAGGGTTGTGGATCCTCAGATGGTGTTGAGACAAGGCCAAGCCCTACCCATGATGGACTGACCGGTTGCTGTCTTCAGCCAAGGTTAAGGTGGGCAGGAGCCACAAACAACAAAGGTACCCACTGCATCCAAACGTTTTGGCATCCATTACCTGCTGGACAGGCAACTCTTGGCCTCACCACAGAAACCTGCATGGCACCCTCACGCAGACCATTTTTTAAAAATTGGGGTGTAGATTTTGATAGAACCTAAGATTAGATAGAACCCAGAGACAAGGAAATAAATGTTCCATGTTTGAAAAAAATTAATGTTGGTTCTCTAGTTCCACAAGCCAATGAGTTCAAGACATGCCTCCTTTGGATTCCTCTGAGGCACATATATTCAGCACTTACTGTATGCTAGACATGGTGCTAGGTGGATACCGAGATTAATAAGATTATCTGTACTCAGCCCATGAGCTGGTTAGTATGAGGCGAGAGAAACAAGGGCGGACAGTCAGATGTGACGGCACCGCGGCAGGTGACTGGAGAGCAGAGGAGTGGGGCGTGGGCTGGAGCACAGGTGGCAAACACAAGGCCCGTAGGCCAAATCCGGCCCTCCACCTCATTTTATCCAGCCCAGCGCCTTGTTTCCACCAGCAGTAGCATCGAGCTCTCACTTAACTGTTAAGGAGTAGTTACATTTATACAGTTCTAAAATTACATTCGGCCCTTTGAAGGCAACCTTGAGGCTGATGTGGCCACCAGTGAAAATGAGTTTGACACCCCTGGTGAGAGGCTTCGGCTGCCTTTGGGTTGAGGTAGACAGAATGCACTGGCCAAGCCCATGGATCCGGCAGGAGAGGAGGCAGGCAAAGCACCGCTGTTGGACAGCTTTCAGTAGGCAGCTGCACCCTTCTACTGGTAACTATGATTTCTTAACAGTAAAATTATTTCTCGGGAAACTGTTCTGAATCTCTGTATTTTGTCTAATCACCAAGAGGATTTGAAAAAAATCAGGATAAGCCACAAAAATGTCCATAATCATAATAATACTAGGATGGCTAATATTTGTTGGACATCTAGTTTGATCCTGTTTACATTTTATTGAAAAGAAAAATGAGTCTCAGAGAGACTGAGTTATTTGCTCAAAGTCGCACAGCTCATAAGTAACAGAGGAAGGATTCAAAGTCAGGTCATTCTGACCCCATAGTCTGCGTTCTTTTGGCCACACAAGGATGCTTCTAACGAATGTGTGTGTGTGCATGTGTGTGTGTGACCTGCCCTGCGGGTCACTTGACAGGAAAGACGAGAGTAGGACCAAAGGCTTTCAGAGTGCAGTGAGGAGGGGAAAGCAGGTTCTTACCCAGAGAGGAGTTCTGACTGATGAGTAAGGCCCTATGTACTACTGTGGGAGAACACAGAGAATGTGGAATCAGTAAACTCAGGGTCACCAAATATTGGTGTGTGACTGGCCAAGTCATTTATCTCTCTGAATCAGCCTTGATTCCTGTCCTGTAAAACTGGGATAACAATACCTACTTGGTCATTCTCTCCAGGTTTTCTTAAGACTCAGCTGATGCATTGTGTAAATAGCGCTTTGGCAGCCCCATGGGGCATCGCACAAATTACGATGTCCCCATGTTCAGTCACAAACGTGTTCTTTTGTCATTTTCAAAGAAACACATTTACATACAATTTTTTATTTTTTCAAATGTCAGTTATTTAAAACCTACTATAAGTAAGGCTCTGGACAGGAAATAATGGCCAGCACTTTACTATTTATATGTAATATTTAAAACTATCTCTTGTTAGAGGTCTTTTTTTTTTTTTTTTAATAGGAACCAACCAGCGAGAATGGGTTGTTGGGGAAAGAGTAAACACATGGATGAAACTGAAATTAGTGTTTCAGTTTCTTCAGATATATCTTGTTTGTTATTTACAAAAGAAGTTTTTTTCTTGTTTCTAAACTGCATTACCTTCAAGTCTTGAAATACAGGCAAAGAAAGAAGAAAGTGAAGAACACCCATAAAATTACTCACCCAGGGAATAATCATCTATCCAGATGTTAATCATTCTTAACATCTTGGTATATGGATCCAATCTGATGTCTTAGGTCCACACAACTGCACTGGTGATTTTTATTATCAGTATTACATGTAAACTGTTTCTAAAATAGCCATCTGGAGGTTGAAAAAAAACCTTAATAAAGAGATACTAATCATTTTAGTTAAGATGATTTTCTCTAGAGCATAGAATTTGTTATGGTAAGCTTTTGCTTTAATTCCCCTCACCTCCTACCCCCATAAAAGAGAGAGCGAGAGGAACAGACCCAATAATTAAGTGTTGTTGTATTCAGAGTAGATGTCTCCTTTCATGCCTCACTCTTTCCTTCTCTTTCAGCAATTTCTGACACTGTATGTGGGTTTCTGCTCTTTGCTGACCACTGTGATTGATCTGATATCAGTTTGCTGGAGTAAACAGCCCACTGGAGTCAAGAGGGCAGGACTCTTGGAGGCTCCACGAGGGCTGGGACCTGCCTCCTGACCTACTACATCCTAGGACTGGGCACAAAGTCTGGAGCACAGCAGGCCCCAGTAAATACTTTGTCGTTTGTATGAATGAAAGGGTCTGCCAATGCCATTAACAGCTGTGTGACTTTGGGCCACTTAGTTAAACTCTCTGGATGTCTCTAATACCCTTCTGTCTCAAGTATTTCATAATTCTGGGCTTCCTTTTCTGAGATTTTGATTCTGACACTGTGTGGTCACTTACGTGATGACAAATTCTCACCATCACTGTCCCTTAAAGGCATGAAAAACTAGCAGCTGCCTTCTCTAAACCCTTTCGTCAACAGGAGATGCTTTTCTAACTAATTATTTTTTTTAAATTATTGCCTTTTGTATTAGACATCTGTGTTTGTTGAATAGATTGTTTAATGAACCAATTAAAAGAGACCATAAGCCCTGGTTGGTGTGGCTCCGTGGATTGAGCACCGGCCTGCAAACCAATGAGACAGTGAGCCTAGGGCAGGGCCCTAACTGAAAGCAGACATCCCCCTTCATTGATTAACTCATTGGAACCAGGAGCAGTTCCATTGTGCGGGCTTCCTTAGATATCCTTCACCGAAATACAGGTTTTCTGTAAACAAGAGTTATGGTTTCTTCATGAAAAACTATTTAACAAATGCCTTAAATTTAAAGGCACTGCTTCTTAATATACTTGGGATGCCGCACAGAACAACTGTGAACGTGATGAACTTCGAGGATGCAGGGGGAGGCGGTGCCCTCGAGTCCTGCTTTGCCTTCATCAGAAGCTGCTGACTGCTGTCTTTGCAGGGGCTGGATGCACAGCACCGTTTGTTTCACTGGCGACAAAGCACATGCCTGTTGGCCCATTTTCTGCTCTGTAGGCCTAGATAGAGTGCTATCAGTGGTACCCTTCTCCACGTTCTGTTTCCATGGACTCTCTAGAAGTGTCCCTGGCTGAATGATAACAGGCCAGAAGAACAAACAGTTGGTACTCCATCAGCTTTCCCAGGTGGAAACTGCTCTCCGAGGCTCTGACACTCGGGAATTTCTGAGCGGTGTGGTAAGATCCCAGGGGTCCTCTAGTAATCCACTGCTGCAGGTTACGCATAAACCACTCACGTTCCTCACCTTTCTAGATTTCTTTTCTCCAGCCTTACTCAATACACATTTACCAAAGGTTTCGTTTAGGAAAAGTAAATATTCTAGCTGCAGGAGTGTTCAACCTTTTGGCATCTCTGGGCCACGCTGGAAGAGTAAGAGTTTTCTTGGGCCACACATTAAATACACATTAAATACAAACACTAATGAAAACTGATGAGCAAAAAAGGTGTTAAGTAAGTTTACGGTTTTGTGTTGGGCCGCATTCATAACCACCCTGGGCCGCATGTGGCCCGAGGGCCACGGGTTGGACACCCCTGTGGGGGTTTTGAGGAGAAATCTTATTTGTGCCTGTTTTAAAAGCATATAGACTTTAATGCAACACGCCATGTTTTTGCAAGAACTTCACTTTTATGTTCATGCCTGAGTAGGACATAACATGCGTTACTTCATTTCTTTTTATAAGTTTGTCATTTTTCTCCTCTGAACTGAATTTGCCGTGTCGCCTAGGTATATTTTCTTAAAACTCTTAAATATGCCATTGTTGTACTCGATGAGAGGTTATGTTTTATTTGCTGCTTATGTTTGACATACAATAAACTAGACATACTGAAAGTGCTCAATTAGCAAAGTTTTGACCTCTTTACATTTGTGAAACCATCACCACAATCAAGACAACGATTACATCTACCGCCCTCACAAAGCCTCCTTGCACCCTTTGGTAACTCCTTCCTCCCGCCCTTCTGACCTCTCCCCCAGCCTCCTCGGGCAACCCCTGACCTGATCTCTGTACATCAGTTTGCATTTCCTGGAATTTTATGCAAATAAATTCATACAGCAGGTACTCTTTCTTTGCCTGTCTTCTTTCACTCAACATAATTATTTTGATTGATCCATGTTGTGACATGTAGCAATAGTTCATTTCTTTTAATTGCTGAGTAGTTCTTCATCAGATGGAAGTACCACAGTTTCTTTTTCCATTTACCTGTTGATGGAAAATTGGATCATATCCAATTTGGGGCTATTACAAATGGGAGTGTCATTAACATTTATGTGCAAGTCTCTGTGTGGACATACGCTTTCATTTCTCTTGGGTAATACCTAAGAGTAGATGGTCTGGACCATATAGTTGGTCTGTATTAAATTTTTGAGAATTTCCTGAACTGTTTTCTGAAGCGGTCGTACCATTTGACGT
This sequence comes from Phyllostomus hastatus, assembly GCF_019186645.2. NCBI lineage: Eukaryota > Metazoa > Chordata > Mammalia > Chiroptera > Phyllostomidae > Phyllostomus > Phyllostomus hastatus. The sequence continues at coordinate 174,491 of NW_025333912.1, read as the reverse complement.
TCCCACCAGTGGTATAGGAATATTCCAGCTCCTCTGCATCCTCAGCAACACTTGGTATTGTCAGTCCTTTCATTTTAGCCATTTTAATAAGTATGCAGTGTGGTTTTGACTTGCATTTCTCTAATGATTAATGATGTTGATCATTATTGTATGTGCGTGATTGCTACCCATGTATCTTTTTTCGTGAAATGTCTGTTTAAGCCTTTTGCATACTTTTTAACTGGGCTGTCTGCTCTCACATTAGAGAGTTTTGTGTGTGTTCTAGGTAGAAGTCCTTTAATAGATGCTTCAAGATGTCTTCAGTCAATCTTTGGCTTGTCCTTTTATTCTCTTTTATTCACAGTGGGTTTTTAGGGGCAGAAATTATTAATTCTGATGAGTTATAGTCTATCCACTTGTTCTTTTATGGCTCATGCTTTGGTGGTATATCTAAGAAATCTTTGGTTAACCCAAGGTCACAAGGCATTTCTTCTATGTTTTATTTAGACATTTTATAATTTTAAGTCTTACATTTAGTTTTATGATCCATCTTGATTTAATTTTTGTCAAGAGTATAAGGTTTGGATCAGAGTTCATGTATGTGTGTGTGTGTTTGCTTACTATAGATATCTAATCATTTTAGTGCCATTTGTCAAAAAGGTTATCCTTTCACCAGGGAACTGACTTTGTCTCTTTTTTGAAAGTCATAAATGTGTGTTGTCCATACACGTGTCTTTGCACCAATATCGAGTTGTCTTGATTACCGTAGGTGTCTTAAACTCAGGTGGTGTTTGTTTTCCAATTTTCTTCTTCTTGCTTGCTTAGACTTTTTACTTGGGAGAATCTTGTCCTTGGGTCCACAGTATTAGGGCCAGAGAACTAACTGAAATGAACAATAACTCTGATTTTGTTTACTGAGGCTTGTGAGTAGTCAGAGAGTCAGCAAGAACCCGAACACCGGCGTCAGATCTGGTTCTGAATCTTGGTCCCCCCACTTACTGGCTGTGTGATGCTGGTCCAGTTACTTGTCATCTCAAAGTCTCAGGCTCCTCAATTATAACAGGGGAGTGATAATATTTATCACTCTTGTTTTAAGGATCAAATGAGAAAATATTAAATCTCTGAAATAATTTTTGCTTACCATATATTTAAGTTTAGAAAATTAGAGCAATACGAGTATCCAGAATTTAGTTATCTGAGGCAGATATAATAAAAATGTCTTTGGCATTCTAATTTATTTTATTTTATTTTCATTTGAAAGTCTTTTAAGTGATCTTGGTTTAGTTTAAAGAATTAGATATAGTTTTGAGGTGTGAACATATTATTTGATCATTAGGTATAGCAAAATACACTAGTGTTTCTTAAACATCTGTGTTATATTCAGATGGATGGGTTAAAATACCAACAGAATGATGGTTGAGTAAAGTTGTTTGATGGTGGGGGTGAATAGGGGCAGAGATTTGCTATAACCTTTGAGGCATAGAAAACTCCAGCCAGGACAGTCCGGCTCCATGGGATAATGCATGCCTGCGCGAAAGGCTCCTAATGATGTGAATCTAAATTTCTCTCTCATGGTGACTTGGAGTAGACGTTGATTTATCTTTGCTATGTCTAAGTGAAGGCATGCTTTGAAAGTCAAATTGAAAGTTGGATTAAATAATATTTAAAAGCTCCACACATCATAAGAAAAAGGCTAATAATTGAATGTAGAACTGAGTAGAGAATTTTTACAGGCAGTTTGTGGTTGAAGAAGCCAGAGCTTTTAACAAACATATGAAAAGAATCTTAGCCTCACTTGTACTTAGTGAAATACCATGCCGTGTACATCATATTGGCAGTGAGTAATAAGGTTGATAACATCAAGTACTAGCAAGAATGTGGGGGAAAGACCTAATATGTGGTTGGTGAGAGTGTTAATTGGGAAAACTATTTTTGAAAGCTATCTGACAATACCTAATAAAGTTGAATATGAGTAGATCTTTTTCTTGGTATCTGTTCTAGAGAAATTTTCAGACATGCACAGGGAGGCATATAGAACGATGTGCATGGCAACACCGTTGGTAATGGTGAAAAATTAGAAATAACCTAACCTACCTAATTTCTCTCTCTCTCTCTCTCTCTCTCTCTCTCTCTCTCTCTCTCTCTCATTCTTCAAGTTATTTTCTGAACCATTTGCAAATAAGTCATGGTATTTGTGGCACCTGACCCCAAAGCTATTTTTAAAACCAAGTTCTGAAGTGAATACAGAAAAATGTTAACACGTTTGATTTTTCTGGTAGGAACATATAGATCTGTCATTTTCTGTTTGTCTATATTTGTGAGCTGCTAAAACTTGAAAGAAAAATAAAAAATTTAAAAAGAAACATGATATTTGTTTTTCTGCTTTGCTTTCTTTTCTTCTTTACAAACTTCTTTTAATCCTCCACCTTAAAACCAATGTCTTTCTTATTTGCCTCATTTGACTTAAATCTATTACGTGTCTTTGGCTCTTTTCCTCTCATGATTTGAAGTACCTCCGTGGGACCTATTTTGTGCTCAGAGTGTCTTTAGACAGCTCTTTGCTTAACTCTTGTCACATTAAGCTTGTTGGGCATAGCCTGTCAGTTATTTCCCTGCTTCTTTGGTATCAGTGGGAGTCAGGATTGACGATTGGAACTTAATGTATTTCATGACAGGAAGGCTTTGCAGGGCTTGTTTCTTAATGTTGCTCCAACTGTCTGTCTCTGTGTGCAAGATATTTATATGTAGGGAGGGATGTTTGTTTGAACACACAGCAGATACTTATAATGAAGATTAGATCATGCACTTCTGAGAGTTTCTGAAGCATGTAATAAACAATTCTGAATCTTTAAGACAAAGGCTTGGATGCCTTCTCAGTTGACATAGTATTTTTAGCTGCCAAAATAAACTCTCTGCCCAAGTCAAGCTCACTTTACGTGTATACACTTCAAGTTCCCTATTTTCTTTCATCTGCTTCTTTGGTAAACAGATGGCAGAAACTTCCTCTGCCTGATCTCTTTGTGACATGCAGCAAATTTAGCTCAGATGCCAACTAGCTGTGTGTGTGTCTTTGGCTATTCATAGAAAGGGAGGGTTTACCTTCCTTCCTTCTGGAGAAGCCTGGGTCTTTCTATGGGTTTGAATCTGTTTGCAAAGGGCTACTTGGAATTGGAGATACAAGGCAATGGGAAGAAATGCCTGTTTTTTTGTGATACTTGAACAGTCTGTTAAAAACTACTCCAGTGAACCATTTCCAGTGTGTGTTGATCTTAGTGTGCTTGTTTTTGAATTATTTTCTCCTCTTGAGTTCAGGGGTGGTGTAGAGACCTGCATGACCATTTGTCAGCTGTCGGTTATCACAGAGCATTCACGTGGGCAGCAGACAGAAGTGCGTGCAAGTGGCACAGAACACGTAGCTCAGCCTTTCTGCCGGAATGCTGCTTCAGTCCTGGCCTGGTCCTGGATTCTAATGTTGATCCAGAAGCTAACCTTAAGTCAGTCTTAAGGTACAGATTGGAAGCTAGGAAGTTAATTCTTTGACATGTCTGCTGTCTTGCGCAAACCATACAGCCTACTCAAGGACCCAGATGCTCTCTTTTAAATGGTGATAAGATTTAACAACATAGTTCTGAAAGATGTATCTCTCCTGATAGGGATGTTATGCCCTTCAAGTAGTAGAATAGATAAAAAGGTATTTTGGAAAAAAAAAAAAAAGAAAGAAAGAGAAGCACTTCGTAATTACCAGATAGGTTTTGTTTCTTCTAGACACCATAGGGGTATCACTGGCCTAGAACCTATTTTTACTAGTATTCTCCTTTCCCCAGAGTCTTCCCCCTTCTCCTACCATTGCATTTCCTGCTCCTTTTGTCTAGCTTATGGCAAGGTAGGGTGGCCTTAAACTTAGGCAGAGGGGGAACTGCAAACTGTTGGATAATGTCACTGACTGAGTGTGGTGATGACTGCGGCTCTGTCAGTCACCCCTTGACTCATGATCCTGTACATCACTCAGTTCCTGCTGGAGAGCAGGTGTTGGCAACCCTTGGCCAATAATAGAAATGCATGGTTATTTTGGTTAAGGTCTCAACAGCACGTGAAATTGTTTGTATGATTCTGTTGCTTCAGAGAACCAAAGGACTCCTGCTTGAATACAGGTCTTTTCTGCAGTTCCCTGTCTATGGTATGTCACTGAAGGAGATGATCAACTGGCATAAATGTAGTGGAAGCTACAGGAAACTTTTAAATGCATTTTAACAGGAGACACTGGCATTTACAATCAAGAATTTTTTACAGTATGATCTCACATAACACGGCCATGTTATACTATAGAAACTTCAGTGTGAACAAGCCACATCATGAAAGTGTCATGGAAGGGGTCACAGAATCTGCAAGGCCAGGCATATAGTAACAGGCCACCAGATTAAGATATTAGGGTTTTCTTGGCTTTATTTGAGGCTGGATTCTCAAACAGAGCACTGACTTTGCTTCAGGTCAAATGAAGTCATAATTTGGGTTGGGTTACTCCTTGTTGAAATCACTTAGGTAAGGTTTAATTTGTTGAACCAAATCCTGGAACCAGTTCAATTCACAGAAGAACGTATAATTATATAACTTTTATCCAAAGACTCAAGGGAAATGTTTTAGCAGCCATAGTGGGGATTCAAAGGGAGTATGAGGCTAAAATGAAAAGTGCTTGTAGATTGTCAACAGAAGAAACAGGAATAGAAAACATTGTGGAAGCCTGGTCTCAGTTATTTGTATAATTCACCCCACAAGTTAATACACTGGATTCTCAAATGAGCAAATATATTTTCAAATATTGAATCTTCATTTTCACAGAAAGGGTGTTATAGCTAGTTATAAGAGGGTGAACCATGGTTGAGTACCTTACTGAATTTTCCAAGGCATAGCATTATTTTCTACAGAATAGTTACAAGACTGCCTGCCCAATTCCCATTTATCTGTAGTAATTACCTGCAGCATACATTGACAACATGAATTCCCAGCTAATGCATACTCTTCTTTTTATCCACTTAAAAGTTAGTCCATCCCTTCATAAAACCTGTTTTCCAGAGCTCCTAACAAATGGACTGGTTTGCAGATCAGTTCTTGACACGTCCCCTGCGTGCCATCTGTTTTAGATGCTAGTGAGACACGAAATGCCTAAAAGCGATCGTCTGAAAGAGACTGAATATGAGCAGAGGGCTTGAACTGTCAGAAAGTGGAATAATATCCCTGGGCTAATCAAGGAATAATATCCCTGGGCTAATTGTTAGATGGGTTGTACAATCAAGTAATCACAGGGATGATGATTAAAATTAATAGTGAATCCATGAATCTTGGGAAACTAAAATGCATGCTAGTTTTGGGAGAAACCTCAAAGACAGCATACAGACTTTGGTTACCAATGTTATGGAGCAATCAATGGAATTTGGGGAAGAGACCATGCAGGCAGACCAGTTCAGTCTGGCCAATTTCTGCTGAGCACCTAGTTTGCTGCTGCTATAGAGATAAATGGGAGTGAGTCTTTGTCCTGTGAGAGTTCTCAGTCTTGGAGGGAAGGAATCACACAACTGTTGATGCTGATGGCAATAATGGCTCTGCATGGAGCACTCACTGTGCACGTGCTGAGCCTCAGGCCTGCCCAGGGCCTCATCTACTTACATTGTCCTGACTTCTAAGGTAGATACTATTATCTCCCAGGTTCAGATGGGGAAGCTGTGTTTTCCCCCTGCATGTTATTGTATTGCCTCTCAGCACAATACATTAAATGCCTTGCCAAGGACTTAGCCTGGAGTCTGACTGGTGGAGATCTAAGCTTGTCTCTGCTGTGGTCTAATGGGGTCTTGAGGAAATTGCTTAATGTATTTGAGCCACAGTTTCTCATCTATAAAACAGAAAAGGTAATGCCTACCTCAGCTCCCAGCTTCGTCGCCACAGCCTCAGACAGACCTTCCTTGACCACTCTGAGGAAGTTTGTTCCTCCCTTCCCAGTTATGTGGCCCCATTACCCGATTTCAGTTTTGTTATGGCCTTTATCAGCATCTGAAGTGATTTTATGTGTCATTTGTTTACATGACTGCTGTTGGCCTTCCCACTTGAATGTAAGTTTCATGGAGGCAGGGACTGGGCCTGGCACAGTCACCCTTCTGTCCCCAAAAACTGGTTCTTGGCACATAGTAGGCCTTCAATAAATATTACATGAATGGAAAGCAGGCTAGGCAACAGTTAATGGAGATGGAAAAAAGAAAATGATTATATTATGTTTAATGTCCTTGTGAACAATTCAAGAACAAAAATAAACCATTGAAAGCTTTGAATTAGGCTATTAAGACAGATAGAAAGGTTCGAGTTTGTTTTTTCAGGCATCACTGAAGGTTTTAAAATAAATTCAGTTTCATCATCCTATGCATGATGGTCCGTTCTTGACCTGAGCGGGCCTTCCATAAAAGGATGGGGGGGCCCACATGGCACACCGACACAGAAAACGGAATCTTTTATACATGTGACTGTGTGAGAGGCTGACACAAATGTACAACCAGAACTCGCCTGACTAGGTGTTTGTTACCTCAGAGTGAGTGACTTGTCTTACTATGACAAAAGGTACCTCCAAGCACCACTGACTTGTTTGTTTTTGCCATTGTTTCAGGATGCTGAGAAGCGAACTCCCCTTCATGTGGCCGCATTTCTGGGAGATGCAGAGATTATTGAACTCCTGATTCTTTCAGGTAAATACCAGCTATACTAGTGATCATACAATACAAAATAAAAATGATTAGTATAGAATTGTACACCTGAAACCTATATAATTTTATTAACCAATGTCACCCTAATAAATTCAATAAAATTGTTTTTTACAAAGAGAGAGATTTTACGAAGTTACAGTGCCCTAGCTGGTATGGCTCAGTTCATTGGAGCATTGTCCTATAACCCGAAATATTGTGGGTCCAATTCCTGGTCAGGGCATGTGCCTAGGTTGCAGGTTTGGACCCCAGTCGGGGTGTGTACTAGAGGCAACCAGTCAATGTTTCTCACACTGATGTTCCTTTCCCTCTCTCCATCCCTTCCCCCCTCTCTAAAATCAATAAGCATGTCTTCAGGTAAGGACAAAACTAACTAACTAACTAACTAACTAACTAGGTAAATAAATAGTGTTCTTCCTTATAAAAAGAAAAAGAAGTTATAGACATGTGATAGTTGAGGTAAGAAGATCATATCTGATTACTCGCTATTGGATGTTCATTCATTTCCCAAGTTAGCAAGATGCCACTTGGGAAATATGAGTATAATCTCACCTTTATGGTGTGAGATAATTGGTGAAGTGTGTGTACTTATGCATACATTTTTATTTCTGCACACATGCAGAAATGATTGGTTGGTACCCATGATTTTCTCCATTCATATACGTTTAATATCTAGATGCCATAAATGAAATGTTTGCTTTTGCTTTTCTATTACCCTTGGCAGATTTGTGAATATCTTCTCATATCACATCAGTTTCAAGAGTTGAAATATCATAGTCATTTTGAGGATAGGATACTGTTAAATATGTAAGGAATGGCTTAGAGGGAGAAGCTTTGTTTCTTCAATAAATCTCAGATTGTTATGTGGATGAGAAAATGTCATGTGAAAATTTTAAGTCATTTAAGGGAATAGGAAGTGTTGAAGTATGTATCTTCCAGATTTTCAAAAAGGAAGTCTCTAGATTTTTTCTTTCCCTCTCGAATATAACATCTTCGCTATTCAAGTAATAAAACTGTAATAAGCTTATTAAGAAATTAAAAATAAATAAATAAAAATAAAAAATAAATAAAAATAAAAAATAAATAAATAAACAAAAAGAAATAAACAAAACAAAAACAAACAATACCAGCTGTACTTAAAGTTAATTGCAGATAAAAATTTAAACAACCAATTACTGGACTGACTACTATAATGAACCTGGACACAATTTCTTTGTTGTGCTCACGGAAGCTCACTTGATCAGAGATTTCCTTAGTGGATGTAAGACAGTGCAAGAAGTTGTTCATTGGAAATGACATCTCCAGTAAAACTTCTACATTGTTTTGAACACCTGATTTCTGACGATCTAATTAGGCCCAGTACTACTGATAAATTTGTTATATTTGAATATGTTTTTTATTTTTCCATTGTAAAATAAAGGAATAAAGAAAACTGGCTTCTTAAAATTTATATGAACAGACACAAATGTGTGTGTGTATATAGATTTGAGTAGTGCTGAAAACAATGCTTTGTTTTGTTGATGGACACACAACTGTGACTACGTAATAAAAACTGAAAACATGGAAGAGAAGAAACATCAGTTTCTGGACAGTGTTTACCTCTGAAGAGGCAGGTGGAGTGAGAAGTTTTCAGGAAAGGGTAGAGAAGAAACTATAACTATAAAATATTTTATTTCCTAAAAATTGAAAGCAAATATGGCAAACACGTGTTAAGTCTGATTTGTATGTACACTAGCCTTTGTGATATTATTCTTTTTATTTTTCCTTGACTTGACATATTTTATCTGATTTAAAAATATCAGTGCTTTCATTTTTGGAAATCTGCACGCTTGGGACGTCTCACCAGACAGGTCTCTAAAATCCACACACGTTTTTCCCTTGAGCACATGCCAGACAAATGCCCGGAATGGGTCTGGGCACCTGCATGCATCTTAGCGTGGATTGTATGCAGACCGGCTGGCTCTCTTCCTTCTCCTTTTTGTTTGGGAAGATTAAAATTGGGGGGAAATGCCTGTGCCCGCAGATCACGCAGAAGGCCTATACAAGGTTTGGCCTTTGTTTGCAGTAGTAAAGGGAACCTGTCGAACCCCAGAGTAAGCTTTGCAAAGGTAGGAGCTGATGCATGTGTTTAAGCAGATGTGGAGAACATTGTGGAAAAGAAGCAAGAATTGTGCTGGGATACACAATGGAAGATTCACATGGCCCTATTTTTGTGGTGTTCTTCTTCTTGAGGTAGATTTTCTCAGGAAACAAGTATTCTGAGCCTTAAAACATGTGTGCCCTGGGCTCCTGACAGTTGCATGGAGATTAGGTTAGATTTTGTGTGGTGTTCCTTTCGTTTTTGAGGATATGCCTTCCTTCTGACAATTGTAAAGACATCCCAGGGCTGTATTCCGAATAAACATGAAATGTTCGGTGTTGGCACAGACAATGGCTAAGAGCCAGCACTACCTGACCGGTTGCCCCCACAGTAGAAATTTGGCCCATGGAAAATTGTAGGCAGAAGTCAGTGGGGGTGTAAAATAAAGAATTTTCTGTTATGATATCTAATGGTCCCAACTAGCTATGCTCACCACGCAAATGCTATATTAAGAGACATCCTAGCTCTCAGAGGAATGTTTGGTTTATGAATGTGCAAATTCCAAATCTTGTCTTAGACCCCCAACTTTGTTTTTTGTTTTTCCACATCTGAAAGGGGATGTTTTAATTCTGCAATGTGAAGCTGACCCATCTGTTTTCTTCAGGCATCTGGGAGTTGGTGATTGAGAAACTTGCTTTCACGTCACCTCCACAGGGGTGTGGAATCCACCAGCCTCTTAAATGTGGCTCATTCAGTAGGGCCAGGAGAAGCTGTTCCATGAATCTTGATCCACCCACCACTTTGGTGTTGGAAGTACTGAGCCGTTAAGCTCTCTAGTATAATTTTGGGTGGCATATGCCATGGCATTTTTCTTCCTCCCACCATCAAATTAGAAAGATTTAGCAAGAGACCATTGGGAAAGTTCTTTAGAAATTTTACTCAGCTGTGGAAGCTTAGGTAAATGCTTGGATTTCACATGGCTTTAATTTTCTCTGAGAGTTCCTGTGTCCAATTTGTATATTATATTCCTAAGGAAATATCACTGTAAGAGCATGATTATTTCCATCTCTGAACTTATGTCTGGCAGCTGACCCTTTAGAGAATCCAACCAAACTGTTTTCCAACTTAATAATGAATGAAGTGTTAATGATTCCCATGTTGGACAAATGATTTGGCCTTGCCAGAATAGCTCATTACAGCTGTGTTCTCTATTGTTGTGTTAACTTACAGAGCACAGTGTAACCCAAGCCCACTTAATTCCTACTGACATTATCTCCTGTTAGCCAGGCGAATAGAGCCCTGAATGCCCCAAGCAGAAAAAGAGGAATTTAGCAAGACCTAAATTCCTCTTGCTAAATTCCTCTTCTTATAACCGCCAGACTAGAGTCTGGCTTTATTCCCCCACACCCGACTCTGGCTTCTGTTTGGGAACTGGCCTTGTGGGGCTTAAGTCAGAGAGAAAGGTCAAGAGCTTGCAGAAGTATTTGTCCAGAGATGTATGAGTGAGGTCAATGTGAACCAATGAGTGGATGAGAGGTAAGAGGCAAAGGTTGGGGTATAGGAAGCAGAGCACACACGAAAGTGACTACAGTGACAACAGCTTGTAGAGAAACTCTGGGGATGCACAAGGGTTAGAGTGCTCAGCAGAAGGAAAAAAACTGGAAGTACCTGCCTTCTAATATGGGAGTGTTTGTCAGGTGTTGAGTCCTAATTAAAAATAATAAATTTATCTGAATGTAGGCCACCAGACAAGCGGTACTCCTGTAAAATTGTGCCCTGTGATTTTTTGAAGTGTGATTTCCACTCTCAAAGCAGATTGTCTCCAGAGCCATGGCAGGTCATTCTTTTGATTTTCCTGTGCATAATGTTACAGGAGAAAGTAGCTTCTTCTTGCTGACACAGTAAAGAATTACAGATCAGCAAGGCTATTAGCGAGCAAGCAGGTTTAGTGGTGATATGTTCTCCTGGAAGAGAACGGGCCTTGCTGAGGCAGAGAAGAAAGGCAAGGACAAGGGTGGCAAGGGCAAGGGTTGCAAGAGTCCCAGGTCCTTTGTTCTGAGGGCTTATATAGTTGGTGGGATGAAGGTGAAGAAGTTACATGTTGATTGACAGGTAAAGGTGGTGCCAGCTTTGCAGGGGGGTGGGGAGAGTAGTGGGGGTGTGTGAATACCGAAAGGTGTTTATGGGCTTTTTGCTTTGGGCACGGTGGGCCCTTTCCCACCTTTCAGGCCTTGGGTTGAAGGACAATCTCAAAGGCTTTCTTTCCTAGACAGTAGAGACGATACATAGAATTTCCAGGATTGCCTTCCTCCCGTGTCAGCATGGTGTTTCTTGTGATGTTGGAACACCGCCAAGACTGCCGAGTTAGCGGGTGAAACATGCCTCTCTCCTCCTCCCTGCCTTGGTTTGCTGTCTCTCCTACCTAACAATAACAAATATTCATCCTTTAAAATTGGACTTATTTTTCCTCCAGTAGTTAAAGGGGGTGATTAAGTCAGGCAGTGCTGCTTTTGGCCCCCAATATGGTATGATTATCACATGATGAACCATTATCTGGTGGGTGTGTAAGTTGGCTCCAGCCCTGGCTGGTGTGGTTCAGTGGATTGAGCGCCTGTCTGTGGACCCAAAGGTCACTGGTTCGGCTCCTGGTCAGGACACATGGCTGGGTTGCAGGCCAGTTCCTCAGTTAGGGATGTGCAATTGGTGTTTCCCTCCCTCTCTTTCTCCCTCCCTTCCGCTCTCTATAAAAAATAGATAAGTAGAATCTTTTAAAAAAATAAACTGGTTCCAAAGACAACTCTAAGTGGAGTTCTAAAATCAACTTGTGAACAACTGCCACACATGTAGAATTATCATACATGCTCCCAAGGTCATTGCTGTAAAGGACACTGCTCCTGGGTTGGGATAAGATTTAGTCTGTTTATTTAAAAAAAACAATAGCATGCTGATATCATTATATTATAATCATATTTCATATGGTCTTTTGTTTATATTTATTTTGGCAATTAAAAGCCAAACTTTAGATAAATCAGCCTTAAGAATCAGTCATTCTCTTTGATCTATAAGATTTTTCATTCACTTAGTTTACATTTTGTCTTTGTTCTACTTTTTCCTAGACAACAGGGCTAAGGGAACAAAAGTATGGCCTCTGGAAAAGATGCCCTGAGTCCCCATTCCTCTTGACCTCTGGGAAAACTAAAACCAAGTGGTAACAGGGGTGAGACAGAAAGCACGCTTAACTCGTCATCGGGGTTTATGCCTGACCACTTTTTGTCTGAAGAGTCAGAAACAAAGAGCCAGGCTTTAAAACGTCCTTGGGTAAAAAGCATTTGCCTTTAAATCATCAGGCACGCAGACCCCGTGTCCTTCAGTGCACAATGGCGCCTGCCAGGCAGGTAAATAACGTGAAGCTTCCTTTGGAAAAATGAGTTATAAATATTCAGCTCCGAGCCGGAACCATCTGACGTCTCCCTCTGACATGTAAACAAGACTGCGAGATGTCTTTGGGGGAAGCGGATGAGGAAGCCCGTGGCAGGGGGTAGCACTGATGAAATACGGCTTGATCCCCCGTTCAGATACCTCTGCTTTTGTCATCATAATTCTGCTGTTCGGGGAGAGGAGGGTTCCTGGCAGCCGCCTGCTCAGTCTTCTGAAGGAGGATGAGTGCAGGGATGGTGGACTTAAGCAGTGACCGGAGAGAAGCCGCTTCCTAGGTTTCTAATTATTTTTCAATACCTCAGGCTGTACGGGGACAGGGCTGGTGTTGCGGTGTGGTGCTCTATAATGCTTAGCAAGCTCAGGGTCATTTTTCTCCCTGAAAGAACTTTAATAGAAAAGCCACGTTTGGATCTACATAAGACTGAAAAACTATGAAAGTTTTCAGAATGTGTGAATAATAATACTAATAACAATACAATATAAATTCTAACTATAAATTCTAAGGAAAAGCAATAATACAAAACTACGGACATAGGCAAAGAATCTGAACAAGCAGTTCTCAGAAAATGAATTGTAAGTGGCCAGGAAACAAACAAATTAGAAGATCTCCAACCTCTCTATTAAACAGGAAAGCACAACAATGAGATACCATTTTCTTCTCATCAGATTTGCAATATTTTAAATGACAGGTACTATCAAGTATTGAGGGTGTGGGGACACTAAGCAATCTTACATCCTACGTGTGTAAGTTGGCACGCCCTGGAGGGTTGAGACCACCTATTAAGGCCAGAAGTGTGCATGATCTATGACACAGGAGGTCCATTTCTAATGATCTATCCTAGACCAATACTTCACACTTGCATAAGGAGTTACTTTATGGATGTTCATAGCAGCATTGTTTGAACAAGTGAAATACTGGAAACAACTGAACTACCCATTAATAGAGAGAACATGTTAAAAATGTTGGCATACATGTGGCAATGAAAAGGAATGGATTCAGTCCTGGCTGGTAGCTCAGTGGACTGAGCACGGGCTTTGAACCAAAGGGTTGTCGGTTCAGTTCTCAGTCAGGGCACATGCCAGGTCCCCAGTGAGGGCCACCTGAGAGGCAGCCACAGATTGATGTTTCTCCCCCTCTGTTTCTCCCTCCCTTCCCTTCTCTCTAAAAATAAATAAATAAAATCTTAAAAAAAAAAGAATGGATTCATTCTCTAAACATCAACATAGATATGAAAAATATATTTTTGAGTGAAACAAGGAGATTCCGAGTGTTATTATGATATGATACAATGTATGTAAAAGCATACTTATGAAACAATACTGTAGATTTAAAAACTGTTGTGTAATATTTTAAATGTATAAAAAGAATATTGTATTGATCACTCAGCTTAATTTTCTCCATTTTCTGTGGAGGCACATATTTGCATATAAAGGCATAGAAGAAACTGCAGCACGTATACCAACCTCAGAGCAGGATTTTCTTCAAGGAGCGGGAAGAGTGCAGCACTGGGGATGACACTCAAGGAGACTTTACCTAAGCTGTGCTGATCCATGTTTTTAAAGAATTCATTCATGTATGACTCCTATGGTCAAAACATGAAATAGAATAGGTCTGTTGCTGTTTGTTATGCTGGGCAAATTTCCAAAGCTCCTGGTCAGGCCAGCTCAGTAGAGGAGATAATGCTGAATCTCTCTTTTAACCAGAAATCACCCTTCCATGAGCAGCTCTTAATTTAGGTCTGGCGTGGGCTTAGAGCCGTGCCAATGGCAGATGCCTTAGTCTCTGTCCCTTAGTTCCTGACTCTGCTCTGATAATAGTCAGCAAGCAATTATGCAGTGCTTACCGTGTGTCTGGAAGTGATCGTGGGGCTTTTGTGGCACAGCCTTCTAGACTGTTCAGTATTTTTTACAGAAATGGGCTTATTTCATATATAATGTTTAGTTACTTGTTTTTTTTCACATAACAAAAACATGTGAGTATCTCTCCACATTATCATCATCACTATTATTTTTAATCCTCACCCAAGGATATGTTTTATTGATTTTAGAGAGAGAGGAAGGAGGAGAAAGAGAGAAAGCGGGGGGAGAGAGGGCGTGGGGAGAGGGAGAGAGACATCTATGTGAGAGAGAAACATTGACCAGTTGCTTCTCGTACATGCCCCCATTGGATGCCGCAATCTAAGTATGTGCCCTGACCAGGAATCAAACCCACGACCTTTTGGTGTATGGGATGACGCTCCAACCAACTGAGCCACGTGGCCAGGGCTCTTCACATTATTAAGCGTTCTTATAAAACATCACAGCTATGCTCTTCTTCATCTAACACCAAAGTTGTTTCCTGACAACCTTTCATGAAATGTCCTTGACGATTAGTGTTAATATTCACGAGTAGCTATTTTCTTTAGAAACACAGCACAGAACATTCTGCTGCACACACCCAAAGGAAGAAATAGGTTGTATGTAATGGGGTGGGGAGGGAGGGAAGGAGAGGGAAAGAGGAGTAAGGGGGGAGGGGAGAAGAAAGAGGGAGACTGAAGGTAAAGTTCTGACATGCAGTGGCAAAAGCAGGTAGACACAGGTCTGGGCAGGTACTAACCACACACATGCACCCTGCCCTCGTCAGGATGCTGGTAGGCTGGCTGGTGAGGGAGCTCCTGGGAGGAGGTGCTTAGATTCAAAAAATGGTGATAACCAAAAGGCATTTGGAGAGTCAACAAAAGACCCTGTGAGACCTCAGAGCTCTGCCATCTGTGGGCAGGCACGGGCCTCCTCCGTCTGCCTCTCCTGGGGGAGCTCGCCTTGCCAGGAGCCCGTCTTTGGGGTCAGCTGCACTGGTTGTGGGGAGAAGAGAGCATGAGAAAAAAGTTAAGACCCCAGCATGTAACACATCCTTGACCAGGAAGTATCTTTTCAAACTGAACTGTGCAACCAGTGGCATCTTGCTGTTACTCTCTTACTCCCCTGGCGTGAGTCCTAGGAACATCATGGAAGATACTGTGTGGCTGGACCATTCATTATGGAAAGGGTGGAAGTGTCACTTTGACATCAAGGGCCCCTAACTAAGAAAAAATAGTGTAAAAAAGGGCAACTTAATCAGCCATGTTTATTAAAAAAGAAAAACTTCAAATGTGTTAGGTATCTTAAAAACATCGTATAAGTAAATATTTCAAATATACAGAAAATTGTGGAAAATAGTATAATTAATATCCTTGTACACCAAGCTTAATGAAATTGAAGCTTCCATATTTGCATTGTATCTTTCTTTAAAGGCAACAAAACATTGGAGACACAGTTGCAGCCCATTGGCTGTACTTATTCACCCTCTTCCAACCCTCCCTCCCTAGGGGCCATTCTTCAGAATTGGAGTCTGTTTTTTTAGCCATATTTCTCACTTGTATTTCATGTGTATGCTTCTGTCAACAACACATAGAGTTGTTTTTGTAAATATAAAAAACTTTGTGTAACTGGTATCATGCCATGGGTTTTATTGTACAACTTCATTTGTTCATTCAATATTATGTTTTGAAGTGCATCTGTTTGTGTATAGACATTCAACCTGTTCATGTCCGTGGCAGTGTAGCATTACATTGTACAACTGTGACAGTGTACAATGTCTGCGACAGTGTAGCATTGCATTGTACAACTGTGACAGTGTACAATGTTCGTGACAGTGTAGCATTCCGTTGTACAGCTGTGCCTCAGTGTCTCTGCCATCTTCCTCTGATCAGCATGTAGAATTCCAATTTCTTGCAGTCACAAAATGCTGCAGGAAACATCCTTGTACATGTGTGAGGTTTCTCTAGGGTACATGATTGGGGTGGATTGCTGGGTGGTAGGGCGCACACATTGTGAACTTTGCTAGGTAGAACCGGATTGCTTCCCGAAGAGGCTTAGATCAACCCACACTCCTGCCCTCCCTGTTAAGTCTTCCCATTGCTCCGCACTCTTCCTAACTCTTGCCATTGTCACACTTTGTGATTTTCACCAATTTGATGGGTGTGAAATGCTGTGTTAATGTTGCTTTCATTTGCCTCTCCCAAGGAATTTTTTAACTTCCTTAATTATTTTATTTTGCAACTAGTGAATTTTATAATTCAAAACAGTCCACTTTTTTCCAATTACTGTTTACATTGTACATTATTTTGTATTAGCTTCAGGTGTACAGCATGGTGGTTAGACAACCATGTACTTTACAAGCTGGTCCCCCAATATTTAAAGTACCCACCTGGCATCATACACAGTTGTTACAATTTATTGACTCTGTTCCCTATGCTGCACTTTCCATTTCTGTGACTGTCTTATGACTCCTGAACTTCTCAATCCCTTCACCTTTTGCACGCAGTCCTTCTCTAATGAATTTTGAGAGTATCTTTCATATGTGTCTTGCCATTTGGGTTCCTCTTGTATTAGGTTTTTACATTTATATACAGGCAACACAAAATTTACTCTGTGAAAGACTGTGAATGATAAAATACGTATTTCTGTTTTATATTATTATAACCTGTGTTTAGAACTAGGGGGAGAAAGATACGATAGACTATGCTTCCATTTCCTCCTGTCCTGGATCTAGAGGTGAGTGAGATATTGGGCAGGGTCTGGAAATAAGAACCGCTGATGTTTTTCTAGGGCTCTGCAGTTTACACAGCACCTTCAAAGTCACTCAGTTCTCCCAGCCACCCAGTGAAGTGGTAGAGGATTATTGTTATTGTGTTCTCATTTGCTCATTTCACAGATGAGTGGCTCTTGGTCACTGGGCCAGTAAATGCTGAAAGCGGAACTCAAACCTAGGTCTTCTGCCTATGGATCCTGCTGTCCTTCTGAGACCTCACTCATTTCTCTCCAGGGTGTTTAGCCCAGGATCTACTGCTGCTGGAGGGAGATGCCTGCTGCCTGTGATTGTTAGCATGCTCAGGCTGGTTTTATTGGGTCCTCATTGATGTGAGGGGCTTGAGCTGTCGTAGGTGAGCTGCCTGGGTGGAGTTAGTAGAACTAGGATTTAAATAATGTTAAGTTTAATAAACTAAGCAGCAATGTGTTAGTGTCTCTCAACCTTGAGAGCATATTCTAATGACCTTGGGTCCTGAGAGAGCTTGTTGCCTGGCCCCGTCTCAAACCAATGAAATCGGAATAGAGGGAAGAAGAGTCATTCTATTTCTTTGTTTTAGGGATTATCATATTGTTATTTTCTATAATTTATAGTATTGGTAGTATTTGTTTCTAAAGAGAAAAATCGTGTAAGCTCCATGGTCTGTTATTTCCTTTTAGCTGGTGTCTTCAACTATATTTCTAGCTCACTCTTACCCATGAAAGCCTCCTCTTGTCTTTAAAAAATAGCAAAAAACAAGATTTCTCTTTTTCAAGCTGTCAGCTGGACTTGGCCTCACAGAGGTTAGTCAGCCCTGCTCCCACTGGACTTCATGGCCCTTGTCCAGAGGCCCCTCCTCCACACTCCCCTCCTCCTCTCCCTACTCTCTAGTGTCCGCGATTCACCCCTCTACTCTGCTTCCTCACAAGCACCCTTCCTCGCTGTTCTAAGGCTAAAATAGTCTCATCTTACTGCAACAACAAAGAGATCTATGTTTTCTCCTCCTCCTCCTCTTTGGTAGCCCTTTTATAGAACTTTCCATCCCTGATCAGCACCCTGAGCCCACCTGAAAAAGGCAGCTCAGATGGCGTGTTTTACTGACTCCCTTGTAGCCTCGGAAGACTTGCCCTCACAGAGAATGGTGAGGGTGTCAGGGGAGGAGGGCATAGTCTACTTTCCTTGAATCCATTCATATGGAGCTTCTGCTCCCCAGTGGTGAGGTGGCTCCAGAGAGATGAACCTTAGGCACATCCATGAGTGAGTGTGAGCTGGTTCTGGCTCCCGTGTGAGTCTGTCTGTCCACCCCAGAGTGTAAGGAGCCACGAGCAACCCACCAGGCTTTATGTTGTGTCTGTCTCAAAGCTCCTTGGAAGCTGGCTTGTTCCTATCAAAATCTCTGGCTAGTCCCAAAGAAAGCATTGGGATTCCTGGATAAAACAGATTTCTGCTAATCCTCTAAGCCCAGATGAAATCTCATCAGAGCTCAACTTTGCAAGGTTTGTTTGAGACTCAGCTGGCCTCTAGTGTACATTCACTGGAAGGCTCTCATCATTGGCAGTTTGCCAGCAAGGGGACTGTGTGCCCTGTGGGATACATATACTTAATGACCAAAAATAAAATAGTGTATCTGATTATATACTTTATATTCAGGAATATACATTGTATTCAGGAACACAAGCGCACATACTTGAAAAGCTCTTTGTTCTTCAGAACATACATTTCCACAGTCCCAGAGAAGCTCAGTCTTCTCACCACTGTATCTCCTACCCAGTGAGACGCTGTGTTTCTCATCCAGTCTTTACCCAGTTCTGTGACATTCCCAGTTCCTGATCTTGCTCCTTCCACTGTCCTGGGTGTCTCCTTCCACTGTACCAGGTGTCTCCTTCTGTCTAGTTGCTGGAAAGCACATGGCCAATACTAAGAAAAAAGAAACGAAATATGGCGACTGTGCCAGGCAAATGAGAGTGCAAGATAGAGCATTTGATGTAACATCGGCAGAATGTCCCCTGCCTGCATTATGCCTCTAACCCACCTGTGCTGTTTGGTTCTAGGAGCTCGTGTGAATGCCAAGGACAACATGTGGCTGACCCCACTGCACCGGGCTGTTGCCTCCAGAAGTGAAGTGAGTGATTATCTTATTTCATCTAACTCCTTCAGTCCCTAGAAAGAGAGCAATTCTTCCTTTTGAATTAGGGATTCTCATTGGTGAGCAAAAATGGCTTTTACTTCTTGTGCAAAAAGGTTACCAACATTGAACAACTGGTCTGTTTGAGTACCTCCTGCGTGCTAGGCATGGTGCTGGGTGGTGGCAGGGGCAGTCCACAATGGGCAGCCTGGTCCCTGACTTCCGTGAGTTCTCAATCTGGAGGGGGAAGCAAACAGGTAAGCAGATCAGTACAATGTCAGAGCTGAGTCAGAGGAGGGAGCAAATAACTGTTTGCTTGAATAGGAAGTCTTCCAAGAAGAGATGCCAGTTGAGCCGGCCCTTAGAGGATGAGTAGGGACTTAGCAGACCAGGGGAAGCGGGGAGAGCTGAGCAGGAGGATGCAATGCTGGAGGATGAGAGGCACAGCAGGGAATGAGTGGCAGCTTCAGCTGGATATGTTGGGAACCTGGGCTGTAGTCGGAGATAATCTGCTAGGGGAGGCTGGGTTACCTGGCCGAGGGCTGCAGCCCTCTGAGCAGTGGGAATGGTCACAGCAGAGGTAAGAGTGAATGTGACAGATTTGTGAGGCGAGTGGGAAAAGAAGCCCGTGAGTGCATGGTGATGCTGTTAACTGAGAAGGCAGAGGCAGAAGAACAGGGGTTGGGAAGCTGATCAGTTCTTTGGAACATTCTGAGTTTGGCTAACACGTCACTGGAAGGTAAGCCCGTGAAGGCAGAGATCTGCATTGTGTTCCCTGATGTATCCCAGGCCTCATACATTGTAGCTGCTTGAGAAGGAATTTATTTGAATGCTGGAAATTCAAGCGAAGATGGCTAATCAACTACCATTATTTATATAGGTCTAGAGCTTAGGAACAGAGAGGAAAATCATTTGAACCATGGTAAATGGATCAGCTGGTCCAGGGAAAGTATAAGGGTTGAGAAGAAAAGACCAATGTGGGAGAGGGGTGGCAGGGAACCCTGGTGAATGTGAGACCTGAAGCTGGTCGGAGGGGAAGCCCACCATCCAGACACACAGGAGGCTCTAACCTCAGAGGTACTTGGCATTGGATGACAAGTCTTTGTAGCTGGTTTTACCAAATGAAGCTCCTCTTCTGCTGCTGGAGAAGGTGATGCTCTCCAGGTACACCTGGGAGCTAGAGGGAGGTGTGGCCGAGACTGCACACACTGATGTTGCAGGCGTTGATGGCTGACAGTTGGCAACTGTCTGGAAACTGAACAATATCCTTGGTAGGTGGCAGCTTAGTGCTCACAGTCTTCCTTGCTGTGCCGTGTGATGTGGGTAGTTTTTATAAGAGGTTGGTTGTGTTCTCTTTCTAACTAGCCCACATGGAATGAGGGAGGCATGTGATCCTAAATCGCCTGGCTTGGACCCTGGGAGTTCAGGAACTGCTTATGGTCCACATTTCCTTTCCATTTCACCTGGGAAGGCAGGTGCAGTGGGCTGCTTGAGTTCATACAGCCAGCTTCATGTGACCAGCTCCTTCGCAGAGGAGTTTTTCTTGGTCTTTCAAAACCATTTGATCTTTGGTATTTTAAAAATTAAAATTAAAATTAAGTGTCTTTTAAAAGATGTGGGTTTGTTTCTTCTTTTAACAAGAACCAGGTCTTTTTGGTCCAGGAAGACATTTACTAAGCACTTCCTGTTCGCCAGGACCTGTGCTTGCTGACCTCCAGCGAAAGATGAAACACGTGGCCCCTGTCTTAGGAAGCGTGTAGTCTGGTGGAATGGAAAGACACAAAAGCAGATTTTATCAGTACTGTGTGATCGCTGCAAAGGCTTCAATCCATAAAACATCTATTTTCCACCAACCATCCCCTAACCTTTATTAC
Organism: Phyllostomus hastatus; assembly: GCF_019186645.2. Taxonomy (NCBI): domain Eukaryota; kingdom Metazoa; phylum Chordata; class Mammalia; order Chiroptera; family Phyllostomidae; genus Phyllostomus; species Phyllostomus hastatus. The sequence continues at coordinate 153,670 of NW_025333912.1, read as the reverse complement.
ATATCTTTGGTCTGTTTGAAGTCAATCAACCCAATGGTGGATCAATGTTTGTATCGGAGAAGGGTGTTTGCTGCTTCTCTAGGGAACCAGCTCCCTCTGCAGGTTTTCTGGAGGTAAAAAATCCCTTGCACGTGCCTCTTGCCAGGAAGAAATTAAAATGCAAGACAGACCCTGAGTCATAAATAATCAGGGTCATCTATAAGCTTGTGAACGAAGATGTCTTCACATTAGTATCTGTCATAGCAAGTTGAAAAGTTTCTCATGAAAATTGGAGTGTCTGTAACCAGTGTTGGAACTGACTGAGGGCCTCTTCATTTCAAAGCACATCACTTTGAATTTAGGAAGTCCACATTTAGGAAATTCTGGTTCTACTTTTGTGGATTCAATCATATTGCCGTTACTCCATGACTCCCCTAAATAATAGCTGGGGAAAGGAAAGCAGGCTTTAGGCGGAAAGAACAGAGAAGACTCGGACTGGTAATTTGGCTCTTAGCACTTGCCAAAGGGGATATGTGTGTTCGGCATGAGAGCTGGTACGTCTGTCTATTGCTTAGATGGGCAAGCAATGCTATTTACTTACCCAAATATGTATTAACAATCATTTCTCCTCTGGAAGGCTTCTGTACTGTCCTCAAAGCCCTTTGGCTTCTAAAATGTAGGTAATTTATTTATTTCAGGGTTCATTGTTCCATCAAAAAAGCAGAGCCACCATGGAAGATGCAGGATATGATGTTTACTAAAGGAATCAGGCTGCACACAGTTGTGCGAGCTGCTGCAGTGCACGTCAGGCTGTCACCTTGGTTTCTGTGTGGTCCTGAAGTCACTGTAGGCCAGAGAGAAAAGCTGGCTGTGGAAGGGGGAGAGCAGGAATCAAACCTGCGAACCCTCAGTCTACGGGACAAAGTTCTAGCCAATGGAGCTACTCCAGCCAGGGCAGCATTTTATTTTATAGTTTAAATTTTTTAAAGCTCATGTTTTCTCCTTTCCTCTAAAAAAATTGTCATTATTATGGCCTAAATGCTAGTCGACAGGAGAGTTGGAAAAATTATACAGGAGACCAGAATATCAATGCTTTCCTTAGGTTCTCTTTATGATTATAAGAAGATGATGACGTAGATAACATAGATGGTACCTGGAATGGAAAAAAAGCACATAAACATTTTGTAAGTTATTAGTTAGAAGGTAGGTGAGTCGTACTCAGATTTAATGTACAGTCACGTCACCCGGGTGCCTGTTAAAAGTACCTGTCCTAGCACCTCACCCCAGCGATGAAGCCTGTGGTTGGGCCCAGAAATCTGCAGTTTGAAAAGGAGGTTCTGCTGCAGGTGGTCTACACACCGCACTCCGAGACCTGAGATTGAAGATTGGGGCCACTTTAGTATCTGGCCTCGCCAATGTCCGAAGCTAGAGCTTCTCAAATAGTTTCCTTTGGATTCTCTCATATCCCAAAGTCTCCAGTGAACCCCTTTTATATTAACCAGAGTAATGAAGGGTGAGTTTAGTTTCATAATGGGTACTTTTAGAGGAATCATCCAATTAATTGAACAAATTAGTTGGGTGCCAATCTATAGAATTCTTACAGAATACAATATTGCTGTAAGTAATAGGGGCTGGGGCCCCAGTGATTTCAGTGAGAGAGCAAATGCCTTCAGGACTTGAGTGCAGGCTCGGGGGTGGCAGCCCACGGTAATGCCTTGTTAATACTTGCATATTATTACTTAGAGAGTTTGCTAATGATTGTACTAGTATATCTATTCTACCCAGATTTATTGAATATACACTGTGTGCAAGGCATCTGCCAGGCTTTGTAAAGAGCACAGAAAATTGTATATGGCTCAGACCCTGGTCTAAAGCAACTTGCAGTTTATAAAACTTGACATTGCTTATGCCTGCAAGGACTCGAGTCATAAACAATGACTTTTCCACGAGTAATTTATGACCACTTCAATGCAATGCACCTTTGAGAATAAAAAAAAAACAACATTGGGGGCGACAGTTTTTAGGACACAGGCTTCCTCTGTCTTCTCATCTTTTCCGCGTGCCACAGTGTGGGTTTCTCCTTTTGATGACAGGGTTGGAGTGGCCTTTTGTTAAGAAGAGAAAGGCATAAAAAGTAGAAATAAAGGGACTGCCCATGCCATCTCCAGTTGCTTCCCGGGTGACACCCCATGGCAGTTCTCCCCTCTCTCCATCCTCTCTGTGTCTTCCGTGCTGCAGCCTGCTGCGGAGCCGACCTCGGCAAGGCCTGCAGTCCACACACCGAGGGCTGACTGGCTGAAACCTCCGTTCAGGAGAAATGCCAGAATCTGCACACACGCTGGCTCATGAAGAAGAAATCAGGGCTTTGAAGAAGCACGATTCGCAGTGTGGCCTGAGTGTCGGTCTGGCAGCTTGGGTCTCGGTTGCTGTGATAAGAGTGAGCATCCAGAACCTTTTAGAGCGGTTTGGTAGAGTAATTTCAAGCCTCCTAAATTTAATAATAAAATCATTGAGTTTATAATTAGTTTATCTTTCTTCATTTTATTTTTTTAACTTTTATTGTATTTTACAAAAGTATTGGCTCATGATGGATTTGAAATGATACAGTTTTTTTTAAAAAACTGGTCACCCCAGATTGAGCGCGGGCTGAAAACCAAAGTGTTGCAGGTTTGATTCCCAGTCAGGGCACACGCCTGGGTTGCAGGCCATGACCCCCAGCAACCCCACATTGATGTTTCTCTCTCTCTCTCTTTCTCCCTCCCTTCCCTCTCTAAAAATAAATAAAATAAAATCTTTTAAAAAAATTGACTTTCTCCATTTAAAAACAAAACAAAACTGGTCACCCCAGACAGTTTGAGAATTATTTCATAAAGGCCCTTTTTTCATAAAGGCCCAGATAATAAATATTTTAAGTGTCAATGGCTATATATGGTCTTTGTCACAAATATTCAACTCTGCTGTTTTCATTCAAAAGCAGCCATAGATAATATGTAAACAAATGAATGAGGCTGTGTTTCAATAAAACCTTATTTACAAAAACAGACCAGAATTATCTGTGGTTAAAATATTTTTAGAAGTATTGCCTATTTAAGAATACAGGTCCCACACTGTCCAGTGTGCCTCGGTTGGGCATCGTCCCGCAAAGCGAAAGGTCGCTAGTCCAATTCCTGGTCAGGGCAATTGCCTTGGTTGCAGGTTCAGCCAGCTGGGGTGTATACAAGAGGCAGCCAACCAATGTTTTTCTCTCACATCGATGTTTGTCTCCCTCTGTTTCTTCCTCTCTTCCCCTCTCTCTAAAAATAAATAAAATCTTAAAAAATATATATAAAATGAGGGTTCCCCCAATCCGTATGCCTGCTGAACTCAGAAAGTGCTTGTTTATGTATAAGCTATAACTGGCACATAAATATAGTTTTTTAAAAATATTTTTTTAAGATTTTATTTATTTGTGGAGAGAGGGGAAGGGAGGGAAAAAAAGAAACAACGTGTGAGAGAAACATCCATCAGGTGCCTCTCTGCAGGCCCCCAGCTGGACTGAAACCCAGGCACATGCCCTTACTGGGAATTGAACTGCTGACCTTTCAGTTCACAGGCTGACACTCCAACCACTGAAGACTGAGCCACACCAACCAGGGCAGGTTTTTGTTTTGTTTTGTTTTGTTTGCTTGACCTATTGCTTTGTATGAAATGCAAATCATTTCTAAATATTCATTTAAAAGTAGTCATTATCACCTAGGCTGAGTTACTTTAAAAAAATAACATTTTGTTACTTTTAAAAAACAAATTTTGAATGACTTCATTGCTCTTATCTCCAAAAAGTATAAATTTGTGAAATGATCTTATATATGTTGTTTGGTTAGTCTGTTCTAAATTTATATAATATTTAATGCAAAGCAAGAATCTGTACAAATGCAATAAAATAATGCACATGGCAAAGGTATTAAAGTGACAGTATGTAATGTTATTTTGCTGTGAATGTGTAAAAAGGATACTGTACCATTTTTTTCAGTATTGCTTTGAGATGACTATCTTCAATCTTTTTGGCCTCATATCTGCAAAACTTTTTCAGCATGCATCTTCAAAATGTGCATCTCATTTATTTATAAATTATATACTAGAACTACTATCATTAGCTAATATTTCAAAGCACAATGTACTAAGGGTGAGGCTTTTCATTTATCTTAGTCTTACATAACCAAGGTGGATAATAGGCTTCTGATGGTTTTCCTCTGTTTTGGCCAAGCTCTTGTCAGATCTGATTACATTTGTCATTACTTGTACCTTGTAGTGTAGGTGATACAGAGCTTTTGCTAGGCATAGAAGTGTCAGCTCTGTGACTTCCCCATTATTTATTTGGGTTCCTTGCATAAATCTTGCTTATTTTAGAATGCTTTTAGTTTAAGGGTACATGTTACAGTCTGTAAATCGACTTGGCAGGCTCATCACTGAACCTTTCCTTGCATTCCAGGGCGGATGGATGTACAGAGCCAGGGCGAGCCCCTCTCCTTCCCGAGGGCATCTCCGCTGCTGTGCGGCGAGATCCTCTGTGGAGCTGGCTGATGGCACAGTGCCAGCCCAGAAGTTAAATGCCAGCTAAAATGCTTTCCTTTTTAAAGAAAAGAAATATAAATGAAGGTTGCAATATTTTTCCACATCTCAAGGGATTGTCTATGTAGCTACATAAACCTCCATGTTGATGAGACCAAAGTTGATAGAAATATTATCTTTTTAATTTAAAATTTAATGCTTTATTTGTGATTTAGCTTTTCTTTTGTTTATTTTTTTTTCACCCAGCTAGTTTTTAGGATAGAGCCTGGGAAATGTTTCTTTCAGACCTCCATAGTTCTAGCCATGTGAATCATACTGTAAGTGAGCCTAACGTATACACGTGTTTTGCTCTGAAATAGGCTCAAGGAATGTTCAGTAATCATTACTTTATTGTGTATCTTACTAAGGATGGGTAGTATGTTTCTTTCCCTCCCTCTTTGATAATCTTAACAAATTATTTGGTTGGGTCTTATCAGCTTATTACCCTTTACTTACAGCATCTAAATGGAGCCACACTATTTAAACTATATTTTTTAATTTGCAAAGTTAATTTCTTTTTGCTCTCAATCTACTAAGTTAGTCATTACTCTCAACATGTTACTACTACTGTGTCATGGAATGTTCTTTTTAGTTCATCATTTATATCCGTGATACAAGTATTAATTTTGAGAGTTTGAATTATCTACTACCTGGGGCACCGTTATACACTTGCATGATAAGGTAGATTGGACAACCCAGGCCTTTGGGGACTAGGGTGGACACTGGTGAGCATGGGTCTATGGAGGGTGCAAGGGTGTGGTATGATGCTTTTCTCTGATGATACACTGATAAGATGTCCATAAAGGAGCACTATTGGCTGCTCCCAAGGATGTCCCTGGATGTAAAGAGAAACCAGTAGCAGCCATTCCCTTTTCTAGAGAAGCTATATCATTCACTTAATTGAACAGAAGAGTGTCTTCAATCCTGGCTGCGTAACCAAGTCCCCAGGGAGCTTTGCGGACATTCTGAGGCCAGTCAGAGTCTCTGGGCTGGGACCTGGCATCTGTATTTGTAAGGGCTCCCCAGGTGGTTTCATTGCACGACCGAGGTTCAAGGTTTAAGGCACAGTTCAAGACGCTAACAAGATGATTAGGTCAATGGCAGGAAAATGAAAAGTGGGAGGCTCAGTAAAGGTGAAGGAACTCAGCAGTAGAAAAGACATTATCCGCTGTAACATGGAACAGGTTGGAAAAACAACAGCTTTGTAGCTGCAAGTTGAGGTAGTAACTTGTTGATCACAGAGTGAGGGTTACAATGTTGGCTGAGAGAACTGAAAAGTTATACATTGACCTAAGAATGTCTGGAGGGCTTTGAGGCCTTTGGCTCTGGAAAAGTGAGACTTGTTGACAAAACACTTCCAACCTCAGATGATCTTTGGGGGCCTTTTGGTCACCTGATGTGCACACGTGCACGCATGTGCTCTCATTTGGCCAGAAATACCTGCTACCTTCTAAGGACACCTTATACGTGGATGGTTTATTTGGCTTTGGAGACGTGTCAGGGCACTCGGCCTAACAAAGAAATTGCAGTGAATCGGTTTCAGTCCTCCACTCTTGATCTTTATTGTATGTTACCCTGCTTGTCACAGAGGAATCTCCATCTCAAGCCAGCCTGTAACGGCAGGGAGCCTTCCCTTCCTGTAGTTCCAGGGTCTGCTGGAAAACATCTTGCACCCAATAAGTATTGATCGAGCATTTGTCAGTGACCCCTGCAAACTGTGCTTTTGCTGTAGGAAGCCGTGCAAGTATTGATCAAGCACTCGGCTGACGTCAACGCGAGGGACAAGAACTGGCAGACCCCCCTGCACGTGGCAGCAGCCAACAAGGCTGTGAAGTGTGCAGAAGTGATCATTCCCCTGCTGAGCAGCGTCAATGTCTCCGACCGAGGGGGCCGCACGGCCTTGCACCACGCTGCGCTGAATGGCCATGTGGAGGTGGGTGTCTTCGTCACTGGGAACAGGAATCTCCCTGCAGACTTTCTCAGCCCCCAGCGCAACCTAATATTGCTGCTGAGACTTTTACAGATGTAATGATAATATTTGTACAGGAAACTGTAGGCAGTTATATCTATGCTTCAATTTAGAGCCACAGTGAGTTGAAAAAGTAGCTGTCACCTCAGTCTTTTTCTCCTGGTGCACATGCCACAGAGCTGGCTGTGATGTTGTCTTCCTACTTCATTTGAACTCCAGGTCTCTGACCTGCCTTGACATTCACTTGGCTCTGATCACCTGCAGCTGGTGAGGGGCCCTCACCATTACATTACACAGTGTTCACTTGACTTCATCGTTGGTTATCTTTCAGATGGTCAATTTACTCTTGGCCAAAGGGGCAAACATCAATGCATTTGACAAGAAGGACCGGCGTGCTCTGCACTGGGCAGCGTATATGGGTAAGGATTCCATGCATGGGAAGCAAAGTGCATATAACCTTAATTAAAGAAGCTGTGGGTCTCTCATTAACCATATAGGTTTTTTCTTGGGCAGGTTGGACTTCTTTTCAAGCTTGGGATTCAATTGAATTAAGATTTAGTTCATTTTACTGGCATGCCTCGAATACTCTAGTCGGAGGAGTTGCTTTATTTCTCCTGCAAAGAGGAGGAGGGCTGAATCATGGCCTGGACTTTACTGAATATGTTATAATCCAGGTTGGAAGCTGCACAAATTGTGCTTATTTTACCTTGTTATGGAAGCAAGCTAAGGTGTTTAAAAAGAAAGAGGACTTGCTAGTAAAGCAAGGACATAAATTCCACTTGGTTTTATTTATTTATATATTATTTTTTAAAGAAACAGAGGGAGGAAGGATGGACAGCCCCCTGGCTGCTGGGTAGGTGGAGCTGACCAGAGTCCTGGTGGACTTTCCTGCTGCTCCACTTCCCGCGACGCTGAGGGCTGCAGCCCTTGCTTCTGCCAGCTCAGCCGGGGGAGGTGGAGACAGTCCATTTCTATATTTTTCCTCTTCACTTTTGTTGGTGCAAATGCTGACAAATTATAGACCTTACAGAGTGTATTCTCAGTGTAGTCCCGGGGGAAATGAAGATCCTTCTTTGTGTTCTAATTGGAAAACATCTTGCAATTAGAAAAGCAGAGAGGATTCTCTCAGCACCAAATTATGAACAACTTAAATGCCCATCCACAGGAGACTATGTTGGTGAATTATGGGAGAGCTACACCGTGCAACACTGTGCAATAATTACACTGATGATGTCATCAGTGCTTATTAACACAGGAAGATTCTGTGGTATGTCAAATGAGAACAGATTATAACAGTATGAATAATATGATCCCCATTTTAAAAACTCTGTGCAATGAAAACAACCTAGGCTATATTATACACTGAAATGTTAATTGATTATTTCCAGGGATTGGTGTTTGTGGATGATTTCCGTTTCCTTTTAATACCTGTTATCTTTTTCTGAATCCTTTTAAACAAGCATATAGGCCTTTTATCTCATGAAAGTAACGTTAATTGTGGGGAGAAAAAGAGAATGAGCTGGAGCAGGGATGAAATAAATTTTGTGCTATAGATGGGTCTGAATGAATCTTTACCCTTAAAAAAACCAGAATCTCGAAATTTTGTGAGCATTATCGTTTTTTAAGGTGATACTGGGTTACGAGTCGACTGGACGCCTGCACGGTACTCGCAGGACTGGAGTCAGGGAGCGTCTGCCGGGTCCACGTGTAGGCAAAGCACAGACTAAGCTCGTGTGAGACGGGCTTGGAAAAGCTGGGCTTTCGAGTTTGCTCTCTGCTGACATATAGTTCAACATTTGTGTGGAGTTGCTGTAAAGGAGTAAACTCATCATTTGGTGTGTCACCAGGATTCAAATAGGAAAAAACATAGTTAACTCTCTTTAGCAAATAAAGGACGATACCCGGACAACAGATACCACCACTTAAGCTTACAGCAGCAGCACTAGTAATTGAAAGTGATTTTTTCCATATGCAAATTTTCAAGGAAGAGAGTTAAATTTTAATAAAACAAGCCAGGACCAAGGTCTCTCTCTCTCTTCCTCTCTCTCTCTCTTTCTCTCTTGTACACACACACGCACACAATTTTAGACCCAAGAGTCAGTATCACTCTCTCCTGTTCCATTATCAGCCATGACCCTGAAGCATCAAACCATCTTCAGTCACAAAATAAAGGTAAAATATGTTTATCATGTTATATGTAGTGAGATAGGGAAGAAAGGGAAATATTCTAAAATACATGCCAATGAGAGTTGAAGCTAGAAGAGTTTTCTGTTTAGCCAGTAATTTACAGAGATACTTTTAAGTTGAACAATATGAAATTGCCATTTCTGTGGTCCAAAAGTAACAACAACAACAAAAACCCAAGTCAAACAGCAGCAATTTCATATAATTTAAAAATTAATCTGGAGTCATTGTGATTGATCACTCTTTTTCTTTCATTAGTCTTCTAAAGCAAATTGCCACTGTTGGGCTTTTTAATTTCAAAAGCATGGCTTTCGTTTTAGCGTGTGTTTAAGACTAGCGCTAGCATGCTTGGGATCTTGTTGTCTACTTGCAGAAAGGCAGCTCTCCTGCTAGATCTTGAAGAGAAGGCTCAGTATATGAATTCATCGATTTTTTTTACCCACAGCATTTACATAAAGTCCAACACATAGTAGGTACTTGCTAAATTTTTGTTGAATATTTCCATGAACCAGCCTTTTATAAATAGCTCAGCAAAATGCTGATGGCAATAAAAGCTAACAGTGATAATTTAGGTGGAATGAATTGTCAAATTGTCCTGTAAAGGTTAATGATGTTTTCTGCTGCTTGCTTTATAAAGGCCACCTGGACGTTGTGGCATTGCTCATTAACCACGGTGCAGAAGTCACGTGTAAGGATAAGAAGGGTTACACCCCCCTGCATGCCGCAGCCTCCAATGGACAGATCAGTGTTGTCAAGCATCTCCTGAATCTGGGGGTGGAGGTGAGCTGTGATTCACGCATCACTCCCTGATGTATCTGTGAGCTTTCTGCTGTCCTCAAGTGAAATCCTATGTATGTGTGGGTTTTCTTTTGTTCTGGAATTAAATCCTGTTTGCATTTTAATTCAAGAGGAAGAAAACTCCTTCTTTTGTAGTACTGTATCTTTGAGTTTGCACGGGCAACTGATGGAGGGCATTGGGGGCATCTAATTACTAGAAAATGAGAAACATACTTTCTATATCACAAAAGGTAGAGAAATAATTTTATATGTATACATATAAATATATATACAAAATGGAATTAATTTATTAAAAAATTGTGTATTTATTCGTACATGTTTAAACATCAGTCACCTTCCAAGTACTCTCCATTTGATGCAATACACTTACTGAGACATTTTTTTCCACTGCTCAAACCAGTTTTTGAACTTGTCGATATTGATATTTTTTGAGTGCTTCTGCTGTTTTTTGTTTCACCACTTCCACATCGGCAAAATGTTTCCCTTTGAGGGCTTTTTTTTTAATTCGGGGAAACAAAGTTGCTCAGGTGAGGTCAGGTGAATAGGGAGGGTGGGGCACGGGGATCATGTTCAGCACGGTATGGGCAGGTGTGCTTATAAATCACCCCTCAAGACATGTGCAAATGCGTTGGAAGAGTCTTCAGAAAATTTCACTGAAGCCAAATGCAGCCTCTCACAACAACACCAGCTGCTAGCTACACTGGTGCAGATGGGTTCCTAGAACACTCATCTAGTGGGGAAAGCCTGTACTACAAGGGGCCTGCCCTCCAGAAGATAATTCCAGTTTTTTGGGGGGGGTCCTTCATTGTGTGTGTGTGTGTGTGTGTGTGTGTGTGTGCCTTTTTTTTTTTTAAAGACTGGCTAGGCTTCTTCACCCCACCTTCAGAATCTAGCCTTCTAAATTGTGGCTTCCAAGCAGAAATGAGTGAATGAATGGCAGGAACAAATAGCAGAAGTGTCCAGTGCTGAGTTATAGAAGTCAGCCCGACCCCTTCAAGTAGTAGAACAGGAGAAGGGGTGAGGTTCTGGAACATCCCTGTCTCTGGAGGAAAAGAAAACTGAGTTCCACTACTGAGACCATGCTAGCGAAGCCCAGCAGTCGGGGCTGCAGAAGGAGCCATGCCCGAAACACCCAGAACAGCTTCCTGGTCCCGCTACCGAGTGTGGCCTGCTGGAGTGTCAGTACAGCCAAAGCCAGAGTGGCTTCTGAGCTGAGCCTCCACAGCACCTCCCTGGGCACCTCCCACCCCTGTCTCTTCATGTTCACTGTTGAGTTTCAGGCTTTGTTCTTGCTCCCCGATCCAGTTCGCCTCTGGCATTTCCAGACAGCTTTGCCTTTCACATTTTAATCCCTTCCATAGCCCAGAGCCCTCTCTCCAAAAGTTGAGCCTTCTAACTCACTCTTCCCCTGCAATTCAGTATTTGTCACATTCACCTTTTGCTGATCTTTAACTCCAGTGACAAGCATTTTCAGGACGATCACGGTAGGGCAAGAGTAGGCTCTGAATAATTAAGTTGATAGATGGATGTTTCCTTTCTCTGGAACAGCCATCAGGCTTTTTGTGGGAAATGAGGTAAATGAGCTCCATGGAGTGTAACCCCCCTGTTTTGGACTCACTCGCAGATCGATGAAATCAATGTCTACGGAAACACGGCTCTCCACCTGGCCTGCTACAATGGGCAGGACGCTGTGGTGAACGAGCTGACGGACTACGGTGCTAACGTGAACCAGCCCAACAACAGCGGCTTCACCCCTTTGCATTTTGCTGCTGCCTCCACACACGGTGCTTTGTGTCTTGAGCTGCTCGTAAACAACGGGGCAGATGTTAACATCCAGGTACAAACCTCTCAGGCTCGCTCTCTCAGTGTTAAAAACCTTTGCATTAAGATTCTGTTTGAACAGGATCCACTGCTATAGATTATGTCATGTTTGAATGATTTGTGACTCCGAGGACCTTGCTTCCCAGAGCCTCGTTCTGTATTAGGGTGCAATAGAAACTCAGCTGCGTTGTTTCTGCAGCAGCGGTGGTACCAGCTGGAAGGCACTGAGGTTCTAGGTACGTGTCTGTGGTAGCCCAGTGAATGTTCCAGAGGAAATACTGGGTCTCAGGGATATTGATCTGGCCTAGATTCTAATACTGAGGTGAATGTTGAGCTGATAGAGCCGAGCTGCTGAGAATCGAAAGGAAGGCATGAGCTCAGGTCTGCTCCCAGCCCTCCAAGGTATTTGTCAAATGCCTTCCCCAGAGAGTGGCTTTAGTGATTTAGCATTGACCTGGTCCTCACGGTGAGTCCATTATTCAGCAAACTTAGGGAGGACTGCCCAGCACCCTCTGTTGGGTACCAAGGGAGTACTCCAAGGTGAGATGTGATCCCTGCCCTCAAGGAGTTTACAGTATGGAGAGGAGATAATGCACTCCTGATCAAGAGGCAACAGAAAAAGTGGTGAGTGCCATGGGCGAGTCATAAGGCATTGCAAACTATAAGAGGCCAAGTGTTGACTTGTTTCTTGCTTGGGAATAAAAAATGGAGATCACTTTTGAGCGGAGACTTGGAAGATTGACATCAGTTGAGATGAGGAGGGATAAGAGAATTTGAGAGAGGATATTCTGGATAGAACAGCATAAGAAAAGGTGTGGGGAAATCTGGAGAGGAAAAGTTCTGGGTAAACTGTAGGTGACTAGTCAGCTTCCTGTAACAGATAACCAGAGGAACTCATGCACGCAGTGTTCATGATGCTGGTTATACACTTGAGTACATTCAGATCATAGCGGAGTATCTCAGTGTGCCCCAAGTGACATTGCTCTCAGCTCAGCTTCCCTTCTCCCGAGCACACAGGAATCCTGAAGCAAAGTCCCAGTGTATTCTGCCTCTGCTTCTGAAAAATTGTTTTTAACATTTAATTTCAAAGATATTGGGTCAATCTATTTTCATGACCTCTATTTACTATTAAAAGCTTTCAGTATTTTTCTTATAATTTCTAATAGTGAGGAAATATGGGACAAATTTTCAGAATAGCAATACTTGTATATTGTTTGAATAGAGCAGTAATCACATGAGAGAAAGGAGCCCAGGACAAGCTGAAAAGTGAGCTGACGAAGGAAGAGGGCTTATCTTCTGGCTGAGGACCCCCCGGCTACCTTAGGCTGTGAGGGCTGCTGATGGTTATGGAGGTCATGTGACCTGAACTGTGCGTTACAAACAGTAATCTGGCCACAAAACACCAGAGACAGAAAACATAAAGGGAAAAATCATATATATATATATATATCACTACATGAAATTTTAAACTTTTAAAAAATTTTATTTTAATTGTTGTTGCAGTACAATTTTCTATCTTTTACTCCCCTCTCAACCCACCCACGCAGTCTTCCCCTTCTACCTCCCATTTCCGCCCGCTCCTAGTTTTTATCCATGTGTCCTTTATACTTGTTCCTGTAAACCCTTCCCCTTTTCCCCTTTTTATATGATAAATAAACACATAAAATTTAAAGAAACAAAACCCCTAACTTACAATTAAAAGAGGAGCAACTCTCCAATTGCAGAAGTTTTTCTGCAACATACATGATAAGCAAAGAGTTAATATATTCACTATATAAAGAATCAATAAAAATCAACAAGAAAAAGTTTGATAAACTACTAGAAAATATTTCCACAAGAGAGAGTGCAATGTCTATCAAACTTATAAAAATATTCAGCATCATTAGTAATTGGACAAATGCAAACAGTATACAAATATATTTGCATTTAAGATTGGAAAATGTAAAAAAGACATAATAGCCAGTGATATCAATAAAAAATTAAAATACACTAAATAAACATAATCCTTTTGTAGTTTAAAAAGTTATGTGTCTAGGTATGTTGCATAGAAACAGAAAAATATCTCAAATATATACTAATATACTAGCAACAGTTAGACAAAGTTATTATTTGGGTTTTTAGTTTCTTTTTTATATATTTGTTTTAATCTTCTGATTGTGAAGCAATGAACATGTATTATTTTTATATCCAAAAGAAAAAAAAGCTATCTTTATTTTACTAAAAAGAAAATTCAGGTAGAGCAGGCCTAGGGACAGGAACTCTTAGAGGATAACTAGAAAAAAAAAACAGTGTGGATAGGAGGTGTCAAGGGCAGGGGGATGGGGTCAGCCGACAGAAGGAAGAGCCTTTGCAGAAAGAAGACCCACAGGGTTTGGTTGAACAAGAGACAGCAGAGTCAAGGCGAGTGTAAGAACTGAAAGGGGCAAAGAGAGGCCGTACAGCGTGATGGTTAAGCATTCAGCTCCAGGGCAGACAGTCTAGATGCTGCTGCTAGCCTTGACTGTCAGTGTCTGTATAATCATAAACAACCTCTCTGTATGTCTCAGTCTGTTTATCTGTCCAATTAGGGAAACAGTAGTATCTTCGTGGACCAGTTTGAGGATTAAACAAGTTATTGCTCATAAATTACTAAGAACAGTGTTTGCCATATGGTACACACTCAGTAAGTGATTATTGTTAATGAGAGGGATGACAGGAGAAAGACAAAGCTGGGAGGTAAAACTGATGAGTTTATTTTTGAGAAGCTGATTTTGAGCTTTGGTATAGCCAGTCTGGGAAAACCTATATGGAAAATGTGGTAATTTAGTGGGGGTAGTGGTAGAGAATAGAAGGAAAAACCTAGGTTGCCTCATTCACATAGAGGCGGTTGACAGTTGAAACTGGGAGAAAGGGATGAGATCACCCATGGAGAGGGGACATCATAGCAAGGTCAGAGAAGGGAACGGAGGACACCAGTAACCCTTCACTCTTAGGATCAGGAGCAGAAGGAAGAACCAGAGAAAGGGATGATAAAAGAAGAGCTAGCGAAGAAAGGAAGGAAATGGAGGAGAGTGTGATGTCTTCATGAAGGTGAAAGCAGGTAATAACAAAAAAGAATAGATGAAGAGAGTTTCAGAGTTCTAGATCTTGTAACTAGACCATCCAAAGTCCTAAGTGCAAGTAAGATGAAGGTCTTTGGGGGCACTGAAGAAACCAGGGAACTGTAGCCCAAGGTGGGGAAAGAGTCACCACGTGGGACTGAAGTCGGAGAGGATGGTGGTGAGGGGCAGGAGACTAACAGGTGGGCAGACCCTCAATGTACCTAGATGTGTGGACATTGCCCTCTTGGTGTCTGAGGGACATCTTTGAAGCCTCCAAAGAAAGAACAACTACTGAAGTTAAATAGAGTTGCTCTCTTCACCAACCTCCATTTAATTAATTTGCATTGTTACCTCTTTAAATACGCCTACTGATGCTCTCACTGCGCTGGATCTCAGGGCTGGAAGGCCACATTTTGATGCACCTACCTACTGCTCCCAGTGAAGTGACTGGCGGGCAGTTCAGATTGTGTTGGTGGCTCAGCTGTTTATGGTGCACCTGTTTACGGCAGCCTTCTGTTCCCCACAAAGTGGACCTGGAAGGCGGAGTTACTAAGTTTTAGCATTTAGTTTTTCCTGTGGACTGTTAATCATCAGTAGAATATAAGAAACAGCATTTTTAAAAGCTGAGACTCGGGTTTATGTGTTCTCTAATCTGTGTACATGGGATTTTGAATCAAATCTAGCCTTCTCCCTCAGTCTCCCTCCATCTACCCTGTTTACATCCTCCGATTTCCTAATTCTCTAGAATCCTCCTTTGCTATTCCTCTGGATACACAGGTCTCCTAACATTTTCCGAGAGCCATTCTGTCTGACTCTGGAGGTAGCTTTCTCCTCGAAGTTGTTCTCTCTCTCCACCACATTGCCCCTTGCATTAGAAAGTGTTTGTAGATTGTGAGACAAGTTATATTTGTTTAGATTTTCTAAAGTTTGAGGGAAATTGCATATTGAAATGTAGCCAATACCCACACACATGTTCACTTTGTTTTTTCTCTATGCTTACAAAACACTAAAAGCAGTATCTTCATGGGCAACGACAAGATAATTGAACGAGGAGAAAGGATATGTGTCCTGTGTGCATTTTACAACTCCTCCTTTTGCTTAGATTGACCATGGTTTTGACCTTGTAATATTAATTTATTTGTGATAAAATAATACAACATAATACTTTATACTACAATCCATTGAAGGTTTACTTGCAAATAGGAAGGACATGAGAAAACAGAAAATAATGTTTCTTCCTCACTGTAGCCCACATTGTAATTTCTGTAGCATCTCAGGTCTCTTTTTGGAAGCATTCAGAGTATTAAAGAAGGCCGGCTCTAAATGCACAACCATGCCGGATATGCCTTACCTTCAGAAATGACCCTTGCCAGGTTGCCTGCCTTCCAGGCACTAACATTCACCGTTCCATGGTTTTAATTCTCTTCTGTCAGTGGGCCCTCAGATCATTCAGCCCCGAGAGAGGGTAGATTTGAAGCCCACCACACATCTACTGAACTCTGGACCTGCTCCCTTCACATGTACCAGAACCAAATTATAGAGTGAGGGTTGTTTTGCAGAGGTTGAAAGTGAACCTGGTGTAGACAGTGTTAGGGGTAAGGCTCTTGGAACTTTGAAGAGCATGTGATGAAGGGAGAGGAATGAATGTCTGAGCCAACTATGTGTTATATCTGGCCTTTAAAACCATTTTAAAAATGGCCTATGTATGGCGTTTTTGCAAACCGGCGTTTTATATTGCTCCCCCATTGAATTAGGAAGGCCTTTTGGGTTTCTGACTACATCTGGACCCCCGTCCCGGCTGACCTTAGTGTTATACTACGAAGACTTTATTGCCCTCTAGCAGGGCCAGTGAGCTACTAGACTCGGGGAGGCAGTATACCGCAGAGAACACGATGCCTTCAAGTTCCTGGGGAGTAAGAATGTGAGTTTAGGGAAGGTTTTGTGAGATGCTGGAGGATGAGGAAGGCAGACATTAGGAGTGGAAGAAAAGAATGAACGGATTTCTGAGGAAAATGGCGGTCAAGAAAATTGAAACACTCCCTTAGGCCCAGGATTAATCTTCCTTGGATGATGTTGAATTCTGCCCTCAAAGAGTATTAATATTTGTCATAAAATACTCTTAATCCTTATTACTTTTTCTTCATGACTTATGACTGAACTATGAATCAGTAAAAGAACTTTTCGCTTAATTAAATAAATCTTCAAAATAACTAAGTTTTCCAAGCCATAAAACTCATGGGAAAATGCATCTAGAAGTTGGAAGGAGACTAGAAATTAAGAATAAAATTTATAAAAGCAAAGCTTTGAATAAATAGAAGAACTGAACATATCTTTTCCTTTGAGAATGCAAGGAATATTTTATCTTTGAAGTTCTCTGAACAGCAACAGCAACTGCAAGTCCCCCCTTGTGAAAAATTTCTCAGGCAGATGTGAAACTTATTAGGACTTCTTGTCTCAGCTTGAATATTGTGAGTTCTAATTTGTAAAGGCAAAATACAAAGTATTGTCCTTTAGACCTTTATTAGTGTTCAATGTCTTTTTGAAATAGAGTTCTTTTTATATCCATAACATATTTTGAAAAACTGCCCCCAAATGACTGCCATAATACTCATAATACTTCGTGCCCCACTCCCCACTCCCCATATCCCTATGAGGAAAAAAAAGTCTGCAACGGCCGGGACGCAGTGACAGACGAGCCCAGGCAAAGATCTGTAAGGATAAACTTGAAATCAGTATCAACGTTCACCATAAAATTGTTTGTTGAATTTGACCTAACTGTGGTCCTCCTATTCGTTTGTCCCTTCACCAAAGGCACAGACACTGCAAGGAGGAAAAGGGTGTGGCTCTCACTCTCCCTGAAATGGGAGCAGCGTTGTGAGCCACACACTATAGAAACCCACCTGACTGTTATGTGTGTCATCTTTGTCAGGAATGTAAAAGTGATTCTAAACTAAGATGTGCAATAAGAAATAAGATTTATTGTACCTACAGGAAGGAAGGGAGGGAGGGAGGGAGGAACACATTACTTCTGCTTTGGCTCACTGGCTGCAGTTTAGTTAGTGACTTCCAGGGTGGTGGTTACTCCCTGGTGAAGCCTTTAAGCTATTTTCCAGGCATGGAAAAGTGCTTAGTTAAATATTTATAAAGATATTGTCTAAATACTGAAATATTTATAGCTTTATATATATTAGGTGAAACACTAATTAGTCATGTTTTCATATTAAATTTAAGAAAAATATTGGAGCAAAATTTAAAGAAATAGCACCACCTAGGGACAAGTTAATGTCAACTCCGTGATTTTTGTTTTCTTTCTCCTTAAGGGTCTCAGATTGTGATCACTTTTATTGCAGGGGCTATGTTTTGAATCTTTATTCCCAAGTAGTCCACACAGGTTCAGTCCTTTAAACTGTGGACCCTCCTGACACCAGGACTCAGGCTCCAGAATCAGATAGCTTTCAGGAGCCCCCTCACTGCGTGTCTCGTGGTCGGTGAGGCATCGGAGTCTCGTTATTCTGACCATCGCTTCTTTTCCTCTAAAATACCATCTCAGTAACCTTCAAGTGTATTTTCATCTTGCTTTCTCAGTATTTTCTGATTCAGGTCATAATCATATAAGATGAAGAAAAGATATTATTATTACTATTATTATTATCATTATTTTGCTATCTACCTGAGAACCTTTCACTATAAAGACTGTTTTTTCAACCAAGATGCATTGCCGTTCTGATTCACTCTTCCCTGGGCACAGACTGTGCAAAACTCCTTTCTTCCTTTCTGAGGAACAGACTTATATAATAAAAAGTCTCTGTTAAAACGTGGTGGCTTATAAGCTATTCCAGCCCACAGTCTGAAGCAGTGTGCTGTGCCAGTTACACACGGGGCCCCGGACCCAGCTCTCACCTGGGAGGCCTGAATCAGGGCTCAGAGTTCACATTTACGACAAGAAGCCTGGTGATTTTGATGCAGGCAGTCCTTGGTTCACTCTGAGAAACACTTCTTTAAATAACTGTTTGTTTTCCACTGTGGAATTTTTTAAACAAAGAGTCATTTTAAAGCACAAGTATATGGGTTTCATCACAAAAATGAACTTGCATTTTAGAAACCACATATTTTAACCACAGATTTAAGAAAAATGTTTCTCCAGAGACTTAGAAAAATAACAATTACATAGTTTTTTTTCTTGCAATACTTGAATGGAAGAATACATTCTATTGAGGATAACTTTGGTCTAAAACAATAGTGATTTTTGGGGGGTTATTACTATTATAAGAAAAAATTCCATAAATGACTATTTCTTAATTAAATGTGTAGGACTTTGGTATTTAATATAATGATGATCAGTATATAGATTCTATACATTTTTTTATATTTTGGCTTAATCTGGTCAGGAAGTTCCATCACTCATATCTTGAATAATAAAGAGATGTATAAATTCAGCACACAATTCAAGGTGATCATTAAAATGGCAATTTGCTAAGCAGTTGCATGCCTTAATCCTATGACTTCTAATGAGTTTAGTGAAGCAGTGTTTCTCCTTTGCAACAATCAAAAGTGTTGTTTTCCTGTGGAATTGGAATGCAAGGGGTGGTGGAGGATTCTGGGTTAGTTTTGAGAGTGGCAGTGATTTGTAATAGTTTGGCTAACTTCAGGTCAAACACAGCAATCAAGTTAACACATCATTTGTCTTTCTTCATGTACTGTAGACAAAAGTTGAAAAAAATATCTTGGAGGACAATTCCTTCATCAATAGATTACAAGAGATTAAAAAAGTTGTGGATTATTTCTTCCTTTTGAGACAGGGTAGTTTAAAAATTGTCGGTATACAAAACAGCCTGGTACTGGCATAAGAACAGAGAAGTAGATCAATGGAACAGAACAGAGAGCCCAGAAATAAATCCAAGCCTCTATGGTCAATTAATATTTGACAAAGGGGGAAGATGCATAAAATGGAGTAAAAATAGCCTCTTCAACAAATGGTGTTGGGAGAGCTGGACAGCTACATGCAAAAAAGTGAAACTTGACTACCAACTTACACCATAGACACAAATAAATTCAAGGTGGTTTAAAAACTTAAATATAAGTTATGACACCATAAAAGTCCTAGAGGAAAACATTGGCAAGAAAATCTCAGACACTCCATGTGGCAATATCTGCGCTGATATGTCCCCTAAAGCAAGGGACATAAAGGAAAGAATAAACAAATGGGACCTCATCAAATAAAAAAGCTTCTGCACAGCTAAAAAAAACAGCATTAAAATGAAAAGAGAACCAACCATATGGGAAAATGTATTTGCCACTGACACCTTGGACAAGGATTTGATCTCCAAAATGTATAAAGAACTCACACAACTCCACTCCAGGAAGGCAAACAACCCAATTTTAAAATAGGCAAAAGATTTGAACAGACACTTCTCCAAGGAGTACATACAGAGGGCCCAGAGGCATATGAAAAGATGCTTAGCATCAATATGCACACCAATTTTCATAGCACCACAATTTACAATAGCCATGTGCTGGAAGCAACCTAAGTGCCCATCAATAAATGAGTGGATCAAAAAACTATGGTACATTTACACAATGGAATTCTGCACAGCAGAGAGAAAGAAGGAGCTCCTACCCTTTGCAACAGCATGGATGGAACTGGAGAGCATTATGCTAAGTGAAATAAGCCAGGTGGTGAGGGACAAATATCATATGATCTCACCTTTAACAGGAACCCAATCAACAAAAGAAAAAAGCAAGCAAGATATAACCAGAGACATTGAAATTAAGAACAATCTGACAGTAACCAGCAGGGGGGTGGGAGGGGATAATGGGGGGAAGGGTTTCAGGAACTACTATAAAGGACATATGGACAAAGCCAAGAGGGGTGGAAGCAAGGGAGGGAGGTGAGTTTGGCTGTGGGAGAAGTGGTGGAGGGTAAATGCAGACAACTATAATTGAACAACGACAGGATAATTTTTTTTTTTAAATTGTCAGTATAACTAGGAATTTTGCATTTCTTCTCTAAAATACTTCTCTAGGCTTCTTTGCAATGTGATGTTGTGCAGTAAAAAACTTGAGATACAATATATTCTGTATCTTTCACTTTTAAAATTATCTTTTGTCTCTGGTAATTTTTTATCATACTTAAAAAAATTTGAATTGGTGTTTTCGGGACTTTGCCAGCAGCGTCCATAGGGATGTTTCAGATCGATGCCACTGGCCCACTGTCTCTCTCTCCCTTATTTTTTAGAGTAAAGATGGCAAAAGCCCGCTACACATGACGGCTGTCCACGGAAGGTTCACACGGTCCCAAACCCTCATTCAGAACGGTAAGAGGTTCTCCCGCAGTGTCGTTGTTTGAACAGCTTTCTGGTCTGAGTTTGGCTGAAAGATGACGCTGTGTTTTAGAGTTTATTACATGCAGATTTACAGTTTCCTCTGATGTACTTTGCTAAAAGTTCTTAGACATATCATCACCATCCAGCTTAGGAGTGCCAATATAACGCTATTAAGTTCCACAGTCCATTCCCAGTCAGTCAAAGAGCATGTGAGTTGGAGGCTAGAAATGATACACATACCTACACAAGCTCAAAATCTGGCACTTTTCACTTGGAAACTAGTGAAAATAAGCACTGTATACTTTCCCAGCACGTAATCTGAGTTATTTTTAAATTTTAGAATTCACCATAGCTCCCTAAGTTAAAACTCATTGAGCTGCTTGGGCAAAGGTAGGAAAAATGAGGCGACTCAGAAGAAAATCAGGTAAATACGTGATGTAAAGAATGATAAAAGTCACACACTTGATAGAGGCCTTGGAAAGTCACAGTCTAGGACTTCCCCGGCTGATAACAGCAGTGCACTTGAACCGGGGCGTCTCTGCAGCCAGGCTGGGGAGTGTCACCCCACATTAAAGGTCGTGGCTGGCCTCTGAGTGGATTGGCCTTGACAGCACACGTCTGTTATCTTAGCAAATCTTAGAGACAACTGAAAAAAGAAAAAAGAAAAAAACACAGGTGTAGCCCAGATTTTATGCTGACATTCCAGGTGAATCCAGCAGTCCCTAAACTGTCTTTAGTTGACCCACATTTCTCCTTCTCAAAATTCTGGCATCAATTTTCTTGGACCTCTTTTTCTCCCATCTGTAAGAATTTGAGATGACATACACTTGAGTTATTAGTGGTATTAAGTTATATCTTAGGCATTCAGGGCATAAAACCAGTCATTTGACATTTGGATGGAAGACTAGCCAGCAAAATTATGCTTAGATAGCAAAATATCTGCAGCAAAGCAAAGGAAGTTTATAAGCATTGCAGTGAAGCTGTAGGGGAGAGGAAATCCTAACAAGTTCCTGGCGAGCCAAGGAAGGAAAAGGAAAATTAACTGCACCACACTTATTCTTCCTAATTTGAAATGTGCGGTGTGCCTCTGACGTTCACTTCGTTGAAAGGGCCACTCTGTTTTATTTGTCTGGATTGAACGAGGGGAGATGGCAGCGACCCAGGCGCCTCCCTTTGCTCAGTTTCCTTACCCCACTGTACTTCTCAGTTTCTGTATTTTTCAGAAACAATGTCCCCTGCCTTAAAAATAAACAAAACTAGGGAGATATTTGATATCCTTTTTTTGTTTTTGATTTAATGTGAATTTAACCAATGGGACTTGGCTCCTTGGCATAAAAAGCTTTGTTCCCTATTAAAGCAATTTTAAACACCAGTGGCCAGACCAGAAAGAGAGCAGTTTTTCACCTTGTAAGCACTGCCTTCCTACAGGTCCATCCAGACCATACTGGCCATCTCCTCTGAATCTTGGCCAAGACCCATCTCTCCCCTGTTATGCTAGTGTGCTTAGAACAACCGCCACAGCAGGGGTTATGGTGGGGTGGGGCAGGTTGTTGGCTGCTTTGACCTCTCCAAAAGCCAGCCTTGTGGGCCTGTAGACTTCCATGCCCTCTCTGGACATTCTTGCTAGACTCTGGAGTTGGGGTGAGACCTGAAAAGTGACCTCTGTGTCTTCTTCTGTCCTCTGTGATCAAAGAGCTTTGTTTCAGAGCCTGTCTCATTCTTGGCTGCCTGGCATCTTGCTTGTTGGTTGAACAGAGTCCAGGGGTCTCAAATGATGTGGATATAGTGGCTGTAATAAGCAGCCCATTAAGTATAATTACAAAGCTGCCATTGGTTGAATGTTCACACTGTGCCAGGCACTTGGCTAAGCACCCCACATAAATCCTTCCAACAACCCCGTAAGAAAGAGGGACTGTCCTCTCTCCATTTCAAAGGTGGGGAGGTTGAGGCAGAGAGGTTGTGACTTTAGTTGGGGGATATGGCAGTTAAGGCACAGAGACTGGAACCCAGGCAGTCTAACATCAGAGACTGAATTTTTAACTGCTACATGTTGTGTTTTCTGGATAAACAATGACATATTGAAAAAACTTTTTTTAACTTGAATTCTATTTACTCCATGAGTCACTTATATTTGGAATAGAGTTGTCCCTGTAGAAGGATAATCTCACATTCTCTTCTCTCAGCTGAGAATTCTCTGCATTCATTACACATGTGAGAACTGTAAGTTCTTCCATTTGACATTTAAAAAATGCCCTTAGGGAGAAAAATAGGAAGCTCTTTTTTTCCTGTTTGTTGATTTCTTTCTGGGAAAATACAGAGGCATACACCTGCAGGGCCGGGTGTCCACCCCCAAGAGCAGGTCACTGCACAACGGGACCCGAGTGGCAGCCCCACACGGGGACAGCGGTTGGTTCCCTAAACCAAGTGAACATGCTACTGAGGAGCATTCTTTGCATCAATTTGTTTTGTTGAATCACTCTGGTGTTTGGACTTTGTATGGCATTTCCTTGCTTCCCTGGCCACTCTACAAACAGGGTTATTAGTTCTTCATAATAACTTTGTTTTCCAGAATTATTCAGCTTTGGTTAGACAGTCACTAACAACAACAACAACAACGAAAAACACCTCTTAGATTTTTTACTCAGTTAATGAAGACGGCCTCTGCTGTTCAAGCACATTGCTGTCTGCAGCAGGGCGGGCACAGCCAGAGAGGGAAGGAACTGCACAGAAACACTGCGTGGTACCAGGAGGCATTCAGTCCCACCTTACACGAGGCAGCTGCGCAGATGCTGTTCAGTAGGTTCCAAAAGTTCAAAGATGAAGTTTTCTTCCAGAAGCTCTAAAAAGAAGTAGAGTTTGAAAAGGAAGAGTCAAGTGATTGGTTAGGGTGATTCATTGTCAGAATTTTGACGTTTTGGCTCACAGTTCCGAGGCAACTTAGGGAGATGAGCATTCTTGCTCGTGTAATGGGAAACTAATTTCAGGTGACTGCCTAGACAGTGTTGCATAAATTATGCCTCTGACATACTCTGCATACTTCTAAACTGACGAATATTTATTTTCCTCACTAATGATCAATGACAGATTACCAGTATTTAACTTGAAACCATTAAATGAATAGTAAAGGTATTTAATTTGCATTCCAAGAAAATCTTAAAGGTTTTGAGGTAAAAATGGAAAGGTTTGGGTAACTGTAAAATGGAAATCCATTCATCTAGAAGTCCTATTTCAATATAAAATATTTCTGAATAACAAATACACATTTTGTCTTTTGCTTTTCCAGTAAATTATGATGTAATGTATTTTACATGACAATAAAAGCATATGTAGAAGTTATTTATACATTTTTTCAGTTTTAAATTGACTTTTTAAATGATAGTACAACAAGAAGAAACCTTACCAACCCAGCCTCTCTTTTCCACCCTTTTCAATATTTTTCATTCTTTACCCAGTTTTTGGCATCTTTGAGGCTGGCAAACATGGCAGCCCTAATGTTTGTTAAGAAAGGACCTGGAGTGATTTAGTGTGCGTTCAGGGCAAAAGCTTTTCTGAAGTCCAGGGGTCTACCTTTCATTCTCTCTGGAGCAGCTCCATGGGTGGACCTTTCAGCCTACTGTGGGCATAGTGGACAGGTTCATGTACCCAGGATTGCTGTGAGGTATCCATGGAAACCAGGTGACTGCCTGTCCTCATACCCATTAGTAGCCACCCCCCATTCCACCTCCTCCTTGATTCCTCCTTATTTATTGATTTCGGGAGCTCTTAAAATATTTTGGAGATTACCCATTTATCAGTAATACATGTTGCAAATATTTTCACAAGTCAATTTCTTTAAGCCATGGCGTGCTTAAAGCCTTTCTAACTACAATTTAACATCTAAGTACAGAAAAAAACTGATACATTACAAAAATAATTTTTTAGGGTAAAGCACCAAATACAAATGAAAATCCACAGGTAACGTATTTGCAACTGATAAATGAGTAGTCTCTCAAATATTTTAAGAGCCCTTGAAAATCAAGAAATAAAAGAACCCCCTAACATACACGTACCCACCCACACAGAGAAAAATGAGCAAAATGAGCAAAAGTCAATGACAAGTAGTTGATAGAGAAAGATAAACAAATGGTTCCTCAATAGATGAAAAGATGCTTACCCTTCTTGATGAGAGAAATTCAAAGGGAAACCCCACTGAGATACCAGTTCTCAGTCATCACATGGCAGGTACTCGTAAGCTTGACAAGGCTGTGGGGCAAAGGCCCACCAGGCATTGCCGCTGCCTATAGTTGCAGAATTGCATAGAGCCTAAAGAGGAAAATTTGGCAAAATATAATAAAACTACATATTTTTTACTTTTTGACCTAGAAATCCCCTTTCTAGGGATTTACCCTGAAGATGCACCCAACAAATATGAAGCAATATATGCATGAGGTCATTCACTACAGCATTCTTAATAATAGCAAAAGTAGTATTTGCAACCTGAATGCTCATCCATCTGATACTGGTGCGCTGAACTAGTACATCCAGGAAATGGAAACAATAAAACTGCAAAAACAAGGAAGATCTCCAAGAAGTAATCCCTAGAAGTGAATTTGAGAATATATTGTTAAGTGGAAAGAAAAAGAGCAAGGTGTAAAAGAGCCTATATGTTTATTTTTGCAGAGAAACACGGGAAGTATAAACTAAAACTAATGAAGATGATTGCCACAGGGTGTGATGATAATGACATGGAAAGGATAGAAATGAGAGTGGAGCTTTTCAAAAATCAAATTTTGACTTTTGAAACATATAAATGTTTTACATATTAATACAATAAAATTAAGTGAAAGCCCAGAAAAAAATTGAAAACAAACAGGATCAAGTGAACCTAACTATGTGTCTAGTTGGTAATATAAGCATTCAGAATAAAGACTTCAGGTAACTTTTGAACAGACTACTCCCTGTAAATGCTAAAATTATTGCAGGAAAATTTGTTGGGAAATAAGATTTAAACAGTCCCCAAATATCACTACACAAATTGCTTTTTAATTACAAAGGAACAAAGACATTTTTTGCAATGGAGAATGCTGGCAGGAATCATCTTAACCAAGTTATTAAACCTCTCTTTTATTGTCATAAGATATTCATAGCATAAAATTTACCATTTAAACTATTTTTATAACTTTTTAAAAAGATTTTATTTATTTATTTTTAGAGAGGGAAGGGAGGGAGAAAGAGAGAGAGAGAGAAACAATGTGCGGTTGCTGGGAGCCGTGGCCTGCAACCCAGGCATGTGCCCTGACTGGGAATCGAACCTGCGACACTTTGGTTCACAACCCGAGCTCAATCCACTGAGCTACGCCAGCCAGGGCTTTAAACTATTTTAAAGTGTATGGTTCAGGCACTAAGTACATTCACATTGTTGGGTACTCATCCATTTTTAGAACTTTCTCATATTCACGAACTCTGTAGCCATTACAAGTTACCGAAATGTACCTCACCCAGTAATGGGAGAACTTGACCTTATGTGTCTGCTGAGGAGATGAAGTGGGAAGTGCACATCAGCTCTGGGGTAGGCCTGCCAAAATGTTCAGCCTGAATATAGTAATAAGGAAATAATCAGGCAATTCCAGAATGCAGAATATTCTGCAGGACTCAAAAATACCAACAACATGAGAGACTAAAAATAAATAAAGGGCAAGAAGATATAGTTTAAAAGAAAAAGACATGGAAACCAAAAGCTATCAGAATTTCTGATAGCACATTTTTTGTACAATTGGAGAACTGCAATATTCATTGCATATTACATAAAATTGTATCAATGTTAAATTTTTGGGCATAATGATGGAATTATGGTAATGTAGGAATGTGCTTTTGTTCTTAGGGGTGAAATATATGTCTAACTTATTTTTAAGTGGTTTCTCAAATACATGAATAAGTAGACTACTTATATTTACATAAGTATAAAAAGATGAAGGAAAGGAATGTAATAAAATTAAAAGTAGGGGAAAAGGCAAAATAAAATAAAATACAGTGAAAATAAGTATAGATATTTTCAGTTCATTGTTTATGCTTTTACTCATTTTACTCATCATATTTTAAATTAGGCAATTAAACTACATAAAATACTTTCCTGAACTCTCCATTCCTTTTGGCTGTTATGCATTAGTATAAGGTTTACATGGGTCTTTAATTCAGCAGGTAAAATTAAAATTGAGTGTGTTCAGAATTATATTTAATGTAATTTGATTACATTGTTTCTTTAGAGCAGGAATCTAATTGTATGGTTTTAGATCCTTCAATAAGACAATATGGAGAAATTTTTCAAAACATTTCTAATAGACTTCCCTCTGTGCAGATTTAACAATAATATTCCTACTTCAGATGGTGACTTGTCCCCTTGAAAAGCATTCTTAACCTTCAAAGGAGAGATGCACATGGAGTAGAAATCCACATTTGATCAACATGAATGACTAGCATAGAATGTAGTATCTGAATCAGCCTGAATCCTTATGTTATCCTGTATTTAAAAATCTCTTCCAGGAGGTGAAATTGACTGTGTGGATAAGGATGGCAACACTCCCCTCCACGTGGCTGCCAGATACGGTCATGAGCTTTTGATTAACACCCTAATAACCAGCGGAGCTGACACAGCCAAGTAGGTTACTGCAAAAATACGGTGGAATAATTGCCACATGTGGGAATATTGCCAAAGGGATTCTGCCATGCAGGAGATAGGTCCCATTTATCCAGGTTATAGTAGATCTGTACTATTATGCTAAAGACAAATTAATTTTGAACTAAATTCAGTGACTTTTAATGACAGATGCAAGGAAGAATCAAATTTATTTTTCAGCCCCATCAAAAAGGGGCCTATTCCACTGGTTTTAATTAAGGAGACTTGACCTTTACTCCTAACTCTGCTTTGTAATATTCTTCTGCTCTTTCCCATGTTCAATGGCAGTTAAGCAGGAAAAATAAAACAGAAGTGGGCAAATTCAGAATTCATTCATGGAAGGGGGACCTAGCCTCCTTTTATATTTCAATTCACCATGAGTGTGTAAAGCCTCTGTCCTAGTCTGTCACAATGCTGGGTGCTATGGAAAATTTCAGAAGTTACCTGGTTGGTACCTTCAAGGAGGTCATAATTGTGTTAGAGGCCCAAGGCCTAACTAAGACAAAGAACCATGCAAGATAGTATATAATAAAGTTCTAAATGAAACAGGACTTAAGTGGCAAAATGTTTGGTGTAGACAGCATGCCATAGACTGTGGACAGAAAGGGAGAGCTCCAAGGTGGCCAAAGTTTTCAGAGAAGCCTTCAAGGCGAAGGTGGGTTTTGAAGGCTTTGGAGAAGGAGAACAATTCAAGTAGAGCAGAGGGTGGCAGACACCCCTACAGGGTGGAAAGCAGGAACAAAAGATGAAGAGATTAAAATTCTTGGATGTGTTTGGCCTGATGGAGTGTGTGTGATGATGACATGCTCTGCCAAGAGGCAGTATCATGTCATGCGTTGGGGTCCATGCTCTCACGGTTCCAAGCTAAGCTACTTGGCTTGTGAGCTGTGTGACCTTGAGCCCATTGTTCAATCTCTCTGTGCTTTGGTTTCCTCATTTGAAAGTATTTAATAATAATAGTACTTGCCCATTGGTTTGTTATGAGGATTGAAGGACTTAATTACTAGTAAAGCTCTCTGCAATAGGTTAAGGTCTGTATGAATTAAGTAAATACATCTGCTGAGGTTATTAACAAGATAATTCATGTTAAAAGCTCTTTGAACATTGCCTAGAACAAAATATCAATAAATGTTCATTATTATTTTATTATTTAATACATAGTGGAACTAAATTAAAGAGAGCATTAGATTCCTGAATGAAGAATTTAGCCTTGAAGGAGTTCTGGCCAAGATGAAGGTGTAGGTAGATAGGCTGTGCCTCCTTGCACAACCAAAAGAAGGAACCAACCAATTTAAAAACAAAAGAACCTAGAACGGCCGGAAAATCGAACTATATGGAAATCTAACAACCAAGGAATTAAAGAAGAAACATTCATCCAGACTGGTAGGAGGGGCAGACATGGGCAGCTAGGGAAGAGAGTATGTTCAGCAAGGTGGTAGCTGGGTAAACAGGGGGGAACATCTGGGGAATGAGATAGACCGTGCCAGTCAAGGTTCCAGTGCAGGGGAAAATAAAGCCTCAGAATCTCTGGCTGTAAAAACCTGTGAGAGTTGTGATGGCATGAGAAATTGCCAGTCTCTTCAAAGCGGGGCAAGAGCCAAGCAAGCAGCATTGTTCCCTCTCTGACCTCTCCCACACATACAGTGCCACAACATAGCAAAGTTGGTTGCCCTGCCCTGGTGAACCTAAAGCTCTGCCCCTTACAATGGTGCACTGAAGCAAAGAAATATGGCCCAAATGAAAGAACAGATCAAAACCCCAGAAAGAGAACTAAGTGACAAGGAGACAGCCAACCTTTAGGTGCAGAGTTCAAAACACTGGTAATCAGGATGTTCACAGAAATTATTGAGTATGGTCACAAAATGAAGGAACAAATGAAGGCTACCCAAAGTAAAATAAAGGAAAATATACAGGGAACCAACAGTGAAGGGAAGGAAACCAGGACTCAAATCACCAATTTGGAACAAAAGGAAGAAATAAACATTCAACCAGAGCAGAATGAAGAAACAAGAATTTAAAAAAATGAGTACAGGCTTAGGAACCTCTGGGACAACTTTAAATATTCCAACATCTGAATCATAGGGCTGCCAGAAGGAGAAGAGGAAGAGCAAGAAATTGAAAACTTATGTGAACAAATAATGAAGGAAAACTTCCCCAATCTTGGGAAGAAAATAGACATACAAGTCCAGGAAGCTCAGAGAGTCCCAAACAAATTGGACCAAAGAGGAACAAACCAAGTCACATTATAATTAAATTGCCAAAGATGAAAGATAAGGAGAAAATCTTAAAAGCAGTGAGAGTTGAAAAAAGAGAGAAAAGAGAGTTGCCTACAAAGGAGTTCCCATAAGACTATTGGCTGATTTCTCAAAAGAAACCTTACAGGCAAGAAGGGGGTGGAAAGATGTATTTGAAGTCATGAAAGGCAAGGACATACACCCAAGATTTCTCTATCCAGCAAAGCTATCATTTAGAATGGAAGGGCAGACAAAGTGCTTCCCAGATAGGGTAAATTGAAAGGAGTTTATCATCACTAAGCCCTTATTATATGAAATGTTAAAGGGGCTTATCTTAGAAAAAGAAGATAAAAAATATGAACAGTACAATGACAACAAACTCACAACTATCAACAACTGAACCTAAAAACACAAAAACAAAAGTGAAATAAGTGAACAACTAGAACAGGAACAAAATCACAGAAATGGAGATCACATGGAGGGAGATGGGGGGGAGGTAAAGGGAATAAGAAGCATAAATGGTAGGTACAAAATAGACAGGGGGAGGCTAAGAGTAGTATAGGAAATGGAGAAACCAAAGAACTTATATTTTACAACCCATGGACATGAACTAAGAGGGGAGGATGCTGGCAGGAATGAGGATACCAGGAGGAGGGGGAAAAGGGGAGATAAAAGAATGGGACAACTGTAATAGCATAATCAATAAAATATACTTAAAAAAATTTAGCCTTGGTCACAGAAACTATGAGTAACAATAACTGAATTATCCAGTGAAGAACAATATGAGGGCAGTGTATTATTAGGAATTTTATTTTATTTGACAATTTTGTGCAACGCAATTGAAAATGAGCCAAAATGTAAAGGGTCCTGGGAGGTATAAGTTTCAAGGACTTTCTGGGCTCCTAGGATGGTGGTGGAGGGAAAAATCAAGAGCAAAATGACTGCAATTTTGTGAGGTTTGTTATGACAGAGGTTTGGACCAGGCTGTGGGAACTGTGACTCTCTGGATTCTGCAAAGGACGGGACATTTCAGCAAAAGGAAGGACAGGAGTTTGCCAGGTGGATAGAATTGTGTAAGGTAAAAAGATAGAGGGGGAAGCAAGAAAGGATGTTTTAGAAAGGTGTTCCAGAAAGTATTCAAAAGCACCAACATGTGAATGTGTGGAAGGCAGCTTCCCAAGGCTGGATTATCAGGTATGTGTCGGGGGGAGGGGGAGTGGAAAGAAATGAGGGGGAAGGCAGGAAGAGCCACATCTTGAAAGATCTATGGGGAAAATATCAAAACGAGGGGGAGGAGAGTTGGAGATTAACTTTATTGAAGATACCTCTCCTCCCCGAAAATCACTGTTCTCCGGGCTCCTTTTAGATCTAGGTAGGGTAGCTTATTAGTGGGGAGAAAAGCAGCCCTTTCCTCCTGTAAATAAGTAAACAGATATATAACACTTATGAAAATAACCCATTTCTATTCATACCCAATATGACCAAGTGTTTTAAAAGATCTGTATATGGCAAGTTTTATGGTCATTATTACTTTCTTATGAATTTATTTGAATTTTATTCTCAGGCCTTGATCGAATGTCATTTGTTACTCTTTTTGTTTCTCTGAGCTCCAAGTCAGAGCACTTTCTGTAGCTTGACTCATGTAACTTTATGTGATGTCAAAGCCCTTTGGTTTTTCTTCTTCCACTTCTTTAGGTTGGAGGTGCTTATCTCTAGGGTTTTAATTTCTCTTCCACCTGCCCATTATGCTCGCACCTCTTTTTCCGCCTCACCAGCAGCAGAACTGTTGCAGGGATGCCGTAGCTATGCAGGTAGCTGTTCCGACATCCATCTGTTCACTAGATGGCCGTTGAAGGCCTGTTAAATGGCCCCCACTGTGTCGGGTTCTGGGGCTACAGAGGTCACTACCCTCTTGGAGGTAAGAATTTAACAAGCAGTTACAAGCATGTGCGCTAAATGTGATGCCGGGACAATGGCCGGGTGCCACTGGGACATTCAGGGGAGCGTGTCTGGGACACAGCAGGGCCAGGGAGGGCTTCCGGGAGGAGCAGGAGTCCAGGGAGATGGCAGAGTGAGTAGAAGTTAGTTAGGTCATGGTCTTGAGAGTCTTGCAGACCCAATTATGGACTTAAATTATTTTCATTATAATGTTACTTGAATATGTATAAACTAAGACCAGATAGAAACTCCTTAGGCTTTTGATTCTAATGTGTCAATAAATCCAAAAAATTACAACAATATTAATTTGAACTGCACAGATTGGCAATCAATGGAAGCAAACACTCACAAGTGCTTACCCATGCTAGACACCACTCTGAAGGGTGACATTTAACTCTCATGGGACCACCATGGGCTAAGGGCTATGACCCACCACTATGTTACAGTTGCAGGACATGTCACCTGCCCAAGATCACAGCACTTGTGAGGGGTGGACATGGGACTCCATCCTTGGCAGTCTGGATCTGGTGCCTCAGCTCCTAAACACAATGCCTGTTGTCTCTCCAAGTAATGAATGATGTGATAGTCCATGTTTTACCAAAATTACATTGCCATTTGAATGGTATGACGGTCCTGGTGGCTGTGGTGGCTGCTCCTCAGGGTTTAGTACACGCTGCAGGAGTGGAGGTTGTGTAGCGGCTTAAAATGGTGGGACAGTGGACTTGTCACACAGCACAAGTGATTGCCAAACTGTGGAAGGCTCACTGTACTGCATTATCACTGGCCTGCCCTAGGTTCAGACACCATTTGTCCACTGAGTCCACCTTCATTTTTTTCTTACCGCCCCCTGCCATCTAAAGTGGTACTCCACCACACCACGGGACCCTAGAGACAAACATGGGCCCTGGGTGTGCAGAGGTGTATAGTGATAAGGTGGTGTTCAGATGAAACCAAATACGCTTTTGTGCTCATTGGTTTAGATTATCATCAAAAGGAAAAAGTTTAAAAATTGTCAGAGAGAATTCTTGAAAGCCCAAAGATATTTTCAGTGACTGCAAGCCCCTCCCTCCTCTGAGATGCATGGATTGGTTTGAGAAGGGCTACAAGAAGCAGGGGAGAAAGAGGAGAGAGTTTCAGGTGGAGGGACCTGCATGTACAACAGCCAGGGGCAGGACATGGCCTCCAGGAAGAATGGACCCAAGTTCACTACAATTCCAGAACACCCACGATTTAAGCAGCAGCCAGATCCAGAAGGGGACTTGTAAGCCACATTCGTGTTTGGGTTTTGTTCAACAGGAATCCCTGAAAATGCCTGTAGGTTGCAGACAGCAAGGACTGTTGTCACTGTTGTCAGTTATACCCAAATGCTATAACTTAGGAGCACATGATAAATGTTTAAGTGACATAAATAAAATTAATACGAAACTGATTTTTTGATTTGGGTTGATCATTAGAGTTAAGAATCATAAAATCATTGGATGATCAAAAATCATCCAATGGTTTTGTCTCCTCCACTCCGTGGGCCAAACTAAGCCAACTCCCCCTAGCAGAGTTGTGAGATAAGTGCAATAAAGGGGTTTGAAATGAAGAAAGAAAACAGAAATGCTGGCTGATCACATTCATTCTTAGCCTTTGAGGAATCACATACATGATTTTAAGGAAGTATGACCTACTTACAATGTCAGAACTCAGAGTGCTGATTATCCAACTAAGCTAATAGTAATTACGAGGGCAATGATGATGCTGACATGTATGGTAGAGGCCTGCCGACGGCCAGACCGTCTGTTTAGGGCTTTGTATGCATTATCTCAGTTAATCCTTGCCATTGCCTTATACGATTGACATTGCTATCTTTCTAGATGAGGGAACTGTTATGTCCTTGCTGAACATCAAATAGCAAGCAAGCAGCTAAACTAGAACTCAGACTTAAAGTTTCTGACCCCATCTCCTTAATCACAGTGTTCTTTACAATATGACCTAAAGGAAGGTTCCAGAAAAGACCATACATGGGAAGGGACAGACTGTGTCTCACTGATGCCAAGGCAACTGCTTAAAAGAACTGATATTCTAATGGTGCAAGAAGTTCTTTTCTCAAATCTGATAGCTGTCTACAAATTATTCTGGCCTCATTTATTCTTAGCTAACTGGAGACACCAGCTAACAGCTAAATTAGAAATAACTAATACAAATGTGTTCCATTAATTTTATGACTGGTCAGATAAATATAGCAATTTAACTGGAATTGGTCTCCTCTTTTCTGTAATTTATGCATTGTTAAGATTAGTGTTATCTGACATCTTTATTTCTTGATCTTCCTGTATGTGTACCCGATGATGTAAGAGTGATCCTTTTTATTTGATGTATAAGACAGTGACTTATAAGACTTATATTCCTGCTAAAGGTTTTATGATCTTTCCTTTAGAAGCAGTCTTATTTTATAATAATAAAGGACTGATTTTATTTTGAAATTCAGAATCATCTCTGAAGTGATTCAGAGATTCTGAACTCTACTTTTATGTTTTTTTCCAATTTTGACCTGATACTTAGTTTTTCTGTTTGAATAATAGCAGCATATTCAAGTTCAAAGGCTAATTGGACTTGAGTCTAAATTAATATGTTTTCAAAACTGAGGTAGTGACTTCTTATTAACTATGGAATAAAAATATATGTCAGAATTTGTGCTAGACCTTATAGTTCTTCCTCCCTTATCATCTCAGGTTTATAAGTAACAGCAAGAAAAAGACATAATTAGCTAATGCACAGTGTGATGAGTTATCTAAATACAGTGGTGTTAAGTGGTAAGCTTGATTAGAAGTATTGAGAATGAAGATTATGGGATATGTTAAATACTGCTGCTATCATATTATCACTTGTACTTTTTATGTTTTCCTAATTGGTTTCTTACAGAATTTGATGGTAATTTCTCTAATTCATTTGCTTATGTTATTTTATATCAATATATATTTTTATATACCTATATATATCTTTATCTTATAGTATATATCTTATATAGGATATATCTTATATGTTATATACTGTGCATACTTATATAGATGTGTATAATGTAGACTTATATGTGTGTATATATATATAATATAAAATTTTATGTATTTATATTTTAATATTTTATATATATATATAAAGAATAAGGAAGACTCACAGAAATCTTGAGCAATTCAGTCCTTGATTTCAGGCATGTTTTTTCAGGAACTTAAAAACATCCTAGAAAACATTCTATCCATTTTCCTCTTGCGAATGTCCAGAGATATTTAATCATGTATTTTTATTTCAATTGCCCAAAATAAAATGGTCAGCTAAAATCTCATTAGCTTAAAGTCCATTTAGTAAAAAGCTTTTAAAACATGTTATATATTCACAGAAATTACTATGTCTCACTGGCATCAAGAGGGAACAATATAAACAGCAGCACAAATAGAAACGCTTCCCCACCCCCCACCCCACAACACGTTCTTCCTTTTCATGAGCGTCAGGGTTGCCACTGATGCAATTGCTTTTCAGGATTTTTTTTTTTTTGTAAATGGTGAGAGAGGCAATTACAAGCAGTTCACTTGCACATGACACTGCCCGGAAGACGGGCAAATTGCATCTCCTGATGGATGCCGGCTGTTGTATACACTGGGTTGGAAATCACCATATAGGGAAAAGAAAATGAACAGAGGGAAGGCTGAACAAAAACGCCAATAAACAGAAAGAAGTTTTCATGAAGGAGAAAGGTAGTTACTTTCTGGCAGACTGAGATTTTGCAGAACACTGAACACCAAGAAATATATGTGAATCTGTATGTACTTTCACACATTCACAGACATCATAATAACTTAAAATAGCAAATAAAGTTCATATATCCAAAACTTATATGCAAATCATATGTGTTTTTTTAATGAAGTGTAGAATCTGAAAATGGGCCACTTTGTGCCAGAGAAGAAACTTAGGTAATTTATTCTGCAGGTGTAAATGGACATACTTGCATGTTCTATGCAGATAATTTACAAAATCTGAAATATATTATTTGAATGTAATGGGATGTTATGAGAAATGGTCACTAACCTTATAAATGCTTATAAGTACACAGGAATCTCCTCATGATGCTGTTTATTGTGAACTACATTTCAGCACACGGCTTTGGGTCCTTGTTTGAGGAGAGATGGGCAAGAGGAAGATTTAATGCTGGAGGCAAAGGGTGCTGTCGTTGGAGGGCTGCCTGTCCCTTAGGGACCATCCTGGGGTGATGGTGGGGGATCCATCTAAAAAGTGCTCTTCTAGGTTCTTTCTGTCATACTGTTAGGGAAACATCTGCTAGATTTATGAAATACGTGCCAGAGGATATTTGCTATCTCCAGCTGTGTTTGTGACTGATGTCCTGATGTGGGTTAATGTGCAATATAAAAGTTTGTCAGGGAGGTGAAGTTTGACCTGCAAAAGGTAAACTGTTGTTATTCTCATTTAAAATTTTATTTTCAGCCCTGGCTGGTGTAGCTCAGTGGATTGAACACTGCCGTTTGAACTAAAGGGTGGCTGGTTCCAGTCCCAGTCAGGGCACATACCTAGGTTGTGGGCCAGACCCCCCAGTAGGGGGTGCGTGAGATGCGATCACATGCTGATGTTTCTCTCCCTGTCTTTCTCCCACTCTTCCCCTCTGCCTAAAAACAAATAAAATCTTTAAAAAAATAAAAGTAAAATTTTATTTTCAATAAGACAGCTACTATTAACTTCTAGCAAAGTGCTTGATACATCATAGGTCAATAATAAATATTTGTTTATTCAAAGAATAAAGCAGGTTGCTTTTTAAAGTTGAGAGTTTGTCTTATCACTAGCACTTAGCATAGTATCTGATACTTAGAAAGTATTGAATAGATGAATGAATGAATGAATGAATGAATGAGACATCAAATTGCTAACCTGAAAGAAAGAAAAAAAGAAAAGGAAATTAATTTTAAGGTAAAGAGTCACATATGTTTGTGTGAAACATTTTCTTTAAAATATCTGCTTCTATTGTTATGGGCTTTTACTTCTGATTTAGGTCTGGGACTTGCTTATTTTAAGGTAGAAAATGATTGTATAATTATTTCTCAAGTGGAAGAATCACAAAATTATTTCAGCCGAGAGTCCCTAAGCGAGGTGTTGTGGGTTTACTTTTCACCAGAGGACTTCTGGGAAGGTAACTGTCCTTCTGCATGTATCTCGAGAGCTGTTGCCATGAACTGCTCTGTCTTTTCCTCCCCAGGTGCGGAATCCATAGCATGTTCCCCTTACACTTAGCTGCCCTAAATGCTCACTCTGACTGCTGCAGAAAGTTGTTATCATCGGGTAAGTAGCTCCATTATCACAGATGAGGCTCAATGTGTCCTGTAAGTGAGCCACGTGGCGTCAGGTGTCTGGTCAGAGTGAGTGGCTGTCTGTGCTTCATGTCATTCATTACCTGCTCTGGGGACAGTCTCTAGCAGTCCTTGATGGTGGACCTGCTGGAATGTCAGTATCCCTGCCCCTGAATGAGAGTCTTGTCTGCTTATCTAAAGTCAAAGCTGGGGTGACCCAGAGTGAGAGACAGGCAGGGATGGCCGGAGCTCACAGAAAATTTGTCATCAATGGAGAAAACATCTTTGAAGCTTAAAAGGGTGACTGAGCACTTAATATTTTTCAACAAAGGAAAGAAGCCAAGTCCCCTCTCCCCCTATTTTGACAGTAGAAAGTGTCGTGTTACCATCCCACTCTGTGGGCTCCGAAAAATTGCCATGGTTGATCCCCTCCAACTAGGTTTAATTTTTATTTTTTTAATGCGGGCCTGTTTGGAACCAAGAGATTCCTTCTGGTTTGGAGCTTTGCTAATCTTTCTTATCACTGCTTCTGCCAACCTCCATGCATAAAGACATTCCTGGCTTGCAAAGGTGATAGAGATCTGCAAGGCAAAGATTGTTGATGAATTAATTCCACAGATATTCCAGAGGCATTTTTTTCCCTTTAAGTACTTTACCTATGGTTGATTCATTTCCCCTGCTTTTGGCATGTTTAAAAATAATCTCTGCATGAAAGCATGTTCCCCAAATCTTAAACCAACTGAAAGCTAATAATATATTGAGAAAATACCTATTCCAGCATGTTAAGATGACTCCTTTACCTTCCATGTTTTCTCCATGTGTGCTGTCTGCCTATTGCCCTACTTATCTCAAATTGGTTTCATAAATTTCTGTCCTGGGACTGAAACATGGGGCTGTGGTTCACCCAGAGCTGAATGTGAAAATAAATTCTTCCTGACTTCACGGTTCTGCCTATAAAAATTGCCAAGCTTGAGCAGTTACCATCCGTTTCCATGACAACCTCTTTCTGACTACAATTGCTTGCGTTCTGGTTTTTCTACTAACTGATTTTTCTGTCTCTGCAATGTTTCTTGTGGTTTAACTAGGACAAAAGTATAGCATAGTGTCCTTGTTTAGTAATGAGCACGTGCTGTCTGCAGGCTTTGAAATAGACACCCCAGATAAGTTTGGAAGAACGTGC
Source organism: Phyllostomus hastatus (assembly GCF_019186645.2). Classification (NCBI taxonomy): domain Eukaryota; kingdom Metazoa; phylum Chordata; class Mammalia; order Chiroptera; family Phyllostomidae; genus Phyllostomus; species Phyllostomus hastatus. Next base: position 115,592 of record NW_025333912.1, on the reverse strand, counting down.
CTTCACGCTGCTGCTGCAGGAGGGTGAGTAGTTCGCGATTTCAGTCGTTGTTTTCATGCTTTAATTACTGACTCGTCTTAAGTGTCTTGAGTTGTCTGGGATTCAAAGGTGATTTCTGCAGTCAAATGGGAAAGAATCATTTCTACCGTCACCAAATACCACTGTTGGACTTTCAGACTTACTTGTGTTTTTGTTCTTCCAAAGAAAAATTTCAGCCCATTTCATATAGAAAGTTATTTTTCTTTTGTCTAATTCTCTTTACTTTCTTTTCTTTCCATTTTTTAATTGTAGATTTTCACTCTGTAGAATATATATCTACTTGGTATTCCCTACCCTGAAAGAAAATCATTTGAGATTTATTCTTAAGTTTTTCCTTTTTGTTGCTGATAGGTTGGCGATGATCAAGGGACTCTAACACTGAGTTAACTCAATTTACAGACATTTGAGTTCATTTACAGACATTTTTGTCCTTATTTCAAAACTGATTTTTGAGTCCTGAGAGGGGTTAAATGTGAACATCGGTTAAGAAAACCCAAAGGATAAGAAAGAAGGGATTTAATTCTTGCCTTTTTTTTTTAAGTTGCAAAGAGAATTTTTCATCAGATACTTTTTTTTATGTCAGTGGTTAGATCAAGGCTCTGATCAATACATTGTTGATATATGACCCCATCACCCAAACATGGCCTTTCTCTGATGGCTTTGTTTGGGTAAGATGTTGGTCCTTAATCAACTTCCTAGTCCTTAAGGAACAGCAACACTTCTCCATTTATCTGTGTATTAGAAGTGAGTAAATAAACTGTGGAGTTTTAGGGCCCCTTATTTACATAGTTCCCTTCCATGGTCATATCTCATTTTATGTTCATAAATTTGTATTATTTTTTTAAAAGAACCTCCTACTCTTCCTCTCATTCCCCCAAATTACATGAGCTTCACGAACTACACACCTGGGATCTGCCTCTGCCTTTGGTGCTTTGGCTCCTCAGTGAGGACAGGCATTTTACATCAACTGGCCTGCTGCACCAGCGCATAATGCCTCAGGAAGTTCTCTGAAACAGCCAGTTCTCTGGGAAAGGGGGCTGTAAAGGAAGGATGGGGGTGGGCAGAGCCCTGCTCCGCTCAGGTTTGCCATTAATGAGGTCATTTTTCATATGTAAATGATAATAAAACAGTAAATCCTAGGACACTTCTTAGCATTTTAAATTTAAAACAATGATGGATGATTGTCTATTTTGATGCCCACATTTTAAAAAACATCAGACCTGCACAGAAAGTGACAACACACCATCCTGCATTCATGTCTGAAACTCCTAGTAGAGTGAATATTTAGCTGCATGCCCTTCAGTGGGAAAATTCACTTCAGTGAGTTCTTTGCTTTCTACAAAACGTGATTTATTGCCTCTGCAAATGACATAGACACTTTGGAAGATCACTATGCTCCATTACATCATTTTCGGCCTTGGTTGTGCACATTCATTCACCTAGATTAAAAAGACAGGGAAATGCAGCTGTTTGATTTTCCATTAAGGAGAGTCTAGGTTGAAAATGGTTAACCGGTGAATTCATTCTGCTGTGATACAAGGTAATGCTCATCCACTCTGGCTCACTGTTTAAAGGTGACATGAAATTATTATAGATTTAGAAGGTTGTTTCATAAAGTCTTGATGGTTTTGAAAGAGAATTTTAGCATAAATGATGAAACCACCACTGAAAGGTTTAATCATATAATAATCATTAAATTCCTTAGTCATAGAATTGAAAATGTTTCATCAAGCTCTTTCATGTACTGATTTATTAGCTTTGAAAAAGTAATTTTGGTAACTTTAGATCCTTCATATGTCATTTCTCTAATATGGTGAGGTTTTTTTTGTGTTAGCAGAATTTAAAGCTGAAAGTATCGATTTATTTCCGCCTGCACTCTGCAGAATGCAGCTCTTTCTGAAGACAGCCCAGCAGTTCACCTCTGCCACCTTAATGATGTTTTCCCTGTCTTTCTAGTAACGTGGAATGTATAAAACTCTTGCAGAGCAGTGGAGCGGATTTCCAGAAAAAGGACAAGTGTGGGAGGTATGTGAACAGGGAACTCTGCTTCAAGGGCTGAGATGAAAGAAGCAGGGAGCGGTCCATCTGGGAATCCTGTTCTGTTGAAGAGGGAGAAGGGGAGCTAGCTGGGGAGTGTTCATCCCCAGGAGGAAACCCCTTCTTGTAGTGAAACGCCAACAAAGCACCAGCCACAAGGAAAGCATCTCTCACAGCTTCTGTTTAGAAGTGCCAGTCTTTCCCTTCCCGTCTTTTTAAATCCTCTCCATGGATATAGCATAGAAACTTCTGTTCGCAGCAGATTAGAGCAGCTTAGCCTCCCTAAGCCAGAATGTGGTTACAAGATCTAGAGCATTTTCTTATATTTATTGAACATTTTGTCTTGGGATAAATCTTTAGACATGTTTAAAACATTAAACACACATCGCTACCACCACCACCGCCATTACCAGTAATGAGTCATAGAACTTTTCTTACCTTATTGGTTCTTTGTGTTGCTGAGTCACACCATAGTATTACCACAATACATGGATATAAATTTATTAATTAAATTAAATTTTAATTTACCTTTTCCATAACTTCTCTCTACTCCTCGTCTACATGCACACCCTGGCTCTTAAAGTTGCTACAAATTTCTTCTCTTACCAACCTACAGGGGATGACTCATACTCACCCTTCCAGGTTTATGTTGTGACAGCCCCCTAACGCTCTGACAGGGCGCCCATCCTCTCCGCACCCCTTGCCCCCTGCGTGCTCTGTGACTGCAGCGCGCATCACACTGCCCAGCAGACTCTCTCTCCTTGCCGCTCTGGTCGCCTAACTGTGGGTGTCCTGAGGACAAGGACTGGGCCTCACTTTCGCTTTAGCTCCAGGCTCTGCCACATAGTTGATACCTAATTCTTTTCAGCCTGATTAATAAAAACACAAGCAATCCAATATGTAAAATACTTATCATTTCCTTTTGTTTTGGACTAAAGGAGTAAATCAACCAGTCAAAGAGCCCTTCAATTGACTACAAAATATAAAATAGTTGGACTTGAAAATTGATAAATAGCACTTGAAATAAAGTTACTCTCGTTCTAGTATGCTGTTTGGTTGTTATTCCCTGAAAATTGTCTAGGAACAGAAGATAAACTTTTAATAATTGAGGACTAAAAATAAGTAACATAAAACATTACTTTATATTTCTGCACTGCCTTACACTTTACAAGGTGCTGTATTCTCTAAATTTTCCCACTTGATGTCTCATAGTAACTCTATAAGGTACATGGAGATAGGTGATTACTATCCTTTTTAATTGATGAGAAAACTGAGCCCAGAGAAACTAAACAAGTTATACATGTACGTGGAATCTCAGACCTAGAGTGGACCTTGGGAGACAGCTGCTCAGAGGTGCTGATAGACATAAGGACAAAGCCCAGGCCTGGGTAGGGGATGTGGCTGGGTCCAGCCTGCAGCTTTGCCCAAACCAGAGCCCAGGGCTTCTGATTCTCTGTGCACTGTTCTTCCTGTCAACCTTACAGTTCAGTGGAGAAGATGAGACCACACCTATAGCTAACATCAGGGCAACATGTGATGGGTGCTCAAGAGAAGCCCAGATAGGAGCTAAACAGTCTCAAACAAAAGGGAAAGAGAACTTCTGGAATTAAAGAATGAGGGGGGCCTTGACGGGTGGACGTGGTTCAGGAAGGGACACTCCAGGGAAGCAAACAGCATGGGCAAAGGTAGAGGGAAGTGTGGACATAGTAGGGAAAACTGCAGGTCGTTCCATTTGGATTCAGTAAAGGCCTCATGTAGTGGGGAGAGAGAGACTCCATAAAGGCAGATTTGGACCAGCTTGGGAAGGTCTTCAATTTCAGACTAAGGAGCCAAGGCTTTGTTCGGTGGGGAGGGAGACAAGTTTTAGGACAGGATTGTCATATGTGGGCATGGGGCCTTGGAAAACCTAATTCTTCATTCATAGCAACTGAAGTTCCGTGGGAGTTTGATTAGCGATCAGGAGGCTGACAGGGGTGGTATTGCAATATTGCAGTTGGGCAGTAATGTGGACCTGAACCAGGACAGGCAGGCGTGAGGAACGGAAAGAAAGAATAGATCTGCGGGTGGGCGGCCTTGTCTGAGCTACTGGTTCTGTAGCCTCAGTTGCAATTTACAAAGCACAGGAAGGCGTATCCCTTAGCCTCCACACTCTGAGAGACCAAGAGCTTTCCGCACCCCCAGGTGTACTGCTGTTAGTGCTAGCGCTGGTGATGGGTCTGCTTTTCAGACTGGACGAAGTAACAAATTGCTGTTTGTTTTCCAGGACCCCTTTGCACTATGCAGCTGCAAATTGTCATTTCCATTGTATTGAGACATTAGTGACCACAGGGGCCAGCGTTAATGAAACAGACGACTGGGGACGGACAGCTTTGCACTATGCTGCTGCTTCAGACATGGATAGAAAGTAAAAACAGCCTTCTTATTGTTTCCTCTGGGGTAGGGCCGGGGAGGGGAGGGTTTGCTAATTTTCTTCATTCGGACTCAAGGAAGCTGACTGAAGAATCTCTCTCACCCAGACCCAAAGGAGTTAGAAATGCTTCATCCCCAACCCCAGTTTTCCCATTTTGCTCTCAAGTGTGATTACTACATGTCACTGCGCAATTACTTCTCTGTTTTTTGGGTAGAATGCCAAGTGGAGCTGCCAGGCTCAGGTTCTCAATTTGACATTCAAAATCTGTCATCATTTGTTTTGTCATATGCTGCACTTTCCATTATCATCACTTAAATGCTTCATTTGCTGTAAAACTTCCATTTGCCGATATATGTCATGTGTCAAAAATATCCATCCGTGCATTATCCCAGTAGCCTTCAAATGCAGTGTGAGCATGTGTAAAGTAGTCACTATTTATTGTTCCAAACCTGGGTCTGATGCTCTTTCAGGAGCCGCAGAGGAAATTGGCTGCCCTGGACATTGTTGGATTCTGGGTGGCTCAGAAGGAGAAGTGCCCACATTGATGAGACTGTTCTCAGAGACTTAAGGACCAGGGCCTCCTTTGCAGGAATAGCTTTCAGTGACCCTGTTTGGAAAACTATTGAATTATCTGCTGCCTTGTGCTGTGGAACTGATTCTAGACCAGTGCTAACTCCTTTTCTTGTACAGCAGCGATTTTCAGCCCTTTTCATCTCATGGCACACATAATCTAATTACTAAAATTCTGTCACACCAAAAATATATTTTTCGCTGATCTGACAAAAGTAGGTATAATTTTGATTCATTCACACCAGATGGCTATTGCTGTGTTGGCTGTTGTTATGTTTTATTTGACAATCTAAGGGAAAAGAGGTCGGTGCCCCTGACTAAGTAGCCACATGGTGCGTGTTTTAACAATTCCTGCGGCGCACCAGTGTGCCTGCCACGGCACACTGGTTGAAAATTGCTGTTGTAGAGCAGTGGCTTCCAAAGAGTGACTCACAGTAAGAAGTACATTTTATATCATAGCCAGTACATATAGCCACATATATGTTATATATGTATAGGTATGTATAATGGAAACAAATTTTATAAAACCATATTCACTTTTACTGTGCATAATGCCTTCTGTGTTGTTTTTCACTTCATTAAAAATATTACTGATTGCAACCCCCTAAACTGATTTTATAATCAGTAATGGATTATGATCCACATTTCCATAGTTTGGAAAACACTGCTCATTTCCCCCTTCATGTATGCATAATACTGTCAAGTCAGATGAAGCACTCAGGATCCCACAGCCAGGCAGGTTGCTAATTCAGTAAACACTTACTGAGTGTCTACTGTGCCAGGCTCATACTATTCACTTGGAATAGAGTCAGGGAACAAGTATACTTCACCTGTTAAGCACTGGAAAAGGCATCCTAGGTGATTAAGCATTGCTTTGGCATGTGAGGGGTGTCTAGGACCCCACTTGTGGATAAGTGAGATGAAGTGGCAGAGAGGCAGCAATGAGGTAGGAGTCAGAGACATTTAAGCTAAATCACCTCCTTTTTACTTGGGGCAGTTAGGATATACATATGGGAGTGTGGACAGCTTGATTGATGTCTTAATTGCTGATACCTGTGTGGAAGTGTTAGGACAGTTACTGTATTTTGCCTTCCATTATGCACACTTTTTTTGCCCAAATTTTTGAGGGAAAAATAAGGTTGTGCATGGGTAGTACTAATTCTATATCTATATAAATGTTTTTCACCCTTGTATTTATGCTTATGCAATAATGCTCTAAAAAGCAATAATGATATCCATGTACAAAGTAAAACCCTGGAATATGATCATTGGTTTTGTTGTACCAAACTTCATGTACCTTTTATCTGTTCATGTGTTTTTAATTTGTTACATAAAATTTTTTATACTATAATATGTTAAAAAATAAATGCTAAAATTCCTTTATAATATAAAAAGCAAGTATCTAAATAAGTAAATAATTGAATTAAAAAATTAAAACCAAAAGATTTTTTTTTCTGAAAGTTTGGACCAAAAATGTGAGTACACATTATACTTGGCAAAATACAGTATGTTCTTAGTTGTACATCTTGAGAGAGAATAGATTTACTGGATAGCATTGGAGAGAACCATGTACAATTTATATCCTCACTAATAACTCAATAGTGCATGTTTCTTTTGGGTTAGGGGAAAAATCATTGAGATTTAAATTACACCAAAATCATTAGCATCTTTGCCACTAAAAAATTAATTGTAATTTGTTTTTCTTTTCCTTACACTGAGAAGTAAGACGTCCTTAGGAAATGCCCATGAAAATTCCGAAGAACTTGAAAGAGCCAGAGAAGAAAAGGAAAAGGAAGCTGCACTGTAAGTTACTTCTCGCTCAAGCACAAGGTGCAGTTACTGGTGCCCTGTCTGCTTCTCTGAGTGGCCACATGGGCCGGCCTTACTATTTGGGGGTTTCACCTGGGATCCTGAGAAAGTAATGTGGGCTTATCTTTATTAAAGAAGAAACTGTTCTTTAAATACATCTCTTAATTATGCCATTTTCACACAGGGTACTCTTTCTAAGACCATAAGCTTTGACATGACCGTCACTGTGAATGGTCAGCAGTGTTTGGAGCCAGGTGTGTCTTACATATCATTTCTGGCTCGGCCATCTGTCATGTGCCTCAGGCAACGTGCTATAGTTCCTCTTAGAGCAGGGGTGTCACATGCATTTTCCCCGGGGGCCACATCAGCCTCTCGGTTCCCTTCAATGGGCTGAATGTAATTTCAGCTCCTTAACAGTTAAGGAGTAGTTACATTTATAGTCCTAAAATTATTTTGGCCCTTTGAAGGTAACTGGGAGGCTGATGTGTTCCCCGGTGAAAATGAGTTTGACACCCCTGTCTTAGGGCCTTGGGCTCTCTTTTCATGACCTGCAGATAACTATTTAGCTGACTCTATAAATAAATGTTTTGAGATTTCAGTGTGACATACATGCATCATACTCTCCTCTTTGTCTCCAACACACACATCAGCTTACAAACAGTCCCCGTGCTCCTGCCCCACAGTACCCCACCTCACCCCACCCGCCACTCTCTGGCTTCTGAGAGAGACTCAGCCATTGCTGCAATGGGGCGGGAGGGACTGCCGTCACCCAGGGGTGTTGATACATGGGAAGCCCTAACGCTTTGTCCTCTGAGAGTCATTCCTGTGCTACAAGTCACAGCGACAAGCTTGTGCTGCCCAGTGTGGTGACCAGCACATAGCCGGTGTTCAATAAGTGTGTGTTGAATAAATGAACAAATGAATGAATAGTGCCCACACTTAGTGTCTTGGGGCCAGTGGATGTAGTGCCCTAAGAGTGGTGCGCGCGCACACACACACACACACACACACACATACACACACAGCCCTTAACTTGTTTATTCTCTTCTCCAGTTGTCAGCAGGACAAGTTTCTCTGTGACCTCTTGCTTGTGTCCACCCCAGGGTCTTCCTCCCGCTCCCGGGGCTCCCCTCCGGTGTCCGAGCCATGGTATAGAGTTACAAGTTAGAAGTTGTATGTAGAAATCAGAAGGATATAGTTAGAGAGTGTGGCTCTGGTGCAGGTTTGGGGACATAATGTGAGTCCCACAGCTGTGGAAACAGCTGTGAGTCAAGCCAAATGGTCAGGGTTTTACTGGAATACTCCAAAATTAAAATAAGCATATTAAAGACTGGGATTTTAGGCGACTTCAGCAAGTGCTCCCTTCCCCTGCTTGCCCTGGGCCAGAGCAGCCCTCTTACTGCTGGTGGAGAGGGCAGGAGAGGTGGCAGGGCAGGCCCAGCCTGCCTGAGAGCTTCTATGCAAAGAGAGGCTACTGCCCTTGTCCAGATACACCCCTCACCTACTGCGCATCTCCTGACGTTGCAGTTTAGCTGCCAAAATTACTAGTCAGGATCCAGTTAACACTTGTTATTTACAGTCCCTTAAAAAACAATGTGGAGAATATTCAAATTCTATACTACTGTTGTTATTTCTAATAGAACTGTTGGTAGTACAGGTCAGGTATAACATTCTGGATTAAATAACTCTTTGGGTGCAATTCAAACTGCTCCCAAATTACATATTAAATTATAAATTTATCAACAGATTTTTTAGACTGTAATCCTTTCAGAAGCTGGGATTGTGTGTCCACTGGAATGTTATTCCTGTTGAATGATTTTATTTAAAGAGCCAAATTTGGTATACAAGCAGTCACACCTAGAATCGCATCCATGGGCATTTAGTGACCCACATAGAAAAGGACTTCCTTATAAGGCACAGATCACGCACGACAGTGTGCTGCCCGGACTGCAGTAGCAGTTTGATTTATCATGGACTGTTTCATGGGTAAATCATGGGACATGGAGGCCTTTGGATTAAAAAATGTAGGTCTTTCATCAGTTTTTTAGAAATTAAAATATCATTTAAACTCTCTCTATATGTGATTTATTTTCTCCTTTTGCCTTTTGCCAAAAGATAGGTAAATGCCATTTCAAAGTGAGAATTTTACACTTTCAATTTGCGTATGAAGTTGGATCAACTTGGTTTTGTGGAAGTTTTGTTTGTCCTGTTGCCACAGAAATAAAATTGGAATTATAGGACAGCGCTTCCTACAGGGCTACCTACTTACTTCTGCTCCCCCAGCAGGGCCGTACCATTTGCAGTAGGTCCTGTGCTAATGTGTCACATCCTCAAGGACTCGTGTCCTGGAGTTTGGGGTATTTCAGGAAAGGTGGAGCCACACTCCTTTCTCTAACTTATTCCACAGATGGTGGCTTTTTCCAAAAAATTATAGCTCTGTCATAAAAGACCTTTAAGCCCTGGTTGGTGTGGCCAGTGGATTGAGTGCTGACCTGCAAAACAAAGAGTTGCCAGTTCGATTCCTGGTCAGGGCACGCGCCTGGGTTGCAGACCAGGTCAGGTCTCCAGTAGGGGGCATGTGAAAGGCAACTACATATTGATGGTTTCCTCTCTCCCTCCCTTCCCTCTGTCTAAAATAAATAAATAAAATATTTTTAAAAATAAAAGGCTTTTAAAATATACTACTTATTGTGTTTTAGTCTATATTCCTAATGGTGTAATATGAGCCTTTTTTATTCATATGTGGTTACTGAATTGTTCTTTTTAATGTTAATCTATTCCTTTAATCCTTTTATTGTGTGGGCTCTTCTTGTGGTTTGTGTGTGTGTGTGTGTTGTTTTCTTACACTTTTAACTTTCTTTTTTCTAATCTTTTGATCTTAGACTCTCCAGTAATGAGGTTAAAAATAAACCTTCTCCCTGAGGTTACCCTGTTGCAATGGCCTGGCCGTTACTTTAATATTGTTGAGACTTAGTCTTTTGAAAATGGATGACAGACTACTTTAGTGTAAGAAGGAAAAAGAACTTCATTACCCTCATGTTGCTAAAGCCTTGCCTGAATTCTAGAATAGCTATTTTAAGCTGAAATAAAGGATGCTACAGAAAACACATAAACACACAAACAAAAAACTTCCAGTACATAAAACGTCATTGCTGTAGGGTTTTTAAAGAACTACTTAAACTCACAAAGTGCTTTGTGGATCATTCAAAATAGGAGATTTACATTCATTATCTCTTTTGGTCTACAGATGTTTCTAAAATAACCTCACCTTTATACTTACAGATGTCTAGAATTTCTGCTTCAAAATGATGCAAATCCATCTATCCGGGACAAGGAAGGTTACAATAGCATACATTACGCGGCTGCCTATGGCCACAGACAATGTCTGGAACTGGTGAGTTGCTTTGTCTTGTTTTGCTTTCTCTAACACACACATAAACCCAAACCTGAAAACATTGGTCTTAATCTCTCAGGAAATGACCTACCTCACTGCCTAGGTAAGTCCCCTCTAGAAATCACCTTGAAGATATTCTGTGGTAAGTAATTACTTTGTTCAACTTCATGATACATAGGTCACTTTGCTCCTTTTTTCTCCATCCTAGTCTTAGAAATAACTGATAATTAACTCTTTTCCATATTTATTTGGGCTGAGAATGTTAAAACTGTGTATGGACACAATTTGTATGTTAAAGATCATTTGACTGTATCAAATCAGCTCAGTATATATTTCTGGGGGCACACATAGCACCCCAATATTCAATACCAGCACTGTAAGAGGACTTACATAATCATGAGGCATGTGGGTTATTGCTGTCTCACATTTGTAGTTTAGAGAAAGAAATTGTCAAGGGCACAAAATTCAGAATTTACTACAATTCCAAACCACCAAAAATTTCAAACCTATAGTGATCAAGGAACACCCTGAGGTTTGGAGTCTGAAATGCCTCTGTTGGTATAGGTGAAGAGACACAAATTCAACTCTGACTGGTGTGGCTCACTTGTTTGAGCGTCATGGTGCAAAATGAAGGGTTGCCAGTTTGATGCCCCGTCAGGGCACGTGTCTGGGTTGTGGATCCAGTCCCAGTCAGAGCATGTATGAGAGGCAACTAATAGATGTTTCTTTCCCTCTATTTCTCCCTCCCTTTCCCTCTAAATAAATAAATAAATAAATAAGTAATAAAATCTGCTTAAAAAAAGAGAGACACAATTTCAAATGCCCACTGGGACCAAAAATACAAAGTCAAAGAGTGAAGTGAGCCCATGTACAGAACAGGGAGTGGTGGGGATTGTGGCAAATAGAGAGCGTGTGTTCTGTCCAAAGGGAGAAACAGCTGGTCAGCTCCTGCTGACTGGGACCCAGTGGGAATGCATACCTGGGGTTGTGAGACTTCCAGTGTTTCAAAGGAAAGTAGAACTCTGGATTTTTACGTGAAATTTCCTTTTTTAAAAAACCCTGGGTGGGCTAGGAAGAAAACCTGTGGATTTGTGGCTGAATCCTCTCTGCTGGCCACCATTTGCCATCTCCTGAGCACCATCCTTGGTTCAGTTTCGCCAGGACACCCAGGCTATCCCGACCCCACTACCCCGGTCCGGTGACAGGTGCCACCTTTGCTGACTGGACTCCAACTCTTTTCCTTACCCCTTTAAAAGGAGAAGCCTGCTTTTCAGAGTTATCTAGAGGTGTGTTTAGGGAAACGCGTGCACAGTTGCATGGCGTATTGAGAAAGGAGTGAGGCAGAAAGCCGGCGAGCAGGGTGCCAGGGCCGCATAGAAAGGGTGAAGCGATGCCCCAGCGCATTCCTTTCCCTCTGACTCTGCTGCTGGTTTCTGATGGCTCCAACTAGGGTCGTTCTGACCGTCGTTCGTTTAATCACGAATGTTCATAAAGGTCACCTAGTTTGACAATAAAAAGGTGATTATTCTAGGGTTTTTTTTGTGTGTGGCATTTATTGGTGAATTGTACCTACCTTCCTCATTCTTGAATACTTCTAAGTCTTCTTTCCTGTGGTTCTTGTGGATGCTAAAGAATTCCTTGTTTGACCTTGGGGGTGGCATTTTTTGCCCCCTGGTTTTGATTCTATCATGGTCCTTCCAGTTACTGCGGCCATATAGCAAATCACCCCCAAAAGCTAGGGACTTAAAGCAACAATAATCATTTATTAGCTCTCACTGTTTCTGTCAATCAGGAATTCAGGAGTTGCTTAGTGGAGTAGTTCTAGTTAAAGGTACCCTCTGAGATTATAGTCAGACAGTGGCTGGGGCTGGCATGATCTCAAAAGCTTCGTCATGCCTACGTCAATCACCTGGCTTGGAAGATTCAAACAGCTGACATTCCTCCGGGCTCTCTCTGTCTCTGACTATGTGGTTTCTTTGTTTGATCTTCTGTAGATTGGTGGCTTCCAATAGCTGAATATCTTAGCTCAGGGGTCCAGAGGCCTCTGTCCCAGGGGAGAGAGAGAGAGAGAGAGAGAGAGAGAGAGAGAGATGGAGTGGGAGAGCAAGAGAGAGAATGAGACCATGTCAGTGATCAGTCACTGATCAGTGTTAGTGACCAGTCTAGCCTCGAAGTTCACATAGCGTCACTTCTGCTGCATCCATCCACTGCGGCAGTCACAAAATCCAGAGAGGTGAAGCAGACTCTGCCTTTCAAAGGCAGAAGTGTCAAAGAATTTGTGGACATACTTTAAAACCAACAAGTTCCATAGAAAGAAGTAGAAAACCTGTGATTTTACAGCCTTCTATAATTTGGATTTTTATATGGAATCAAAAGTGGCAATGGGACAATCCCTAGTCTTACAGATGACAAACCAAAACCGCAGGGGCATTAACTGGTTTGTCCAAAGTCATAGCTCTGGTCAGTGGAAGAAGCAGGACCATGAATCAGGATCCCTGATTTTAAAAAAAGTTGTTTACCCACTGTTCCACCTTCCATTTCAGGTTAAAGCTCCAATACCCCTCAAGGCTTTTCAACATAGAGCCAAGGCTTGTAGGAATAGGTTAAGATATAGGGGAATTGCACTTCTGCCTTCTACCACCAGCATTCTTGTGGGACTTGATCCAGACCTGTCAACAAATAAGATTTAGGATTTAGATTTCATATAAGAAAGGGGTATGTGTGTGTGTGTAGGCAGCAATCAGTGGCAGAGCTACTGTAACCACCCTAAAAATTATGAACCTGCATCTCAAAATGTACTTAAGACACAGCTTCTTTTAATTGGTTTTCTCTATGAAAACCATGTCATAATTGGACTTAGGAACTTTTTTTGTTGTTGACACTACTGCAGATGTCCCCATTTGCCCTCCCTCCGTTCACCTTCACCTGTCCGCCACCCCCCTTCCCTCTGGCCGCCACCCCATGGGTGTCTGTATCTGTGGGTCCTGCATGCATGTTCTTTGGCTGATCCCTCCCCTTCTTTCATCCAGTCCCCATCCCCCTCCCCTCTGACAGCTGTCTGTCTGTTTCATGTGTTCATGCCTCTGTTTCTATTTTTTTTGTCAGGTTTTGTTCATTAGATTCTACATATAAGTGAGATCACATGGTATTTGTCTTTTTATGACTGTCTTATTTCACTTAGCATAATAATCTCTAGGTCCATCCATGATACTGCAAAAAGTAAGATTTCCTTCCTATTTATACCTGAGTAGTATTCCATTGTGTAAATGTACCACAGTTCTTTGATCCACTCATTTACTGATGGCACTAGGGCTGTTTACAGATCTTGGTCATTGTTAAATAACACTGCTATGAACATAGGGGTGCATATATTCTTTCTAATTGGACATGCAAACTTTTATTATGAAGTTTGTTATTTAGTCTTAATAACTTGTGCTGTTTTAAAGTACTTTCACAAGAATCTTTAATCCCATAGTATAGTAACTATGAGAATGATTATCCTGTAACCCCTTCTTTCTATGTAATAATATATGGCACATTATTTTTATTTTTCAGGAAAGCCATTTCAGGGCCCTTATGTCTGTTAGCCAATGAAAAGGCTTTCTGTCTGTGGGAAGGTTTTACAAGTTCTGTTTGATAATAAAATTGCCCCTTTGATTAGATCAGCACTTACCCTGTATGATTTACAAAGAGATGATTATTCTTGACAATTACAAGACATTCAAAATCAGGTGTTGGCGGGGAAGGGGGAGGGTTGGGGGCCATATTAATTGATTTTAATTTGCACTGTCAGCTGAAAAGGACCAGATTATCAGTAGAAATGGGTAGAAATGGCACCAGTGTTTGCTTTCAGAAAAGAACCTCAGTGGGTTATTTATAACAGGAATGAGATAGAAACTCTCCTTTCATTTTCCTGAATTATTATAGTTATATGGAAAGTTCTATGTATTTCTATTTTGAAATGCATCCTAAAATTCCTCTTGGGTGTAGTTCAACTGAGCAGAGTCCCTGAGCAGGCTATAAACAAATCTGCACCTAGCCCCCTCACATTCAACACAAAACCCAACCCTGGGCTCTGCCCTGGGAGCAGCACCACAGAGCCAGGTCATTTTAGGTATCTTATCCCTGCTACTGGCTCACCCCACTGCAAATGCACCAGGGAGAGGGTGAGACCACCATCAGTGGCATTTTACTGTGTGTGTTCATCAAATCCCAGGAATTTGCATACATTATACCATTTAATTATTTTTTCTTTCAGTTTTATTGAGAAATACCTCACATGCAGCACTGTATCAGTTTAAAGTGTATACCATAAAGACTTGACTTATGTGGGTGTGCATTATGCACGTAGTTTGCCATGTGTAATGCATACCCATGCTTTGTGCGCATTCTACATGGGACTATTATACCCATTATTATACTCATGGTATGTAATCATTATACTCAGGTGTAATGCGCATCCTTATTTTTCCCTCAAATATTTGGGCAAAAAGTATACATTATACATAGCAAAATGTGTGTATGATGAATTGAATATCACAATAAATTTAGTTAGTATTCATCATCTTATATAGATACAAAAATAATTTTTCCTTTGTGAGAACAAAGCCTGTTCTTGGTGTAAGAAGTGGGTTTTTTGAGGGGCACCTTTTCTAATTTGACTTTCTCTCTCTCGAGGACCTCATATTTCCTTAAAGCTCCCATTTCTGTGGGTCCTAGGCATGAGGAAGGCAAGCCAATTACTGCAACCAACATGCACTAGAAGGTGCATCTCAAAGCTTCATCATTGCTGTGCCAGTCTTCTCCCTCATCTCACTGCACAAACACCCCAGTGCTTCCCGGGCTCACACTTTAACAAATTGGTCTTGACCCTGTGCTTGGTGCTAGAATAATGCCAAAGAAAGATTTGTGTCTTGTTCTGGATAGTTCATCTGAGCCTCTGAGCAGGAAGTATGCAGAGAGACCTTCCTTTATGTCATGTTCCCTAGCCTATGCTTCTGGCCCGTTGAGGGAATACAGAGGATAAGCGAGAATCTGTGCCCTCTGAGCCTTTCCTACCAGACCGGGTAGGCGGGTCTTTGGGCAGTGGAGTAGGATTCAGCAGGATGGTTGGCCTTCAAAGCCAGCTGATTTGTGAAGTTGGTAAAATTTGTCTTCTGCCTCTCTTCCCATTTAGTGGAGCAATTATTGTGATTATGCCTGTCATTACATACATATCATTAATTCTGGTGCATATTTTACTTGGTGTGTGTTTACTTGGCAGTCATGGTTTGTGGGTCCTGTTGTGATCACAAGCTCAGAATTTCTGGACCCTATTTTGTGTTCAGTCTACTTTGCTGTAATCAAAAAGGAACACAAATTATTTTAGTTGTTTTCACTCTGTTTTTCTAATATAAGCTTGTATTGAATTTGTTCCATAAGCACCAGACTTCTAGAAAGTAGCATGAACGGGTTCTGCCACGTCTGCCTGCTTAGGCAGTGCTCTCAGCTGGACGTGATCAAAAATGTGTCTACTGTGCGTGCAAGCAAAAGTCTGCCCACAAATGTATGCCGAGAGCTGTGATCAGTTATATTCAATTGGGCTCAAAATATCAAAGTGGAACGGAGAAGACTTGGCTAATACGGCATCGTATAGGAATAAAACTTACGTTTCAGTGCAGAAAGGGAGCTGGCAAAGGAGAGCTCTGGGCCTCCCTTTTCCTTTATCGGGAATGCAGTCTTCCTGACGCTGAAGAGAACACTCAGAGAATTATGCCTCTATTTGGAAATCGTGTGTTTATGTGGGCATACTACATATCTTTTGCTATATTAAAGATTTGCCTGTGAACATAAAGACTTTTGTGGTTTTGTTATTGAAATGGAAAAATATATGTGCCAATATAATTACATAAATTGCCTACAGAAATTTAGAGAGATTGTTTGAAAACTGCAGGCTTCTGATTAAATTCAGTCCAAGATTTTGCCATGCCAAATCACTTGGAATTTGGCTGCTTCCCTCAGGCCTTCTCCCCCTGTTATGAGCTAACTTGAACTTCAGCTGCGAGACTGTGTGGGCATGACAAATGCTCCCTGCATGTGTATTTTAGAAGTTTCTGAGCTTCTCTGAAGATAGACTGAAGACAATTGTATTCTGGGCAACTGAACACTGAAATTATGCTACTTTCAAGTAAACTACTCAATGTTTTGGGTTGTTTCTTATGTTTATCATAGGTCTTTAAGAAATCATTACCATCTGGCTCTGTATCAGATATACTTATATTAGCAATGTCTAATTAAGCTTTTCAAGGCTAAGAACGCAGAGTATAGAAGAGTTTAAAAAAGAAAAGCTATTAAGCAGTCATCTGCAGACAAAAAGATAAAAAAAATAGAAAAGAAACAGCAAACTTGAACCCTATCTCCAAAGAAATCTTTGATGGCTTTTTCCTGTCCCCAGAGGACCTGGTAAGAGAAGGACTCCGGGCAGGGAGGGGGGTGGTCTGTGACCTCCCCAGCAGGCAGACTCCCTGTGAGCAGCGGCACCCTCAACAATGCTGGTCTTGTTTTTTGGTCTGTTTAATTCAGTAGAAACGAAACCTTACGGGAAACTCTCATTAAGGGAAGGAGTACAGGGGTGGGCACCTATTTTGATGCTGCTGGCAGCCTACTCCCTGCTATGAATGTAAATATCAGCCCACAAATTTGGAATCAGAATTAGTATGTGAGTCTGTGTTCAGAACGATGGAATAGACAATAGTTTATGACAAAATGTTCCCATTATTTCTTTGTAATATAGCAGATAAAAAATTGTTTCGGCTTTACTGTGAGTGAATTTGGCAATTGATGAAAGAACCATCAATGGACTGTATCAAACAATTTCAGTTTCACCTTTAGTGGGGTAGCTGGGACAGTGGAGCCATTGGCCCTGCTTTTTAATGTGAAATACTAGTGTTTCAACCCCCTTATCCATTTAGGAAGTTGGATATTCCAGTGCTTGGGGGGGAAGGATGCTTTCTGCTGATCCCAAGCCCAGAGAGAAAAGCTGTGAGAAAACCGTTTGGTTATCTGATACGTGTCTCATGCAATTTAGGGCGTTGAGTGGACTGGC
Organism: Phyllostomus hastatus; assembly: GCF_019186645.2. Taxonomy (NCBI): domain Eukaryota; kingdom Metazoa; phylum Chordata; class Mammalia; order Chiroptera; family Phyllostomidae; genus Phyllostomus; species Phyllostomus hastatus. Next base: position 98,249 of record NW_025333912.1, on the reverse strand, counting down.
TGCTGATAAACCTAAAGACTGAATGGCCCTGTCCAGAGCTTGCTTGCCAGGAGTTAAATTTTAAAAGGTCAGTGTTTGAGAAATACTCTCGCTCGCCAGCAAAGGATCAAAAGTGTATGTTTCCTAGTTTGGTCCAAATGTAATCCAAGGGCCAGAGCTGGCCTGGAGTACTCCTAAATCCTCCTCCTCAAGAGGGCTGCCTGGAGAAGTGGAGAGACCAAGCACACCTACTGGGGAGAGTGGAATGTAAGCTAGCAGCAGAGAAGTGCATTTACCCAGACAAGGGAACTGCAGGCAAGAGGCCCCAGTAATGGGGATTGCTGGACAGCCTAAACAAGCATCCCAGAGATACGGGGTTTTTAATAACTAACGTGGTCAGAGAATTTCACTGCAGATGGGGGCCAGTCAGTAAGACCATTGTTCCTGTCCCCTTCTGTGCCCTTCCTTTCCCTCTCCGCTTCAGTCCTTGAGGCAACAGAGGTAGCCAATGAGGGAAAAGGAGGAGGAGGAGAAGCCCTAGACCAGGAAACGGGAGTCAGCCTTTCTCCCTCTGCCCTGCTGCCTTTGGGGTGGCAGAGAGAAGCTTGAATGTTAAACAGAGTTCGTGGTTACTACAGTGGAATAGACATATTAGTCACTGACATGAAGTTCTGTTGATAACTAAAGTGCCTGGAGAACTTCTTATTTTTTTGTTACAGATCTTATCTGAGGTGGCAAGAAATGAAGAAGTAGCTCCATAAAGGAGATTAGACCTGGTGCAGGGGGAAGGGGAGTATAGTCATTGTCTGATTATAGCCCGTGACTCTAATTCAAAACAAAGTCACACACTTAGAGCCTTTGTTTTAGGAAAGATTAACATCCAGTTCTAAAGAAAAATAAATGATTATCCTTTAAATGTATGTGAATTTAAATATCAACTTTATAAGACATAAGGTTCTGGCAATGCCAAGCACTTACCAGGGGCAAAAAATTGTTGAACAAATGAAAACATTTGTGAGTGATTTCATTTGACTTAGTGATAAAACTTAACTGCTGTTTTATAAAAATACATGTTATACTGACAGTCCTGTGTGTTAGGAAGGTATTTCATAAAAGACACGGGTGAGAGAGGAAATGAAAATTTAAACTTTTGTGGCTTGGCATTTTCTGTAGACTTGATTACTTCCCAGCACAAATTGATTTTATTGCATTCTTCCCTCCATTTTTTTTCAAGCTGTAAAAACCCACACTAATGTCTCAAACTGGTATGAAGACGTCCACAGAATTAAAATCACACACACGCACACTCACATTTTCTGTAATTTCTTTCAGCGGGACAGGGAGCAGTAAGGGATCCAAAGAAGAAGAATTATTGCTCCGGACAAGGGAGCTTCTGCAGACTCAGTGATTTAGGAGAAGCAAAGATTTCTGACCCAAAATACTGTTTAAAAGTTAGCCTAAAAGTTAATCTGGACTTCTTCCTTCATTCTTCTGTCCCTCCTTCCTTTTTTTCTTTCTTTCCTTCCACCCAGTTACGAACTCATGAGGCAGCACTGAACAGGGCAGGGAGGGGCTGGAGCCCAAGGAGGAGGAGGATGTCAGGAAGCCAGCCCAGAAGATATTGGAACCCTTTCAAGGAGAGTGTCCTAAATGTGTTTGTACCAAACAACAGAGCCACAATACATGTGAAGCAAAAGCTGGTAGAACTGAAGAGATAAATAGAGAAATCCACAATTATAGTTGAAGACTTCAGCACCTCTCTTTCAACAATTGATAGAACAACCAGGCAGAAAATTATCAAGCATATAGAGGAATTCTGTATCAACCAAAAGGACCTCATCAACATTTATAGAACACTTCACCCAACAGCAACAGAATATGTGTCTTTTTCAAGTGCCCAGGGAACATTCACCGAGATATCCTGAACCACAAAACAAACCTTAAAATTATTGAAACCATATGTAGTGTATTCTCCTACCAACAGTGGAATAAAACTAGGAATCAATACCAGAAAGATACCAGGAAAATCTCCAATACTTGAAAATTAAATAACAGACATCTAAATAACTCATGGGTCAAAGAGAACATCTTAAGGGAGTCTCCCCCAAAATACATTGAACTGAATGGAAATGAAAATACAACAAATTTGGGGAAACAAGTTAATGCAAAAAATTTCATAGCACTAAATGCTTACATTAGAAAAGAGAAAAAAAACTAATCTCAAGTCTACAATCTAAGATTCTATCCCAAGACTCTAGAAAAAGAAAAGCAAAATAAAACCAAAATAAGCAGAAAAAGGAAATAATAGAAATGGGAGCAGAAAAAAAAATAGAATTGAGAAGAAGAAAAATGTTGGAGAGCATCAGTGGTACAAAGATCTGGTTCTTTCGGAAAGATTAATAAATTAGCAAACATCTACTGAGATTGACAAAAAAAAGAAATGACACGAATTTGTACTATGAGGAGTGAAACAGGGGCTGTTCCTACAGACCCTGCAGACATCAAAAGGGTAATGAAGGAATGTTGTAAATAGCTCCACATACATAAATTTGGCAACTTAGGTGAAATGGACCAATTCATCAAAAAAAAAAAAATGCCATCACAACTTACCCAATGTGAAGTATATTATTTGAATAGCCTTATAACTATTTAGGAAATTGAATTTTATTTTTTGTGTGTGTATTGGCTATAGAGAGAGAGGAAGAGGGAGAGACAGACATCAATTTGTTATTTCACTTATTTATGCATTCATTTGTTCATACTTGTATGTGTCCTGACCGAGGATTGAACTCATGACCTTGGCATATTGAGATGATGCTCTAACCAACTGAGCTACCCGGCCAGGGCCAGGAAATTGAATTTGAAAACTCTCTCAAAAGAAATCTCCAGGCCCAGGTTATTTCACTGGAGAATTCTACCAAACATTAAAGCGGAACTAAAACTAATTCTATGTAATCTCTATTGAAAAATGGAAGAGGAGGGAACACTTTTCAATTCATTCATGAAACTAAAACCCTGATACCAAAGATGAACAAAGACAGTAGAAAAAGAGAGATAGAAACCATTATCTCATAAATGTAGATGCAAAGATTTTTAAATTAGTAGCAAATCGAATTCAGTAATATATATGAAGAATTATATACCATGACCAAATGGGGTTATTACAGGGACCTCCTATTTGATATTGGAAAATCAGTGTAATTCATTATATTAACAGACTGAAGAAAAATCATATGAGTATGTGAAATGATGCAGAAAAAATTTTTGACAAAATTCAAAACCCATTCAATATTAAGAAAAAAAACTTTCAGAAAAAGGAAACTTTCAAAAAGGAAAACTTTCCTCAGTGTGATTAAAAGCTTGTAACAACTTGAAAACACAGTTGACACTGTGCTTTATGGTGAAGGACTGAACGCTTTCCCCGAATCAAGGATTATGGCAAGGGTATCTGCTTTCACCACATGCTACTCAACCTTGTGCTAGACACTCTGACAAGAGTAATAGGCAAGAAAAGGAAATAAAAGGTAAAAAGATCAGAAGGGAAAGAAATGAAACTTACTCTATTTGCCCAGGACAGGAGTGTCTGCATGGGAAATCCCAAAGAACCAAGAAAAAACTCCTAAAACTTATAGGTAAGGATACAAGATAAACACATAAAATTAATTGCATTTTTATATACTAGAAATAAACATGTGGGCATCAAGTTAAAAATACATTGTTTAAAATTGCCGAAAAATTAAATATGGCTCTTGTGTGCTGAAAACTACAAAATGCTGATGAGAGAAACCAGAGAAGATACAGACAATGGAAAGACACTCTGAACTTTGCGTCCCCAAAGTTCATGAAACTTCTATCAACATATGAGGTCATCAGACCCTCATTTCTTAAAATAATCAATTCCTTAAATAAAACCAAATGCCAATTCTCTTTCAAAGCCTTTTCTCCTAGGGGAGAAGTTTAACAACCAATGCCTATTTTTAATAAAGTCATAATAACATCTATTGCAACCAGGCAGGGCTAGACTCTGTGCCTGCATCATCTCATTTAACTCTCACAGCAGCATGGTGAAGTGACTCCTGTTTTCATCCATATTTCACATGAGACTCTTATCAAGTAGCAAAAGATTGAATCAACTTGCCCTGGGTCATGTAGCTGGTGTGGTACAGAACCAGGACTCAAACCCTTGTTCATCTAAGTATAAATTCCAAGCTTTTAACAATGACGTTGTACTGTCTGGAGAGCAGACAAACTCCAGAGTTTGAAGGACAAAGCTGTCTCAGAGCATCTGAATTCCACAGCAGCCCAGTCAGTGGCAGCCAACCAAGACACTACTAAGACGATCAGTCTTCAGGCGTTGTCAGAGAGATGCCGGAGACTAACCTTGGACAATACCAGTGACAGTTACGTCTGTGTCGTGCATTTCTCTGGAAAGCCTTGTCTTCACTAGCAGTCTGTATTTTCTTTTTCTGCCAAGCAGGCAGAACCACCGTATTATAGCAATACCCGCCCAGTGAGAGGTAAAACAACGTGGGTGCAGCTCTCAAGGGCATCCTGCTGTTTGCAGTCTGCAGCACTAACCCCTGCACTTCAGCACGTATTTTTCATAAAAGCCCTCTTGAACCCAGCCTTTCTCCTGGAGTCTCTGTTCAGTGTCTTTGTAACAGCTGCTGTCATCTTGGCCTCACCCTCCTTATAACAGCTGCCAGGAATGACCACTCCCAGCCTGCGAGGGTAGCGCAAGGCAGGCGGGGGTGGGGGGAGAGTTGGCAGGACGAGTGACTTCCCAGAAAGATTGTTTCTCAGAGATACTTTATCTTTGGCAGCCACCAAGGATGCATCGCTTGTGAAGTCTAGATAGACCAGGTCCCCACGATAATCACTTCCCTTCTCGATCCTCATTCAGTAACAGACGTGTAGAGGCCTGACCATTTTCTAGTCAGGACGAGAGCCAGAGCTCACATGCACACCTGTGCCTTCCGGTCATGGGGTCATGATACAAAGAACAAAGGGCTTTTCTAAGATTCCAAAGGAGAGTAGAGGCTCGGCCATCTGTAACAGCTGAAAAAGATATTTGGGAAAACCAAACCACTCACCAATAACTGAGATTTATGTTCTTGTATGAGCATCGCTGCATTTACGTTCTATGGGCCATTCAGCACGTGGAAGAATGATTTTGTTAATAGTAACAATAAAATAGACTTGGTCACTGGAAAGGCACTTGAATATAGAGTGACAACTCTGTATTAAATTTGTAGTTTCCCAAACACATGTTTTATTTGACATACACACAAACTCATTCTTTTAATCACACAGAGAGTTTTTAGTTTGTCGCAACCTTCTTTGGTTTGGGTCTCATGTTCCTCACATTGATAGGAGGCAAACGGTGGTGAGAAGTAACCCAAAGCAATTATTTCAGGCAAGCAGCATGTTTTTCGGTGTCATTTTCTCTTAAAATATATATGTTTAAAAATGAAAGGAATGTTATAATAAAGGTGATGCTTAGCCAGTCAGAGAAAGACAAATGCCATGATCTCATCTCTGTGTGGAACCTAATGAACACTATAAACTGATGAACAAGATGGAAACAGAGGCATGGATACATACGACAGACTGACAGCAGTCAGAGAGGAGGGGGAAGGGGAACCGGATGGAAGAAGGTGAAGGGGTAAACCAAAACATATACACATAACACGTAGACACAGGCAGCAGTGTGGTGATAACCAGAGGGGAAGGGGGGTGGGGTAGGTGGAGGTGGGGCAATTGGCTCAAAAGAGACTTTGCTTGGGGCGATGGGCGCACAATGCTGTGTGCAGAGGATGTTTTATTGAATGTACACGTGAAACCTGTGTGGTTTTGCAAACCAATGTCACCCCAATAAATTCAATTTAAAAAAGACGATACTTAGTATTTTCCTGTGCTGGTCTTTTAAAGGTTCTACTGGTACTAGCAATTGATGAGGTTGGAGATCTGGGTCAGTGAGTCAGCTCTTACAAGTTCATAAGCTTTATTAGTCCTCCTTATCCGTCATATGAGTTGCATATGCATGAACATCCTTTGTGAATTTACAGTGAAAAGTCCAACTACTGAGAGGACCAGGGACTTGTGTCGTTTGCCACAGCTACATTGCCTTCCAAAGTTTTATTAACTGAATGAAGACCAGAAGTTTTCTTTCTGAATATAGAGTTAAAAAGCAAAGGAACTGAGTAAAGGTCAATGAGCTCCAGCCTTGAGGACCTAATGTAGGCTCTCCTCAAGACCAAGGGCCTTGTCCACCAGAGCTCCCTGGGCAACCTGTCCAGTTCTCTCCCCTAGGCTGTGGGAGAAACCCTCACCACTGGTGCTGTTTTCCCTTGACTCCATGGAAACCAACCTGATAGTCCACTGGGACAACTTCTGCAGTGTGACTTCTCTTACATTAGCTACCTTTACCATGGCTACTTTCTGGAGATATAGAGTAAATTATAGGGCAATGTGCTTGGAACTGTGGCTGACATAGAAATATATTTGACATGGATGTCACTTGCGAGAAGATGATCATCTAGTACGGGAAGTAAGACCTATGCTGTATAAATATTGGCTCAAAATGTCACTCTTATTTTCTGGTTCTCTATAGGGTAATCATAGGATTATAATAACCATCCCCAAATTATTTCTGTCTCTGTCCCCTCCTATTCTGCCAAAGTTTTGTTGTGTTTCCCATGTACTCTGTGCAATCCTCTTAGCTACCACAGGACACTCACTACTTTCCTCTTCCCCTCTTAACAGTAATCTCCAATTTCTGTTAACATCAAAAAAGCCATTAGGTTGCAAATGTCTAGTGAAGAAGCAGCTCTCATCACTGCCCCTGTGGCAGTGCAGAGGCTGCCAGTGGCTGCACCCAGTGTGTGGAGTCTGCACTCAGCCACCTCCCACGGTGCCACTGACCATGTTTAGACCTCCACGCCATGGGATGTGGGCAGAAGTTCAAGAACTCACACCACTCAGGCCTGGGCTGGAGTGCCAGCTCTGCCATTACCTACCCACGAGGTTTTTAAGCATTTTACTTCATTCTGTAAGCCTCCATATCTTGCCTAATCTGTCGAGTATGGATTAGGTTGTTCTGAGGACTAAACAGAATAATATAAGCAAAGTGTCTAGCATGATGCTGGCATAGGATAGGTACAAGTGGAAGCTATTATAACGTAGTTATTTAATGTATCTGAATAAAATCCCCCCCATCTCCTGGGCACTGTGCTATATGCCAGGTCTAAAAAGATGGAGAAGTTTCTGTAGCTGGGAGCTTACTGTCCAATCAGGGGAATCAGCATGTAAATAAATAACTGCTGTAAAGGACTATAATTGATCTGTTATAATCTCACATTTTCCTTACTCTTACCATTCATTATCCAAAATAAAAGATGATGTCCCAGAAGAGAGGTGCAGGTGACACGCTGTGAGAGTGGAGGGGCTGGAACGTCCCCTTCTGTGTCCAGGGTCAATGAGATTAACTGACACCTGTCAGCCTGGCGTGTTTACCGTGTGTCTCTTTGGAGGACGTGTTTCTTCACCACCGTCTGTGCGAGTGTGGAAGAGCAGACCAAACCCGAAATGAGTCGAATGATGGAGAATGTATGCGGATGTTTGGATTTGGTTTGATAAAACTGGTCAACCTCTCATTTTTAATGTGTCAGAGAACCCGTTTTCACGATGGTTTCTTTTCTTTTGATGATATTTGCATCATACCCTCAATAGAAAAGTTGTAACTGACACAGTGCGCTGGAGTAAAGAGAAGATGGATGTGGTACCTCAAGGTGTGCTCCTGAAGCCATCCCCACCTGGGGGCAGCCATTCATATAAACGTTAGACGTGAGGCCGGCCCACAGCTGAACATATGTGTGTCAGTCTTTCCCATCTGTTTTAATTTTTGCATAAAATAACAGCAGCTTTCTTTACCCACTTACTTGAATCTGTGCTGATTCTTTTAATATTCATCAGCTAGAAGCAGTCCACAGTGCTTATCCAGTGTTTCAAAACCCTGTCACGATTAGATTTCATTGAACCAGTAGAAAAAAAAATTTTAACTGTATACTTTATTGTCTGGGTTAGAATCACTAAAATGTTATCAGTGCTCAGAGCAGGAAATTTATACTGTAATTAAACATTAAAAATGGTGTCGGAGAGACTTTTGCGTTGGTCTGCACAGTTTTTGTTGGGGCTAAGAGCAGGTATGCAAAACACCTTTCTGAAGCAGGATTCTTTTCTGTTGCATATTTTTTTATTTATTAGAAATTAGTAATTTTTTTGTAGTCAAATCATCTCCTTTGTTCTCTTTTCCTTCATTTTAAAAATCGTATTGCCACGTCCCTCAGCTTCTTCATTGTTCTCTAACCTAGCCTTAAATAAAACATCTCTTGTCTTAGGAAAATAAATTTTTTCTTGTGCTGAGACAAAAAGTAAATTAACATGATGATAATGTGATTTAGCGTAATTTGGGAATATTGCTTCGATAAAAATTATAGCTGATTAAAAGAAGTAACCTTTAAACTTAAGAATTGCTCTCAGAAGTCACCATGGAAACACGAGGCCGGTATTAGTGTTTTCCTGGTAATACACAAAGAACCGTACATGCTCAGCAAGTAGAATTGATCAAATGCAACACCAATGACCCTGAATATTTTACGAGGTTGGCTACTTGTCACCATTTCAATATGCCTGTCATTTAATGCAATCAAGTGTTTTATAATGTAGAACTTCAACTGAATTAGCTCTCAGATGAGTACTTTCATTGATAGATATGTGGATAATGGATAGGGGACTGAATACATTTTAAATAGTGTGAAACCCAGGAGACCTGCTGCCTTTTTATCTTGGATTCTGACTTAGAGTGGTGATTAGGTCCCAGAGTTATGTAAAGACTGACTAATAATCAAAGCCTTTGTAGCTACTATTGTATCAATAAACTAATAACACTCTTGGAGATTACAAAAAAAAGCCAGCTGACATAAAATCTAGGCTTCTTTAATTTTCATTAAAATGTTTATTCCTACTTTTTATCTTGTATGATGTCCCTTCTCTGTTTAAAAGACCTCAGTTTTCAGAACACAGGGCAATAACAATGCAATGCTGAGAAAAACACTAAAGAGATTCACATTCTAAATGTAGAGAGAACACCTCTCTGAATCTCCCAATCTAACTCTAGCACTTTTCTCTGATAACTTTAGGGCATACTGATTTAAATATTTGGCGACTTTGAGGACCTGCAATGTCACTGGTGGTATAAAGGTGTAGATAATTATTAATATGTGCAATAACCACAATCCCAAAAGATTTTTCCAGATAGTACTTAAAAAGAAAACATTTTTTACTGCTGGAATGAAAAAATAGACTATTACTTACAGTACCATCTGGTGGTTTTATTTTTACTTATTAAGAGCATATAATGTGCCAGATATTGCTCACTGTAAAGTAGACCCAACTCCATCTTGACGGACTTAGTATATACTGTCAGCTGGCAAAAATGCAGGAAATAAATGTATGCACTGCTTGCTCCCTTGGAAATACGTGGTTCTTATCCCTTTGTCTTTCCCAAGCCCCCAGACATGCTTCCCTTTATTTAGATGTAAAAATAACTAAATATTTTAGATAAAAGCAAAAAGAACTGTTATGTGGTTGGATCAATATGAACAAGCTCAAGTTTATAAAGTGAGGATAAGTATCTAGTCTTTTTTCAGTATCATCTACAGTTCTTCATTGCTCAAGATAGAACAAAAAAGAATATTTTTAAACTGAAAGTATCCATCCATAAGTGCTGACAATTCTAAATAAAATATTGGTATCTAAAAATATTGGTATAGTAAGTACAACCACGTACTGGAAAAGATAATGCATCACAACTGAGTGGCAGTATTTTCAGAATACAGAGTAAGTTACCACTAGGAAATTAACCAAGGTAATTTACCACATTAACAGAAGCAGGAGAAAAACATCAGATAAATATTTGGTAGAGCTTAATGCTCATTTGTTATTTAGAAAAAAAATTTTTAGCAAACTAAGAATGGACAGGAACTTCATTAATTAGATAAAGATTATCTGCAAACTATCTATGGCAAACAGCATACTTAATAGTAAAATATCTAAAGCTTTTTTCCTTAAAAAAGCTTTCCTGTTCAACATTGCACTGAAAGTGCTAGCTGGTGCAGTACGGAAGGAGAAAGAAATCAAAACGTTGTCATTACATGACACATGAAATAATACATTGTCTGTCAATTGTATCTTCCAATAAATAAATACACAGACAAGTGGTCCTCCAATGATGCCCTCACCCTAACCACGGGAACCTGTGAATAAGTTACCTTACGTGACAAAAGAGACTTTGCAGGTACAATTAAATTACAGACATTAAACTAGGCAGTGGGTTAGTTAAATATTCTACAGGGAGAAATGATTATTTTTCCATCTATTTCACACCACACACAACACTCAATTTAAGATGGATTGATAAAATTGCAAGGCCAACATACAAAAAGCAATTATATTTCTATACACCAACAACAGAATTAGATAGGAAATAAAATTTTAAAAATATGCCATTTAGGCAAATATTTTAATTTTCATTAGCATCAGCTTCTGGTCAAGATGGCAGAGTGAGTGAACATGGTGCTCACATCCTCCCACAGCCACGTGAAAGTTACAGCTGAACTACGGCACAACCGCCGTTCAGAAACTGCCTGAAATCTAATGGAATGGAAGTCCTACAACTGAGGATATAAAGAAAAAACCACATTGAAACTAGTAGGAGGGGTGGAGACACAGAACTGGCTGGTCGCACACCCACATGTGGTGGATAAAAATTGGGAGGGATATCTCAACTGGGGAGGTCCTCCCTGAGAAGCAAGGGCTCCCAGCCCCACATCAGGCCCCCCAACCCAGGGTTTCAGTGCCAGGAAGAAAAGTCTCCATAACTTCTGGGTATAAAACCCAGCAGGGACTGTGGCTGAGTGAGACAGAAGGCTGCTGGATTCCCAGGCAGTCCCTCCTCTGGGGCCTGTATATGGACTTACTTGGGCTCACTCCATCTGAGCTCCAGTGCTTGAAGGGCACCAGGGACATGTGGAGAGGAAGTGAATTGTCTGGGTTCAGGACCAGGGCTGGAGGGGCAGCTTTCTCCAGACAGAAGTGCTGGCAGAGGCCACTGCTTTTTCCCCAGGCCCTCCCCCGACAGATCCAGCAGGCCGGCGCTGTATCTGAGTCTCCATTGACCTATCACTCTCCCCCCCCGCCACCACACCCCCCGCTTGGTGATTCTGAGACCTTGCCCCACCCAACTTACATAATTTCTGAGGAGAAATCTGCTGGTATTCCTTGTTCCTCTGAATGGAATGTTTCTTTTTTTCTTTGGCTGTCTTCAAGACTTTCTCTTTATGGGATAACAGTGATTTGGCTGGCATGTGTATACATGTGTTCTCCCTTCCCTCCTAACTTTGGTATTTATTTTGCTTGAAGTTCCCTTGTAGTTTCTGGATAGTTTTTTTAATTTTGAAAAATTCTTCAAGTATTTTACTGGTTCATTCTCTCTTCATTTTCTAGGACTCCAATTACATGTATGTTAGACTGTTTGATATAGCCCAATAGCTCTTGATTTTTTATTTTTTTCCTTAACTCTTTTCTTCTCTGTGTTTCCATTTAGATCTTTTCCATTCACCTATTTTCAATTTCACCAATTCCTCCTTCCATAGTATTCAGTGTGCAGAGGAATCTGTTGAAGTAATTCTTTATCTCTGATACCATGATTTTTTCTAGTGTTTCCATTTAACTCCTTTTATAGTTCTCTACTGAAATTCACCATTTATTCATGCATGCTTTATACCTTTTCCACTGAATTCCTTCACATGTTAATCTTAGGTATGGTAAAGTCCATGCCTGATCCTTCCACCACGCGGATCATCCATCTTTGAATCATTTTGTATTGCTTTATCTCTTGAATATACATTGGATGTTTTTCTTGCTTTTTTTGTATCTCTCACCATTTTTGAACTAATGATTGGGGTTGATTGTGGAACAGTAGGACAGACTAAGGTAAATAATATTCACAGCTGAAAATGCACAGACTCCTTTCTCAGTGTGGACGTGTATCACTCTAATGAGGAGCTGAGCTCTGTTTCAGTTTTGTTGTTGCCATGGTTGCCTTCAGTACACCAGAGGCTTTAAATGTTTCTGGAGTGGACTGCTGATACCTTGTGCTTATGGTGGAAGCTGAGGTGCCAAAGTGTGTTTTTGCTGTGTTCCTGCCTCACTCTCTCTCACCTTCCAGCAGTCCCTGCAAACCTGTTCCACAGAAGTGGTTCTTTTTCATGCTCGTGTTCCTCCTCAGCAGTATATTGTTGTTGCTTGTTTCTTGATGTTTTGCTTATGTGAGGGGGGGCATGAGAAGGAATTCTCAATTGTTAGTAATGTTGTGTTTCATGGTCTGTGTGCTGGTTACATAGAATTCTTGCTACTGGAGTGATTTCTGTGAGCCAAAGTATTTTTCAGTTAAGCTGAAACCTGAATTGCCTTCTGGAGGGAGAGTCCCTTGTAGGTACAGGCTGCCCCCACTAGGTGAATGTTCTAGGAACCCATCTGTATCAGTGTACCAGCTGGCATTGTTGTGAGAGGCTGTGTGCGGCTTCAGTGAATTTTTTCGAAGACTCTTTCTGTACGTTTGCCCATTTCATGATGGGTGATTTACAAGAGCACCCACACTGCTGAGTGTTCAGCAGTTTTTGACCAAAAACTGCATGACCCTTACGTCCCACCTTCCCTATTCACCTGATCTCACCCTGAGAGACTGCTTTTTTTTGTTTGTTTTTGTTTCCTTGGATGATAAAAATCCTCAAAGGGAAATGTTTTGCTGATGGAAGAGGTGAAACAAAAAACAGCAGAAGCACTAAAAGGCATTAAAATTGACACGTTCAAAAACTGTGTTGAACAGTGGGGAAAATGTCTCAATAGGTGTATTGCATCAAATGGAGAGTACTTTGAAAGTGACTGAAGTTTAAGTGTGTAAGAATAAATAAACAATTTTTTATAAATAAATTCCAGTTTGGGGGGGTACCCCCCTCATTACTACCTGCTGGTGTCGTAACTCAGAGAGAGCAAAAACCTGAGAGAATGAGAAGTAGGACAGGAAATTTTTTTCTGTGAGGAAGACTTGAGTGGCCAAGAGGCTGGCCAGCATCAGAGCGCTGAGTACGTGAAGAACTACTGGTCCAAAGCACTGCCATTTTCCCACGTCTGTCTGCTTCAGGTGGTATCTACGTCAGATATGGTAGCTGGGGCCATATCTTTTTCATATTCTGTAGCCTCTCAACAGCTATCCCTATAGCATTTATACAGAAAGTACTCTGTAAGTGGTGCTTTAACCAAAGAGTTACTGGGACTTTTATTTTAAAAGAGGTCTGTATTCATTAGCAACCTTTCATAAATCAAACAGAAACTTCCCATCATTAACAACACAGAACTGGAAATAACTCGTGGACAAGTTCAGTTACCCGCTGCCTTCATCACTGACTACGTAACCATTTTCACACTATTGACTTACATCAAGATAGCCTCGTTATGACTGAGTGGTAGACACAGATTTTCTTAATGTTGTACTCACATGGGAATTTTATTATCTTTTGCTTAACTGTCTGGACTTTAATTTTAAGAGGATGTGTTTCTTTTCAATGGTAATACCTATTAATATTTAATGTGGCTTTGCCTTTGAACTTAAAGTATTTGCTATTTTTTTGAGGTGGAGTTGTCAGCTCTTGCTTTGATATGATAAGTCAGTCATTTGAGATTTCTTAGGATCATTCATAGCAAAAGAAAACATTTTCTCTCAATCCTTTGTTCATCATGAAATTTAGGTAAATATATGTATATCATATATTGTAGAAATTTGTGTGTGTGTGTGTGCTTAGGCCAACATCTGGTACCTTTTATTATCAACCTGTCAAAGAATGTCGTTGAGTGTATGCATGACATACAACTTTAGATGTTGACCTTAAACATATGTTTCAGATTCTTTTCAAGATTTGAGCCTTACATCTTCAATATTTTCTGTAACTGGCCTTGTGACCTGATTCCTATCCTTCATATTTGTCCATTCTTTCTATCTGTACATTGATAGAATATAAGGATATGTATACTATGGAAAGTAGAATTTGAGAAGTCTTTTGATAAGCTGGTTCTTGAGTAACATGTTACCCGTTAGCAATATGTTTTACAGCCAGCTCTGTAAGTCAGTCATCGTGGGTGAAGTTTTGATCTGATGAGTATCTATAACTAGTTATTTACACTTTTGTAGCCCAAGTACTCAATGTCAATACTTAAAGGATAGCAGTATAGGCAGAACTGGATCATAATTAGGGAATGAAATAGAGAGACTTCTAGAAGGGGTATAACTATCCTATTTCAGGAGTGGGAGAGCCAGGCATCAGTTTAATTTAAATTTCAGCACAAAGACTATTTTATTTGGAACTTGGCTAAAGAGACAAAGTGGGGCCATCTGGTTTTAAACCCCCCTTCTCCAGCGGAGCTGAGCAGCTCACCTTCTCTCCAATCTTTATTTCCCGTGCTGTCTGGCAGAGAGATACACACCCTGGCATGATTACCAAAACAAATTAATGCTTCTTAAGTCTGCTTATAATTAATAACTCCCAACGGAACATGAGTCTTCTGTAGGTTTGGAATCTTGCCTAATTTTCTCTAAGATAAGTAATTAGATGCTGAGGACCGATAAGGCTGTTCCCTCCGAGTATCTGCCAAACAACCTGCATCTGTAATGTGGGTAAGATGATTAAAATCTGAGAATGGCTGGAGGTTTTTCACGTGTCGCAGCACTGAAGATACTTACTCTACCCCGCCCCCTAAGCCCCAAACAAGATTTTAAAGGAATCAAAATGTCTATACCTACAGTCATTTAGATGATGTGGTTAACATCTTTTTTTTTCTATTTTGTTCTTTGTTTCACTTAGAAGTTGTCTGTGTGAATACTATCAAATTGACAATTATACTTTTTTCTGGAATTTGGTCTACACGGAATCATGTTTTCTGGAATTGGCCAATGGAATCATATTTACTAACTCTTTTTATAAGAATCTATTGGGCCATTGCTATCATAGGGCTTCTCTTCGGTAGCTTGTCCAACTCTTATGAAAATCAAGGTCAGAGCTCTGTACTGCCTGGGTGATAACCCTTCCCCAAGGTTCAAATGGAAGACTTCTATCAACCTTCCTTTCATTTCCTTAAAGCAGGATCTTTCAACCATGGCACTATTGACATCTTCAACAAGATAGTTCTTCGTTGTGGGTGCCATCTCTTGCTCTGAACGGTGCTGAGCAGCGTCACTGGCCTCTATCCACCAGGTGCCAGTAGCAGCTAATCCCTCCACCCCACGTGTTGGCAATCCAGAAGGTCTCCAGACATTGCCAGATACGCCCTTTAGATTATAATCGCCCTTGTTGAGAACCTCTGGCCTGCAACATAGAGTTCCCACCAACATAATGGTGACAGTATAATAAAGGAAACCTTTATTCGTGGTGAGTTGTAACTGGATCCCAAGCTAGCACTGTTTATTTATCTCATCCACAAAGTTACTATTAAATAACTCAGAAGGCACAAGCAGAGAGCAGTTGACTGAACACATATTCTGATTTAACCAAGCCGGTACCTCCTAGTAACTGGTTATAGTAAAAGCTTATAGTTTTGAAAAGGTTGGGTCTTAAATGTTTGTGACTCGTCAGCCCTTTAAAGAAAAGAAAAGGAGGCCTATGAGTAATTTCACATGTGGAGTTACTCATCCCAGGGGCTCAGCTCCGCTGTGGAGAGGGCAGTGTTCTCTCAGAGCCCAAGCACAGCTGGGAATAACCAAGGTTTATTTATACAACTCTCATTAGGTAAGAACTTTCAAAAAATAACCTGGTGGCTTGCCAACACAAGGAGGTTCAAATTTAATTGACCCAAAGTAACTATAAGTGTTCAGAGAGAAAGGTTATAATTGGAAAAAAGGATGTTGCAGATGTGGGATGAGGGAGAATAGAATGCTTTGTTATTGTTGGTTAAGAAGTGTCCCGGCCAAGATGGAGAGGCTCTTGGATTAGTTTAGAAGGAGGAGGAGTAGGCATTAAAATAGAAGTACCATAGGAATCTTCTTTCTTTCTTTGGTTAAAATCACTGCTTAGGTCAAATTCTTAAGGTAAGAAATCAGAAAGGCAGTTATCTTAAGACGTGTGTGTATAAGGTATGAAACATTCAAGGCATATTCGACTTAAAAATTTGAAAGTTAAGCAATGAAATCTTTCCTTACCAGCATAGAATTTAAATATTAGAGTCTGTTTGTGTGGATGTTATGAGAGGGTAAATCAATAATTTCTTGCTGCCGTGCGCATATGTAGAAATCCCCAGTTACCCTCCATAGTGATATCCTGTGAACTTGTAAAGGTTATGGGAAAATACTTTGCACACAAATTCTTAGAAGATGACAGATCTTTAATGATTAGATATATGAAAATAGGTTTATTTATTTTTTCCTTTTTATTGACTTTATTGGGCTGACACTGGCTTACAAAATTATACAGGTTTCAGGTGCACAATTCTGCACATCATCTCTACACTGTATTGTGTGTTTACCACCTCAGGTCAAGTCTCTGTCCATCATTCTTTATCCCCCTATCCACTCCTCCACCTCCCCTGCAACCACCACACTGTTGTCTGTGTCCATGCATGTTTTTCTTTTTTGCTCAGTCCCCTCCTCACCCAGGCCCCAACCCCCAACAGCTGTCAGCCTGCTCTCTATCTGTGAACCTGTCTCTGCTTTCTTGTTAGTTCAGCATATCCATTAGATTCCACATGAGTGAGATCACATGGTATCTGCCTTTCTCTGCCTGACTGATTTCACTTAGCGTAATGCTCTTCAGACCCATCCATGCTATCGCAAAGGGTAAGCTTTCCTTCTTTTTCGTGGCCTAGGAGTATCCCATTATGTAAATGTACCACAGCTTTTTTGTCCACTCATCTGCTGATGGACACGGGCTGCTACCAAATCCTGGCTATTGTAAATAACACTGCAATGAACACAGGGGTGCTTGTATTCTTTTGAACTAGTGTTTCTCAGAAGTAGAATCGCTGAGTCATAAGGCAGTTCCATTTTTAATTCTTTGAGGTAACTCTATATTACATTCCACAGTGGCATACCAGTCTGCATTCCCACCAACAGTGCACTAGGGTTCCCTTTTGTCCATATCCTAGCATTTGTTGTTTGTTGCTTTGAAATAGGTCTATGTAGAAAAGCACAATATAAAAAAATAATTTCACAATTTTCAGGAAATCTATAAAAGTATTCATTCAAATAGCTAAAAGGTTTAAGATTTCAGTTCTTAAAGGACTGGCAAGAACTGTTTCAACAAAGAAATTGTGAATGTATGGGTTTGTTTTTTTTCTCTGAGAATCAGGTATTTTTAGTTCCAGAGGGCATGTTATAAACATTTTAAAAATTCACTTATTAAATGTCAACTATAATTGAAAAAATTTTTAAAAATTCACTGAGGTCACTCTTCAATTCTTACCTTTTACCCTCTTACCCTCCCCTCAGGGTCCCTTTTGGAAAAGATCCTTCTCTGCTAATGTCTTATAAAGATTGCTGAGTATCTCTCATTACTACAAACATTGGGGCACTAGTCTTTTTTTTTTGCGTTTATTTATTTTTTAGAGAGGGGGAAGGGAAGGGGAAGAGAGGAAGAGAAACATCAATGTGTGGTTGCCTCTCATGCGCCCCCTACTGGCCCACAACCCAGGCATGTGCCCTAGACTGGGAATCAACCAGTGACCCTTTGGTTCAGAGACTGGCACTCAATCCACTGAGCCACACCAGCCAGGGCTGTGAGTCTAGTCTTACGAGAAATTCTTTCTTCATTAACTGGTAGTGGTTATTAGTAAGTCAACAAACCATTCAATCACTGAACTGATCACTCTGAGACCAATGTGTGTATTTTCCAAGAACAGTTAAGGTTAAATCTAGAAATCTGAGTAGACAGATACCATAATATTTTGTGTTCACTCACATTTGTAGAAGATTGCATTTTTGTTGTTATCTTAAAATAGCAATTTAGATACTTTATCAACTGGAGATAAATGTTTAAAGAAAATTTTAGTAGTCATCTAGAGGCAGTTATTTACAGATAGCTATAAATACTTTTTTAAAGAAAGTCTAACTTTGTATTCATTTTTTTCTTGCAAGTTGAAATTCATTTTCATTAAACCAGTGGAAAAGACTAGATTTTGTTTGTTTTAAGTTAAACATGAATCAATTCATATTTTACTTCACTTATTAAGGAAGAGCACAGTGAAGCTTTGAAAAGTTGTAACAATGCACGATTCATTTTAGAAAATATGCTTCTCACTAGAAAAAGAATTTGGAGGCATGCATGCTGCCTCAGCTGGGCATGAGAGAACAGCTGGAGATACCCACGGAGCTATTTTTAGCAAAGGCAAGACAAGCTTCCTGCTCCCTTTGTTGGTTCAGTAACCAGTCCTTGGAGAAAAACCTGCTTTGATGAGCCTTGCAAATATAAAATCAGAGATTAGGGGTGAATAGTGTTGGAAATTGAACTAAGATCCAGCAAAGCGTATCTCCAGGCACCGTACCTCAAGCTGCCCCCGAAATGTATTTAAGTTACCAAAAAGGTTTTGCCAATTATTAATCTAAAGCCTTAATATTTTACTTTTTGCAATTTATCATCAGGATGCTGTCATGAATATTCATAAAGATTCAGCTACACAAACATTCATAGCTGATAATATCAATAATAATAATACCTACAAGGGGATAACTTAAAAGTTAAAAATGGGAGAGAAAGTAAAATTATTGAGACATTATTGTACTGATTTACTGGAATGCTGTTTAGTCATTAAAGTGACATTGCAAAGGAATATTCAGCCCTGGCTCAGTAGCTCAGTTGGTTAGAGCATCATCCCTAAATGCCAAGGTTGGGGGTTCAATCCCTGGTCAGGTTACATACAAGAATCAACCAACCAACTCATTAATGAGTGAAACAAATCAATATTTCTCTCTCTCTCTCTCTCTCTCTCTCTCTCTCTCTCTTTCTTCCTCTTCCCCCTCCCTTCCTCCCTCTAAAATCAATAAAAAATAATAAAAATAAAAATGAATAAAGAATATTCAATGTATGTAAAAATATTCATTGTATATTAAGCACAAAAAGAAAAGTTATGAAAGAATACATCATGACTTATGTGTGTTTATGGGCTGTTGCTTGCCTAAGAGGACACTCACTAAACCGTGAACAGGTTGTCTCTGGCTGTCTCCGTTATGGATTAGGATCCATGTTACTTTCCTCTCTTTCTCCCCCTTTCTTCCTTCCTTCTTTCCTCTCTTCCTTTCTGCCTTCCTCTCTTCCTTCCTTCCCTCCTTCCTCCTTTCCTTCCCATGTATTTTAAACAGTAATTTACAATTATTTAATTTAAAAAAAAATTAGTGCATTAAAACAAATTTATTGAAAAACTTCTCTGGGCAAATACAGTTCCAGTCAGTCATTATGTTAAATAATGCATGTCTTCCTGAATATATCTTATTTAGAAGTTATATTTTAAAAGTCAAGGGTATAAACATTGTCAGAACTGAAAAGTGCATTTTAAAGGAAAAATGAAGCTCATCAGGGTGACCAGCAGCGTTTAGAAGGGTCAGCTTCCGAGCCTGTCTTTAAACACAGGAGAAACAGCGAGCACCTGAACTTCCACTTCTTTCCCCCGTCCTCTTCCTGAGGACGCCTTTAGGCTGCCCACCAGGGAAAGTGAACACAGCGGTGGAGATAAACCCAATGCTGCAGGTGGGTTTATCTCAGAGTTATGGAGGAGGATGTAGAGAGCAGTAATCTGACCTCATTCTTGTAGCAGAGAAAGCACAACAGTACAGCTTCTGGACAGCAGCTGAGGAAGGAAGGTATGAGGCAGACAGAGTTACCAGCATGGAGAAAGGATAACAAGAAGAGCGCCTGTCTCTTCAGCAGGGTAAAGAGAGGACGGCTGTGAAAATGACACAGGATCAGCTTGTACAACTCTGCTGACGGAGTTGCTCTGCCTTCCTGGTGCCTAAGTGGGAAAGCAGAAAACAAGAAGAAAACAGAAAAAAATCCACATTATTATTTCATGTGGGCAACTATTTGTGAAATTATCAGAACCTTTGATAATTCTCTTGGCATTTTAATAAAATCCACCATTAATATTTAATTTTAATAATTTTGAGTTAGTCTTTCCAATCCAGCACTCTCCCTGAGCACAAACTTGGGGACTTTTTCCACAGCCGTCTCAGCAAATGCAGGCTGAAATTAAGCTATATTTAAAATTCTTTCGATTAGACATAAAAGTTGTTTTATACCTTTTTTATGACATAGCTAGGAATTTGTATAAATTATTTACAAATCTGTGCCTTACTTTAATATATTGAAGCCAGGTGAAATCTCAGTCTGCAATTTGGGATGTTTGGACATCTATCAGGATCATGTCACTTTGTAGCATGTAGTTAAAAACTGATGGTCATAAATAAATGCAAAGCACCCTCCTAAGGAAAACTTTCATTGTGGGTCGGATGTCAAAACTAGACGTGCCGTTGGAAGCTGCAGAAGTTGGCTGGCATGCGATTCAGCAGATCCTGTGTTTATCAGCTATCAGGCATTTTCAGAATAATTTAGTATTTAAGAGAAATTCTGAAAAAAAACCCACATCTTTCTACTGTGATAACATATAGAGCAGTCTCCCAAAACTTATATGCAAGTATGTTTATTGCCATTTTCATTAGTTAATAAGTGAAATTCCAAAGGCCGAATAAAGTGAGTAAACAAAAAAGAAACTGTCCGGCAAGTTTTGATTTTGTTCTGTCAAGGTATGCTTTATCAATTCTAATCTTTTGATCGCCAATCCCTGGTCTTAAAAAAAAAATAAAAAACTGAAAGGACACTTTTATTACAATTACTTGTGGTTTTGGCACTAGAGTTTGTAAACAGATCATTCTTACCGAACTTTCAGCAACCTAATTTATCTTGAATTTAGGGCTTTTAGTTTCTAATACATCTCTAACTAATCCATACGCTGAATTATAGAACAAACGATACAGTGTGCATCCGCAAAGGGAAAAGCAGTCTGGATCTGACACCTGCTCTGTTGTGCAGCAAATGCAGGCAGCTGGGACCCGTCAGTTTCGAGCTGACCATGTCAGGACTGCTTTTCTACATGGAACTCTTGAATGTTTTTTAGCTGCCTTTCTCCTGCACACTCACATATTTGAAGTCCTACATCTAAAAACAAAATTAGAACTGCATTTAAATTAGCTTTCCCATAGTTTTTAGAGCATGCATTAGAACTATTTTTTAAACATGAGCCTTTTTGAATACAGCCTTGTTAAAGCCAGAGCAAAGTCATTCTGACGGATAATCGGGAGCAAGAAGGAAAACTTTAGAGGTACCGACTTCTGTTCAGTTGCCCTTCTGAGGCGGGCAGAGTTATGCAATATTTTCAGGTTTTCTTTCATTAACAGGAATGAGGTAGTACCCATAAGTACATGGGTAACACGAAACTTCATTTTAGTCAAGAGTTTCACCTGTCTTCTCAAACCTGTTATTGACGCCACCAGCAAGCAGGGAGACTGATCACGGGGAGAACTCCAAGAACCTTTGTGATATGCTTTATTAAATTAAATACCCCGCCTCTCCACCTTCTGTTCAAAGAGCTAATTAACAGCCAGAAAGAAAAGACAAACAGCAGATGGGAGAGGAGGCATAGACACCCTGAAACTGGTGAAAGCCTCTGAATGCCAAGAGTGAGATGGCTCTGTTCGCATCCTCGCGGCTACACTCCCAGAATGTCACGTGTTTTAAATGACAGACACTTTTTCCTGAAAATGCTTCGTCCCTGTCGTCAGCCAGCCGAACTCAACTAACTTACAGACTTTCTGGGTTTGTGAAACCAAAAGGGAGATGCATTGCTTTAGCACCTGATTTTCAAATTAATTAAAATTCATGAGTTATCCACAGGCTCTTTGGGCTTGTGGCAGGCAAAAGATATTTTGTGTGGTGGTGGGGGTCAGAGGCAGGGGGCATGTGTTCCCCGGGGAGACTGGAAGTCATTTATATATATATGCCCTGGAGGCTGGAAAGTGTTTCTGTTCCTGTTTTTGTTTTTGTTTGTTTGTTGTGGAAGTGGAGGGGGAGGCTAGGGGTGGGGTGAGATTGAAAGAAACTGGAATTGATTCCTATGGACAGTGTCCTTCTCCAGGTATGTTGGCTGCTCTGGAAGGAAGGGGTTGAAATGGTCTGTTCAGTGACAGTGAAAGGAAAAGGGAGCGGGAGTCTGCCTGGAGTGCGTGGATGGGCTAACACCTCACAGAAAGTGAATCCAGGAGGGCCAGATTTGCCCAAATGCCGCCGAAAACTGGCTCCCAGCAACCCCTTCACTTAAGGAAAGGCATAATTATCAGGGTAGCATGTGGCTTGGGTGGGTTTACAGTGGAAAGACCCTTAGGAGAAACCATTTTTTAAATTGACACACACACACAGGCTTAGGAGTATCATAGTTGCGTCACATTATTGTTTCTTCTTTTCAAAATCTCAAAACATTTTTCTTATGTTTGCCTGTATCAATAAAATAACTGCGGCCTAACAGTCATCCTC
The DNA here is from genome assembly GCF_019186645.2 of Phyllostomus hastatus. Lineage (NCBI taxonomy): Eukaryota > Metazoa > Chordata > Mammalia > Chiroptera > Phyllostomidae > Phyllostomus > Phyllostomus hastatus. The sequence continues at coordinate 75,591 of NW_025333912.1, read as the reverse complement.
CGTAAATGAAAACATGAGTTAATGAAATGAAATTTTGTGAGCTTCGAGAGAAACCATTCTTTGAATTATCTTTATTTAGCTTAAATGAAGTGACTGTACTTTTGCAGTCGATCATAAATGATCTGTACTTTATTGTGTATTTCCTTTTCTTCTGCAGTGAGATTTATTTTTGAAGTAAGGCGTGATGGGGGAGGGGAGAGGGGTCTGCTGCCTGGGCTGCAGGTGATCTGAGATGTGAGTCCTTGAAGCATCATCTAGCTGGGGTGAGGTCCCCTTCAGCTCTGCTAGGGACTGTAAGTGGGGAAGGAGACCAGAAAGAAAGAGAAGATGGTACCTGTGAGATCGCCCTCGAGGTGTGCTGAATGAACTTAGCTCTCTAAGGCAGGGGTGTCAAAGTCATTTTCACCGGGCGCTGCATCAGCCTCATGGTTGCCTTCAAAGGGCTGAATATAATTTTAGGGCTGTATAAATGTAACTACTCCTTAATAGTTAAGGGAGAGCTTGGTGCTGCCGCCAGGAAGAAACAAGGTGCCGGACCAGATAAAAAAAAGGTGGAGGGCCCGATTCAGCCCGAGGGCTTTGTGTTTGCCACCTGTGCTCTAAGACGAACCTCCTCTGTCAGAAAGGAGGCCAGAAGAGAAGTTGATATCTGGCAGCTCCTGGGAGAAAAATGAGCAAGGGCAGACCATAAGGCCTTCAACTCACATGGAAAGTTCTTGGCCATCACCATGATGCACTTGAAGAAGGGAAGGTTCCCCATGATTCCTCAGTCTCACAGCCTGAGAAGAGTTCACTGGAAATCCAGTGGGATTGATCTCCTAATCTTGGAATAGTATAGCTCTGTGCCCTAAACCTGCACAAGTCCCCCTTAAAAGAGAGGAAGGCACCTTCTCAAGTTCTCTCAAAGTTCCCATGAAAAGAGTCAGTTGTGGAACAACAGTCGGGGGGAAGAGGCCTTGACGGGCACCTCCAAAGGGTAGTAAGACTTTTCAGAGTTTATGTTAATTGGAGCTGATGGGTGATGTCAAAGTATGTATTCCTCAAAACAATTTAAACAAGGCCCGCCTACAAAGAGAGGAGGAACGTGTGTTAAAGATTGTTTTAAGTAATGACAGAATTCATACATGTATGATATGGTAAACCTTATTCAAGGAGCACTCGAGGAACAGAGCCTTTATAGGCACTTTAATGAGGTAGTATTCTAATAAGATTGCTAGGTAAGATACAAAACTGGTTACATCTCAAAGAGCACTAAGCTATAATCTCTGGACTTATCTTTTCTACCACACAGAAATAATGTGTGTGTCTGCTAGAAACAAATCTACAAGTTAGCACATAAATTCATAGAGACTGAGTCCTTAATTAACATTATACTGAAAAGTTAATCCTTGGGTAGAGCTATTGAAACGATGCCCCAGGATGATTTTTAAAAGGGCACAGAATTATCCTCATTGCCTTATTTACAAGTTCTGGATAATTTTTTGTAACAGTAGAGAACCCATAAATATCAAATACCTCTTGATAGTTACCCCTCTTGCTCTTTTTCCTAAACTTATGTTACCCATGTAACATATGATAATAGTTGATGAACACAGACCTTTACCCCCTTGCCTCTTCTCTCTCTCTCTCTCTCTCTCTCTCTCTCTCTCTCTCTCTCACACACACACACACACACACACACGTATTGCAGGGATCCAAAGAGAAAAACAGTAAAAGAGAATCAGATGACTCTGCCTCTGATAGAATATGCCAATATGTTGAACTCACTGCTGATACAGGAGAACTTAACTCTGGAATCACTCTGAAAAGTTCTGGAGGTAAATAGGTGTGGTCAAGGGTAATAATTCCTGTGCTATGAACATCAAAGAAATAGCCAGTTTTGTTGTTGCTGTACTGAAATTTCCTTGCAGTAACTGTTGCCAGATCCAGGAGGACACACAGCACTCATAATCACATCCCTGGGGGATATATTAAGGGTCCCCAGGGCGTACTTGGTTGGTATCAGCGACTAAGGCATGCACTCTGTACCTGGAATCCGCCGATGGCTACAGCCTGCTGCGTTTCCTCAGAGGTTTTCACAGGGACCCTTTCCAGCTCTCTCTCTCTCTTTCATCCTGTCTCCAAGACATAAACATTCCTTCCCTCTCCTGGCTCACCACCTACACAGAGAGAGTGAAACCAAACTCAGTGTCCCCTCCGTAATCCGTTTTGGCTTCCTCTAGCCTTGCTCAGTCCTTGTGTTTTCAGTCAGCGTGGTGCCTTAGCCCCAAAGATAGTGACTTATTTCCTCTGAGTTAATCTTAATGCTCTTCCTCATCTGCAATGTCTATGGCAAGATGAAGAGAATCGTGATACTCTATGTTATTTCAGAAACATACAGCCTGGCTTTTACTGGACTGATTTAGGTATTTACAACCAGAGAATGTGTTTGGAATTCTTTTACTAGTCTCTCACCTTCTTCATAGTATTGGTCCATCAATCACATACACATTTAATTTGCTGTTAGTTTTCTTTAGTACCTTATAGCAGAGGGTCCCCTCATGATGAGTTATGTGACTCATCACAGTAAACTGACATGGCTGAGAAGGACACTTATCCTAGAGCATTTTTCAGTTACAAGACCATGTTCTCTGAAAGGTCAGGTTTGTTTACTCATATGTTTTGCTGGTTGGTTGGTTTTTAAGTGTACCAATGAATATGTTTTCAGATTGTTATAAAGAGAAAAATCCATCCCAAATGTTTTTAAGAGTTCTGCACTGTTGAAACAGGAAAATAAATATATTATCATTGTAATTAATTCCATGGATGCTCTCTCACTCATTTATCAGATTTAATTCAACAAGCATCTATTGAATGCACACTCCCTGGTATAGCTAGATCCTGCCCCTAAGGAATTTGCAGGTTAGTGGCCATGAAGAAATGCACGCAACCTACAAGAGTACTGACCAGAATGGTATTATTGCTGTAATAAAGGTTGGCTACTCACAGTCATGAAAATGTTGACCCCTTAAATTTTGGCTGGATACCATGTATTGAATATAGCTAAAGGGACCTTGGAAATCATCTGGCTCAACCCTCTCACTTTAAAGCAGAAGGTTATCTTATTCTTTACCAGAGTAATCTATATTTGTTGTAGAAAGTTTACAATATGTAGAAAAGTGGAAACAAGAAACCAAACACCAAAGCCTACCACCACAAAATAATCATTAGTAGTCTTTGGGTATCTTTCCTTCCAGTCTCCTCACCTATTTTATTTTTCACAAATATAAGAAAATATTAAATATGCAATTTTGTGCATTGATTTTTTTCCCATAAAGTATTATGGAAATTCAGAACTCTTGATAAACAGTTTAATTTAAATAATGTTTAATTATTGACTCAAGCATAATAACTTAGACTTTCTTCTACTAAGGTTGTTTACACTATTTTACTATTAAATGGCTTTGGGCTTGAAACTTTCTCAGGATAGAGTCTCTGAAGTAGGTTTATGGGTCAAAGTATATGAACATTTTTAAGGCTCTTGCAGGATAGTTTTGAGTACTATGCATTTTATATCTTGCATTTGGCTTATCACCACAGCAGGTTTCATTAGCCACCCTTACACATACTGCAGGCTCTTCTGCCTTTTAATTGGCAAGGAAATTACCAGGAACTGAGTACACACTGGAGGGAGGAGATAAGCAGAGCAATCAAAAGCAGCTCCCAAGAAGAAATGGAAACTTAATCTACCTCAGCTTCTAGTAGTACCCTCCTTAATTCGTGTTATCTCCTTTTCAAGTTGCATAGACCTTGATTTACACAAGTGTAGGAAGTTAATGGCTCCTTACTTAGGGAGTTGTGGGGGGGAGGCAGAAATTAGAATATGTTCACACATTTCCAGAAACCATTGAGTTTCTAGTAATTATTGTTATTAACAATTTCAAGCAAGATAGCTTTTTCTAATAGCTGTGAAGGGATATGAGCAGAATCATGAGCCAGGACAGATGGGCACTGGTGTGATGGATGCACCGTCCTGGAGAAGCAAGTTTACGCTGGGCTAGGTCCAAAGGCCTGGGGTCCACAGAGGTCCACTGTGGCAGGAACCCCTTAGCGACTCTGAGACTGAAAGACCTGTGCAATCCCCAGTGCTCTATCCCAGGCCCCTGGGATCCTCTGAATGGAGCAGCACGTTGACACAACCTGGGTGGTCTGAAATTTCTGCAGGCACAGCACCCTCTGCTGGACCGAGCTGGATCCAGGGCTCAGCACAGTTGACTCGGGAGTGGCCTTGAGGTTGCCCAAATAGCATTTCATTCTCAATCACAGACAAGTGGAATGTGAAATAGAATTTCTTACAGAGGTGCCAACTTTCCAGGGCCTTGGCCTGCTTCCAGGCCTTCACCGACTTGAAGCCTTATAAATGTCCTCTTAGTCCTCACTGCTAAAAGATGAATAGACCCGTTTTAAACCTTTTCTCAGAGCACCTCCTCTACATGTTCCCCTTGGGCATCTTCTGACTGGTGTTCTAGCTCCTCGTCTCCCTCCTAACCCATGCGAACAAGTCGTGTGGCAGAGTCCAACCATAACCAACAAGAGAGACCCACTAGCTACCTGTTTTTGTTATCACAGTCTGAGCCATGCTTGCTTTCTGCTTTCTTAAATAGCCATTTAAAAAGTAGTTTAGGTGGATTGAGTGTGGGCTGTGAACCAAAGGGTCGCCGGTTCGATTCCCAATTAGGGCACATGCTTGGGTTGCAGGCCAGATCCCTAAGAGGGGATGTGCAAGAGGCAACCACACATTGATATTTCTCTCCCTCTCTTTCTCCTTCCCTTCCCTTCTCTCTAAAATTAAATAAATAAAACCTTGAAAAAAAATCTTAAAAAAAAACTAGTCTAGATCAGCTTTCAGTCTCTTGGGATTTTTGAATATTTTCTTATCATGTTTTCAAATAGCCAGTCATAATCTACCCTATTTGTAAAGCTTGGGTTTCTAGTTCAAATGTAATGTTTATGTTTCCTCACAGTTTTGGATGAGATGACTGTTTTTTTTAAATCCAGGGGCCAGTTGGATTACCACTGACTTTATCTCTACCCTTGATTTTGTTGTCACAGATTTATTTTGTAGAGAAAGCTGTAAATTTGGCCTTTTATTACCTTTGCTGCTTTTAAATCTGAAGACCTTGAGATGTTCTTTGTGTGAGCCCACTAATCCTGTAGAAACACCATCCAGATTCAGAAAATGTCCTATAAATTGTTATAATCTCAAGTACAATCATTCTCTCAGGCCCCCCAGAATTATAAAGCATCCCAGCGTCCCCCCAAGCCCCACCCCACACTGCCTCCCACCCCCACCAATGAACCAGAGAGTTCATGTTTCACAATAAGACAGTTACAAAGCCTGCTCCTCCCATCCCAGCTTCTTCCTCTCCATTGCCACTTCAGGCGCCTGTCTTTACTTGTCACTGGGGATTGGAAGTGGCTTTCATCCCAAACCTTCGTTTTCCACCCATGAATGCCGTAGAAAATGCAAAGTTGGAAGAGGAGGTTGCAAGGGAAGAAGCAGGGTCGGGCAGTGCTACACTTGACCTATGAGCCTCACAAATGGTTGGTCAACTGGAAAAAGAAGCAGTTCTGGGATTTGGGAGAGGGCAAGGAATAAGATTAAGTAGTCCTCATAAAGGCTTTATTAAAGGAGCCATTTTAACAGATTGTTCAGGCAGAGGACCAAGTCGATTCTTGGAATGAGCGCAGATTTTCATTGTGCCAGTAGAAGCCTATGATGACATGCTGGGCGTGTACGTTAGATTTGTGAGTGTGATTCAATGGGAAAACTAGCGTGTGAATGCATGGAGTGTAACTGGTAAAGATAAGCCTAAGGATATATATTAATTGGAAGTAGTCTAAAAGGGAGAAAGTTATAGTTAGTTTACTTTAGATTATATTTGTAAAATTATATTTTTTATTTAAAACTACAAGGGGGAGATTGAATGTGGGAGGTGGGGGTAAGTAATGGGGGAGAATGGGGACAACTGTAATTGAACAACAATAAAAAAAGACTTTAGAAAAACAAAACTGTGCACCTTATATGCACAATTCATTGCTTTTTACGATGCTGTTTCTTGGCATATATTAGCTATAACTGTTTCAAAAGACTCATTCCATTTCTGATTTTGACAAGGCAGGTTGAGGTAGGTCTCTGTACAGCAATGTTATTTTCCGGTGACATCGCAGACCACAGCTGCATCCCGAGTGTGCGCAGTGAGTCCTGGTGTGAGCACTCAGGCCCTCTGGCCCTTTTTCCTTCCAGAGATGTTTATGCAGAGTAGAGTGTCTGAGCAGTGCTGCCTATCTGCTTTATCCCTTGGACTAGATGTGTTTAGAATGCAATTTCAAAGTAAAAATAGAAGTTAAATCTAAATGTAAGTGTCAGGCCCTAGCTAGGTAGCTCAGTTGGTTAGAGCATTATCCCTATACGCCAAAGCTGCAGGTTCAATCCCTGAGCAGGGCACATACAATAATCAACCAATAAATACGTGGAAAAACAAAACTCTCTCCCTCTCTCCCTCTCCCTCTCCCTCTCTCTCTCTCTCTGTCTCGCTTTCTCCCTAAAAATTAATCAATATTTTTTTTTAATTTAAGTGTCAGTTTTGAATTACTTGTAAAGCATCCCCCCCGCCCCTTCACTGCCTTCTTCACTAACAAGGAATCGTTGAAGGAAGAGGGACACCCAGAGGAGCTAGGGTCCCAATGATGTCTCCTGTGGTTGCTGTGTAACTAAGATGACAGCTCATACTCCTTAAGGAATCAAGAAGAAAATCTCAAAGATGAAAGAAAACTGTTGAAATTAGAGACATAAAAAGACTCACCTACTTAAAAAAACAAAACCAGAAATATCTCCTTATTTTCTGCCTTCATCCTGCTGCTTTTAAAAATATATATATTAGGGGAAAGTTTCAGCTTATTAGCTGACAGGAAGGCATTGTTGTGTGGGGTAACTAACGGGTTTTGAGTTAGACCTGGGCTCGGTCCTCATCTGTCCTCTACGGTGTATGTGAACTTGAGCAAATCACTTAAAGGATTTCTTGAGGCTAGAACAAGGTGAGACACGTAGGGCCCTTAATAGGACACTTGGCTCATAGTAAATGCTAAATAACTTTTGGCTATTATCAAGAGAATCTTCATCATCGTCATTTATCACCACCACCACCTTCACATCATGGGAACCATTGCCACCCACACTCCCTCCACCACCCCATAATCACCATCATCACCTTACTCCTGGTTTTCCTCCTACTTCTCTGTGCCCTCCTCACAGCCCCTTTGGCAGATTCTCTCCCTCCCAAACCCTTATGTACTGGGGTTGTTGAGGCTCATGCCCAACACACCTTTCCCTTCTCTTCATTACGCATTCTCCCTGTGCAGGCTCGTCCACAGCGGGGGCTTCATGTATCAGCCTGCTGACGGCTCCCAAATCCATTTCTCCAGCCCAGATCCCTCTTCTGAGCTTCAAATGTTATATCCGTCTATACAACGGACCTCTCCTCTTGAATGTTCCACAAAACTCAACACATCTTCCTTTCCCCTTCTTGTGTCTTCTCTTTCTTTCTTAAGGAAGGCATCGTCGTTCACCCTGTTGACAAAGCTAGAAAGTAGGGTGTCGTCCTTGACTCTATCCATTCCCCTCCCTCCACAGCTCACCCAGTGAATGTGCCCATTGCATTACACCTTCTAGAAATTATAAATCTCATGTGGTTAGGGACTATTTTAGAACTGAAAATGTCAGTGCCTAGCAGAGTGCTCAGTAAGTAATTGTTGAATGAATGAATGAATGAAACTCTTGAATACCCCCACTACCTTTCATTTCCATGGCCTCTTCCGCAGTTCAGGCCACCATCAGTGCTCAGCAACTTAATAATTCACAATTTAGAAACCCCATATTTGAAATATCCTAACCGCTCTCCCCACTTCAAGCGGGCAGTCCCCACCCCCAGCACCACCATGGTTCATTTTCCACACTGCAACCACAGTGATTTTTATAAATCCCAAGAATCTGATCATGATTATGCCTCTTCCTTGTTTAAAGCACTCCAGTGACTCTGACTGGCTGTCCTGATTTAACGTCCTGGTCTACAACTACCATCCTGGCACAATGATCCTTCTCAAAGATGCCCTGGGTGGCACAAGAATGATATGATCGCCCTAAACCTAATTTGTTGTCCACTTACCTTTCCAGCCTCATTGCTCCTCATTCTTTCTTCACCCCTACATGCTACTCTCGTCTTATCGAAGTTAAAGCATTTCTAGTTCGTTGTACTCACTGCTCTCGCATCCTCTCCCTTCTGCCCGGACTTCTCCCTTGTCTCCTTGTTTGGCTGACTCCTACTGTCCTGGTCACAGGCTAGATCTCCCTTTACAGACGAGTCTTTCTTCCCCAACCCCCAGTGTTAGGTCAGGTATCTGTTTGTGTTCCCACATCATCTTTCATCCTAGCTCCTGCCTCACTGTTTTCATTACCTGTTAACTTCTGTGGGCCCCTCACCAGCCTCTAAGCTCTTCTCTTGGGTCGGTAATTATATATGCTGGCTACATCATTGAACCCTGATGCCCACCCCAGAGTCCTGCCCAGGGATTCTCAGCAAATATGTGGTGAGTGACAGAAATAAAACACTACAGGCTATTTGTATGATCAAAGTATTGTGTGTGGAAAATCATATTCTGTAGCAAACCTTCTGGGATCATGCCTAATTTGTGGCTGTAAACAGTATATTGTCTTCTTGTCTCTGTTCACCGAGTTTGTGATAGTGGTGGAAATTCTTCTGTGCTCCTTTGATTAAAAGTTCATTCTAGGACCGGATTTGCAGTTGGTACACACTATCAATTCCAGGAAGTCTTGCAGGTGATAATGTTGCAAAACAAAGCAAAGAACAACTGGGTTTTTTTTAGCCTTTTAAAGCTGCTTTTATTTCAACTATGTAAGGCAGATTGGTTTTAAATTTATTTGCTTTGAAGTTAAAATTAAATGTATTCTCATTATTCGAACATGTCTTAGATTGTTCCATATTCTACTTTCACACTAATGAAGACAAAATGTAAAATATCTCATACTTCATTTGTATTGTATTATTTACAAACTCGAAATTGTGTGCTTAGGTGGTAAGTTCTCCACTGTTGTTTGATCCACCAAAGAACCCAAACGTTTTGCTCCACACACATTGATTAGAAAAGAGTTCTGGACTGATCTGGGAGTCTGTAGACACCATTTATTAGATGAAAAGGAAGGTTAATAGCTTTTTTCCCAAATAGAAATAGCTTTAGTGTTTTCTGATTGTGAAAGGTACACAGTCACTGCGAAAAAAAATCATAAAAGATAAAAAAGAAAATAAAAATCCTCTGTAATCCCACTTTCAGGTTATTGCATTAAACATTTTAGGGGATGTATTTCTAGGCCTTTTTCCTGTATATGTAGTCATATCAATGCAATTTTTTAAAAATCTGAAAGTGGTATCATTCCACAGATACAATTTTAAAGTGTGTTTCTCCCCTCAACAACTTTGAGATTTTCAGGGAGGGAAATGGGTACAGTGGATTTTAGGACATTTTGCTTCCCAGTGTATTGAGAAGTCTATTTCCCCTTTGCCACCTCCATGAGGAAAACTTCTGTAATAATATGTTACTCTTTGAATCAGCCTGGATTTGTTTGAAGGAAACAGAATCCATGCTAGCTGTTTTAGTCAGAAAAAGATTCAAACTTTCAAAATCCGTGTTTACAAAATTGTTGGGATGTCTGGAAGAGGGGACTCTAGGCCGTTCCTCCAAAAATAAGTCTGAACTGATGCACTGGGACTGTGACCAGGACACAGGGAATCGGAAAGCAGCCCCCAGAATGGCTGTGTGTCACCCTAGCTGACATACTGGGACAGGCTGGTCACTGCCGCTACAATTGGCCCTCCAGCCACACAGCACCGGCCTGGTCCACCCTGGCAGAGAATGGACACCCTGGATTTCCAGGGCTTGCTCCTCTGCTCTCACTAAGCGAGTAGCCTGTGTGCAGGAAGCTGCATGACGAACAAACAAAAGTCCCCACGACTGTGTTTGCCATCGGAAATCACAGAGATTTCCCCTGCTCTCTGAGTCGTTAAAATTTCAGGTCAGTGGGTCTCATTGGAAGAACCTAAATCACATCTGGAACCCTAGTTCAAGGGAGGGTTGGAAATTGTGACTTTAGCCACCCAGCCTCTGCGGTACTGGGCAGCCCCAGCCCACCAGTCAGAAGGCAGGAGTGGGTGTGTGACCGTGTTCACCACACACCGAGGCTGTAGGTGTTGCATTTTCGGTCCTTGAGGATGCGTGTCCATGCAAAGAACTTAAAGGCAACATAAAAAGGGAAAATTCATCATAAGAGGTGATATGTAGCACTGCCATTTATATAATGCATCCCCATTGCTGTTTACTTTTTCCCCATAAACAGTGTTTTGATAAATTGCTCCTAGCAGAGTTGCTAATAGCCTCCATGTTGGTAAACCAAGTGGCCGATTCTCAGGCCTCAGTTTACTTGACCTGTCAGGACTTCTGACATGGCTACTCATTCTGTCATCGAAACTGCCTCTTCTCTTGGCCCCCAGAGCCTCATGCTCGCCCAGTGTTCCTTCCAGTTCAGCTGCTCAGTCCAAGCCTCCTCGCTCATTCATTCCCCGTCATCGCTCCAGCTCTCAGTGTTGGGGTCCCAGGACTCAGTCTTCCTTCTGTTTCCTTACTCCATGGCTCATCTCATCCCATTTTATAGCTTTCAGCACCCTGAACTCCACACCCACACACCCAATAGCTGCCTGGTTAACATGCACCTTTGGATGCTTTAAAAACATCCCAAACTTATTTCCCAAACTGAACTTAGGCTCTTTCCCGCTATACACATGCCACTCACAGTCTTCTCCATCGCAGTGCATGGAACTTCTGTCCTTCATTTACTTAGAACAACATTTTTGGAGTCATTCCTGACTTCTTTATTTCTCCTGCATTCACATTCAATCCATTATCAAGTCCTGTTTATTCTGTCTCCAAAATATCCACAGTCCAACTGCCTTTCTTCATCCCTATGGCTCCCTCTGGTCCAAGACATTGTTATTTCACCCCCTTGGACGATTGCCCCAGCTCATCAGTGGTCCCTGTGTCCTCACCTGTGCTCAAAACAGGCCAGTGAAATTCCATCACACTCAAGGTAGCCCTGACAGGCACGGCTCAGTTGGTTGGGCATAGTCCCTCAAAATGAAAGTTTGCTGGTTCGATTCCCAGTCAGGGCACCTGCTTGGGTTGCAGGTTCAGTCCCTGGTCAGGGTGTGTGCGAGAGGCAACTGATCAATGTTTCTCTTACACATTGATGTTTCCCTCCCACTCTTTCTCGCTCCCTTCCCCACTCTCTGAAAATAAATGAATAAAATCTTTTTAAAAATTCCATCTTTCTCAAGATAAAAGTAAAAATTCTTAAACCCAGAAGACCCTTTATGACACTTCTGCCTTCTCTCTGATTTTCTTTCCTGTCATTCTCACTCTTCCTCACTTTGCTTCAGCCTCCTTGAAGTTCTTAAGCACACCTATCCCTAAGGGACTCGGCAACTCTGGCCACTCCGCTTGGAATGCTCTTCTCCCAGGTACCCACAAGGCTCTCCCCTCGTCCTCAAGACTTTGCTGGGCCATCGCCTGCTCAGTAAGACCATCATCTCTGCTCACCCGACTGAAAGTTGCAAACTGACCTTCCCTTTGGCCCTCCAAACTCTCCTTCTCTGTTCTGTTTTTTCTGTAGCACCCACTACTTTCTAATTAACTAAAAAAAACCCTTCTTTCTTTTATTGTCTACCCACCCCCTATGAGAAGAAATGGATCCATAAATATGTGTTATTAAATCTTCAGTGTCTGGGATAGAGTTTGGGCACACGGGTGATCATCTATCAAATATTTGTTGAATGAGTAAGTTTCTTTATATGTGCATCATTGTGTGCTGTGTATTCACTGGCAATGAATTCCTAGGGTCAAAGGTATGCACAGATTGCTGAGAAATGTCTTAACAACTTGTTTTTCCACCTAGATGCCCTGAGAATGTCTCTTTTTCCTGACACCCTAGCCAACCTCATTCCCTGGTCACACTGTCCTTTCTGTTCCTTGCACTCACTCCGCTCGCACCCCCTCCGCCTTGATGCATTTGCGCCGACTGCTCCCCCTCCCAGAGTACTCTTCTGCCACACTGCTACTGGGTGTAATTTTTCTTTTTATTCAGGTCTTGCCTCACCAGGGTCCTCCTTAGAAAGGCCTTCCCTGTCCTTCAGTCACAAAGTAACTTCCCAGTCATTCCTGTCTCTTCAATGTTCTTTTATTTTCATCGTAGCATATGAATACAAGATTGTTTTTATTTGTGTTTTTTTATTTGCTTCATTTCTCTATAATACAAGGTCCATGAGAACAGGAGCTTTGGATGTCTTTTAGGACACCACCCCCAGTGTATGTGTGTTTGCTAACAGAATGAACTAGGTGTTATAATTTTTTTATTATTACCATCGGGTGGGATGAAAGTGGACTTCACTTGAATTATTTTTTCGGATTGGGGAGGCTGAGCACCCTTTGAAGTATGAAAGCCTTTTTTTGAATAGCAAATGCTGAGATGGTCTAGAAGTTGAAATATTTAGTTCGTATGTTTGTTTTGGTATGCTATGTCGGATTTCTTTTATTGCTGATAAGTTACAAAATTTCTTAAGTTTCTGACACCTTCTTTCTCATTTATGATGAAGTAGGGTCCCTTTTGCAAATTTCACTTACGTACTGTTGTGTTCTTTTCATCTCCACAGCTTCTGGAAAGAACCAACAGTGGTTTTGAAGAATCAGATTCCGGTGCTACGAAGAGTCCGCTCCACTTAGCCGTAAGTGAGATGTTGTAGGCAACCTTGCTTGTTACAAAAAGAGCTTCAGTGTTCCTCAAACTAGGCTGCTTTGAAAATGAAAGCATAGGAATGCAGAAATGACAAAAACAGGACTTGGGTAAAGGCTCAGGCTCTTCAGAGAAAGACTGCTTCAAGCTCCAGTCCTAGCTGCACCCACTGACCGTAGATGACCTTCGACACACGACTTACCCTTCCTGAGCCTCAGTTTCCCCATCTGTAAAATGAAGGAAAAGAGACAATGTGCATAAAACCTTTACCTCAGTGTCCTTAGCAAGTGAAGGTTATAACTTTTAACAATCTTAAAATTCTTACCTAGTAGTGAAATCAATAAAATGAGGGAATCCAAAGAAAATATTTCCATTTAAGAGACTTGATGATAGACAATACACAAGTATGCATGCTATAGGTCATTAAACAGCACAGTTTTAACACTACGGTTTAAAAGTTGAGATATTTGAGTGCAAACTCATGAGAGTGACATGAGCGCATTCACCATCACAGCTGTGCTGTGTCTGCGTGCACTTGGCGTCAGGGTCTCAGAGGGCCTGCCGGGCTGGAGGCAATCAGGGCAGGAGGGGTGGAAGAGGAGTTCCAGCACCAGCAAAGCTTCCACTGTGCACCCCAGTCATTAAAGAGAAATGCTCAGAGTGATGATCGGTCCCCACACCCTTTGTGGGGGTGACTCAGCTGAGCCAGCTGGCCCACCACTCAGCCTCTGGCAGGGCCTGGCCGACAGTGCCGTCCAGCAGCTGACCATCAGTCGCTGTTCTCCAGGAGCCTCTCTGCGGGGGCAGCCACACCCAGCACCAGCCACTCCCTTGCCCAAGGTGCTGCTGAATTGGAGGCCCTCGGTCCACTGCCACAGAGATGTTTGGGTGCACCCAGAGACAACGCTGGGAAGAGGGGAAAGGGGCTGGGTCTCTGTTGCACTGTTATGATGTTTCATCTAATCTCCTAATATTACCATGCATGCATAAGCACTTATTCAGTGTCATTAATTTGAGATGGAGATTTTGGAGAACACAGAGGACACTGGACACAGGAGTGTTTTGGAGAACACTCCTCCTTTGGGGAGGAGGTCCCAGCCCCGAGCCTTCTCATTAGCAACTCACCTGGACATGGTTTCCCACCTGTAAATTAAAAGGAATGAGTTAGTTAAGGGTCTCCAAACCTTTTCCAGTTTGTTAATTTATGTGATTGTTTGTTGTATGATCTTGGCTAAGTAGCTAACCACTCGTGTCTCGGTTTCTTTACCCACAATAAGGGAGAATAGCAGTGTCTCTACCATAAGACCATGGGGGGATGACATGAGTTCATGCACGTAATGCAGAACAGTGCGTGCACATTTGTGCAACCAGCTCGCTTCATTCTCACCATTGTTAACAGGAATACCATCCTTTCATTTGACATATGCTGACTGTGCATGTACTAAGCACTGTTCCAGGAACTGGAGATGTTGCAATAAACAGAACCCAGCCTCTGTCCTGGAAGAGTTTCCAGTCTAGGAGAGACAATAGGCAAGTACACATACACCATGCCAGTTGGTGACAAGTGCCACAGGTGCTACAAATGGTGTCAACGAGGTCGAGAGCATTGAAGTAGTAGACAGGGCACTGCCTGACATAGTGTAGAATCCCACACTTGAACCTTAGAACCATTCACATTGATATCTGACAGAAGACTGTTCTAGGCAGAAGCGCAAAGGTAAGAGCACGCTTGGCATGTTACCAGCAGAGCGAGGAAACCACTGTGGCTGCTGAGAGCGGTGAGGGAGATGGGCGGGGTGGGGGTGGGCAGGCACAGGGGCTTTATGCTCCATTGTAAGAACTTTGACTTTTGCTCTGAGCAGAATAGGATACCATTTGGAGAAGTTTGAGAAGACAGATGAGGTGATATGACTTTTGTTTTAAAAGTGTGTTGCATTTAAATTGTCAAAAAGCAAACACAGAAGGAAGATAACCAGGCAAACAATGGTGACAGTGACTTTGACCAGGGTGATTGCACTGGGTTAATTCTAAAACTATTTTATTCTTGCTCTCTAAATGCTAACTCTTAAAAAAATATATATTTTTTTGCTTCAAGAACTCCACAAGTGTGCCCTCACCCTCTCCAGGGGCCTCTGTAGCAATTAACTTGATAAAAACCCAAGGCACATTATTTCTTAGGTGGAAGCATTCTGGCAATGAAATGGAACCAGATGCCCTCAAACTTGACGGCCACAGATACCTGACCTGCCCTGAGTTACCATTTCCTGGCTGAATGATTCAAGTCTCCAGGGTTATCAGCCCAGTGAATTTCATAAGCATTTTCAACCACTTGAAAAAATTAAATCGAGACACAGGGCTATGCAGATGAAGGGCTCCAGCTGTCGAGATTTCCAGATGGGCCCATTGTTTCATGCATTCTGTTGCGATCTCAAGTCTTTTCTCCTCGTGGCTCGCAGTTCCAATCTAAGAAGTTCAAAGAAGTTAATCACATTTCAAAAATATGTGTTACCTAATGAGATTTAAGGTATTTTGTAAAAACAATTTAAAAGGTTTGCTCCCTCCAGCAAAGGCTCAAACTGGGTTGCCTGTGAAAGCCAAAATGTGACATGCTTTTTGGACCAGCATATTTGGGGTGTGTGTGTGTGTGTGTGTGTGACTTCCTCCTTTAGTTATTGTGGAATTACCTACTAAACACCTGGTTTAAGTTGGGAATAGAAGGAAAAATAGGACAATTGTCATCATGTACCACTGACATAAGAAGGACTCCTTTGCTGACCACTCAAGTCTCTTTCAGGAAATGTAAAGCTTTATTTTATTTTAAAATATACTCCAAAAGCCATATAACTGCCTAAAGAGGGAATCATACATTTAACTATAAAATAGAATTATATACCATATTACCATATTATATGGTAGTTTTTTAAATAGGGTTAAGCTATGAAGTGCAAAGGTAAATGAAAGTTCTTGTTATAATCAAAGTTACCTTTATTATTCCCCTTCTATTGCCCTTGAAGTTTAGTACAAAACTCTGTGCCTTCAATTCTGTATTGTGATGTGTATGCATACTAAAATTCAAGAGGTGCAGACTAGACCAGCAATTTTCTACCCTTTTCATCTCATGGAACACATAAACTAATTACTAAAATTATGCATCACACTACAAAATAATTTTTTTGCAGATCTGACAACAAAAGTAGGTATCATTTTGATTCATTCACACTGGACAGCTATTGTTATGTTGGCTGTTGTTGCTTTTTTGTTTGACAGTCTAAGGGAAAAGAGGTCAGTGCCCCTGACCAAATACTCAGGTATTGCTGGTTTTAAAAATTTCTGTGGCACACCAGTTGGAAATCACGGAACTAGACTAAAGGAAGAAACCAAAAGGATTCTATAGGTAAATCTGGACTTTCATCCATTCTATCTTTAAGAGAGTTTTCAAGCACCTGGTATAGAAGAAAATATGGATTAGAATTCTGAAGCTTTTCTAATTACCAGCAGGGCTCACTCCATTTTGTTTTGATGTGAAGCCTCTTTAACTTTAACACATGCTAGTGGATTGATTTTTTTCGTGGGGAGGTCGAAAGGAGAAAGTGCAGGGTCCTTTCGAGGAGTCAGTTCTTAAGTCAGCACCTACCTTTGGTGCCCTGGGGTGTGGCTCTGCTGGGCTGAGCAGTGCTGATGCTGGCCCGCCCGCTCCCTTCCTGGGCCCGTTTCTCCTTCCCCCGTGAGTCTCTCTCCATTAAATCTAAATGTGTTTGCTCTCATGCTTTGTAGGTGTGCATGCAACTTACAAGTTGATGCTTGTATTTTCCTAGGCTGTCAAACCGACAGAAATTAAAATGTTGACTGTTTTTGTCGTAACAGTAACTGCCACTGAAGCAGCCACCGTTTGCAGATAGCCTCTAGAATCTGCTGGCATCTGTGTGGAGTCATTTCCCTTTGGTGTGGAGTCAGGGTATCTGCACAGGCTGAATCAGTTACTATCATTCCAGTTTCAAATGAGGGGAAGTGTTATGCAAAGTCAGTTTTCAAATAAGCCACATGCTCAAGCCCAGGTGAGATGAACTGATTTACACCCTGATGTAGATGATCCTGTTACCACAGCCCTTACAGAGGGTAGGTGATCTCGAGTTGCCTTAAAGACCCCCCATGGCATGCGTGGATAATGGCTGAGACTAGGTGATGAATATATGGGAATTCAGTACATTACCCTGTCTTCTTTGTATGAGTTGGAAATGGCCATAACAAAACGCTACAGAACCACATGCTTTTCAGTCTTGTTACCCCCTTTCCATGGGAGCTCGTGAAAAGGCAGCAGCTCAGGCTCTGTCCTCTGAGTGGTCTGCCTTCAATTCCCACCTCCACCCAGTAAGGCTGCAGACTGGGGCCTGGGTGGGGGGCGAGGGGGCTGGGTAATAATGTCTCTGCCATTCTGTGTCCTTGTGAGTAAAATGGCATAACAGTAGTATCCAAACCATGGGTTGCTGTGACAGCTAAACAAAGTGCTACATGTCTAACACTGCCTGACACAGAGCAAATGCTCAATAAAAGCTATCACTGCAGAATTTAGGTTTGAATAAAGACTTGCGATCCTATGCAGTTAGGTTTGCATAGCAAGTGCAGGTCAGAAAGGCAGTAAAGGAACTTATTTTTCTGTCTCAAGAAAGATCGATATTCTAGAAGTTAGCCCAGAGTAAACCTTCTTGCTTCATAGCTCATTTTACCTCCATGTTAAGCCTTCTACAGAAGGGGTGTGGGTTTCTGATTTGATATTTGTTAATCCAGTCTCTGTGCCATTGCATGTAGAGACAACAGTATTTTGTATGAAAGTCAATTAAATGGAATTACTGGGAAAAATTAGAACACAGTGCCTAAAAGCACAGGTCCTAGTGGTCATAGATTCTGTGTTTCAAATCCTGACTTAGTCATTTACTAGCTAAGTGATCTTGGATGAATCAATGAGCAACATTCCCTGTTTTGGTTTTGTTTTTCATCTATAAAAATGACGTTTGCAAAGACTAAATCAGACGCTAAAGCTAGAGTGCTCGGCACAGTGCCCTCAATAAAATAGATGCTCTTTAAGAAACATATTCCTACCACTAATCCTAATAAATGATAGTGAGAATTTATATTCATTCGCTTATTCTTCAAATAGTTGTTGAGTGTCTACTATGTGCCAGGCATGACTCTAGAACACTGCAGTGAAAACACGCGGACAGTGCCTACAGCCACAGGCAATAAACAAGCCCGTCGATGTGTAGCAGGCAGCCAGGGCCGTGTGGGCTATGCACTGATGTGCAGTTGCACATGATAACAGGGTGTTTCCACAAGACAGATGCAAGGGATGTGAATAACCTCAAGGGCATAGATAATTGTAAAGTCTAACTAAGTAATTAGGAAGCAATATGTTTTGAATATTTACTACCTTTTTTTTTTGCTTTGTGTTGAGTTATGATTGATATACAGCATGGTGTTAGTTTCAGGTGTGCAGCATGGAGATTTGGTATTTGTATGTACTGCCAAATGATCACCACAGTAAGTCTGTTAATGTCCATCCCTTTATTTAGTTGCACATTTTTTTCTTGTGATGAGAACTTTTTACTACCTTTGTTTTTTAATATCTTTTTAAAGATTTTTAAAGTGCTATGAAGATAAAATAAACCAGGACCAGTGTGGTGGAGAGTGTCTGGGAGTGTGTCGAGGTGGAGGAGGGCGTGGGGCCATTTGCTAGAGGCTGCTCCGGGAAGCCTCCAGATAAGGTGCTGTCTGAAGCAGAAGTACCAGGAAAGCCATGTGGCTGTCTGGGGAAGGGCCTTCCAGGCAGAGGAAAGAAAGTTCAGATGCAGTGTCCCTGAGGAGGAAATGCAGGTATTTAACCATAGTGGGGACAGTGTGGCTAGAACAAGGTAAGTGAGGGGGTGTGCTGACGACCAGGGTAGAGGGAAGCCGGATCTGAAGGGCCCAAATGGCCATGGAAAGTTTTTAAGTTCATGATTGATGAGGGAAGAAGTCACAGGCTAGTTCCCGTGAAAGAGTGATATGTCCAGCTTAGGTATTAGGCGATTTCATCTGGAGACTGTGTTGATCATAGATTGCAAGGGGGCAAGGATGGAAAGGGAAGCTTTTGCCATCATCCTGGAAGAAAGATCGTTGTCAAGTGAGGACTGGATAGATTCTGGATATATTTTAAAGAGAGAATAGAGATGATCGTGGCTTGCATGTGGAGATAGATGATCATGGCCTCGAGAGCTGGTACTAGTCACACAGCTACCTGTAGGAATTAGAAAAGCTTTCTGGGTAGATGTTTGCCTACCATATGCATGAGAAGCTGATGGTGTCTCTGTGTGGTTAGCAAAAGGTGTCCCTTCTGCTCAAAAGACACCACCCTGTAACAGGGCATGCATGGCAAGGTTGGTGAGGGGGAGTGTAGGAGTGGAGAGAGGCTATTGTTCAGCACTCACTTGCCCCAATGTCCCAGGACTACAACCCTGGGATTAAGAGGGAACATGAAGATGACGCCAAAGTTTTGAGCCTGAGCAACTAGAAGAATAAAGTTGTCATTTACTGAAATGGGGAAGGCCACAGGTGGAGCAAGTTTGGGGAGTGAAATTAAGAATACGGTATGACGCCCTGGCTGGCGTAGCTCAGTGGATTGAGCACGGGCTGCGAACCAAAGTGTCACAGGTTCGATTCCCAGTCAGGGCACATGCCTGGGTTGCAGGCCACAGCCCCCAGCAACCGCACATTCATGTTTCTCTCTCTCTCTTTCTCCCTCGCCTCTCTAAAAATAAAAAAAAAATTTAAAAAAAAGAATACGGTATGACCACTTCACACCAGTCAGAATGGCCATAATAGCCAAATCAACAAACAACAAGTGCTGGTGAGGTTGTGGAGAAAAGGGAACCCTAGTGCACTGTTGGTGGGAATGCAGATGGTTCAGCCACTGTGGAAAACAGTATGGAGTTTCCTCAGAAAACTAAAAATGGATCTGCCTTTTGCCCCAGCAATTCCACTGCTAGGATTATATCCTAAGAACCCTAAAACACCAACCCAAAAGAACCTATGCACCTCAATGTTCATAGCAGCACAATTTACAATAACCAAATGCTGAAAGCAACCTAAGTGCCCTACAGTAAATGAGTGGATCAAAAAACTATGGTACATTTATATGATTGAATATTGCACAGCAGAAAGAAAGAAGGAGCTCCCACCCTTTGTGATAACATGGATGGATTTGGAGAGCATTATGCTAAGTGAAATAAGCCAGGCAGTAAAAGACAAATACCATATAATTTCACCTATAAACCGAACCTAATCAACAAAACAAACAAGCAAGCAAAAATATAACCAGAGACATTGAAATTAAGAACAAGCTGACAGTCACCAGAGGGGAGGTGGGAGGGGATAATGGGGGGAAAGGGGAAGGGTTGTCAGGAACATATATAAAGGACACAGGGATAAAGCCAAAGGGGGTAGGATCAAAGGTAGGAAGTGGGGAGGGTTGGGGTAGGGGGTGTGGTGGTGGGGGAAATGGAGACAACTGTACTTGAACAACAATAGAAAATATGAAAAAAAAAGAATACCGTCTGAGACATATTTGACTTAAGACACCTATTAGACATTTAAGTGGAAATAGCAATAGGCAGTGTAATGTACAAGGCTGGAAGTAAAAGAGTTGGAACAGGGATGAATTTTTGGATTCATCAGTATATGAGTTCATGGTTTTGAATAAATATATTTAATGCATAATATAATGACCATGATCATTCACAAAAATAATGTAATAAGAAAGCTTTAAAACAACTCTTAGTACTTTTAATTTCTCTAATCTTTGTTATTCTTGATAACATATACTCAGAAGAAAATATTTAAGTGATTTTTAAAAAGATAAGATGAAAAAAGCCCATTTGTTCATTGCCTCTCATTTCTAGAGGTTAATGGTTTCTCTTGTCATCTAAAATTTGCTATGCATAACACAGTACACATATATGTATTGATATATGTATATCTGGGTATCTTGTTTTTTGTATAAATGAGGTCATGCTATGGGTACTGTTTGCAACTTAGGGTTTTTTCAGTAGATTTTGTCAAATTGCTCTCCACAAATGTCACACCAATCTATATTCCCACCAACAGAGTGTAAGATTGCTTTTTTCATTCTTCTTGACTAATATTGGACATGACTAAACTTAATCATTGCCAATCTTTAGTTTAAAAATAGTACTATAACAATATACATATTTTTTCATATGTTTATTGACCTTTTATATTTCTTTTTCTATGAGCTGCCTTTTTATGCCCTTTGCACATTTTTCCAGTTTTTAAAATGGCTTGTAAGAGCTCTTTGTATAATAAGGAAATTAGTTCTTTTCTGTGCTAAACCTTTTTTCAAATAAATTATACCTTGGGTAATCACTGCAATAGAAAAATAAAAAGTACAGGAGGCAAAAGAGGGTACGTGGGCTGCTGAAGCAGGCTTTTCCTCTCTCTCCTTCTCTACTTCCCGTCCTCCTCCTGTTCTCTTCTCTCCGTATTTTTATCCTATTCTTTTCTTTATTTCAATGTCCTTTGTCTTAGGTGCACATATACATTTTTTACGTTATAGATTTAATACGGATCATCTTTCAGACTTTTGATTTTGTTCTTTTGGTAGTATGAAGGCTCTTACCCTTAACATAGCGTAAGACCTCAGAACAAGTCTGAACTTGGCACTGATACATAGAACATATTTCCATACTTTTTTCTATGTTTTCATTATAATCAATGAAGAAGTAAAGGAGAGAGGAGGAGGCATCCACTTTGTATAAGGTATTATGGAAAGCCTGTACAGTTTTATCTCTTTTTATCTTCCCTGAGCAACATCTTTTGCTGCTCTCATTTTATAGACAAGGAAACAAACTAAGGGAAATTAGGAAACTCTCCCAGGGTCATGTGGCTAGAAATTAAAACATTGAACTCTAATAAGGTCTATGTGTCCCTGTTGAATTATGAAGTTCACATGTATTTAGTAACTTTTTTCTTCCGGACTTAACAAAAGTCTCTTGAAAAAATATTCACGACAATATGTTTAGGACTGAACTGACAGCTATAAGAATATATTCATTCAGCTACTAGTCTGTATTAGATTAGTAAATTGATAGATATAAATATAAGACTACCATTGATACATTTAGTGCCTTTGGGGCAAATTATTTGTCAAAAGAAAGGATATGAAAGAATTCATGTGTGTCAATGTGTGTATGTGTGTATATATATATTTCCTCATATATATGAGGTCTGTCCAGAAAAAATTCAGCCATTGTTAATATAATGAGAATGGTTTACACGACATCAAAGTAACACAGCAGCCAAAAAGACTGGACTGGAATGCATGTGCATGAACAATGATGACTTCACTGTATTAGTCAGTGGGAGCGGTGGGCTAGTACTGTGAGTGAGCATGTGTACTGTGTGGCCGTCACATTCAAAATGACTGAGCATATAGAGCAATGAAGCTGCATCAAATTTTGTGTTAAACTTGAACATTCCCCCATGGAAACTAAACAGATGATTCAGAAGGCCACAGCTATGGGCAACTTGGGACTGGCAGCTTCATCATGACAATGTGCCTGCTCATGCATCATGTCTCGTGCAGAGCTTTTTGGCAAACATCAAATGACTTAGCCCCCTTACAGCCCAGATTTGGCACCCTGGGACTTCTGGCTTTTCCCAAACCTAAAATCACCTTTGAAATGGAAGAGATTTTAGACTTATCAATGAAATTCAGGAAAATACTATAGGGCAGCTAATGGCAATTGGAAGGACTGTGTGAGGTCCCACGGTGCCTGCTTTGAGGTGTCATTATCTTATATTCAATGTTTCTTGTATCTTCTGTTTTCTTCAGTAAATGTCTGTTTTTCATATATGGCTGGATACCTTCTGGACAGGCCTCTTATGACTGTGAATTTCATGTAATATGATTTTTCAGTCTAACTCTTTGGTTTCCTGTGTTTCCATAATTATCCCAAGTGTCTTTCTGATGTGCTCTTTGGGGCGATCTCTGTGACCTTGGAAGCTTTGGATACTTGTGGGACCAGAGGCAAGCAAACATTTGTGTTGTTGGTTTCTTCTTTGCAGGCCTACAACGGGCACCATCAAGCCTTGGAAGTCCTTCTGCAGTCGCTGGTGGACCTGGACATCAGGGATGAGAAAGGCCGCACTGCTCTGGATCTGGCAGCCTTTAAGGGCCACACAGAATGTGTGGAAGCACTTATCAACCAGGGCGCATCCATCTTCGTGAAAGACAATGTAACCAAAAGAACCCCACTTCATGCCTCAGGTAGGTGTTGTCAAGAGTCTGGTTACCCTAGTTTTGTGGTGCACTTAAGTTTCAGTAAAAGAATGGCAGCATCTTCTTTGATCCCAATTTTTAAAATATTTTCTTTCTACACCAGATACACTTACACTCTTCCAAAATGCTTGGCTTACTGTCCACTTTGAGAAGATTGTTGTTCTCTGGCCAGATGGGCTCTGGCCATCTTCTTTAGAGACTTTATTTTTAGAGCAGTTGTAGATTCACAAGAAAATTGAGAGGAAGGTATAGAGATTTCCCTTACACCCTCTGACCCCACCGTGTGCAGAGCCTCTCCCAGTATCAACATCCCCACCAGTGTGGTACTTAGGTTACAATTGATGAACCTACATTGACATATCATAATCATCCCAAGGCTATAGTTTACATTAGGGTTCACTCTTGGTATTGTACATTCTATGAATTTGGACAAATGTATAATGACATGTATACATTATTATAGTATCGTACAGAGTAAATCCATACTATAAATCCAGCTCCAAAAATTTTCTGTGCTCCATCCGGTCTTCTTCTTAACTCAATAGAGTGTTCAGAATCTTTGCCCGATAGTAATCAGAAAACTTTCTGAAAAAAAGGGGAAGGCCTAACGTGATCTTCAGATAAGTTACATAGAACAAAATCACACAGCATTTTAAAGCATAAAATTCATGATATTTCAGTGCTATTTCATAAAAAGGAGTCATCAGACAGCAGTCTGATCAGTAGTACATCATTCTGCCAGTCTAAATGATGCTTCTGAGCTACTGCTCTGATTCATGACGCATGACGAGTGTAAATATAGAGACTCTTAAATAAAAGTGCTTGTATAGATCAAAAAGTAAGTAATTTGCCTTTTCTGGGATTTTTCTCTAATATACATAAAATAAAACTATATCAAACATGGCTAGACATGTATGCAGATATAAAAGTAATGTGGAGTCTCTGACTCAGCTAAGGAATGAATTTCTTTGGGGTCAGGAATTAAATGATAATCCACCTTTGATCAGGACAGTAAATCTTGTCTTATAATGAGAAATAACTGTCTTACACCATTAGATTCGTATATTGAGGAAGCAAAGGAGTGAAGACGGTTTTTCAGAAGACCTAATGAGCTTGTTACTTGGGAAAATGTTCTCAGAATGTTAGGCTTTGTAGAAGTATTTCCATCCACAACCCTGAATTTCCAAACCACTGAGGAAAAACAACATGGAAATAGGGAAAACATGGGTGTCGTCTAATTACCTGTAAATCATTATTCCTGGAAAAAACTTAGGCCATGAGGTCAGCAGTGGTTCATATGGTTACACTATAAATCCTTATTTTCCTGTACATTTAGTCTCTTTGGTATTATTATCAAGTATTATAAAGTTTGATGTTCTAGACATCCTTGGTACTAAAGTTCAATTTAGTTCTTTTTAAATATTGGTTGCCTATTATTAAGGCAAACTTCCTGCTTTAGTTATCAGGTACTTCCTGATAATTACAAATGGCCTATTTTCATTGTGGAAAATCGCTCTCATAGACAGGTAAGCAGTGAAAAATAATCATTGTCACTTATTTGCCATTGTATACGTTATGGTCCAATGGAGCCCCCTAGTGGTCAAGAAGACTCACGCCTTTTGGATTTTCCTTCTGTGGTCCATTTAATAACATAGGCTATCATTTGACTCTGTTCTCCACAAAATGTCTGCTGTGTGGAAACTTTAGCCTGTGCTTGCAGAATCTGCTTATCCAGAATCTTTTCCAATGCACTTGAAAGGCCAACTTTTTTGTTGTTTCAAATCCTGGGAACCCTGCAAGGAGCAGGAGCCAACATGGATATTAGAGGTTCTGGCACAGCTAGTTGCAAAGACAGTTGTGGTCTTGGAGCAGCCTGAAAAATGGCTGTCATTCATAGTGAGGGGTGGCTGAGCTAGGCTGGGACGAAGCTGGACTTGGCAGAGCACAGCTAAGGACATGTTAGCATCTCTTTGCTAGAAGGCAATTAGGAAAAAATGGAGTGTTTGGGGAGCCAACAAGAATTATAATTTGGCTACACTTTTACAATAAGGGGGACTTATATTTATCCAAGGGCTGTTAGCTCAGTTCAAAAAGCTGCAGTGCACTTACTCTGCATCACCCTTTGCAAGGAAAAAAAAACAGCACTACTGTAGAAACCAGTTTGATCTCCAACACACTGGGTCAGTGATGTGACCTAGGATGATTCCCCGCCCCCGCACCCCGACTTTTTCTCTTTAGCCAAAAATCAAATATCCTTGGAACTATTATGACTATGAGCATGTCAATTAATATGGATGGGGCATCAGTCAAACTAATATGGATGGGGCATCAGTCAAACTCTCCTGTACCTCCCTCCACTTAATGAACCCATTTCCCGTAGCATTTAGCTGTCAGTCCCCTGCTAATCATTTCCTTTTAAGCATACACTAAGCTGCTTGGATGTAGTGGTTACCAGGTAACAGATTTAATGTACTATTTTAAACAAACAAACAAAAAATCAACAGCAACAACAATATACTGCTTGTATTCCAGTCCCCAGAATTTCCTCCCGAGATAGGTAAATGGGATGTTGCTGACAATGAGCCTAATGCAATGGTCTACAAAATGTGGGCATTGTTCCTGTTGTTAATTTGAGTGGTGTCGATGAATGTGAGCTAATTCTAATATGTATTGTCCCTGGAAAATGTGTCATTGTTAAATTAGCATTCTCTCATGACTGACATGGAATAAAACAGACTGTAAAATGCAGCTCGTAGAAGAGCCTTCATTAACCTAACATAGCTGCATCTATTCCCTTCTCTCTCTACATCCATAGTGAGGTAAATACAATGCATTTTATAGTGTTCTCATTGTTCAGAGAGGAGGAAAGGACACATTTGGAATGTTATTTTAAGGCTGTGGGTTGCATTAAACAAGCTGAAGGTAGTAGTAACCCACCCCCATCCCGCCCAGAGCTGTCATCCTAGGAGGTTTGCTTCCCAGAGCCCAAAGCACCCACTGCTGAAAGGAGCATCATGCCTGGTGCACATAAGGGCACATCCATGTATTGTGCCCCAGCAGGTCAAGTCCAATGACAGTATTCTGGCCACATCTCCTGCCCATTGTGAGTCCCCATTATGTCCACTGGATGATTAGGAGTGAGGACCCTGCAGCGCCTGAGAAGGGCAAGAAATCTCGGGAGTCAGAGCTCTGGTGGGGAAGAGACGGGAGGGCAGGGGACTGAGGGGATCCAGGGTAGTGAGGCCAGTGGAGAGCTGCCTCGTCCCTCCCCTCCCCCCAGCCTGCTTGAGACACTGTCAGGCAGAAGAACAACCAGCTGTGGTTTGAGGAACTCCAGGACAGAGGTGCAGCCGCAGGCAGCTGTCCAGGCTGTCAGTCAATGAGCAATGAGTCGATGGCTGCTGTACACCTTCCCAGCTTGAGCGTTTGCTTTAAGTCACCGCTAATCAATCAGAATTGTTACTCCAGAGTCTGCCTCTGAGTGTACAATGACTGAGGGAAACAGAGGCAGGCCCTGTTCACTCTATTCCTCCCCTCATCTCTCCTCTCCCCTCCTCCCTTCTGCTTTACCTCCTCCCCTCTCTCCTGCCATCCTATCCCTGCTCCCCTCTTCCCCCTCCTCCACCTCTTCCTGCCCCCTCTTCTTCCTTTTTAAAAAGGTCTTAAGGCAAGCAGGACAAGGGATTGTATGGTATTGGGTGACTCCAAGGAAGAAAGAAGGTAACTGGAAAGTGGGGAGGAATGATCAGTTTCATTCTGAGAGGTTTAAAAAAAAGGAATAATAACCCTAAGTACATGCATCAGGGAAAAGCTAGGTGAGGACCAGCATGCCCTGATGGGAAGAAAGGGAAGAGGGGTTAGTAACATACACTTTGGAGCGCACTGTGCCCAGCAGCTAGTGTGAGCTGGAAACCTGGGGATAGCTGTCAGCAGCAATCGGAAACGAATGGTTCGAAGTCCACCTAAATTTCACTTTGGAGGGATGTGTATGATAGCGTTGGTCTGTTAAAAAGAATGGCCATTATTTTCTCTTTCAGTAATTAATGGTCACACACTGTGTTTGCGGCTGTTGCTAGAAATCGCAGACAACCCAGAAGCGGTGGACGTGAAAGATGCCAAAGGACAGTAAGTGTTCTCACTTGGCCTGAGGTGACGGTTCCATCACAGCAGGCGACTGGGTAATTTGTTAAGCAGCTAGGAGGGCTGACTGCTGAATTTTAGGTTGGGGGTGGCTGTGTGTTTGGATGAAATTCATGGATGAGAACCCTAGAATAATGAGGTGACTTTGGGCTAGAGTGTTTATTTGAAAGAAATGCATGCAGGCTGTTGCGCGCATGTGTGTGTCTTGATGAAAAGGAGCCAACTATTTATGTCTGTGGCCAGGGATCCTGGCCTTTTAAAAATAGTCCTCCTTTGTTCCTTCTTTCTATCCATTTTACCCTCTTTTGAAGCTGCTACATTCCCCCTTTTAAAATTAATAATGGCAAGGACCCCAAGAAATTATCCCAGTCATAAAAACACTTCGTATTTTTATCCTTTCAAAGTCTTGTTTTTTTTCCAAAGTCTTTTCCATCTGTTAGCCCATTGCTGCACCCAATCTTATAGGAAATGCAGAGCAACAGAGCTCTAGTGACTCACCCCAGATAGACTGAGTTAGCGTTCAAGTCAGAATGAGGACCCCTCCCTGTCCTGGATGCCAGCACTGTTCTTTCCTCTAGATTTGTCAGACTTTTCTTCAAGGCAATCAAGCTTTGTTCAAATGCAAGATTGAACAAACGCCAACCTAGAAAACTATGAAAGTAGAACTGCTCTGTGTGTTACAAACACACAGTCCTTACTCCACTGATGTTTAGTAAATGCTACGTAGTTTTCAGCATGGTGGGATTAAAATGAACATCTGGAGAAGGAACCTTTCCCTGCCCCACCCACATTAATCATTCCACTGACAGCGTCTGTGTGGCCATTAAACACCAGAGGCAGATTGCTTATTCCAAATAGCACGTAGCACATTGAGGGCACTCAAAATATCAAGCAGCTCTCAAGAAGAGAGAGTTGCAAAGACAAAGTGACAGAGAGACAGAGAGAATGAGGTCTTCCCACTGGAAGTGATGAAGTTTTTTGTTTTGTTTTATCTTTTAAAAAGCCCAATTTATCTCTCTCCCTAGAACCCCACTGATGCTTGCGGTGGCGTATGGACATATTGATGCTGTCTCATTGTTACTTGAAAAAGAAGCGAATGTGGATGCCGTTGACGTCATGGGGTGCACAGCCTTGCACAGAGGGGTGCGTAGTCTTCCTCAGCCTTCGTCTGTCAGCAGCTTCGGAGTTAGCGTATTTCTCTTTTCTTCCCCACAGGCGTTTTTAGTAAAACGAGTGTTTCCTGAGACAACCAATTAACCTCAGTCAGACTGAAAGAAATTATAAAATCTTAAGCAAAAGTAAGATAATGGCAGGTATTTTTAGGGTTTTTACTTGAGATTTTGTATTAGATTGTGATGATAGATACATGAACTCCTATTATTGAAAGAATTGGTTCTGTTTTCTGATGACGAAATCCACATCCTAGGAACTTAAATTTTTTAAAGCACAAAGAAGAAAATCACAATCACCAGTAATCCTACTCCTGGAGATAACAATCATTTTTTGGTTTATGTAACCAATCTTTTTTATTCAGCATATAGATTCATTTTCATTGTTTTGAGAAAGAGAATATTGAAGATGCTATTTGCAAGCTTCTTTTTTTCTTTTAACATATCAAGAACCTTTTTTCCATGTCAGTAAATAGTTTCCTGCTCCATTATTGTGGATGGCCAGTTGTGTTCAGGTGTCATCATGTATTCCGTTGATGTTGCAGTTTTGAGTAGTCATGCTATTTCTAATTGCTCTTTATGAAAAATGTTGGCCTGTTCCCCACCTGAAATATGTGTCCTGCTCAAATACGTATCGTGTGGATATTTCTCTGCACACATTCTGCTAAATTATTTTTTAAAGCGTATCAAGGAAACTAAAACA
Organism: Phyllostomus hastatus; assembly: GCF_019186645.2. NCBI lineage: Eukaryota > Metazoa > Chordata > Mammalia > Chiroptera > Phyllostomidae > Phyllostomus > Phyllostomus hastatus. The sequence continues at coordinate 46,357 of NW_025333912.1, read as the reverse complement.
AAAGCAGAAATTAAAGTGTTGTTTGGGTCTGGTGCGAAATGCCACGGTCAATGAAAAGAAGAGGAACCCTAAGTGGTCAAAGTCAAAATCCTAGTTCTTATTTCTTGGGCCCTTCCTGTGGGCCATGCAACAGGCTGGGGGCCTCTACGTATCCTACCTCATTTAGTCGTATCCTACCTCACTTAGTGCTCCCAATAACCTGTGCGGTCACCATTACTATTCCCACTTGCAGGTAAATGAAATGAGAGGTGAATTGACTTGTCCAAGCTTTACCAAGGGAAGCCAGGATTCAACTCACGTCTTCCTGATTCTAAAGCTGGTGTTTTTTACTATATCATGATGCCTTTCGTGGTCATGTTTAGAAAGTAAAGACAGGTTTCCAAAATGCTAATGTTCACACGGACTTTCCTGATGTGAGCTTTGCTGTCCTGCCCTTCTCCTCTGAAGGAGGGCAGAGTTCACCTCCTTTAAAGCCCAGGCATGTATGTCCTCTTACTGCGAGCCCAGCCTCACCTGGCCGACTGCGTCACCTCCTGAGGCTTCTGCCCTTCTGAAATTTGTTTTGTGTTTTTAATTGCACCGTATCAGATTATGACGGGACATGAGGAATGCGTGCAAATGCTGCTGGAACAAGAAGTGTCGATTCTCTGCAAAGACTCCAGAGGAAGGACACCTTTGCATTATGCAGCTGCTCGTGGCCACGCCACGTGGCTGAGCGAGCTGCTCCAGATGGCGCTTTCGGAGGAAGACTGTTCTTTCAAAGATAACCAAGGCTACACGCCACTGCACTGGGCTTGTTATAACGGTGAGTTGACTGTCGTTTGCCTGATTCCCGAGGTCTGCCCCCACTCCCAGCACCACTGTGACCTCAGTGGGAGTGAGGACAGAGCATCATGTTGTAAACCGTGACTTCCAATCTTTCTGCACCCAACATACCTTTTGTTTAGTATTTTCTCCTCATGGCTGCCATGGTGCCTTAATGGGATACAAGTTCACCTTTCTCCTTTTTGTTTATTAGTAACATATAACTCCTGACCTGAACTTCCAATGAACTGAAATAACAAGTTATAATTAGGGTTTCTGATCTGCACGATATAACCAGGGATCCTACAGTGTTTAAAATAATACAGCTATAATTTTTTAAAATAATATAATAATGTGTCACAGTTGACTGCTAGTCAGACTACTAGATGAATGATTTTTTAAAATTTCTTTTTCATATCTCATTTCTCCCTTTTATGTTGTTGTACTTGTAACTCAGAAGATTTAAACATTTTTATTTCACTTAATGTGAGTAAAAAAATGCATGCTAATCATAACATTTCAAAAATTGTCTCCTTTTCCAAACTCACTCTCTGATGTAATTTATAATTTAGCACATACCTTTAATACTTTTCCCTTGGGAATATAAACAAACACAAATATACGTACATCTGTTTTGAAAATAGATCATATAACAACTATCATTGTTTGATTTTCTTTTTGGCTCTGGTTTACTTAACACATTGTCTGATGGGGGGGCAGAGGTATACCAGCCCCTATAATAAATCAGAAGGTACCTTCAGAGAGAAGAAGGGTACAGGCAACTCCATAAAACATAACAGAAATTATTGTAGGGTAATCTCCTTACAGGGATGTAGGAGCAGAGTGGACAGATGGCCCAGCACTTTGTGCAGATTATTCCCATGAACAGAGAGATTATTCTCCTCTCTTACAGTTCTTTGTTTATGGTATAGCTCAGGTACTAATGATTGACAGGCAAAGAAACAAAGAATGCAGTCCAGGGCCTTGCCTCTTGGTGGTCTTGTGTTGGAGAGTGGTTTATAATCGATATTATCACCAGTTTAATATTTACCATGGTTGTCATGTCATTCTGTCCGTTGCTAACAAAAATATTTATGGTACATTTTATGGAGCACAGATAATCATCAACTAGAGGGGTCTGATATGCTTGCTAAAGACAGTGAGGTTGATCAAAGGTCACAGCATCAAAGAAATCCGGGACCCAGAGCCGGCGTTCGGTGCGTTCACCTCTACTTCTATGCACCTTCGACTGCAGACACCCTTACAAGTTATTATGGCTCGGTGGTGGTCCATCTTCTTAATAGTGGCACGTGTCATGGCAAATAAATAAATATAGATGTATATGTGTATCAGAACTTATTATTTTTTTAACCAGGTTCCTATTAATGGACATTCAGATTGTTTTCAGGTGTTTTCCTATTATAAGCAATGCTGCAGTGTATATATTCATATTATGTACCTTAAATTCTGTCAGATAAGTTTCCAAATGTGAAATTATTGATAAGAGGGTATGCATGTTTTCTAATTTTAATACATTATACTGTTACTTTGCAAAAAGGACATTATTTATTACTCCACCAAACACGTGTATAAACTTATATTTCCCCCAGCCTTTGCCAGACCAGAGTGGTATCATCTTTTTCACTTTTGTGAACTGAAGGGCAAAAAAGGCTATCTCATTATTTTAATATATGTTTCCCTGTCTAATAGTGTATTTATTCATTTGTATTTCCTCTTCTGGAAGTTACTTTCCCCATCTACTGCTTATTTATTTACCGAGTTTCACCTTTGCTCACACATTTGTTGGGGGACCTTGTCTCGGAGAGACGAGTCCTCTCTGTGCATTACGTTACGTTACATTACGTTACATGTGGCAGGTGTTTTTTCAGAGGCCGTCACTCGTCTTTGTTCCTTGCTTATGACGTCTCTGTCCATGTGGAAGTTCTGAACTGTCGTGTAGTTGAATCTGTCGTATTTTCATTTTATGGGACCTTGGTTTCCAGTTTTGCTTAATTAAGGTCTGCCACCCCTAAGTTTATATGGATATTTTTCTCATGTATTTCCTCCTCTGCTTCTATAATTTTAATTTTCCATTTTCAATTCTTGCATTCAACTTTCCACTCAGAAACTATGATTATGGGGTTCAGGCAGATTTTTGGGGTGCTCTGATTTAAGACATTTCCTTTCATTTTCATCACAGTCCTCTTTTTTCATTGGCTCCAGTGTCAGGAAAAGCCAAATTTTCTACGTGCTCAGCTTGGCTTTGTTCCCTCGCTGATGGGGGAGAGCTGCAGTCTTCCCCTTACTGATTCGTCTGGCAGGAAGGGGATGATGCATTGGTTATAATGGCAGGTGGCAAGACCACCAGACCACATTCTGTCCCCAGGAGTGAGGGGAGGAAGGAGGGATGGCAGTCTCTATTCTTAGGCCTCTCCAGGTGCCAGCCTGGGGAGAGGAGCCGTTTTCTCCTAAGCAATTTCAGTGCAGCCTTCTTCCCAGAATCCCCTTCACTGAGCATTTAGATACTGAAAGGCATTCAAGGATCCCCAGTCCTATCTACACAGACCCTTAGGTTGGGATTCATATAGTCTCCAGGAACTGGTATGTGTAGATGCTTCCCTAAGCTAAATTCTCAGGGGGGAGTTCATTCTAATCGAGAGTTTGATGTGTCTACATGAGGGTTAGATATAGTTGGAAAGCTAAACAATATAACGTGCATAAATTTAGGGGATTTTTATATTCATTACTTCATATATTTTTTAATTCTCCTCAAAGCAGTCTCATTTTTTCTCTTTATAAAAGAGTTTGATTCCTGTTTTAGTATTTAAAATTGTCTGATCTAAATCATTGTAAGGGAGAACATAAAAGAACTCTGAGTAATTTAGCACCGAGTTCAGCCAGGAAGAGGCTGCAGGACAGCCATCTGTATTTTAAAACCGGTAGCTTTGCCTTCTTGCCTTAATTACCATCCATCACTCCACAAGCTCCGTTCAGACCCTTTACCGAGTAAAGCTCCCATCCTCCTGTGACATTGGTAGGGCAATTATTCCTAGTCTGATTTTTTAAATTGATTCCAGAGAGACGGGAAGGGAGGAAGAAAAAGAGGGAGAGAAACATCGATTGGTGGCCTCTTGCATGTGCTCCAACTGAGGACAGACCCATAACCCAGTCATGTGCCCTGACGGGAATTGAACCCATGACCTTTGTGTTTGTGGAATGATGCCCGACCAACTGAGTCACACCAGCCAGAGCTAGTCTGATTTTTTGCATATGAGAAACGAGGCCCACAAACCACAAGTGAATTGCCTTAGTTCACGTAACAGTAAGCTAACAGATCAGAGGCCTTTCTTAAAATTCAGTTGGTTTGGAAACTACTTGTCATTTGTTAAAAATAACTTCTTGCTTTTATTCCTCTACTTATGTTTTTAAAAATACCTATTGGGCACATATTATCTACCAGGAATTGGCCTTAGTGTCATTTTAAACACTTGTGTAGTATTTTATAGTCAAAGCCTTTTCACCTGCATTATCTCAGATACTATTTTCTATCAGTCTCATCTTCTCTTCACTGAGGTACAGAATTATAAGTGAATCTATTAATTTGGGTGAAAGAGAAATTTCCTATTGTAATATGGGAAAACTGAGGTGTATTAAGCATCCATCAGGAACTGAGCATAACACTGAATCTCTTTTGATTGCAAATGAGGTCTCTATCTCTTTCTCTCCACCAGACCATATGGCCTTTATTGTTTTATGTGTTCGTTATGTCTAGAACACCTGTGAGCATAGTTAATAACATTTTGGCATTTGTGAATTGTATTCCATGGAGAATGAGCATTCAGCCAATTCGGGAAAATTCATAAGCCAGAATTCAGTACTTAATGACAAAAAATTGATTGTGTGGAACAACATTTCTTTCTTGGGAATTTCCTAAATTCTTTTGCTCCCTTGCAGGTAATGAAAACTGTATAGAGGTACTTTTGGAGCAAAAATGTTTTCGCACATTTAGCGGCAATCCCTTCACTCCACTGCACTGTGCAATGTAAGTAGACCTGCAGAAGTGACCGGCGTTGCTTTAATTCTTTAACTGCATGTAAGGAAATTGCCTTTAAGGAAGGAAAAAGCTTTGACATTATGGATAAGACCAAAGTGTTCCACTTTGTTGCTAAAGGCAAATAGGTCTGATAGCAAAGCATGGTCCCTAATGTCTGTGATTTTCCAGGATATTTTTGTGGAACGCCATGGGTCCCAGGGGGCTCACACTGCACCTTAGGGAAACCGCATGAAGAGGTGGACTGGGAGGCACATTACACTCCATGTGAAGAGCTCTTCAGATGTGCTTCATGTTTGTCAGCCAAATTCTAAAAATAAGTTGGGGCTAGCAACAACCTCCCTGTGAATAATTAGAAAGACATCTTATACCAGGAAGATTTTCATGTATTGTAATTCTCTATTCTTCATATTCTAAGGTGTTTCTTTGTGGGGGAGGGAATGTAATTTTTGCTTCAATCTCATAGTGTGAACCATTGTTCAGAGAATATAGTGACTTTAAGTCGGACTTCCAGGGTCACCTGGGTCCTGTGTTCACCTGGGGGACCATGTCACCTAGGCAACCATGGTCAGCCTGGGGGCCTGACTTGGGAGTGCTTTGTGTTTGCCTTGTCCCTGAGCTTGAAGATGGTCATCTTCACATGAAGACGGGTTGTTTGATTGCAAAGACATTGGAGGCATAAAGTGGATAGATAAGGAAAGGATAAGGGATAAAGAGCAGAAGTGATTTTAAATCAGAAGAACCATGTCTTTCTCACCATGCTATCCCCAAACAGCTAAAATGCCTTGTAAATGGTATGCAGTGAACTCCTGCCTGAATGTAGAGGTTCTGAAGAAATGAGTATGTGCCAGTAGAACTGTTAAAATGGTAAAGAAGACAGTTTAGGCACTACAAACACACTTTATTTAACACTTTATGAAGCAGGCAGTGTCCACTCTCAAGATTTCAGAGACCTGCAAAGTGGGTGGAAGGCAGGAAGCTTTTACAGGATAAAGAATAAAGAACAAGGATGGGAAGGAATATCTGATTGGCCAGAGTTGCATATCTGGCCTTATTCGAGTTTATCTTAAGAACAGGGTAATCACCCATGTAACTGGGTGATCCTGTATTGGTTACTGAATGGTCTGATTTTGGGGCAGGTGGAACATTTACAAAAACGTGAAACCTAAAGGTTTTGTTTTGCTGACATGATTTTCCAGGATCAGTGGCACCTGGCCTGCCAAGGAGAGGTTAAGGTACCTTCAATTCAGCAGTCCCTTCTCCTCTTTGATCAATCTATGGTCAAGCAAGAGGTTTGGTCAAAGATGGCGTTGCAAATGATTCTCAGTTACCATTTCCTCTGTGGGTCTTGGTCTGTATTTCATAGGAGATGAGGTCAAGTTTATCATTCTAGTTGGAGGATGACCATTTGTGGGTGGGCTGATGACTAAAACCCTTAAGAGAATACACAACAGACTAAGGAGATAATTCCTATTATTAACAGCAAAAGAGTTCCTAAGGTTTGCAGGGTACTCCTGAGCCAGGATCCCCATGAACCAAACCAGCTAGAATCAAGTAAGTCAAGAAATGATCCTGAAGAGGAGATACTTCTTCAAGCCAATTGGCCTGTTCATACATTTCATGTTACTGTTTCCACACCCCCAGGAGTGTATATCCAGTAGCCTGTTCCTCAAAACTGAGGCATTCGAATCAGGGAGAAGGTTGTGACAGGCAAAACTACAACAGTCGTTTGAAGGTTGGAGGACCCCCCTTGCAGTGGTCTGAGATAGCATGAACAATGCTATCTTTCTGAACAATGGCACTATCTTTCTAGGCCAGAGCAAGGCAAAAAGTAGACAAAAGAATCATACACATCTTTATGGTGTAAAAGTTAAAAAAAGGATGGTCATTGAGGGAAAGGGGAATGGGAAGAAACGTTTTCCATCATGGGAGGAAGCAGTGTACCTCAATGTCAGCTACCTCTCTTCCTAGTCAGTTCAGTTTTGAGGTCTCCAGTGTTTGCACGGGACCAGACATGGGGCGGAGTCTTCTGCAGTTGTGAAGTATGCACCCAGGGTTCTTTGACGTCCTGTAATGTGGGAGGAGTGTCAGTGGTCAAGAGTGCTTGGTAGGAATCTCACATTTGCAAAAGCCTCAGAGACAAATAATAACTATCTGAAAATGACGAAAGACTTAAAAATGTCCATGGTTTAAAAGACCTGCTGAGAGTTCATTACAGTGGAATTGACAAGGAAATTTAGTTATTTCTGTGGCACACAATATTTTAAGATAACTGGAATTATGACTGATAACACTCTACCAGGACATATCAGATTTTTAGGAATGTTATATAATTTCTGGAAAACTTATATTGATAACCTGTACCCAAGGATTATCCTAGATCATGTGAACTTGAAAAATATGTGGGTTAATTTCTATCTTTCCGAGAGTATATGTGATTTATAAAAGTGCCTAATTTTTTAAGTGAATTAAATGGAGCTCTTTATAAAATAATTTAGGCATTGCCATCCTGGGGCAGAAAAAAAAATCACATATCTGTAGCATACCCACATAAACATACATAAATATATAGACAGACACAAACAGAGATCTTACAGCTCTCATTTCAAAATTTTAGCCTTGAAACAGGTATGACACTGCAAAACTCACTAGTTTATAAAAGAACAATCGGATCCAAATTGTTTTTCTGGCAGACGGAGGAAATTAAGGTTACCTGCCCAGATGGCTACACTTTTTGCTATTGTGGAGAAGACTTTTAAGATTTTTCATTCTTCTGTTTCCAAATAGCCTTTATTTTTCTTTTTTCTGATACGAATCACCTCCCTGAGGTTTGCATTTCGATGAGATAGTACTTTGTTCCCAGAGAAGACTCAGCAGCAGAACATTTCTGTCTCAAAGGCACAGGAAAAGTTGAGGAAGTCCTCAGGGTGGGTTTCGTTTCCTAAATCCAGAATTGTTACATGTACAGCTTTGTGAGATTAATAGGGGAAGTTTGGGTGATAGGTAAAAAAAGGTAGGTGGGCTTTTTCTGTTCTTATAAAGACACTATTTGTAAGGCAAGGAGGTTTGTTTTGTTTTTAATTCCTCAAAGAATTGGGTTGCAATCTGCATGATATCAAGGGGCTATCACTCAATGACATTAACTTTAATTTGCTTTTTAATATTAGGAAGAAGATCTTTAAGATAGAAATTTTAAAAATGCCTATGTTCTAAATTTTGAGATGTTTGTCTTTGGAATTTCATGCCCCACCTCTCCCCGTACACAGTTTCAATTTAGCTTGGGGAAAAAGTTATAAAGCATGTTCCTTCCTATCAGGTATCAGGCTTTGAATATCAGCTTCCAGTTTGCCCAACTTCTGACCATAGAGCTACTTATTTTTTAAAAATTCCTTCAAATATCTTGTCAAGTTTTCAGCTGAGACAAACGGTAAATATTCCTGGCAATACTGAACAACCCCATGAATGCCGGAGTTGTCCCCAAAGAGGGTGACAAAGGTGCCACCCTCCCAAGAATCAGAGCCTCTGCCACAGGTAACCAAAAGAAAGGACTAGGATAAACAAGAAGGTACTAGCTGATGTACCGCAGGGTGACTGCAGTTAGCAATATTCTATTGTAGTTTGAAAGATACTAAGAGAGTAAATCTTCAAAGTCCTCACCACAAGAAAAAAAAAATGGTAACCACATGTGGTGATGGATGTTCACTACACTTAATGTGGTGATTATTTTGCAGTATATACAAATACCAAATCATGTTGTACACCTGAAACTAATAGAATGTATCTCAATAAGAAAAAAAAGATAAACTAAAAAAGGAGATGAAGGCAGCAATACCTGTCCCTGGGGGAGAAAAAGATTGATAAACAAGGAGTAGTACCTCAAAACTAAATTCACAAAAATATGAATTTGGGAAGGAAGGGACTACCTGAAATTTTACCTTCCTGTCTTGATTGGGCACAACAGAGGATGGGGAGACTGGACTCTGGGAAGAATTCTTCACTTCTGTCATTTCTGCCGGTTCTCCCAGGATCCTATATGTAGGCTCTGGAGTGAGTTGGCTTTAAAGCAGAGTGTAGCCATAATATCTACCAGAATTTAGAAAGGTTTTTGCATGGACTTTATTTTTCTTTCTTGTGGGGAAACGGGGAAAGGGAACTGCTACCAGACAGGAAAGTTGGCAGTTCCCTATCTAAACTTTCAAAGTTGTAAGAATAGTTTAAAGACAATGAAAGGGTAGAATCAGATAGCTTGAAGGGTGTGCTGTATGTAGATAGTGCATGCTTTTTTATTTCCATACTCCAAAGTAACCTTTATTGTATTTTTCCATTATAACTTGGTCCCTTCATACCCTCCCCGCCCCTAGCAATCACCACCCGTTGTCCATGCTCATGAGTCCCTTTTCCTTTTTGCTTAATCCCTCTACCCATTGACTTTGATTTTCATTTCCCCACTGCTTTTAGGGAGTGACTGGTAGCAGTTTACTAGAGAATCCCTCCAAGTCCCATCAACCCTGGGAGGGGTCCACATAGGATTCCTCCTTTTAAGGTAGATTATGGGGGTGTTTAAATGAGTTGCACAAAATCTTTAAGGACAGTCTTTTTTCCAGTGTCCTGGCTGATTGCAAGTGAGACAGTGATTTCTGGGCCCATGTCTTGATGATGGACCTCCTAGCAGGGAGCAGCGGTGGGGGCCAGGTATTGACTTAGGTTTCTGTGCTTGGAGCTATGGCTTAGTGAGGCCACTAACTTTGAGAAGACTTGTTTATGGTCTTGTAGTCTCTTCAGAATGGAAAGGCAATTCAGATAAAGGATTAGTAGACTGTGAGTGCTTAGTCAAAAGAGGATAGAGGTGGAGTAGTAGGAGTCACGCCAGTCTTGAAGTCTTTTGTTTTAAGCGGATCTTATATGTTTAATTTTTTATGAGCCTTTTGCAATGAATCTTTCAATGAGGCTATTTTGGAGTGCTGAAGACTTTTGGAGGCTTCTGCATACCAGTAAAATAGGTATCCCATCCTACTGGTTAATTTGGGAACACTTGATTTCAAGTATACTTCCTAAATGAATACTCTTATTGGAACATTCCCCATAATGGCTGTAGTAATTATAGGTTGCCTTAGTAAGATTTGCCCTTTTTATAGATATCTACAGCTTTCAGGATCAAAGTTCTTAGGCAGGTGTGCTGGAAGGTGGAAGTCTCAATTCTTTGAAACTTGAGAACACCATTTCTTTTTCTATTTTTTTTTGTTCTTGTGGTTCCAGTAGCAACTTTATTTTTCTTTTTGTGAGTGATAAATAATAAGTGACTCCCCCGGAGAAGTTGTTCATGAGTATTCCATCTCTTCAGTGATGCAGAAATCCCATCCCTTCCCAGATCCTCCCCGGCTCTCCCAAACTCTTGTGTTCAGCTCCTCTCTGCCTTGGACAGCCTTGGCCTTTCCTCAGCAATCTCCTAGCAACAGGCCTACAGTTGCCTTGGCAACCAAGAATGGTATAAAGGCTTCCAAGGCCCTGCTAAGCCCAGTGATTTCTCTTACCTCTCTCACCAGGAAGATCCTAGTGACTCAAATCCCAGCAGGTTCTGCCTGCATACATGGTGATGTAAATGCACATGTATGTGTAAACACACACACCAGTTGTGGTTAAGCTATTAATTCTCAGTCTACTCACACCCATAAACACAGCTGGTGCCCAAACAGTTTCTCAACCCCACACAGGCCTGGACGTGTAGAGGCCACAGAAAGGCCGGCACACAGACACCATCACCAGGAACACGGATGGGAGCCAGGATGTCAGAGGCTCACACATCAGCCAGATGCATGTTGACACGCATGCACACATGAAGGAAGTAAGGCAAGGCCCAAGGAGATGCCACCCTCCTCCCCACGGCCAGCTCCACCATCAGTAAAAGATCCTTTAAAACACTTGGATCTCTAGAGGAATGCTCTACCCCATAGTTAATGGGGATTCTCCTAGCTCTCTTATGCCAGCCTAGAGTGGGGTGTAGCCTTTCTGTCTCCCTCAGTAAGTGTCTTGGGACACAGCAAAGAATTGCCCTTCCCATGTTCCAGAGTGTTCTGGTCTGTCATTGGTCAGGCCAGGCCACTCAGCTCCAGGAAGGGAAGTCACAGTTCAGGAGACCACATTAGGGCAATGCAAAGTTCCTCTTCCTCCCAGACCTCGGTATCCCTGCAGGCTTCTGCTAGGCCTCGCATAGGCAGAGAAGTGTCCCCACTTTTCCAGACCCCTGAATAACTGAGCTCCAACCAAGGTCCCCCAGCCTCAGGTGAGAACAAGCCAGGGGAAACTTCCTTATCCCTCCCAGCATTAGCACCAGTCCATACCTTCTGTACCACTTGTGAGCCCTCTGTGGGCTTGGGTGTGGGGAGTCCTGTCCACCCCTGGGCTCCAGTCAGGTGCAGCGGGACCTCTGGCTCTCACAGCCCCTGAAGCAGAGCTAGGAAGAGGCTTCAGAGGGAACTTTATCCCCTTTGCTGCCCCCCTTCTTTCTCCCATCACTCCCCTGTAGTCAGACTGAGGGCAGTATTCACAGTTCTCAGCTCTCAGTGTCTGACAAAGCACAGAGATCTGGAGTTGAGCAGGACTTCAGGGTCAGGGAAAACAGAATCTAGACAGAAGCCATGTTCCAGAGCTACCCACAGCGCCTCCTCCAGGAAGCCCGGAGTGCCCACTGCTTCCCGTTGCTCTCCTGGCTCCCCAGCCCACAGTGGCTGCAGCCCCACTCTCCGGTTCTCCACTTCTGAGCTAATCCTTAAGTCTCTTGGAGCCAAATATATACCTGAGAGAAATGTGCCTCCGCGTTGGAGATTTTATGATGTTTCATAGTGTCCCTCATTACATGGACATCTTTTTGAGGTTGGCAGATGACCTAGTGTTGGTCTCTTAGATTTGAGTGTCAAGCACTCTAACAGCTTTTAAGTGCTTGACCCTTGCCAGCCAATTTTTTGGCATTGGCTTCCAAGACTCCCGCTAACAATACATCTATTATTCTTTCACAGGAAGATTTCTTTATAGTGGCAGATACCCTAATGGCTTTTAAGGGCCCAACGTGTGCCCACTTAGATTGTGATGTGCTGTTGGTCATAAATTTCTTGTCTTAATTTATTTCTCAAAGTCTCTATTAGTCTGTTAGCTGCCACCACCCACTGTGGAGTCCTGAAACCTTTCCAGGATCCCAGAACCTTTCTAGGAACTTTAATAACCCTTGTTGCTTTAAAATTGGGACAAAATTTGTTTGGGTCTGAGAGCTGCACACAGGGAATGGAGCCCAGACCCGACAGTGACTTCCCCACGGCCCTTGGTGAACCAGAGGGTGCCTTTCCTGTGCTTCTCGTCCCAGACCCGCAGCAGCGGGTCTGGACACTGTCCTCATCGCCAAAGCTGTTCACATGGGTAAAGAAGACGATGTAGATGGTATTAGCAAACCTGAGCACTTTCTGAAGCAGGCAGTTCTCCCGAATCTTGAGAGTGGAGACCGCCTGTGTCAGGAAGTGTTAAATAACGTTTGTTTGTATTACCTAAGTTGTCTTCTTTAAACATTTTAACAGAACATAGGTCATAGGTATTTACATCAGATTTTTAAAAAGAATACATCAGATTGTTAAATATACAGTGCATAGGAAGATGGAGTTGGAGGGGATGTATAATTTTTTAGTGAGATTTTAACATTTTAAATCCATTTTCATTTTAGAATAAATGATCATGAGAGTTGTGCATCATTGCTACTTGGGGCCATAGACTCCAGTATTGTCAATTGCAGAGATGACAGAGGCAGGTAAGTGACCCTGAGGTGGCATGCCTCTTCTCTCCATGAAGTGTAGTCTCTGCTTTGTGGTTGCAGAGTGGCCAGACATCTTTTTACTTTTTTAAAAAATTATGAAGGTAATATATAAGTATGTTTTTTAAAATGAAATATGATAAAGGATATATAATTAAAAGAAAATTTCCTCTTAGCCCAGAAGACCCAGCCTCTTCCATTGAGGAAGCCACTTTAAACCATACTTTCTAAATTTTCATATTCTCTCAAATGTTTTCTATACATAGCTACAAATATACATAAAATACATGTGCTTATATTCTTTATATGCAAATGGAGCATTCTGTAGCAATGTTCTGCTTTTAGTATATCTTGGAGATCTTCCTATACTAAAACACTGCGATTTGCCATGTTCTTTTTAAAGCTGCATATTATCCATTTGAATGGGTATGTCATAATTTAATCAGCTTGCCCTCCATTGAAGAATGTTGAGGTTGTTTCCAGCATTTTGCTTTGCAAAGAATGATGCAGTTCAGATGTGTCTGTTCAAATGCTCCAAGTGTCTAGGGGATAAAACCCTAGATGTGGAATTACTTGGTTAAAAGGCCAATGGTTTTTAATTTTGACAAATAATACCAAGTTGTCCTCCCCCCAAATCAATCATCTACTTTAGACTATGTGTGCTTTTTTTTAAAAAAAATAGTCAATTATCTATAAATTTAAGGTATAATTTTGAAAGTATCTTTAACAAAGGGGAGAAAAATGTCACTGGAACTCAAAATTAAAGCTGTCAGTCAAGCTGTTAATTTCATCATCAGAGCCACCACCTCTCCCCCCACACAGGTGACACTTCAGTGTCTACCCTGAAGGTGCTTTACAGGGGGCCCGATCATTATCTCTGTAAACCGAAAAGCTTTAAATACCTAAGACAAAACCCTGCACATTTTTCTCTGGCATTTGCGGTGAGAGAGTGTGTCAAGTGTGAAGGCAGCTAAAATCCTACTCGGTTTCCATTGTCAGGACACCGCTTCATGCGGCAGCATTCGCTGATCACGTGGAGTGCCTGCAGCTCCTCCTGAGACACAGCGCGCAAGTGAACGCGGCGGACGATTCAGGGAGAACAGCGCTGATGATGGCTGCGGAGAACGGGCAGGCGGGCGCCGTGGGTACGTGCATGGTGTGCAGACTTCTTGTTTATGCCTATGCAAAACCAGAGCAAGGCAAAATCAAGAAATCAGTTATTCTCTGGTAATGCTTACAGAAAGACCGACATTTTATTTAAGCCACCTGACTCTACTTGCTAATTGTCCGCATTCCCGTTACGGATTGTTGGTGGACCGTATCATAGGGAACTGACCTTTCTACAGTGACATTTCTTGACATTTAAAAAACAAAAGTGACAACATAATCATTTTACCTGGAAATAAAACTGTAAAGACAATTAAAATGAATGCCTCTAGGCCTTGGATTTGGATAAAACGAATGTGGCAATAAATTGTTCCTTTTTTGTTAAAAACATTAAATATGATTATGTAAGCTGTACTAATTTAAATGTCATTGTTTCTATAGTAACATCTTCAAAATGCATGTAGTCTGAATAACTTCGTTTTGTTTTTTTCTACAGACATTCTGGTGAACGTTGCCCAGGCAGATCTGTCTGTAAAGGACAAGGACTTGAACACACCCCTGCATTTGGCTTGCAGTAAAGTATGTAAATGAATTTGCAACACTGTTATTTAGTACAACAATAATAACAATACCACTTAAACTTGATCTCAGAAGTGTGTATCGTGGCTCTTAATTAAGATGTGCCTTTCCCCAGATGTTGTCAGTGCTAAGCAGAATGGCATCGGAGGAGGAAAAGCGAAGGGTGGGCCCATGCTGGGGTGATCCTTAGGATGAGGAGCTTTTCAGGGCATTCGCCACTTGTGTTCTTGCTGCAGTCTGTCTTCACACTGCTGCTGTATCTGTTTCCATGGTTGTGATACCATATTTTGGTTTTAAACACAAATTAGGGCCTTAGATATTTGGCTTCTAAACTATAAGCAGTTCCACTGTTTTCATTTTGTTTTGTTTTGAAGGCATTGTAATAACACAACCAAAAAATGCTCTCATAGGAGGCAAATAAATGGGTTCATGTGCAATTCTGCCCTCTCCCTTTTTTCTGGTGCATAGTTCATTGCAAAGAACGCACTGGGTTTTTTAATTAAAAAATAGCATTGTGTTTACCTGTAATGCAGGATCCCTGCTTCAGCAGAAGATAAATGGTACATATAAATATATGATTTTACAAAAGTGGGATCATTCTGTTTACAACCTGCTTTTGTAACTGAATCATATTATGAAAGTCTTTCTTTTTAGGCATTTTAGAATGTTTTAGGACGTATGTAGTATCCTTCTACCTCAGGACCGCGTTGTTCTTTCAGCAACCCATCCCCTACTGTGAGGCATTTGCTTGTTTTCAAATATAAACGACTATAAATAATACTAATTGTGGAGAAATTTTTTTAGGAATCCTTGTCCCTTTAAAATAAATTTCTAAATATGAAATTATTGAGCCTGAGGCTATGAACATTTTAAAGACCAAATTATCTTGTAATGAAGTCACAACCATTTATACTCCAGCAGTTGTACATCAGGACGAAACCTCCAGCCCTGGCCAGTAGCTCAGGAGGTTAGAGCGTCGTCCCAACACACCAAGGTTGTGGGTTCAATCTCCAGTCAGAATCAACCAATGAATGCATAAATAAGTGGAACAACAAATTGATGTTTCTCTCTCTCTCTCCCTCTCTCTCTCTCTTTTTCTCTCTACCTCCCTCCCTTACTCTCTCTCTAAAATCAATAAATAAATGTTTAAAAAAAGAATGAAACCTCCATGGAAATTTCCAAAATTATATTTAAGTGTCTCCCTCATAAGACATTACAGTGTGATGCCAGTTGACACCAGTGATGGTGGTATAGTTCAACATAGTGACAGTGTTAAAGTGTTATCTACACCTGCTGGGACCAGAAGTCTCAGCTGTTCCTTTCAGTGGTTGCATTTTCTCACTTCATGTGCTGGGAGGCCCACAAGAAACACAAAAAGTACTTAGTTGTGTAAAGTTTGTTTCAAGGTATATTTTTTTGTGAAAATAGGTGCAGCGCTTTTCAGATGTCACTGTGCCATTGAATCACCTGACAACATTGTTAAAATTCAGATTCTGATGTAGTAGGTCTGGAGTGGGGCCCAAGAGTCAACATTTCCACCCCCAGTGATGCTGATGCTGCCAGCCACAAGGGCGTAGGAAGCCGTGACCCTTAACAAAGCAGAGATCTGAAACTGTGAAAGCATCTCTGGCTGATTGATTGACTTTTTAAAATTATCAACTGTCTGTTGTGATAAGATGCGGAGATAATTTCCCCTTGTTGTGGAAAAAATGAATAAACTTTCTTGAAAACGAATCCATTCTCAATGGAAGGTAGTAAATGATGAGTCATACAGGGAACAGGTACGGTGGGAATTCCAAGGATGATGGGTCCCTGAAGTGGTTAGTAAGTAAGGACTTGAGGAAGGAGGTGGGGCTTGACTTATATTTAATGTTGAAAGACACTTCTACTCTGTTTCCCAGCTGACCTAGCTGAACCCTTACCTGTTTCAGCTCTCTAGACATTAATTCTAAAAGTTATCCAAGAACTAATTACAGTTTCAGATCAGATTTATATTAACCAAGTCCTATAGACCTCATTCAGGATCTTGAAAAGTCTAGGGCCCTTTGACTATTTTGCCTTTTAGAAGAAAAAAAGAATTACTCAAATAATAGCCTTACAAAATGTATATAGGCAGGGGACATTCATTTTAAATTTGAATGATAATGAAGTGATTGTTCCGGAACTGTTCAATGTTTCTGTCCTCTGTTTCTTATTATTTTTTTTCTTTATTAGGGTCATGAAAAATGTGCCTTGTTAATACTTGACAAGATACAAGATGAGAGCCTTATTAACGCAAAAAATAGTGCACTGCAGACGTAAGTGTGATGACTGAAGTTTGACTCGGACCCAAGTTCATGGTCATTTACTTAACACATATTAAGAGCTTGCTTTGTGCCAGGCTAGAGCAGGGGAACACAGCTGCGAAAGACGGACTCCGGCTTCTTCTTGGTGCAACTTAGTCACAGAACTATAAACACAGACCAAGCAAGACGTCTTTAGTTAGAATCTTTGTTTTGATATGCCTTCATAGACATGGGTCAGGTCTCTGTTTATCTTTGCTGATATTTCTACGGTAATATTGTAAATTTTGTGGGTGGTCAGAAAATCTTATGAGCTGACGTATTTGGGGAAATAGTTATATAAATGTGTTAGTATTATGTATTTGTACTGGAAAATGACAGTTTTATAAATCGGGTTCCCAGAATATATTGGAAGAGTTTCTAAGCTATTTGCCTTAATTATACTTTAATATAATTTGGTGTCATCCTTGGTGTGAAAGATCTCAAAACTGCTTCACTTTCTATTTTAGGAAATTACATATTTGTGTTAAGAGCAAAGGACTATTAAGATTTTTTTTCATTGAAATTCTTAAGGAATATATAGCAGAATATACTGTTGTTATTTTTTTAAAACACTTTATTTTTAGAGAGAAGGGAAAGGAGGGAGAAAGAGAGGGAGAGAAACATCAATGTGTGAGAGGAACATCGGTCAGCTGCCTCTCACGTGCACTCACCCAGGGACCTTGGCCTGCAACCCTGGCATGTGCCCTGACCAGGCACTGAGCCAGTGACCTTTCACTTTGCGGGACACAATGCTCAACCAACTGAGCCACACCAGTCAAGACAGAATATATTGGGTTTGACATTATTCTTGAAGGTATTGTAATTTCAGTAAAATATCATTTAGTAATAACAAGGAGATTTGAGACTATATATATGGGCGATATATTAAAGTCATATTGATGAACTTTGTGAAACAGTGATTCAAATTCTAGAGTAGAATCAAGGGGTAAGGAACCTAGAAAACACACTAGAGCTTGAGTTCTTCTGTTTTCCTGTTTGCCATCACTGAGGTTGTTTGAGATACAGAGGATTTGTAATGTCTCTAGAGAAGTCTGGACCAGCACGGAAGAATGTTGGGTCATTAGCCCCTGGAAAAGATCTGGCTGACCAATCTCTTCTTTTAAAAGTAAAAATGTTCATATAGTATTTATGTATTCTCAAGTACTCTCTTCCCTTTAAAATGCAGGGTACCCAGATGACACATTCTCACACAAACACGTATCACAATTGACGCTCGGTGTTCTGATTTCAGACCCCTCCATGTTGCTGCGCGCAATGGCTTGAAGGTCGTGGTTAAAGAGCTGCTGGCCAAAGGGGCTTGTGTCCTTGCTGTGGACGAGAATGGTAAGTGGGCAGAGGAAGCGGTTACTGCAGGTGCTTTCCCTGTGCTATGAAGCCAGAGCAAATGACAAGTGTAGGAGCTAATTAAAAAGGCAGTAAGAATTCTCTCCCCATTGGAAATTCCCTGTGTGTGAGAAATCAAACAAGGATCATTTGTCCTGTCTGTCCCTGCTGTAGCCCACCACTGCCTTTCATTTCGCATGTCATGTCAGCAGCGGGTCTCTCACTCCTCAGCGTGGTGGTGGTTCAAGGATTCAGACACACTACAATGCTTTCAACTTGGTATTCGCAATTCTGACTGCCTACGCTGAAGAGTTAGGGATTACACATCATTAGTGCATGCTCGAGGATTCGCATAAAACACCAGGTCTCTATATTTCAGTTCATTCTGAGATCAAACCTTTTTTTTTTTTTAAAGAACAGATCAGAACTCATATTCCCAGTGTGGATATTTGGGGAACATGAATAAAAATTTTAAACTAATATCTAGGCCTGAAACTTCTCTTTATATAATTTTTTTTCTAAATGAATTAGCTCTTAACAGAAGCTTTCCATTCTGCTTCCTAAGAAATTCTGAAAACTAATGAACTCTAGAATTGTATTATACCACCATTTTTCAGCACAATACCCATTAACCTTGGGGCGCAAAAGAGGGACTTCTGGATATTTAGAAATTAAGTAAAATTTTTAAATGTGGCATTAATTGTGGCATTTAATTAAAAGCTAATAAAATGCATTAACATAACTCAATTAACTGCTTATTACAGGTATTGGAATTAGCAGCTCATGCCTATTGCTCAGAAGTAAGCAGTCATGTGACATCATTAGCTAACTCCTGTTAGTTTTGGTTTTGCGGCCCCATTACCCTAGCATGTTCCCTGCTCCGTCCCCTACCTGACTCATCTAGGAGGCGCAGAAAGTTCTGTTACTTCATCTCTTTGGTTTTCCTGCCTCACCTTCCCTCCCCCTCTAATCACCACTAAATACCTTAGGGATGGAGTGCAGAGGCCCACAGTGTTTCTCCAAAATAACCAGAGACTGGAATGGTACATTAGTTTCACTTCTCTGGTGTAAGTCTGACAGCACTAAGCCTCACCCAGCCAATGACAACCTTGGGCCAGTGGAACTGTGATTTGTCTCAGGGCTTAGCTTCAAAGACCTGGGAACATTCAAGGGAATTTAGTATAGCACTAGCAATCATAATCCCTTAACTCATCACAGACCTTTGTGGAATAGGATGTTAAGATATTTGTCCATTCTTGTTTGCTTTTATATCAGAGAAGGAATAGTTTGTTAAGGGGGTTTGGGGGAGAGCAGAAATGCAAAACAGCAAAAGGTTAAGTTTTATTGAGCCATTTCATAAAGGAGTGAATAGCAATAGGAACTTTGGCCAGCAGAGAGGACAGGGTACCCCTTTCAGGACAGGAGAATCAAGGTGAAATAAGGTAGTAATAATTACATCAAAGAATATATTTCCCCACGCAACTGTTTCATGCATTGAGATAATATTCCCTTCTGGACCCATGAAGTCTAAATGATGGAGAATGACATGACTCCACGTCAACCATAGCAATTTTCTGACTTTGTTTGGCATTGTTGCTATTTTTAAAAATTCTGTTAAGTTTCTTTTAAATGATAGTACCTCTTTAATTACAAACAGCCAATGCCTTCCCGTGTCTGATCTACTCAGATGATTCTGTTTTTCTAGAACAAGTTGATTGTTGTATTCTTTATATAAAATGTGTGTATATATATATACACACACTTTATATATAAATATATATTTATGTTAATATATATTATTAATTGATATTATTGATATTTATACGTAAGTATAATAGTGACAAAGCTGCGTGACTTGCTTTTATGGACATCTGATTTTTAGTATTTTTTCTAACCTGACACACGATTGCCTACCATGGAAAGTCATTGTTCTCAGAATGAGAGTGCTCTGGCCCCAGCCTAAGGCGCATGCTGTGTGTGGTCTCTGCAGTGGAAACACCTTCCTTGTTGTCCTGTTGCTGTTTTTTGTGGAATTGTGTCCCACCCACTCCCCCTCGTGTTTCTGTTCCCTAGACAAAGACGGGAATTCTGCCTAACTTTGGATAATATAGTGCTTGTTGCTGTTATGTAAGCTAAAAAAAAAACCCAAAACCCGAAACCCTCCATAAAATTGTTTCCCCTTCTAGTCCCCTCTAGCCTCACCCCTAGCATGACCTGCAGGAAGTAACTCCTCCTTTTGCCTGGCATGATTTCTAACGTAACATACATCTCCACGTGTGAGGTCGTTTGAGATGTACTGTGGAAGGCTCACGCTGCCTCTGGATTTCCCGGACTAACCACTGCCTTGTCTGCATTTACGCCCAGGTCATACCCCGGCCCTGGCTTGTGCTCCTAACAAAGACGTGGCTGACTGCCTGGCCCTCATTTTGGCTACCATGATGCCTTTTTCTCCTTCCAGTACAATGACGGCTGTCAACTTCGTTTGTTTTAAAAAAGACAATTTGAACAGGACAACCCTCTCCAATCTGGGTAGCATGGTTAGCCTGTGCAGTAACAACGTAGGCTCGGAGGATGGGTACAATGAAAATGATTCTGACTCGGAAACATTTTGACTGCGGACTGTAGAAGTTTTTCTTGATCAACCATGTTGAAGAAAGGGAAAGAAGCTTGAATTCCAGGTTTATGGTGTGTTATGTATTATGGGCCCGAGCTAGCAGAAGCCAGTGGAGCAGGAATCAATCAAACTGAGAGAGGGGAGCTAGGCGGTAGGATAAAGCACTCACACACATGGGCCCCAGTTTTGATTTGTTTCATGTTTTCCTTAGATCTGAGATACTTCTGTGAAAGTCTACCTCTCGTTTTAAGTAAGGAATAAAGAAATGCATTTAATTCTTTTTCTTTGAGGATGAGAGGGAACTGTTGTTCTCTTGAAGTGTTTTTTGGTTTTTTTTTTTTCATTATCTCACTTGGCCATGAGTTCTCAGAAGTATATCAATGTGACATTCATGTCCCCAGGGAGGGGAAAGAAGGGGGAGACAGGAAATGCCTCCAACCTCTCCTCACTTTGATGTTTACTTCCTCACTAGAAGCCAAAGGTAAAAGTGTTTAGCTTCAGAAATAATGCCTGTAATAATCTTTTCAAGGGAGTGAAACAAATTTTTTCAATTAATCTATGTCCTCTCTATAGTCAGCACTTAAATATCCAGAACTTCTTTCTGAGGATGTTTTTTCAAGTTGCCAGGTGAAGGTGGGAAATTCATTGAAAACTGAACTTGCTTTTTTTCATTGAACACAAATATGACACCCACTGCTCCCCATAGCAAGCCCGTGACTTAGTCTCACCTGTCGATTGACTCCAAATCGAATAACCTTTCAAGTGAAAATTATATTGCACCAAAACTTTGAGACATATGCAAGTTTAATATAAAACTATCCTTTATTGATTCACCCTTAAATCAAAATAGTAACTTTTAAACAAATACCAGGACCATCAGCATTGTTCATCAATAGTAAAATGTTCAATGAGCGTCTCAGTCAAGGTCATGCCAAGGGAGTGAAAGTGTGATTGCAAAAGGGAACGAAGGAAGTAGAAGCAGGCGGTCGAAATGGGTGATGTGGAAATTAAAGCCAGTTGATAGTTGCTTGATGATGAAATCAGCATAGTGAATACTGTATCTGCTCCCTCTGCCAAAGCTTCTAGGTCAAATGGACCCCGTTCCACACCTGGAATAGCTGTACAAAAAGAAGAATGAGACTCTTTAAAAATTATGCACATACACATGCGCACATATATGTGTGTATATATGTCTGTATTTCATCGACCAGCTATCCACGAGGACCAAAATGCTTCAGTCTAAAATGGAAGATTTAAATTGTTTTTCTTCAAAGTGAAAGTGAGAACTGAAGTAGCTTTTCTATGTAGTTAAAATGTAATCTTTTTTTGCATAATAGTCCGATGTATTTTATATTTCTTATGACAGAGATTTCTAGTTGATGGCTTAACATTTGTAACTGCTAATGTGTTGACCGCAGCTTTGGCCAGACTAGAGAAAATGTTCATACGCTTTTGATGTAAATGTGTTTATATTTATTTGAAATGAAACAAATGCCAAGAAAACATCCTTTCTTCTCTCATATCATTGCTCTGTGTCTCACTTGGAGTAGCAAAAAAAAGCAGAAAAGCACACAGGGCCCTCCCTGGGTTAGCCAGCAGTGCTGGGGCCAAGCCCAGCATTTCCACCGCTGAGGTTTCCCGCCTATCCTCAGCATCTCTCCCATTGACTGCAGAGGGGTACCACATCCATTGCTCATCCCCAGTGTGTGGCCAGCTTAGAGCTTAGAAGACGTTGGAGTCCATACGTTCTTCTGCCAGATGAAAACTGAAGCGCGCAGTAGATCATATGCACAGAGGTGGCCCAAGAAAGGTACAGAAATTATCCTAAATACACTGAAATCCCGCAGGGTCCCAGGACCCTAATGGGAAACTCTATCAGTGTGTGGGCACGGGCACCGAGACAAGTAAAAATCACCAGCTCAAGTGCTATTTTCCACGTGAGGAAGACACAGAAGAAAATGTTGCGTTGGGGCAGCACTCTCTGACCACTTTATAACTGGTTTCTTTTTCACCCTGGAAATTTCAGCTTCATAGTGTATGTGAGATATTTTTAAAACAGTGTTCTATCATATCTGGATCAAATACAGATACTGTATTATATTTTTCATCTAATTGTAAAAAACTTTAATCTTACTCTTTTAATATCCTGGATTTAATTAAAAACGCACGCTGGGTTCTTCACAAATGCAAACTGATTCAGAGGACTTATACCATTGGTATTAATTTTACTGAAAATTTTTAGCACCACCAACATTGTGTCTTTAATTCCCCTCCTTCCTCTGTCCTTCCTCTTTGTTTAGAGATGAATTTTTTTAAGTAGATAAATCGCTAATGAGCAATAATGACCTTGTCATTACCAAAACACTGAAAATGAGAACGATCCAACATTGAAAAGCATGATATACTGCGGTGTCTTTTTCTAGAAGTGAATGGAAATCTTGCTCAGTTGGCATTGAAAGCAGGAGAAGAAATAGCTGCTTGAATGGTGAAACAGCATTAACATTTTCCCATAGAGCCTCCCAGAGTACAAGGAACGTTGCGGCAGAGTGGTGCCCTGCGACATTATCTCCATGGAGCTGCATTTTGACTTTCCCCTCCCTTACTGATAGAAAGGAGGAGGACAAAGGAGCAAAAGGAAATCCTGCTCGCTGCCAACCGTTCATTAAAGCAATCTCTCCTCTTTCTCTCGCCCCCCAAGACTAATTTTTTTTCCTTTAAGAAATGACTTTAAAAACTCTGAGTTCTGTGTTTGTCAGGTATATCTCTTAGAAATGAAATTAGATTTGCACATAGCTTTTGAAAGAAAAAAAACACAAAACATGCTTTTTGTTGTGTCTTAGTTGCTTAGTGCTTTTACCTAAATGTGTTATTTTTGGACTGTATTTTAACCACAGCCACAGGGATCATGTTTCATTGCACTTAACCTGTTTGCCAGTGTCTGCCTATCCTTGGTAAATACATTACCATCTCCAAATTGCCTAAAATCTGCTCTGATTCTACAATAAATAGCTCAGGGGATTTCTATTTATCACTACTAAAAGGGCACCATAGTATGTTTTGGTACTTTAGTCAGTAAACAGCTGCTTGATTTATTATTTTATTGTTAAATTAGAACAAGAACATCAAATGGATTTGCTGCACTAGTTATTCTTTGTACTGTTGAGCAACTTGGTTTGTTTATCTGTTGCGTTGGTTGAAGAACTCCTCCCTCTTTTTGTCTTGTAATATAAAGTTAGAGTGCCTTTTTATATTTGTATATTCTGAAAGTATTCTGTGAAATGTTTTGTATTTTTTTCATTTGAGTGTTACCAGAGCAATATAACACCAGTGAGTTTTCATTTCAGCCTTCCTTTGAATGTATAAAGTGTCTTTTTTCCTATTTCCCCTTTTACCTGCTTTGAAATGAAAATGCTAAAGTTTTCACTAGGAGTTATGTTTGATTTCGCAGTGCTGAAATGCTTTCTTCTTACAAAACTGTAAACCATAGGTCAGTGTTATAGGGGAAAAGCGTTCTAAGATAGTGACAATCTGAGTGTGTGTACAAAGTATAATCCTACGTGTTTCTTATGCAGTGATCTACAAACTCAATGCAAATACCTTATGTTCGGTAGTTTGTCTACATACTTTATGCTTTAGCATGTGCAATATATCTTTGCAAAGCACGATGATGCAAATCTGGTGCCAGTGTTATATTTTGCATAACATATTTGTAACAGCATAAAATATTGTTTGATGAGTTCAGTGGGATTTTGTCTGTAATGTTTTCTTATGTAAATTGGAGTTGAATGACTCTAGTTAATGTTATGACTGTAAAAATGAGGAAAATGACTTTTAGTTCAGTGAATGACTTTGAACCAATCCGAATCTCCTCAAGCACAGTTCAATACTTTTTCAACTACTGAATGCTAATGATGTAATGAAGTGCTTATCTGTAATATACTATGGAAATGCATTCAGATGGTTATTTTTACAAATAAAAACGGTACAAATATTGTTGCAATTTCTGTTCTTTAATTTTTCTAACTTATGCTAACTTTACCAATTGTTCTGCTAATTTAAGCCTTTACCCCCCCAGCAAAGTCAAATTAACCTTAAATTTTGAAACTAAATCATCAAGATAAATGCCTATGAATAAAGCATCAAGATTTGCTACTTCTGTTTATATCATCACAAATAGAGAAAAAATTCAAACATATGTTTGTGTTGATGATATTTATTTATACCTCCTATTTGGTCATAAAAGATTTGAGCTGGCTTGTAACAAAAGACATGTGATAAACCAGAAGTAGCAAATTTAAGAAGGGAGAAAAGAATGCAAACAAAGACGGGAACTGTAAAATCTAACACAGTGGCTGTGACAGCTTGAATTTGCTCTAGGCTTCCTTGTGCTCAGGGTAAGAGGGGAAATGCGACTCATTGTTTTGATTGCATATATCAGAAAGAACAAAGCCTATGAGGTCCTTCAAATTGTGAATTCAATTGTACTTTGTTGTTGCCACCACTACCCTTCAACGGTGTCATAGTAACCCAGGACCCAACCTCTCTTTACTGATCTTAAAGGCATACATAGGATTTTCTCAACATCTCATCATCAAAATTTCTCCCCTTGAGTAGTTATTTCAGGGACAGTCCCTAGAAGCACTAAGGAACAAATTCCTAATGGCGGAGTTTCCAGCTGATGAGAAAAAGATTTGGGGGTGGAGCCTTCCTGAGTTCCTCAAATCAGTGCCATAGAATGTCAGCAGTTCTTACAATCTAGCCCAGTTCCATCACCAGCTTTTCCATGAAAACACTGAACCCCAGAGAACTTGTTCAAATTTGTATATATAAATATTTAGTGATCTGAATACAAAACATGTGCCTACAGATGTTCTCTCTTCTATGCCATCCTACCAAAAATAATGTTTTTTGGTTGTTTTTTATTAGTATTATTTTTGCTGGAAATGTTCAGAGAGGTTGCACTCTGCCCTGTCCTCATTCAAATAAACAAATCTAAGTGCTGTTCATTTTTTAAGATTATAAAGCATGAATCATAGCACAGGTGAGTACTTTCTGTAGTTCAGAACAGACTGGAATGTATTAGTTATCTAAAGATGTGTAACAGATTACCCAAAAACTTAGTGACTTAAAACAACAAATGTTTGTTATGTCACGGTTTCTGTGAGTCAGGAGTCCAGGCACAGTTCATCTGGGTCTTCCGCCCCGTTTCCTCACGGGCTGTAATTACGGTTTTGACAAGGGGTTTGTTTTTGAAGCTTACTCATAGGGTTGTTGGCAGGATTCTTCACTGGCTCTTGGGCCGGGGGTTTCAGTTCTAACAACTGTTAGCTCTCCTTGGTTCCTTGCTGCATGGACCTGTCCATAGAGAGCGCACAGTATGGCCGCCTGCCTCAGGAGAGCAAGCCAGTGAGAAAAGCCAGAGAGAGCAAGAGCAAGACAGAAGTCACAGCTTTTTAACTGAATCTTGAAGTAACGATCTGTCATTTTTCCCATATTCTCTTCATTAGAGGGCAATCACAGGTCCAACCTCTACACAAGGAGAGGGGATTACCGAGAGTGTGATGCCAGGAGGAGGAATCACTGGGGGCCGTTTCAGAAGCTGCTTACCACACTGGGTTTCTCACTATGTCCCTCCACAGTGTAACATCACTAGGGTAACTTCATCCCAGTCATTAAGGAAATTATTTACTCGACTTCCTAACTTTCCTCTCTCAAGAAAAATGTAGGGATTTCCTAATGCCACTTGTGTGCTCTTATAAGCAAGACAAAAGAGGTCAGGGCCTCCACGGCAGTAATTATAGCAGTGAACACTGGTGTGGCACTCTGTCTCTGATCTGCTTGTCAAAGGGACCCTCTCTCTGATTCCACTCAGGAGGCGTAGAATCCTGAACATCTATGCCTCGCTTAGCACACTTAATGTGTTCCAGAATTAGCCTGCAAGGCACAAAGGCATTAAGCTAAAAGGCTATTAACATAAAAATATTGTAGATAAAAGTGCTGTATGAATTGTCTTTTCAGCAGATTTCATACTGAAGGCACATTTGCTATAAAATGTTAAGCAGCCAAGATCATGGCTGTGCCATTCATTAATTTTGGAGCACTGCAGAGAATGATTGGAAATGTGTAGGCACTTGTGGGCAGGAGGCGTTGCTACTAGCATTTCCTAGGCCAGGGACGCCAAAGGTCCTGCCCAGCCTGGAGTGCAGCTCTACCACCCTCATTACCCATGTTCCGCCAGCTCACTGCTCATGTACTTGCCCCCCTCTTGTTTCTGAATCATGTCTTCATCAATGTCTTATTGGGGAAACCAGTCATATTTTAAAGTTATTTTCACAGGGAATTCCATAAACACGCTCTAATACATATCCTCTTGTAAAGAGCTCTTACAGGCTTAAGAAAAAGAACTTCGGAAGCAATGTTGAGTACATGTTCCCTGGCTGTGTATTTTTTTCAAGGAGAGATCACATGCAGGTGTGTGCAGAAAAGTGCTGCACAGATTTTGAGACAAATATGAAATTCTTTCATTATTGCACACCCATGTTTTAAGCAACAGATTATTGTATCTGCTTCCCAGGTGGGGCAACCCTGCTCACAAAGCCGGGGCACGCAGCCCACCGTCACGTTGCAAGGTCTGCGAACGCAGCACTGCTGTCCCACATAGTTCTCTGGGTAGACAATTTCTAGGACGTCACTTTCTACCTTCAAGTGACCATTTCATGAAAGATATTTGAATCCTAGAGGGGTTTTATAATTTTTAAAATAAAAACAGTAAAAACAATGAAGTAGCATTTGGAGCCCAGCAACTTACCTGTGTTTATATTCAGTTGACAGAGCATCCAGCAAGTCTGAGAACAGCACTAACTCGTAGGTTAGGTTTCCTAAGAATTAACAAACATTTAAGCTCAGATTTTTTTTAATGGAATTTACTGGGGTGATATTGCTTAATAACATTATATAGGGTTCAGATGTACAGTTCTATGATACCTAATCTGTATATGGTATTGTGTGTTCACCACCTCAAGTCAAGTCTCCTTCCATCACCATTTATCCCCCGGCTACCATCTCCTATTAATACCTCCTCCCACCCCCTTCCCCTCTGGTAATCACCATGCTATTGTCTATGTGGGTGAGGTTTTTGTTTGTTTTTGGTTTTGTTTTGGGGGGGTTTGTTTTTGCTTAATCACCTTTTTCACCCAGCCCTACACCCCTTCCGTTCCGACATAAGCTCAGATTATGACAGGAAGTTGCCAGCAATATAAAGATCGGAGGAGAGAACATTCTAGGGAGAGGTAACAGCCAGTGCCAACACCAAAAGGCAGATATGAGTTAGACATGTTCCAGGAACAGAAATGGGGACAGTGTGGCTGGGGAGGTAGGTAGTAGAGTATGGTATGAGAAGAGATCAAGAACTAGCTGAGGCCAGACCTTACAACATTTCGTGGGCCAGGAGAAGCTTATAATTTATTCTGAATGTGACAAAACTCCACTGGAGAACTGTAAGCAGAATAATGGCTGTGGTTCTAGCCCATTTTTAAAAGGTTAATCTGGCAGCTGAAGGGAGGCAAGAGAGGAACCCCAGGGAACAGTTAGGTGGCCAATGCAATAGTCTAGACAAGTATACACAGTGGCTCCTATTGGTGTGGCAACAAGGGAAATGGAGAGAATGTGGTACACTTCCAGTATTCTTAAAGGTGGAGTTGACTGAATTTGCTGATAGTGGGATGTCAAGTAAACCGTCTAGAGTTTGAGGGAGAGGCTGGGGCTGCAGTCATATGAAATTATAGATGACCCAAGGAGACTGCCTTGGGAGTACATTGAAAGTGAGAAGAGCACTGAACCATAGGCACTTCAACATTTAGAAGTCAGGCAGAGCAGAGGATTGAGCAGAGAAAATCAATAAGGAGTGACCAGTGAGGCTGGAGGAAAAGCAAGAGTCCAAGAGACCTCCAAAACCTGGGAAAGAAAGGATGTGAGGAAGAAGGAGTTGCAGTTGTATCTACTGTCCAAATTCTTCTGGGAGGTCAAATAAGATAGGACAGATGGAGACCACTGGATTTAGTAACAGAGTCTATTATTTGTGACCTTTGGAAGAGCAGATGCATCAGAGTGGCTGGGACAACAATCCAGAGAAGATGGGTTGCAGAGCGAAAGAGCAGGTAAAAGGAAGAAAAATGTGACAATGGCTGGAGGATGAGGTTGGCACCAGGCAGGTATTTGTTTTTTAGGCCAGGAGATGCTGTAGCATATTAATGCTGAGGGGGGTGTCTGGGAGAGAGCAGGAGGAAGGTCGGAGAAGAAATAGGAGGGTAATTTTGGAAAGAATGTTCTAGAGAAGTGGAGGAGGATTACTAGGTAGGGCTTAGCGCATTTGAGATTTATGACCATGGTTTTCAAATGATACCAGTTATCCTGGCAGGTTTTCTGATCAGATGTTTGGGTACAGGTGTAGGGTAAGAAGACAGTGGAATTTAAACAGAGATGGAGCTCTGCCAGTGAAGCCCAAGGGGAGCTGTGGAACTAGGGTGCTTTCATGAATTCCAAGCTGGTTTAGGAGGGGAGTGAAGATACAAAGGAGGTGATGGATGGCCGGTGGGGAAGTGCTACAGCCACTGCATCGAAGGTCTTGGTAAGATGGAAGAATTGCTGAGGTGTAGCACCAGAGCTGGCGAGCTAAACATGGGGTGCTTAAAGTAAAGATTTCAGAGTGGTGCAGTTTTTATGATGACAAAGCCAAGGAAATAACCATGGGAGTGATGGTTGAGGATAATTGAAGGAAAAAACTTCGGAGGTGAAGAAGTCAAAAACCGACGGCATAACAAATGGCTCAAAAGCCATTTAAGATAGGATTTGAGCAAAATGATGAGAAAATGTGGCCACTTCAAAACATCTATCATTCAGATACTTTAAGTACACACGCGCTCAGAGCTGACTTATTATCAGACTGAAGTTTGGTTACAGGATTAGGACAGAGCTTTTAAAGAGGTTAGAATGGTCAAGTGCATTCCTATCTAAAGAAGAAAAAAAAACAAACCAGACCTTAACTATAACACAATGACAGGTTTTACGGCCATATGGTTTAACCTAACCATGTTATTAGGCTCTCCAGAAAGCATGACAGATGGCTGAGAGCTGCAGAGTGAACAAAAAGAGTGTGGATCAAATATCATAGTGATAACAATGAAAAACTGCATACTTCCCAGTGGGCCTTCCATAGAAGATAAAAGACTAAAATCATTGCAGTTCTGTATTGCTCTTTAAGTGAAAATTAAATTTGCTTTAAAATAGTAACTTTTCCTGAAGTCACAATGTTTAACAAAAAAATAGCTGATCTGGGTTTATAATTCGCTTTTGCATTTCTTTTTTTAGAAATGATTTCTCCATTTGCAAGTCCATGCCCCGTTTTCATTTTACAATTCTCTTCAGGCCTGCAATTTACTACTTGCCATTTTGCTATTAAAATCTGTAAAAAGTTTGTCAGAGGACTGGTACCTGCTGATTGATTTTCCGCTTAACTTCCTTCACAAAGGGCTACCCATTAGCATGTAAATTTTGATGAGGCTGCCGGGCCCTTTGTGTTTTGGCATCGGTGCTGCAAATGCTGATCGAGGGCTCTGCTCACGCCATCTGGAAGCTTGCTTTGTGATGTCACAGCTGACACGAGAAATTAGATTGAGAGAACTAATTAACTCCCCACAATATATTTCAGATATTGGAAAAGAACGACCTTTCAGGGTGCTAACAATATTTCCTAGAGATAAGAACATATTTCCTAGTATATATTAATAAGCCATCTTCATTTTCTTTACTGTCAGCCTTGTGATCTAATAGATCTGATAGTGAACCAATAGTGCGAACAGAGGACGTTCTTATGAAACTATTGGTTTGACCAGAACTTTTGAACACCAAATGAAAGTCATCTTACTAAATTACTCAGGCTGCTTTGTGAATTGAAGTGAATAAGAAAAGAACCAACACTCACTGAGTGCCAATTACGTGCCAGCGCTACTCTGAGAGCTTTCCTCACTTCATCCTTCCAACAACCCTAGCAGGTGGGTGCTATTGTTATTCCCAACAGCACACAGCTAACCAGTGACAGATCTGGGACTCAAACCTGGTCAGGTGGTTCCATAATTCCTAATCTTAACTTCTATTTTGTATATGTATATGTATATGTATATGTATACACACACACATATATATATATGAATGAAAACTGCTTGATGTCAATTTTTCTTTCTTTTTGTAGCCTTGTAAAAAAGTTCACAATATTGTGTGGCCTTTTTTCTGTGACCCTAAATATCAGTCTGCAATAGAAGATTGGTCAGTTATGACCCGAGGACCAAAACAAGCAGCCACTTTTTTAAAAAACAGCTTTATTGAAATGTAATTGACACTTTTAAGTGTACAATGCAATAGTTCTTAGCGATTCTAAAGTTATGTAACCATCGTTACTGTGGGATCCATCGAAATTGCCTATAAACCACAGGGAAGGTTAAGGGAAACAAGGAAATGGAAAAGTACAGAGCTGCACAATAGGATGTTCGCCTAAGCTTAGGGTGAGCAGGGGAACAGAGTGCACCAGAATGAGGGTGAGCAAAGATTAGATAAACAACTAACCGCTCCTAGTTGAGAGTTATTTTTTTTGCCCTAGAGACTACCCGCCAAGATCTGCCCGCCAACAACAACCTCTACCAATCAGAGGTTTCTGCTTTGTGTGAATAAGCCAATGACTAACAGCCACATCTGCTTCTGTAACCCTCGCTTGCTTGCTAGCCCTCTATAAAGCCCCAGTAGTTTGTAAGCCAGGCGCGACTTCCATTTTGGCGGCTCTGCGTAGCCGCGAGACTACGGTCTCATTTGGGAAGTTCGCCCCTGCGCAGGTTAAGCTTGGCCAATAAAGTTGACATCAAACTGATCTCAGTCTTCGGAGATTTCTTTCGCTCGCAACTTGGATACAACATTTTTGGAGGCCCCAGCGAGATAGAAGGCGAGTCTTCGGAGGCTGAGAAAGTGAAACCCGGGTAAGCTTGCCGCGGAATTTGGTTTGGGAGTCTAGACTCACTAGAGCCGCGAGGTGGTAGGCGAGACGTCGCCGGTAGTCCACCCGCGGGGTTCTCAAGGAGAGGACGCTCTCGAGAACCGGAGCTTTTGCTCCCGCGACTAGGTCGCATTTGGCAATTGATTTCGGTTTGCGCCGCGACTGAACGCGCTAGCGAAGTGTGTGTGTGGACAGACTGAGGTGTGCCGCGGCCTGATGGTGTATGAGTGAAAAGAGTGGTTATGAGATACTAGAAATCACATGCCCGGGAGTGAGAGACCCTTGCTGTGTTCAGACTTTTTTTGGTCTTGCCTTCGTTGCGTGGGTTGTCTTTGTAATTACTACTTTAATCCTAGAGGCCCCATACCAGCCCAAGATGGGACAAGGAGGCTCCACCGCGAGTACGGCCCTGGAGTGTTTGCTAAACAACTTTTCTGACTTTCAGAATCGCGCTCGGGGCTACGGAGGTCCTCCACCCGACCCAGAGACCCTGCGAACCTTCAGTGAACTTGAGTGGCCGACCTTCGACGTGGGGGTGGCCCACGGAGGGGACTTTTGAGTTGCCCCTCCTGTTCGCGGTTCGGCGGGTGGTGTATGCGACCCCCCACCCAGATCAGATGGTCTACATAGATGTGTGGGTAGACATAGCCACTGATCGTCCGGGGTATATCCGCCGGTGCCAATCTAATGGGCGGGGAAAGAAAAGGGCTCTCTGTGTGGCAATGGCACCCAGGCAGACTCTTCACTCCCAGATCGGGAAGGGGCGCCGGCCTCAGCAGAGACAGGGGAACGGGGGGAGGGAGGAAGTTATATCCTGTTCTGCCCGAAGTACCAGAAGACCCGCTGTTAGCTCCCTCCGCTCCTCCCCCGTATCGCCAGCCCCTGCCAGACTCCTCGGGCGGAGGGAGAGAGGGAATACAGAGTCCACCTCATACCCGCGGTGGCGCACAGTATGGGGGCACAGGTTTGGCGCCAAAATCGGATAGCGCCGCCATTTTAGGTTCAGCACCACACCCAGGTGGCGCCGCCATTTTGCCACTCAGGGAGGTGCCACCAGCTCCGGACGCCCCGTTACATGCACCACCGCGGCTGGTTTATGTCCCCTTCTCTACTAGTGATTTATACAATTGGAAGCTGCAGAATCCCCCGTTTTCTGAGAAGCCGCAGGGATTAATTTCCTTGCTAGAGACCATATTTAGAACCCACCAGCCAACGTGGGATGATTGTCAGCAAATATTGCAAACTCTGTTCACCTCGGAAGAAAGAGATAGAATAATGAGGGAAGCTGTCAAAGCAGTTATGGGAGAGGAAGGAGAAACTGCGGTGGGAAGGAGGGAAGTGCAAGATATGTTACCTGAGCAGCCCCCAAATTGGGATCCCAACACGAGTGGGGGAAGGGATGCGCTCCTCCAATACCGCCGGGCTCTGTTAAGGGGATTGAAGGCAGCAGCCAAGAAACCAACAAATTTTAGTAAAGTTAGTGAGGTAATTCAAGGGAGAGAAGAATCCCGGCTAGTTTTCTAGAGAGGCTGATAGAAGCCTACCGGGTGTACACCCCCATTAGACCCACAGGCCCCTGAGAACAGGCGGCTTCTGAACATTGCCTTTGTGACCCAGGCAGCTCCTGATATTAGAAAGAAATTACAAAAGATTGAAGGATTTGAAGGAGAGAATATTAGCAAGCTCGTAGAAATTGCTCAGAAGGTGTACGTGAACAGAGACGACCCAGAAGTAGGAAGGGCAAAAGAAGTAGCAAAAATCCTGATCGCGGCCCAGGCAGGCCCACAGAAAGAAGAGAGGAAAAAGAAAGCCAAAAGGCCAGCGGCCCAGAGTAGACAAGGACCAATGCGCGTTCTGCAAAGAAAAAGGGGCACTGGAAGAAAAATTGTCCTAAGCTGAGGGCAAAAGAGGCCAGCCCTGCAGTGCTGCTTCAAACCTTAGACTGACGGGGCCGGGGCTCCATACTCGTCGGCTCCCAGGAGCCCATGGTCACCTTAAATGTCGAAGGGAAGCCAGTAAACTTCCTGGTCGACACGGGAGCCACCTTTTCTGTCTTGAAACAACCACAGGGGCAAATTCAGAAGGCAACCACAAAAAATTATAGGGGCAATGGGTAAGGGTGAGGCATACCCCTGGACGGCGGCCAGAATCACCGATCTGGGGCAAGGGACCATCACTCACTCCTTCCTAGTCATTCCAGAATGTCCGTTCCCGTTGCTCGGGAGGGATTTGCTGCAGAAGCTCCACGCCACTATAAGCTTCGAGCCAGAAGGAACATCGGAGGAGACCCGCATGAAGGTGACGGTTCCCCTATCCGAAGAATATCTGCTGGCGGTGCTTCCGGATGGCGTGAGGAAGGGGAATGAGGCCCTAGAGAAACTGCGGACGCAGGTACCAGGGGTATGGGCAGAGACAAACCCGCCCGGGTTGGCTGCTCACCAACCGCCGGTACTGGTTCAGCTGACCAGTGCGGCCCAGCCGGTCCGAATTAGACAGTATCCCGTCCCAGCAAAGGCCAGACAGGGGATTGCGGGGCACCTGCGACGGCTACTAGAAGCAGGTATATTGAGAAAGTGCCAGTCGGCATGGAACACCCCCCTTCTCCCTGTCCAAAAGCCTGGGACCCAAGATTACCGACCGGTCCAGGACCTACGGGAAGTAAACACCCGGGTTGAAACAATACACCCCACTGTGCCAAACCCATATACCCTCCTGAGCTCGTTGCCCCCCAACACATACCCACTATTCTGTTTTGGACTTGAAAGATGCCTTCTTCTGCATACCCTTAGCCCCCCAGAGTCAGGAAATATTTGCTTTCGAATGGAATGACCCCCGACAATGGACTAATAGGACAGTTTACCTGGACCCGGTTGCCCCAAGGGTTCAAGAATTCACCAACCATTTTCAATGAGGCCCTGGGTAAAGATCTCCAAGAGTTTCGGAGGACCCACCCGGCGATAGTCCTCCTCCAGTACGTGGACGACATCCTGGTGGCGGCTCAGACACAAGAGGAGTGTGAGACCGCCACACTGGACCTGCTCCAGGACCTCGAGAGGATGGGCTACCGGGTGTCAGCCAAGAAGGCCCAAATTGCAACCCAAACCGTGAGTTACCTGGGATATGACTTGAGAAAAGGACTGAGGGCCTTGTCAGACCAACGGATCCAGACGGTCCTGCAGATCCCGGAACCAACCACCAAAAGGCAAGTACGAGAATTCCTGGGGGGCTGTAGGCTATTGCAGGTTGTGGATATTGGGTTTTGCAAACATAGCAAGACCCCTGCATGACCTAACCAGAGGTAGGGAGGACTCCTTTACATGGACAGAGGAAGGAAGACAAGCCTTCCTGGCCTTGAAGGAGGCCTTAGTATCAGCTCCAGCCCTAGCCCTGCCTGATCTAACCAAGCCCTTCCAACTATATGTCGCTGAGAAGGAGGGTACAGCCCTAGGTGTACTGAGTCAGACTCTAGGCCCATGGAAAAGGCCTGTAGCCTACTTGTCAAAGAAACTGGATCCTGTGGCGTCAGGATGGCCGGCCTGCTTAAGGGCTATTGCAGCCACGTCCCTACTAGTTAAGGAAGCAGGCAAGTTGACCCTGGGGCAGGACATCCAGGTCATAGGAGAGCATTACATCGAACAGGTCCTACGGTCCCCTCCGGACCGGTGGCTGTCTAATGCGCGGCTGACACAGTATCAGGCACAGCTGCTGAACCCTCCGGCGGTACAATTCCTCAAGACTACTGCCCTGAATCCCGCCACCCTGCTGCCAGTACCAGACTCCACTGTGGTCCACAGTTGTAAGCAAGTCCTCGACACAGTAACTGGCTCCCGCCCAGACTTAAGGGATCAGGCGTATGAAAAGGTAGACCTGACCCTCTTTACTGATGGGAGCAGTTTTATCAAGGATGGACAGCGGTATGCAGGGGCAGCAGTGACCACAGGAGATAAGGTCCTGTGGCAAAGGGCACTGCCTGCTGGGACCTCTGCGCAAAGGGCGGAACTGATAGGGCTGACCAAGGCCCTAGAGATAGCTGAGGGAAAAGTTGCCAACATTTACACTGACAGCCGCTATGCTTTTGCCACAGCCCATGTCCATGGAGCCATCTATAGAGAGAGAGGCCTCCCTAACCGCAGGAGGAAAGGACGTTAAAAACCGTGAGGAGATTCTCTCTCTCCTAGAGGCCATCTGGTTACCTAAGAAAGTTGCCATTATCCATTGTAGGGGGCCATCAGAAAGGAGAATCTCCCATAGTAAGAGGAAACAGTCTGGCTGACGCTGCCGCCAGAGAGGCCGCTACGAGTGCAGAGAGTAACTTGCTCCCTTTGATACCTCAGCCAGAATTGCCCCCAAAACCCATGTACTCTACAGAAGAGGAGCAAGAAGGAACCAAATTAGGAGGAACAAAAAATAAGAATGGATGGATAGTACTCCCAAGTACAAAGTTATACCTACCACAAGGAGTATTAACAAAAATTGCCCAGGACATTCATACTAGCACCCATTTGGGACAGAACAAACTAGAACTACTAATCAGGAAGCATTATCTAGGACCACACCTAAGAGAGATAATCCACTCCATCACCTCGCGGTGCAAGACCTGTGCAAAGGTGAACGCCCAGAACCAGAAATTGCCCCGTTTCGTGAGGCATCGGGGAAATGCCCCAGGAGAACTATGGGAAATTGATTTCACTGAGATGCCCAAAGGGAAGTCAGGTTATAGCTATTTGCTAGTATTGGTGGATACATACTCTGGATGGGTAGAAGCCTTTCCCACTAGGGGAGAGACAGCTTCTACAGTTTGCAAGATCCTGGTGAGAGAGATTATACCCAGATATGGGATACCTATAGCCATAGGATCTGATAATGGTCCAGCATTTATATCTAGAATCTCACAAGAACTAGCAGATAGATTAGGTATCAATTGGAAACTCCATTGTATTTATAGACCTCAGAGTTCAGGGCAAGTAGAAAGAATGAATAGAACGCTAAAAGAAACCTTGATAAAATTAAGAGAAGAGACCGGCGAAAATTGGGTAGAGCTTATCCCTTTCGCCCTCTTTCGGGTAAGATGTACCCCCTATATTAAGGGTTGGGCACCTTTTGAAATATTATATGGACAGCCAGTGCCTTTGATCCCTAAGCTGACCACAGAAGAGATAGAAGTTACTAACTATAACTTCCTCAAGTCCTTACAGGCACTGCAAGAGATCCGGAGTGAAGTGCGTGCCTTCCAACAAGCCCAACGCCTGGAATC
Organism: Phyllostomus hastatus; assembly: GCF_019186645.2. Lineage (NCBI taxonomy): Eukaryota > Metazoa > Chordata > Mammalia > Chiroptera > Phyllostomidae > Phyllostomus > Phyllostomus hastatus. Next base: position 9,450 of record NW_025333912.1, on the reverse strand, counting down.
AGAAGGAAAACAGAAAGAGAAGTCCGAACAGCCGGAGCCTGGACAGTGGGTATGGATCCTTAATCATCGGAGGGGAAACCTGGAACCTCGCTGGACAGGACCATATCAGGTACTGTTGAGCACACCCTCCGCTGTACGAGTAGCGGAGAAACCCTACTGGATCCACCTGTCCCACATTAAGGCAGCCCAACCACCTGGAGAAGAACCACGGACATGGCGGGTCCGTCGGGACCCAGACAAACCCTAGGACCAATAATTCTGAATAAGCTTTTAGCCTTTATTCAGAGTAGGATTGAAACAGTGAAACTCATGGTCTTATCTCAGCCCTATACAATCCTCCCGCAAGAGGAACATGAGTCAAGGGTTTGACGAATGAAGAAGAGAAGGAGGGAATGTGGGATCCATCGAAATTGCCTATAAACCACAGGGAAGGTTAAGGGAAACAAGGAAATGGAAAAGTACAGAGCTGCACAATAGGATGTTCGCCTAAGCTTAGGGTGAGCAGGGGAACAGAGTGCACCAGAATGGGGTGAGCAAAGATTAGATAAACAACTAACCGCTCCTAGTTGAGAGTTATTTTTTTTGCCCTAGAGACTACCCGCCAAGATCTGCCCGCCAACAACAACCTCTACCAATCAGAGGTTTCTGCTTTGTGTGAATAAGCCAATGACTAACAGCCACATCTGCTTCTGTAACCCTCGCTTGCTTGCTAGCCCTCTATAAAGCCCCAGTAGTTTGTAAGCCAGGCGCGACTTCCATTTTGGCGGCTCTGCGTAGCCGCGAGACTACGGTCTCATTTGGGAAGTTCGCCCCTGCGCAGGTTAAGCTTGGCCAATAAAGTTGACATCAAACTGATCTCAGTCTTCGGAGATTTCTTTCGCTCGCAACTTGGTACAACATATAACAGCAGTAGGGAGCTTTTAAGTGGCTGCTTACAGGTTGAATTCCAAGGAGCTTTTGCAATTCTCCTGAAGTCACATCAAAAGTCTCCATTGTGATCTCAGCTTTCCGCCCAGGAGGTGGTGGGTAATCAAACTTTATATGCACATCCTCTTACGATCATTTACTGAATTACTTTTGAGTTGTAATTCTCTATGAGCTCATGCACAATTTGAGGGATTTCCTCAGACACCTGCACAGAGATTCTTACTTACCCAAGAACATCAGAGACTGCACCTTCAGGGAGGAAGTGCCTTTTGTCTTCAGAGCCAAAGAAGTGGGGTCTCTCATTTATCCAGCAAAATGTTTTGTTCAAACCCTCAAAGAGCAATTCCACTTGAAAGCTGAAGTGAAAAAGCAGCCATTGAATTTTTGTTTGTTTTTTGTTTTGTCTGAGTTTTCAATTCTTAGTGTTACCCTGGTTTCTTTCAACTCTTAACTTTTAGGTTCACATTGGGGACTTTAAAAAAAGCTCAAAGAAATTTAGGCCTTTTACTTTAAAACAGGGAGGTCCAGAATTCTGAGAAAAAACTCCCATAAACTCTCTTGATTCAATTCCAAGAGTTACTGAGACACAATGTGTCCCCAGCTGGTGTCTAGCAAGGTGATCCTGGAAAGGCTTCTGGACTCCCTCCACAATGTGCCACATAAATGTTAAAGTAAGAAATATTTAAATATGTAGAGAACTTTTAGCAGTTTACTTTCAAAAAGAAATAATATCTCAGCAAATAATAAAGTGCTCCAGAGAATGGCACTTTTGTATTTCATTTTATACATTTCAGTCAAAGGAAAAACCATAGGGGTTACATTAAAATTATTGGTGATGGATTAGAGAGTCTGGAGAAAGCAAAACAGATGAAATACATGGGAATGGATAAAAATAAAAACAATAGACATAAGCTGTTTACATTGATGGATACAGTAGAGTAAGCAGCGAATCGATTTGATAACAATAACATTGAAAATGTTTTCACCTGTAATGACAAAAATACAGTGGAGAAGCAAAAAGGTCCTCCACATCCCTTGAGGGTCCCTCCAGGTTTCCTTGTGTTCATATCACCCTCTGAAGGTCACATTGCAAATTGCATTCCCTGATGGGCTCAAATAATCATTTTTGAGACCAGGGTCACTCCTTGAAGCAAAAAACATAAGCACCAAATGAAAAATTCAGGGCTTTTAATTCAAAATCATAAAAATTACATGATGGGAAAAGCAGAGATTAAACCTACTACAAGCTGTTCTAAGTGACTTCACTGACTATAAGACTATGAAGCTGGACTTTTCCAGCACTAGAAATGGATGTATTCAACCACCAACACAATTCTATCGGAAAACTTTCACAAAAAAAACATACACAGCTACAATTAATGTCATCTTTAATGGGGGAAAGTAGATGCATTCCCACTAAAGATGTCAAAAAGCACTTTCTTAAATCTCTTAGACATATTTTCTCAAAGATAGAAATGGATTCTTGCTAATGTTGATGCTGTAGAGAAAAATGACATCAGTGATGACAGTGACACCAGTGACAACATCAGCTCTGTGATCAGAAGTTGAATCAGCATTTGAGCTGTATTAACAACCACAACCATGACCATTCAGGGATCTGCTACATCTATGAGACTTTCATGGCTCCAATAGTTTAGGACATGATACACGTACACTCCAGAATAACCAACAAGTGGCTGTGCTTGACCACTCTAGCACTGTGACCTCTCCTATAGCTCTTTTGTGTAGAATCACAGGCAGTCCACTCTGATTGGAAGAAAAAGGATCCACTCACTTTAAGTTTGTCCTTGCTCTCAATCCCACCCCTCACATGCACAATCCATCATCAGCCACCTCTTTGGTTGTCCCCAAGTTCCTAGTCAGACTGTGTCCATGACACACACATTTCCCTAGGACATGGTTAGCTTGTTGATTCAGGTTGGTGATATCTTGAGGTACAAGGCTGGAATTCAGATCTTCACAGCCTCCCAGGACATGGAATAACTGCATTCCCTCAAGACTTCCTGTGAGAGTGTGACAGGACATACTGTGTAGTAGCTATTCCCAGATAGGAGCTGGACAGCAGCCAGTCCCAGGTAAGCAGTTATCTCAAGTTCGTAGGGCTAACCCTGCTTCCAGCTCCTGCATGCCCGCTTTCAGCAGCTGCATTCCTCCCCCTCCTCCTTTGCCTCTGTAACAAGGATATAAATCAGCCTCAGTCTAAAACTTGGTGCTCAGACTTTGGAATTTATCTCCCTCTGGGTACACATGCATGAATAAACCCCACTTTGTAAACTCCCAGGCTGTCTGAGTCATCTTTTTCCGTAACATTTCTGGTTCCATGACCTGGAATGACTCACTCGAGCAGGCTGATTGCCTCCTGTGAAGGCGGCAATGGGGCTGCTCATGGGGCCCAGTGGTGATAAGGAGGCACACACCCCGGTGATTTTGGGTCCTGGATATCCAGCGCTCTTCAGGCTCAGCCCCCAGAACCACACTTTGACCCAGGGTTGGTGGGGTGCATTCTGGAAGATGCCAATCTGGTAAGTGTCCAGGGGACCAGGGGCCCTGAGACCAGGGCCACTCTTTTGTGGTGGAATGAGGGACTGATCACCCCTCAGGCCAGAAGGCCCAGTCAGGGTTCCCACTGTTCGGGTGGGTGGGAAACGTAATAAACTTGGTGTGTTCCTGTGAATGACTGTGTTTGCTGCTCCATGGGAGGAATCCTACGGAGCGTGAGTGATCCCTAACCCACGGTTACTCGGTCTATCATATGGCATGAGAGCTGGGAGTTTAACCTAAATTGTACATGGGAAGCCTTAGCTAAGACAGACCTAAGTTTCCGGAGAGGGGAGAGGTCAGGAAGGCCACATGAGTTTCCTTCCCTTGACTGTCAGCACCAAGCAGGAGAATTCATTATGGGGGGCATGCCTCTGCCATGAGACCAGATCTGAAAGAGCCAGTCTCTGCCCTTGGTGTTGTTTTTGATCAGAAAACCCCTGTACTTGAAAACCTGTTTAAGGTCACCTGTAAGACCTAGGAAGGTCCCTGTAACTGGTGGGGGAGAATGCCTTTGCCACTCCAGACCCTGGGTGGGTCATTTGGGGTTGGTGAGTGCTTCAGCCAGAGACAAAGCAGCATGTGCCTGCCAAGAGACCGGGCCTGAAGGAGCATGTCTCTGCGAGGCACCAATAGATGCATTGGTGCAAGAGAATGCTTCTACCTGTGTATTGTTCTGAAACTCTGTGTTTTGAATTTTGCTCTGTATCTTCTCTGAAAAGGAAATTGAGAATTTAGGAAGGCTGAAATTTCACACTCTCTAGGAAAGTAAATGAGAAAGTATAAGATATAAAAATGAAGACGGTCTGTGGGAAACTGTAAAAATAAATGGAAAAGTAAAAGTTTTAGGGAGAAATTATGTTGTGTTAGTAATAGAAGGTAGAAGGCATGGAGATGCAATCTTGGTGGATATTGGAAGCTGTATGAAAGAAAGAATAGAGTGTTTGTGATAGTTGCAGGATGTCTGGAAGTGAAAGTTTTGAGAAGCCCGGTGGATATCAGGAGGGAAAGGATTTTCCTTCACACTCTGTATTTTTCTCCCTACCTGATCCCTCCAGAATTTCACATTCTGAAAGAGTGAGTGAAGACATCAGGTTTCTTTGCATAAACCAATAAGATCAGTCACTAATAGTGGTTTTGTTAACCAAGATTTTGACTGGAATGTCATGCCTGAAGGAGGCATGTCTGGGTTCTGGTCATCACCAGAAACCCCTGGGGGAACTGGGATTGACTTACGAAGCTAGTGTAAGCCCACAGAAAAGCCTTGTACTTTGGTCGCTTGTGCAGTTCATGGCAGTCTTTCCTGGGAAGGAACAGAGGTTGTTCTCCTGAAAGATGACCAAAAAGGAACCTGTGGGCACAGTGGAAGCCTCAAAGATTTGAGTGAAACAAGTGGTACAGACAAAGCCAGATGGCGGATGCGTGGCTCTGCTTCTGTGCCCCAAGGGGCGAATTGAGAAGTCAATCTAAAGGTTCCCTGTGTGAGTTCCAGCAAAGCAGAATTAAAGATCATAAGTGTGGCAGGTTGCTGTTGGTGTGTTTATTCAAACAGTCAAAATGAAAAGTGGGACTCAAATTAGTTCCTTTAATAAAAGTGAGGATGATTTTAAGGAGAAAAATTGTGATGATGTTAAAGAGAAAAATTGTGGTTCAAAATCACAGTGCTCAGTGTTGGACATCAGAATGGCACAGCTAACTGTCTTAAAAGTTACTTTTCATTTGAAAGTTGATACTGGTTTTGTAATATCATCAAAGATGTACAATTTACAGGTACTGAGGACCTGTGAAACTGCCATTGCTGAATGTCATTTCAGGAAAGAGCTTGCAACTGAACATCTTCCCAAAAGACAGTCTCACAGGCACAGAGACTGGTTTGGGGACTATTGTGTGAATTAACCTGTGTATTCTTCTGTTTTCATAGGACATGTGCCTAGGACTTCATTACCTGAGGATTGGATTGCAATATAGGACTCACTTAAAGAGCCCATTCTTCATCATCGCCTCCTGAAACTCAACGGTTTGGCTGAACTAAGTGGTTGGATTGTTGAGCAATCCACGCAATTTGTGGGCTTCACTTTAGAACTGATTTTCCCTTTTCTGTCTTGATGGCTTGGATAGGAAGGGTTCAGATATCTGAAAGGAGGGAAATCCTAATATATTCCCTTTAGCCCAAGTGAAGTATAATGGACCACAAGAGTTTGGGATAGCTGTAGCATGCCTTATACACCTTCCTCCAGATAAGCCATTCTTTACTTAAGTTCCTGCTTTTGTCATTTAGTGGTTATGATTTAATTGGGCCTTCCAACTCTTTCCAAATTTGTAATGTCCAGAATATGACTAGGATGCTAGCTGGTCCAGTAATGCCAGTCTTTGGAAACTAAGCCTGCACATTTCTGGTAACAGCCAACTGGACATAATTTTGTAGGGTCCTTCCCGTACAGGAGGGACTACCTCCTGCTGCACGCACTCCCCTTCAGGGCACCCTGGACCCCTAGGTAGGTAGGATGACATCCATGTCCTACTGGATGTAGTTACAAGAAGATGAGACCTTTGTCCATTGTCCTTTAAAAGAGTTTAAAGTGGGTGTCTATCTGAAATCAGAGCTTGTTGTGGGATGCAGCCAAGAGGGGGCCCAATTGGGCATTTAAAATGGGGTCCATAACTGAAGGCGTCCAGGAGATTTTTAAGATGTCTTCCCACCCTTCCCCACATGTGTGAGTTGGAGGAAGGGTCACACAGAGCAAGAACATGCAGGGCTCTTTTGTACAGCAACAGCTGTACAGCTAATCCATGGAACAGTCACTTGACATACCTATAACCTTTGGCTGGTCAATTAGATATGCTGAATAGCTGTTGCCATGCTCTGGGCCAGGGAGATGCAAAGAGACTCCCCACTACCCCACCCAAGATGTGAGAGGGAGTCAGGTCCCCCAAGTTATAGCACCTGTGTGGGAGCTAGGAGAAGATTGGCTCCATGACATGGGGTCACACCTGCCCAGACCCATGACGGCAGCTGGACAGGAGTGGGTACTGGCCAATCCAGGATCTGTGGGCTGTCAGTGAAGGAGGAATCACCCCTCATCTGGTCGTACTGAACCTGTACACCCTCCTGAGTCAGCTTCCCCCAAAAAGCAACGTGGTTTACCTGCCTTGATCTGAAGGATACCTTTTTCTGCATTCCCTGTGGCTTCCAGCCAACCCATTTTTGCCTTCCAATGGAAAGATCTGCACACTGCGATCAAGACTCAGTTGTCCTGGACAAGACTTCCCCAGGGGTTTAAGAGCTCCCCCAGCCTTATTTGAGGAAGTCCTAGCAAGGGCTCTGAAGCCCCTCGCTGAGGTTTGGGCCGAACCTGATGATTCTGCAGTACATGGACGACCTCCTCCTCTTGGCCCCATCCCAGGAATGGTGCTGGGAGGGAATGCACATGCTGCTGAAGCGCCTGGCTGAATTAAGGAAAGAACACCAGAAGCATGTCCTGAACACACTCCTACTCTTCACGTCAACTTGCAGAGGGTGCACGCTGTGTATCTGAAGTGTCCCCACAGCCATCATCACAGTCCTCTGTCATGTCCCTTCACAGTGCTCCGTCCGGTTTGCCTGCCCAAGAGGCCTGTGAGCTCCATCGGGATTTGGCAGTGTCTCCTGATGCACGGCTAGGCAACCAGGCTTGTCAGAAGTGACTCACGGTGTGATCATGGGCACGGATGGAAAATGGCAGTTTCCAACACTCTCCAGAACCTTGTCTGATTTCTGAGAAAAATGCTTGTTCTCCTGAGGAAAAGCTAGCCTACACCCCTGTTGCTGTGGAACTTGGCCCCTCTACCAGGCTTTGAAGGGTCCAGATATTAAGCCCCTTGAATGGGTAGAAAATGGAGAGAAAGCCTTCCAAGATATCAAGGGGTGCCTCAGTGATGTTCCTACCCTCGGACTGCCAGATCCAGGGTAGCCTTTTGATCTGTATACCCACAAGAGAGACAAGGTGGCCCTTGGGTCCTGACCCAGCCTGTTGGACCATGGCAAAACCTGGTGGCTTACCTGTCTAAGCAGTTGGACCATGTCGCCACAGGCTGGCCACCTGGTCTGAGGGCAGTCGCTTGTGCTGTGATGCTCTTCCAAGAGGTAGGCAACTTAACTCTAGGCCAAGAGGTTAGCCTTCACGTACTATATGCAGTGAACAGCCTCCTTGCTGGGCAGGAGCATAAGTGGCTCTTGAACCCTAGACTGACTCAGTACCAGGGTCTCTTCCAAGGAAATCAGAGGGTGCATGTTAAGACTGTAAAATAAGTCAATCCAGCCACCTACTTACCTGCAGAACTTGGAGAGCCAGACCATGACTGTCTCAAAATAACTGAAGAGGTCCATGCCAGCCAGCCAGACCTCCAGGATCAGCCCCTGGCCAACCTGATGTCACCCACTACATGGATGGGAGCAGCTATATGGTTGGAAGGCAGGAGAGTCACAAAGTACGCTGTAGTGGATGACTGCAGAATAGTGGAGACTGCCAGAAGGGGAGAATATATATACCACAAGGGCAAGCTAGCAATCTGGTAGAGGCACTGCCATGCCCTCACCCATATGGGCGAGACATCCCCAGAAAATCTGCTGAAGAAGTATTTCTATTTCCCAAACTACAGCACTTTGTGCTTTCTGCCTCAGCACAATGCATAACATGTGCTCGGAACAACACCACTGGGCACCCAGAGATGAGGCTGGGATACAACACAAAAGGCAGACAACCCTTTGAAGACCTGCAAATAGACTTTACTGAAGTCAGGCCCTAACTGAGGTTTAAAGTACCCCCTGGTGATCGTGTGAACCTTATCTGGATGGGTTGAGGCTTTCCACCAAGACAGAGAAAAGCCAGGAAGTCACCCAAGCCCTCCTGAGAGAGGCCATCCCAAGGAATGGATTGCCTCTGAGGACTGGAAGACAACGGGCCGGCCTTTGTCTCACAAATCGTCCAAGAAACAGCCAAGCTTCTGAAGGTCATGTGGAATCTACACACTGCCTATCCACCCCAGAGTTCTGGGAAATGTAGAGTGGATGAACCGGACTCTTAAAGAAACCTTAGCTAAATTTTGGCCAGGGAACTGGGCTGCCCTGGACAGACTAGCTGCCACTTCAGCATTGCTTGTGGATTGCAGGAATCACCCCTCGATCCACTACAGCTGGGCCAGCCAGCACCAGATCCTGAGGACCCGCGGACTCAGGGCCTGCACTCTAGAATACCCAGGCTGGAGTGCACTGGAGGAGGCCGAAGCCAGCAAAGAAGACACCACGACGGACCATTGTTCCACGTAGAGTAATCCTGACTTTAATTGGCACCATCCCAGGAGTATTGGGACTGGACTAGTGGACCATGGCCCGTGGAATGGAAATCCCAGAGAGCAGATCACCCTAGAATACTTTATCTGTTTGGTCTCTGCATTTGGGTTTATTATATGCTTTCTTTGACAAATGTGGACCCTGTCTCAGCCCCCAGCATGGAAACGTAATGCCTGTGGGCATAGGATTTTGCCTCAGTAGTAGTGGCCCTTACTATCTCCGAGTGGTCAGCTTCTCAGCTCCTCCACCGACATGCCATGGGGTCCGCCTTCCAGCCACAATGATCCCTCTGCACTTGGGGAGGGAAGGGCATAATGGACTGGAGTGATATCCAGGACCATAGGAGTACCAGACACGGAGGTGTCAGGCATATGCCCTGAATCTTCTGGACCTTAATCCAACACCTTGGAGGCCATGGTGACTGTGAGAAGCTGCCAAAGTCAGCCCTCCAGCTGGAACCAACACCAGTATCAGCACTTGCAAACCTCTCCAGCACCCCAGCCATATAGCCAGATACGTGGTGATGCTGAAGGAAATAGAAACACCTTACAGCATCAAAAGGGGGGACTGTGACAGGGGCATGTGCGCAGTAGAAGCACTCCCAGATAGGAGCTGGACAGCAGCCGTGTCCCAGG